>NW_020451038.1:699754-1317965 GCF_003343035.1 Apteryx rowi | reverse complement strand
GTCCTGTCGCTGGGCACCACTGAAAAGAGTCTGGTCCCATCCTCTTGACACCCTCCCTTAATCTTGGTATTAACTATTTAATAAACACTCACAACTGKTTTTTTATAGTCTATGTCTATAATTATTTTCTTCATGAAGTAATTTTGGTTTCACGGGTAAACACCAATCTCAGCAATTTCCATTTTTAATATACRATTTGATTTAGAACTAAACATCCTCTGCTTGCTAAATAGGTATTTATTACAACCAAGCCTGCCTGCCACCCTTCCTCACCACTCATTTTTTTCCCTGTATAATAATTATCGTTTGAGGGGAAAAAAAAAAAAGTTACACCGCATGCCTGAGGGGGGGCCTGGGCACTTTAACAAGTCTTAATTACAACATTAGCAATGTAGGTAAAGCATGCAAGTAAACAAGCCATAAATCAGCCCATAAAATGAATAACACAAACCCCTTCCACCTACACTGACTGCAGATTGCACTGAACGAGCAGGGTCCCGGGTTGCTACCATACACCAGTTTGGGGCACCCCAGAGGTTTGCAGACATGGGCACCTTTGGGCTGGCTACAGCCACAACCCTCCCTGAGTGCCAGATGTCACCTCTCCTCTCCCCAAAACCYGGCCCTCCGTCACGGGGCAGGCATGGGTGCTGCTCGGGGTAGGGGTTCGCCGACCTCTCCGGCAGGATTTTCCTACCAAAGCGGTGATGTTCTGYGACACACAGATTTGTTTTTCAAGGGGAACTTGGGGATTTCTAGAGAGACGTGGTAGCAGGTGGTGTGGTGCCCACAGGAGGGTGATTGGCACCAAAGATTCATCCAGAACCACCGTGGTCAATAAACCGTGAATTAAGAAGGATTTACATGATAGCTGGTGAGAGCTGTTTAAGAGTTGTTAAGAGTGTGCTCAGTAATCCAGTTACAAAAAAATGCCAATACATGTGCTTGATAAAAGACTGTAACTGCTCCTAAAATATGGTTATGGGCTATTGCACGAAGGAGAAACAGTAACTTAAATATTCACAGCCATTCAATGTACTTGACTTTATCGYGTGTTACAGTGATTTATACAAGACATAAAAAACAATTGTCAAAAATGTGGAAGAAAAATTCAAAGCCAAAAGCACAGTTACTCATTCTGAATGGTAACACGTTAATRCAAGAGAGGAGAAATATCAACACTGCAAATGGAAAGGGAAMATTCAGCAAAACTAAGCTCAGTATTCATTGGAAAAAAATTCTGCAGAATAATAATTATCCATTAGCTTTAAAATAACCTCCAAATTAATAGCTATTATCTTAGCATCACAATATGACACATTTTTCCAAAGAAAACAAATCTATCACTAAGTGYGATTGTATCTCTTATGCTTTTCATGTTCATTTTTGTTCAAAATAAAACCTTGTTTCAGACAGAAAAAAAGATGCCTTAAAAGAATAAAAGGTTATAATTCAGTCAAGGTTTCCTAGTGGCATTGCACACCCACCATAATGGGAAGAGAGCCCCAAGTCTGAATCAGTGCCTGAAGATCTTGTGCAAAATCCTTCATTGTTAAGGGGCCTTGACAGATCATATTTACATGGTTTAGAAGGTGTCACATTTAAATTTCACGGCACTGAGTTTGCAGTGCTGGAGACACAACGAAGGAGCAGGACCGCAGAGCTGGGGGCATCRGAGGAGCGGCAGGGGAAAACAAACCAACAAACTAGCACCGTTATGCTCGTGCCACTGGGCCGCGTGGGATGCACGGCAGCCTGCGAAAGCCCAGGGCTGCGGTGCGCTGGGGTGCAGCTCGCCGGGCCACCACCCTTGCCTGGGCTGAGCGGTGGCTTCGTTGCCYCGAGCAATGACAACGTTTTTGTGCATCGGCAGCGTCAGGATGGTGTTTGCGGCGGCCCCCAGTAAGTGACCGCGGCTGGGGCAGGTCTGCTGCTGTGCGGAGCCTCCCTGCACGCTGGCATCCAYGCAGAGGACGTTCCTGCCATCCGCGTGTTACTGCAATTTCCACGAAGGTGCTCGAGGCGTTCTGGAACCGGCCGCTCAGGCTGCTTAATATGGTTCAACATTACAACTCCAACGATAAATTTGACTATAAACGTCTCTTTCCTATTTAARCAATGGGTCATTAACTGCTAACAGTATCAAAGTGTTCCCACTATTACTTTCAACATAATCAGTGCTCAAAGTAATATTAAGCCCCACGCTTCACATGGAGGAAGGCATAAATACCTTCTTTCTGCACGTGTGGCTTGCAGGCAACTCTGGAAGGGAAGCTGTGGCCAGGAGATGGAGTGGTAGATCACTGCAAGCCGACATGCTCCTCTCCTCCGTCTCAGCACCCAGCTTGCTTCGGCTTTGCTCGTGATCTGGAAGTTAACGGAAGACCTCAGTAAAAGATGTGTCCTTCGAGCACCTTACAGATGGATCAGACGTATCCTTCTATTGGCACAAGAGGATTAATAGATCATATGAAATAATGTGTAATACACTGCAAGAGATCAGAGCATGGTAGAGTAATATCAATGGCAAAATAATTGCCAAGCATTCACCTTTAGCTGTGCTGCTGTGGGAGACCCTCAGGAACAGGACACAGCCATTTCAGCACAGATACCTTGTGACAGAGGAGTCTCAAAGGTTTTTACGGGCTCAGGTGTAAAGAGTCCCAGCCTTGGTGTAAATGTGCAGTGCACAAGAAGAGCCTTTTTCTGTAAGAGACTCCCTTATAAAACATGGTCTCTCTGAGTAAAGGCTGATGATGCCCTCGCCTGGTGTCTGGGAGGCTCACAGCAGTGCAGGCATTTAGCTTAGGCCCCGTCGGTATCGCCCTGGGGAAGGCAGCCCTGGGGTGGGTGCTCTGGGACCCTGGATGCAAGGGGGGAACTGGGCTACATGGCTGGGACAGCAGCACAGGGACGCACAGGCAAATGTTATTTCTGCATTTTACCACACTAAACCTTCATCACTCTGCCTGTCCTGAGCAGGAACATGCCCTCTTGGGTCTCCCTCTCTCTATTATTCACCASTGATTATTGCAAATTAATTACAAAACTCCATAAATTGCATTAGCAATCATATCAGCTTGGACCTGGTAGTATTATGCACTGTTGGACTCCTCCAGCAGAAGGCAGAGGCTCCGGGGTGCAGGGTATGGGCCAAGCACAGGGCGGCTGTCCCTGCTCGCAGGGATTTACAGTTGGGTGACTGGTGCCAAATTGCTCCTCTCTTTCTCCACTGCTGCCCGCGTGGTCAGCATGTCTCTGAACACAAGGCACTTACCTCAGCATTGCGGGTGATTTCTATTGCAGCTGTCGGTTTGATCCTGGCTTGGTCACAGAAGACAAAGGCACGAGTTTGGGTAAAGACGCTTGGGCCACACAGCAACCAAGGGGTCACAGCGGTGCACAGACTGCAGGCTGCACTGGAAACACAGATGTAAAGGCATGCTGTAAAGGCTCTGCAGGTTACYAGAAAGGAGAATGAGGGAAAAGAGAGTTGGATCATCTTCCGGTATTTTTGTGAATGTCACATGGCTCACCCAGACGTTAGTTGTTACTTTGGAGTTGCTTGTTTCTGAAAAGCTGCTTACTTTTTTCTCTTGGTAAAACAGCTATTTTAATTTGGACTTCATATTGATTCAGGCTTAGGTGAATGTCATCCACATATCTGCCATTAATACCCAGACCCTCTAGCCAAGGTGAGAATGACAAAACTCAGTGCCACCCAGCCATGTGTTCAGCACCATAAACTTATTCACGCTCTGGGATTCCTCCTCGGAGGCCCCTGTCAGGCTCTGGCTAGAAAAGAGCAATTTAATATAAAGGAAACTCTTGCACAGGATGTTTCTCGAGCTTTATGAATTCATTAGAAAATTACTCAGCAGAATAATAAATGCATCCAGAGCTTTGATATTTTGCACATCAGGTGGTAAAACAGTAGCTGTGAATAGATTGCCTGTATAAAGATTTTTGCTTTTAGTGCTGCAGTAGCAGATGGTCTAATAAATATGCAGCGTTCTAAAACTACGTTTGTAATTTCCGTGACCTGAGCTGTTCTTGGTCTCCCACACAGACAAATGTACAATCATCCAATAACAAACTTTTTAATAGAACCCTTCCCCCTCCCAACCCCTATGCAGTGTAAAGTAAACAGTGTTTGAAGTACACTAGCATTACTAGTACAGGTTACCACACTATTTTGTATTAGGAGAATAGGTGTTTTTCCTTATAAAAAATGTTGCACTGTGGCTGTTCTGCCCAGAATAGGATACCTGGTATCTTGTCTCCAGCAGCCACCAGGAGAGGACAGCTATGAGAAGAGTAGGAGCGGGACAAGGACACACACTGACCGTCCCCAGGAGCACTTCAGCCACATGGCCAAGGTGGGGGCTTTTTACTTTGACAGCATTTTTCCTCCACTGTTTTACAACCCTATACCTTCCAAATCTGTCTGCTGTGCAAAACCCTTTGCAAAAGAACATGAAAACAAACTAAAAAGCCTGAGCTCTGCTGCGGAGGCCACAGCCGCAGGGAAGGAAGGATCACCAAATGCCCTGGCTTCAGCAAAGGGTTCAGCCCGTCTGTGGACACACCGGACAGCTGTGCCCGATGGCCTGGAGCTAACACCCGCTCTTCAGGCGTCAATATCTGCTTCTCCCCTCCTGTGACAAGGGCACTTTTGTGGAGGTCTAAGGGCACCAGCCTCCACAGGGGCTGCAAGAGCAGCAGGCCATAGCTGGGCCACAGTTTCACAAAACTAGAAAAACCACCTTCAGCACAAGCACCATTTTGGAACAAAGAAAGAGGTCGAACTCTCCTGGGGAGCTGTGCTCATTTAGGGCATCTCATGTTTGCACTGGCCTTGAACTCACCTCCAAAAATGCTGTGCCAACAGGCTTCCCCCTCCCTCTGCAGTGCATTGGGCACTCCCTGCTCTCCAGCATCCCCGGCTCTGGGCCCCTCTCATCTGCCACACCGACTGCATGCACACACTCGAAGAGGGATTGAAAGCATCAACAGGTTGTTGATCTGCCCCTGATTTACCACAGGAGCCTTCAAAATGATTCTCACCATGTAGTTTCATGTCCACAGATTATTTCTCCTCTTGAAAGTTGTCAAACTTGGAGGCAGAACTGCTTTTACAGTGATGTGATGAGAGCAAAAAACGGCTCAGTTCTTCACGTCTTGGGCTGCAGCATCCTTGGGACCCCTTGGGAGCTCATGCCATTTCCAGGGTTTCATCCAGGGTGTTAGCCTTTGTGCTGGTTATAATGCCTGCAGCAGCATCCCGAAACATCACAGTTCCAGCTGCCTGCACAGCTGCTAACAAGCAAGTTAAACACCAAGTAAGAAAAATGACAAGGACTGTTGTTACACTTACACACTCCCATGGGTATCATGAAGCCAAGCTTTCAGTTTATCAGGGAACTGAATTTAAAGAGTTTTTTTAAGTGCCAAAAAAGGTGGCAGCTAAGGATGCCAAGTTACTATAGTAACCATGAGAAAAGTGGCGATTATCAACAATACCACATAGAAAAGACAGTCGGGATGGCCTTTTCATTTTACATGTAGTCCATCGCTTAAAAATAAGCCATTTCTAAAATACAGAAATATCATGGAAAAATTTAATGTAAAATGTGATTGTTATGCAAAATGATTTTCAGGGATTTTTTTGGGGCATTCAACCTTTGCAATGTTAGCATTTTGACACAAAATTTAACTGGAAAGCACCCCTAAATAGAATGCTTTACAGCTGAAGGACATGTGAATAATAAAGGATTATTTTTAAGGTTTTCTTACCCAGTAATCAAGGCAGCAGAGGGGAAAAATCAATATCGATATCCTATTGTAGGCTCCTTAGGACAGAGTGTGTTCCTTACACATTTGTTGGGCATAATGAGGCTCACATGCACACACAGCACTCGGGTACAACTAGTGACAATATTGCAGGAGCAAAGATTACAGAGTCCTAGCAGCTGCTCTGGAGGGAGTTCATGCCAGTGCCCGCATGTACCATGTTGTCTGTGACCTACGTCTCAATGCTGCTGCAGTCCACAGTGATCCAAAGGCTCAAAACAGGTTATTCAGTYGGACTTTGGAGGAAACCTCAGAACAGACAGACCTAAGGCAAAAAAGAATGAGAGAAATGGGGAGGAATCATTCCAGCAACACAGAAAACACCCTGCTCTGGGCTTTAGCTAAAAAGTGTTTTAGCGATTTTGTCCTCCTCCCAAACTGTTTGAAGGCAGGTTGACTAAAAGGATGTTTGTTTTTAGCAACTGGAAACAAAGCAGAGATATCTATCTCACCTGCTGTGCGTACGGGATGTCCAAAGGCCRGAGCGATTGATTGATGAGCTGCATTTGGGATTTGCTGACTCAGGCAGATCTACTAAGCTGTTTCCAATTCCTGCACTTTCAATGCATATTCTAGGGAACATTAACGAGGCCTTATTGAAATCTATTTCATTTCAAAACTTCTCTTCTCAAAAATCTTATCTGATGTTGGGTCTGYAGAAAAAACATCTGCAAATAGTTTCATTAACCTGAAACTTTATGCTCAGGCACTTTTTTTTTTTTAACCTGTTTGAAAGCACATAGTAGTGAGAACTATGTGATTCTCAAGGACTTCAAGTTAAAACATTGCACATGACTGCCAGGAGCAAATCTATGTGTTAACTTTAAGACTTGCCATAAATGCTGCTTTTGACAAATTGGCTTAAGAAAAATCATGCTGCTTGCCAGCAGTGCTTTAGTTCTAGGTTCACAGAATGATGATTAAGAAAAACATTGGGAGCAAAAGTTATGGCCCTTCTAGCTAAGCTGTTTGTACCTCTTAACTTCCAGGTGCTGTTCATGGCATTATAACAAAGCTGCTAACTAGAATACAAAGGGCAAGGATCCCGAACTGATGATTTTGGAGATGTCTTACCTGTAAAATACTATTGTGCCAATGACAGGAAAACACAAACAATGCATCTGGCCTTGCCTATGAACCTGCCTGAAACAATAGTCTCATCCTGAACCTAGTGTTACTCCCCGCCTACCTCCTTATCCCATTAAAGACAAGGGTAAGAGCAAAGAGCTGTTAATGACTCCCTTTCCTCCAGACTTTTTCTGTCCCCTTGTATTTTTTTTTAAATGTGACACATTAGAGATTACCTGGTGTGAAGCCAGGACAAGCACATCTACCCAGAGACAGTCACAGACAATCAGCTGTCCCTTTGCAGGTTTTTGACTCTTAAATAACATACACCAGTTTTCAGCCAGGTTCTGAGGCAAGCAAACTGTATCTCAGAACCTGCCCGGATTCGCAGTGGCTGAACATCCAACCACTCCTTTGAGACATGGGACTATGAAAGGAAAATTAGCAATACATTTTAAATAGCCCTTGCCAAAAATACAGAGAAGATGGTCCTAATCACTAAATGATGCTAAAAAGAAAGTGGTTAGATCTGCAAATCATGTATGTACAAGCTATGATCTGATTTTTGAAGGGCAAAATGATGATTTCACTGAACTTTTAAACTGATTATGGCATTAGCAAAAACAGGCATGAATCTTTCTAGGAGAAACAGGCTGAGGCAAGGAAAGTGAATTATGGCAACACAATATCTGTCTTCCTGTGGATTTCAGTGCTACTGTTACTCAAATCAATTTGTGATGATATGTTTGTACCTGCCAAGGAAGCCAAATACACAATCTGATCTTATGTCAAGCCACTATTAACAACTGCATTTTCAATTGATTCTAGGATATTCATTAACTGGCATCCATAATCACTAATAATTTAGAGACACAACATTTTAAATCACTTGCCAGTTGTAACCTGAGCTCACTTCATGACATTCAAATGCATCATTCTTAAAAATTCACTGAGTAATCATCTTGCAAATGATTACAGTGGAATAGCATGGGACATAATCAAGTAGATGATTAGAACAAGTATCACCAGAAATGTCTTTAGGTCGCTTTTGCCTTGTGATTTTGATATGCCTTTTAACCATCTCCAGAAAATCATAATGTTAGTACTGAATACTGGTGGATTCCAAAGCTGTCCACTAACTAAACTCCATTACAGCATAACTCCTTGGAYTCTTTGCAACCCCTGCTCCACACCTTTTTCTTTAATACTAGCAGCTGATCTTTTATGATTGATTTAACCCTTTGAGCTAGCATCCTATTGGCTGGAGGACACATGACTGGCAGGCAGCACAACGCAGTATTGCAGACCTTATCCTGCTCTGGGGCTGGACATGCCAGGCACTGTTTTGAGCCAGGCACTGCAGAAATGCAAGGAGCTGGTGCTGTGACTGCAGGTCAGGTCAACTGATTCTTGTAGCAGACAGTAAAGCTTGACATGTTTGCATACACAATGTTTTATTCTTTTTTTCATTATTTTCAGAGGCTATACATGGACTGGTTTATCTCCATAGTCTTTCTCCATGGTAAACAAGGATATCATATGTGCAACAGGAAAAAAATCATCTCCATTTATATTCTGAATAGATCCCACAGCGATGCAGGAATTTTAAATCTCTCAGCTGGAAGTTTGGCGCCCTCACTGAAAACTGCAGGCAATACAGATGAGTTAAATCACGTATGTTCTTTTATTAAGACGTGTAACAGAATAAATAATACAAACATAGGAAAACTATACTCTGAGCACAACTTCACATATGAATCACATACATGTCTTCTTGCCTTACTGCGAATGTATACAAAGCTCAAATTTTGGAGTGCTGATTCAATCACTCTTACCACTCCTCCTCAGTCTTATGTTAAATCACATCAGTAAAATGAGAGCTGTGAGTATACTCAGGTCTTTCACATTTACCCTGTTGAGGTTTGGATTCACAGACTGCCCATGCACACACCTTGAGGACACCTGGACACCCTGCACCACCATTCAGCTTTGATGTTAACCCATTCCTGCAGTATGTAATAGTAGAGAATTACTTGAAGGTGAGGAAAATGTTGCTTTTTCTGATGACTAAAGCAAGAGAGAGCCCATGAAATAGAGGCCTTTAAACAACACATTGTACATCTTAGAGTACAACGAATAAGATAGCTTGGAATCAATTAAAAATATACAGTAAGCAAGTATGGAAAAAACAGATTTGAGTCAAGCCATCATTTACAGATGAACACCGCAAAAGCTCTTCAACTTAATTTGTTCCCATACAGAACCTTTGAATATTGGAAATAAAACAGACAAACAAACAAATGTCTTAGCCACAAGGAACTTCTACGTTATGTGATTTTCCACTGCACTACAACTTAATACAAAACTATAAAAATAAGAAACATTATTTACAAACCATATTCATTTATTTACAAAACTACTGGTTAATTCAAGTTTTAAGTTACATGATAAATTATATAGCTCAGTCACACTTTACAAACAGTTAAAAGACAAACCTATTCTGAATACAAAGTAATAACCTCATGCTCTGGCTATGCCAATTCATAATACTTCCCAGTGTTTGGATCAAAGTAACAGTTCAGACATGGATCATACAAAAGAGTCAAGACTTCCTCATCTTCTTCAGCATTGAAGTCATCTTCACCTACGTGAAGTGTGAAAAGTAAGAATAAATCACTCTTTTATTCTCATAGACAATAACACAGAAGTACCTTTCTGTCAGATGTGACAGAATTTCTCTTTCAAGTGTATAATATTTCAACTTTTGAATTATTACCTTCAAAGATAACAGCAATTCACATTTTTATTATATTTCTGAAGACTTGTATTTAGYTGAAGTGAAATTATGGCATTCAGTGTTTGCTTAACAACTGGGTTTTACAGATTCCAGTGGAACAACAGTTCACTAGAAGCACTTTTACTGATAACAGATCAAAGTATTCCTAATGGATATTTTTCTCAATGAACTGCTTAAACGATAATGTTTTAACATGAACACAGAAAGACAATCAATCTGTTCTTAACGTCTGTAAAAATGAAACTGCATATTATCAAAACATTCTATGTAGAAAATCATAAAATTAAGCACAGCACAAAAATTTTTATTTGAAGACTTCTTGCTTATCATGTTAGTCTCACATCAATTGCATTCATGCTTGGTAGCTTACTGTGTAGTAACTACTGTGTAGTTTTTATAACATTTTCATTATTACAAGTCATATAGCAATATGACTATACTACAACTTCTTGATTCTTAGGTATTCCATTATTTTTGAACCATTGATGAAAATTTTACAATCTGCAGGTCTCTCATTAACTATTTTTTAACATAGGAGAATAGTTCAGAACTGGGTCTACCTCTATTTTACCTGCATACAAAAGTGACAAAACCAAGTGTCTGGTTCTTTTAATAAAACATTCCTGTTACTCTCAAACACTGCCATTTATCTATTTCTTGACAGTCAGTTTGTAAATTAACTCTAACATACACAATTTTAATGTCTGAAACCCAATATGTCACCTAAATGTCCAATATAGGTAAATCTGTACAAAAGAGCTTTAAATATCAACGAGGGAACAAGATTCTATCAGACAATAAATAATTCTAAATCTAGTTTGTCTAAAGTCATGTAAAATGCAAGAATGTTTTCAGGTTGCAGAAACCAATTCTTAGCCTAAAATACACCAATAAAGCCAGATGGGTTCGTATTGCTGATGCTTTATACACTGAAGCCCCTTTTTTAAACCTGTCTTTCATATAAGCTGAATGTAAGTTATATAATACATAACTTTTTGATAGGAAATAACTCACGATTGAACACGATTTGTATCTTGCATTTCATCATAAATGTTTATCCTGTTCTCAGACTGCTAATACAAACTGAACGCGTCCTATGCTCTACCACTTCATCATAAGTAATGGCCTATTATGCTAAAAGCAGCAGTTTCACAACTCTCCAAATCTATTTACAGTTAGGATGACACAACAATATATAGGTTACATTATCTAGAGACCAGAAAGTAGGTTGGTGTATTTAATACATACAGAAGAAGTGTGCACCTTATCAAATACATACAGAAGTGTGCACCTTATCGTTTCAGAAGAGAATTCATTTTTGTTTCATCAGTCGTATTAACAAATGYAGTCAGAAAGAAACCATCTCTTAATGTAATCAACAGTAAAATGATAAAGCCAAATTGCTGCCCTCCTTGCTGTTTGTATTTCATCAGGCCTGGTAAGCTAACTAAGGTTAACTCAAATATTTTAAGGGGATAGCTCCTAGGAAAATTAATGAAGTACAGAAAGAAGGGGTAGAACTGAATGTCTTTTTCTACACTTCAGCAAATCACAGCAGATAAGTAAATGGTATTCATGCCCCATTCCCTCACACAGCCTTACATTTTCATCTGAAACCATTCTGTTATTTCCATTGAATTCTTTCTTTTTCATTATTTTTGCTCTATTGTCTATGCTTCTCTTCTCAATCTTACTTTATTCCATTTTCTTCCCTAAGCTTAAATCTCCTTCCCTCTCTGCCTCAGCACTGGCCTCTCAATATATTCCTTGGCTTAATTTAAGAATAAGAAATTCTTCAAACTCATTAGGGGTCTATCTGTTTCCCTGTATATCTTGAATTCATACCAAATAGAACAGATCGCATCCAGGACTAGCTGGATTTACACCTTTACAGTAGTAACTCCCTGCATGTAGTTTCAGGTGAACAGGAAGAGAACTTAACCTTCTAGCCATATCTTTTTAAAGCTAGGCTTCTTCTTGTAGCATCTCAAAATACTCCAGAATGCCTTTCAAGGCATTTCCAGATGCTGCCACAGATTTCCAATGGTAGCACAGAGTATTTAGTTTTAAAGGGATTAAAAAAAACCTATTTTGTCAAATTCCCATGTGAAAACTCCACTTCTGTATTATTGCCTCCTAAAAGCAACCATTAATTAAATTATGAAACCTCTTTTATAAGATTCAATTAATGTATAATAGCTGTGTAAGAGAACATCCTTCTACTTTCAGATTGTATTCTGCATGCAACCTGGCCATATATAGGAGTTACGTTTCCGTGGCAGAAGTAACTGATAAACAAGTCTCTTTCTAAGGAAATTTCTAGAGCTGTTTATGCTGCCTCCGTCCATTCTTTGGGATTGAAGCTGCTCAGGATTGCATCAAGAAATTATGGAAAAATAAAGAAAAAAAATGTGCCCTTTGGCAGTTTAATTTGAATATCATGGTGAAAGCAAAATCAAAACTTTTGTTCTTAAAATCACTGTAAAATTAAATAATATCTTTTTGTAATTGCTAAGGCTGGAACATAACTTGATTTTAAATAAAAGCTATGCCCAAGTCTGTGATACACATTATAGAGGGATAAGTATTTTTTCTTCTACTGATCTGAAAGGGACTGAAGGTAGTTAGTACCTCTGAATATCTGCCATATTAAAGGAAATGCTGTCCCACTGAAATTGGGGGAGCTACAGTTTTTATGGAGGAAGGATTTTGTTCTTCATGTCTTAAATTGGATATCAAAGAATGGAGTCGCATAGCAACTTTTTTGAACTCTTAAATAAACGTGTTATTTGGATCATGTTAACACTAAATGTTTGCACAGTTATCACAGTCTGTAGAACTGAAATAAATAGGCTCCCTTTTCACAGAAACATATTTTCACTGTATTCTAGGTTTTAATATTAGAAAATGGCTCGTGGTGAATCTCATCGTAAGATATATGGGTCATATTCTGACCCTGATAAAAGTGGATTCAGCTGCACTGGATCAGCTGTTGGCAGAAAGCACACTGAAAAGAACATTGCTAGTACTCTCTTCGATATGACCCTTGAACATGGAACTATGATGCTCAAATCTATACTGTAATGATGTGCTGCAGGGTTACCATATGAATATTGTCCATAGCTGTAGTCCAAGGAAGAGGACTATTCAGCTTTGCGATTCTTAGAACACTGCCTTAACTTAAAACAATGTTATACTATAAGGTAAGCTCTAGAGAATTTATGATTGTGCATTTGTCATTTACTGCGGAAACTTTTTTTGTATGAAAGCTGCCATGTAAAATGTAATTGTCTACAGATCAGAAATATTAATGCCCAATGGGGGAAAAAATCTGTTAAAAAAATTACCCTATTTATTGGCCCAAATTTTGGTTTTGATTACCTTTGTGAACCATGTTGAATATAAGACTACTTCTCATTACACCTCCTCATTTAATGATGTATTATGGAAGGTGCAAATGTTAAGAAAGGAACTAGAAAGTAAAATGGGCACTAGTTTTCTAAGAAAATAATCACATTTGTATTCTCAAAGTTATGACCCAAATTAAAGATTTTTTTCAAATATAAAAATTAAATGTATTTCCTAAGTATACTAATGTTATACTATCTATTTTTCTCTACGGATACTTCCAGATGAAATGGTTATTCTGAAAACATTTTAACTCACTGCAGAGTTTCACTAGGGGCAATATGCTTTTATTATCCTGTGATGCTTGGTATACTGCATAGGAAGAAGGACTTGTGACACTTAGTCTCTTCCCAGCATGAGAAATAACTCATTTTCTAATGTGATACTTAAAAATGGTAAATTGGGCAGCAGAATTTCCTGGTATGTATTTGACCATTCAATCAGTTGATCGCTCTGGAATTTAAGAGTAAGTGATAACACATTTCTTTTGTCACACAAACATAACTAACCTCAGTGAAGTGATTAAGAAAAAAACATTCCATGGTTATTCTGAAGTGCGAGAGACATATCATAGAATAAGACCTTTTTTTAGCATCTCTTTCAAAAAATAATACTGTGAAACATTTAGTTACCATTCACACATAGTTCTCCAAGATTTTTTTTAATCCAGGAGCTCTAGAAAAATTAATATAGTTTAAGGTGGATGGGCACAATCTAATCTAGTATGCATATTACAGGGCACTGCCTTTTCCCAAACCTCTGTTTTAAGTCTAAAGATTTGTGTTTGAATAAAGTGTACCTTTTAAAATACGTGAGCAAACCATGCCAGTTTTGTGTGCATAGCTCAAGGACATTATTTTTCAAGGACTGTAAATAATCAGAAAGGGAGGCTTGGAGTTGCTTGAGGATGCTGTAAATTGTACAGATAAGCCACTTTGCCAATCATGCCTCCCCTTCCCAGGGCTGCTAAGATTACTGTGATCTTCTCCCTGCTATTTTAATAGGAAAGGGTGTCTAGTAGTTTGGAAAAAACCCAAGCAGTGTGCTGTACGTGGAGGGAAGGCTGTGTGACTGCTCTGCTGTTCTCTCTCATTTTCTTCAACTTCTTGGGGTAATGAAGCTTGGTCATGTCAAGCAGCATGGCAGTTTTTGGAGATAAAACAAAAGAGGATCTTAAGAGTTTCTCTAGAAAGTTAACAAAATTACAAATATCATATATATACATGAGTCAGAATTTAGTGTGATTCAAGAAAAGTGCAAGAATAAAAAGCCAAAATAAAAAGCTATAGTAATTAGAGACTTTTTGTTCTCCACACGTGTTACAGATACATCATGTAAAATATTTCATCATAAAGGAAAATGAGTTTAAGAACTATTCACAAAACAGCTTGGAAATTCTAATATGACTAATTGGAGAAATCCAGCAAATTGCCAAGTACGCTTCTTGTTAGCTTTTTAGAGATAATCATCCAACTTTTAAATTTACAGAAATTCTAGCTTTCCTGCAGCAAGCCTTAGATTTCATAATACTAACACGAAAACATTCTCAGAGATCTATCACAAATTTATATCCAATATGCCTTTAACTCAAGGATTACTGTCCAATTTGCTTTGGCTCACTTAGGATGCTTAACACAACATATTGTTTGATTCTTTAAAGCAAGGTCCCTCCTGACAGCAGAATTCTATTTTGCTGTCATAAACAATTACAAATATACATCTATGAAAAGATTTCCAATTTGAGGGGCATAATCTATTTTAGACAGTAAATCACTGAGACATCTTCATCCCTTGGGCAGCCAAAATACACAGGTCAGATTTATGAGGTTTCACATTGAATGCCCTGGACTTGAAGAAAAAAGTAGGTATCTACCTTATTTCCTAACATAGAAGATGAGAAAAAAGGGCCTTTGTAGAAAACAAGGTATTTGTTTTATTCTGCTGTTGCCGTTTCCAGTTTCAGCTACGTTCTTTGCCATTCTCTAAGCAATTACCTTAATAAACAAAAACTTAGAATGCTTTTGGTGGTGACTCAACAATCTAATCAGGAAATGATGAGATTTCATTAAAGGCTAAATCTGAAATTTTTCTTTATAAGAGGAGTTCCACTTAAATAAATGAAATTGTTCTGAACAGGAATCAGTTCATGAATACAGTCTTTCTTTCATAGGTTTGCCATCCCCACTACCCTCAATTCCTCATTTTAAACAAATAAGATGCATTTTTTAAGAATTTAATCCATATTGAACCAGAATGTCAGGAAACCACCACTGTGTAAGTTATCCTTCTATCAGGATGGAAAACTCTGCTAGCATGAACTGAGAATAATAAATAAGAGAACCTTGCCATCAAAATGTAAAAGTGCAGAAAACAACTACAAGGCAGCACCAGCACTACAGAAACAGCACTTAAAGACGTCTCAATACACTTTCTACATAGATTCTCATCTTCATAAATTCCTACCTGGAATACTCTGATTTGCTGAAGATTGTTCTTCTAGCTGTTGGCTTGCAGGAATGATGGGGGGACTGAACACATTCAACCAGTCTCTGAAAAACACAAATCAAAATATGGTGGTTTTAACTTATGCCACATCGGGCCATGGCTGTCACAGCTGACACAAGAACTTCATGCAGGCGAACCTGTGCTACGGGTCAGAAAGATTAGTCAGAGCTGTGAAAGTAATTTCAGTATCCATGGATTCCTCTAGAAAGGATGAATTTTCCCAAAGCATGGAAGATTAATTAACTTGATTTCTTTACATTGCCAGACTGTATGAAGTACAGCTTGAAGTACAGCTTACTTTCAGCATGAAGCAGGTAACATACTTCTACTTTCTGAAAAGCCTTATGATCCCATAAAAGATTTTTTTCTGACTGAGAAACCTGGCAAGGCTAAGTCATGTGCTATAACTGCTAAAATATGCCTTTTACCTTTTCTGCTAGTTTTTCTGCTGTTGGCAGATTTGTTATTGATTCCACATAATCTGCTGCTGGTATGTACACAGAATCTGGGGTGAATCAGGGGACACCCACCTATCTGTTTTCAGTCAAAATGGAAAAAACTAATTTTCTGCCTCAGGAAACAGAGCTGCTGGTGTAGAAATTCAGCAAGTAGTATAGCAGATTTAAAGGGAGAAATATTGAATTTTCCATCATTTCAATATATAAAAAACATACTTCAAAATTTTTTTGAAGTACCATCATAGTATTTTCGCATATACGGCCAACATCAACCTTACTGCTCTTCAGCTAGCGCCAGTGAGAACTGGAACAACTGATCCACACAGCAGTATGCTTGCCCAGATATTTCATTATTAGCTCCTCCTGTCACTTGGTGCATTTGCGTTCCCTGAAGACAGCGAAAGACTCTGTTTACACCAAAGCTTCAAAAGTTTTAAAGAATAACAGCTAGGTATGTGCATTATGATACCAAGTGGCATGGTAGAATACATTTCCATTCCTGCCACTTGCACATGGTTTGTGCTGCCTCACGATCAGCCAACATGAAGCCAAACACTAGTGTCTGAATGGGCTCATAGCCTGTGACTGTTGTCCCTTACCCAATTCCCTACAATTGCATGGGAACACAGTGTCAACACAGGCAACCTCTTGGAGAAACTCTGGGGCAATTTTAAAGAAGGTAAGGCAGAACTTTGTTAGAGCAYTGGTGTCAATCTGCAGCTCCCCTTCCCAAGCCACCCTTTGCTTCAAATCCACTACAACTTTTTTTAAAGAATAGTGATGCTTGAGAACCAGAGAAGAATGAGAATGTTTCTACTAGGAGAACTGCTACAGCTACAGTGATGCAAGTCCAAAGGAAAGACAGTGCTTGCTGGTAGAGAGAATTACCTTAATCAGACCAACAAACATAGTTAGAAAAAGTAAAGAGGCTTTAGAGTACATATGCCATTCTGCACATTTGACACAAAAAAGAAGAGTTTATAGATATGTGTTTTTCATATAAAATATATATCAGATCATTTCTAAAAGAAAAGGTGGTTGACACCTGGAGAGCAGAGAGAATGTTAATAAGATGGAAAGAAAGATAATAAGGTGATTATCTCCTATGGAAAAGAGAGAGACAAGTAATTTATAGAACATGGAGGGAGGGAGGTAATCATGTGCCATTAGACCAATATCTCTATTGAATTCATGGTTCTTATTACTCTCGAAATTTATGAATTTTAGTTTCCAGTCCTGTCTCTGGAAGGTATTCCTGAAAGATCAATTCTGAGAAATCAGAGATGGGATGATCTGTGAGTAGCTGGGTGATTTTGTCCTTTTATTTTGTCCTTCAACTCTTGGAGTCAACTCTAGTGTTGAGGAGTTGTTAGGTTTCATCCTTATAGTTATTTTGAGGCACCTGGTTCACAGGATGAATTATATTTTATTCTAGTAGATGCGAGTGTAAGATTCAGGGACTTCGATGGTTCTAATGGGAGGCAGAAGAGTGTGTATTTATGACAGAGGCAGTAGAAATGTGTTTGCACTTTTAATTTTTCATATTAAACACAGTCTAGATTCAGTTCATGCTCTTTGTCTCAATGTCCAAGAAAAACTAGTAGCTTTGCTCTTCAAAATCCTCCCACCAAAAAAGTAATAGAAACAATACTAGGTGTTCATTATTGACTAAATATTACTTCTTAAAGTTGAAAAATTTTACACAGTGTATATTAAAAACCAGTCTAGCACTTCCACATGTTAGTTAGCAATGTCTAAATCAACCTTTCTCAAAATCTCGAGAACAAACCTTATGTGTGCTGAAATCTTCCTAGCCAAATTGCATCAGAGAATAAATATTTGCAGTTGATTAACAACCCTTTGAAAAGTGACTTTACAACGATAATGCTGAGAGATGGTTTACTCTAGCAGTCAAGACACTTTTGGCATAACAAAATTTGCAGTCTGCTTTTAGGAAGCACCTAAGATGGCATGTGTGTGTGAGACAGGAGTGCGTAAGTTAATTAAAAAAATTTCTAAAAAATTTTTAGACCTTGCCTGAAAGTACAGAGCCCAGCATGGAGGCAACTAGCTATTAACCTGCTGAGAAACACAAACTGTGGTCTGTGTTCCAATTTAATGTGTTCTTATGTTGATTGAAGAAAGTATTTTCGGACTGAGCTTCTTAAAGAAGCTAGTTTATCTCCTCAAAACAGAAAAACTAATCAAGCATTTTGATTAATTAAAGACACTATTTATGCTATTGAGGCCTCAAGCTGTAATCAATATAATCAACCTGCAAGAAATTATCTAGAGCTTTCCTGATAACAACGCTGAATGCTAAGTATTCTCTTTGACATTGTGAGTTGCACTGTATGAAGGCTCAGAATGGACAGTTTCCACACACATTTGAAGCAGGCTTTATCTTTAATGCTTGCACTGAAATTCTTAATTATTCTGCAAGCTCTTCTCCATACCAAGATACAATAAAGCATATGTGATACAATCTTGTCATATCACTGTCTTTTTTTAAAAATTAGTTTCAGGAAATAATTGCTGTATGTTGAAAGACCACATGACAGCAGAACTGTGGTGGAAAATAAAAGCAGTGTTTCAGAGTCCTGAAAACAGGTAGTTTTTAGTTTTATGGCAGTATGTTAAATTTTGCAGAAAATGGCACCCATAATAAAAAGTGTGTGAGAAAACTAGTGATGCTTTATTAACTAGCACATTAACAAACAGTACTCTATCAAAACTATTACCACAAGGAATAATTAACACCATCAACAGAAATCTGAAGGATCAGAGGGTCCTGATTTAAATATTATGTTTGATACTCTTATTTTTTAACAGATATTTAAGCTTTTTAGGCTATCCTACTGGCTGGAATGTGAAAATAGCAAATGACATTGTACAAAGATTTTTAAACATTTCTGTGAATTGAGACAGCTTTTTTTTTTTTGGTCAGGTTTAATTTGTATAGCTTAAATCAGTGGGATTATTTGATCCATATTGTTAAAAAAATAAAATGCTTAGAAGCTTTAGTAGAAAAATTTTGTCTGATGTTCTATACAGAACTTAACAGGAACTTTAAAATTATTAGGTCAGCCTGGTAATATGCTTAAAAAATGCTACATTACATTGAATCAGGGAATGAAAAAATAACATGAATTTTGTACTACTAAGCGCACGTCAGATTGACAGAATATTAAGTATTTGAAGAGTACAATCAATGAAGAACACATAACATCACATTTAACTGCTTAAAATACTTCGTAAGCTTCTGTAAATACTAGGGAGAACTAGCTCATGGCTGAGTGATAATAAAAGGAGTGCATTTGCTGAATTATTTTTTACAATGAATAATGTGACCCTGTGGTGGGTCAGAGAATGTCAATGTACAAATCAAGAGTATAAAAATATTTTAAAGAAAAAATGACCAATTCTTTATAACTTTTGTTATGACCAGCAAACATCTTGGCACATACCTCTGTTGTATTAATAATATCTAATACTATGTGAACCAAATTCTACTGCAAACCCTGAAAATGAGTAAGTAATACCTTATTATGATCCACTGATTGCAAAGTACTAACTCATATCAATAATATGGCCTAGTATAGCCTAAATATTCAATTCAGGTATGATGAAGATCTATTTTTTCCCCACTTTGTTTGAATTTTTAAATATATCTGTTCAAGAAAGGTTGTCAAAGACAACTCAGTACTTAATAGATCAATACAAAGTGACCTAGCTTTTTAACACCTCTCATCCATCCTCTGCTACACACACTTTGGAGGCTGCATTACTTGTTAGGCTCTATAGATTAGCAGATCTGATTTTTCAATTATTTATGTATCTGCTAAACTTTATACATACGTGTAATTTCATTGCCTTAAGTCTGATTACCTATAAAAATCTATTTGGGTTTTGCTTTGCAATATATTATGTCTATGTACATAATATATTAGTTTTAGTAGTCAAGAGAGGACTTCTGAAGTCTATTAACAATAATACGTCTGTGTTATGTAMAGAATGCGATCATAGTCTTCAAAAAAAAGCTGAAATAAAATTTCAGGTCCTACCACTATATCTGTCTGTAATAACTGTGAAGTCATCTTAGACTTAAATTGTCCATTATTGCATCTAAAACATTTTAAACAATTTTTTATACAAATGTCATAAACTAAGAAATATTTCATATTAATTTATAAATCAGTAACTGTTCAGTACTATTCAGGTCTGAAAAAAAATATTTCTATAATGGAAAATTGAGTGAGTATACAGAAGAATAGTAAGACGTTACCAAAAGAATATAGGGTATATTTATACATACAAATGAAGGATTTCCAAGTGCATATTTTAATAAAAATCTTGAAAAATAACATAAATATACATCTCTGGATGACTTTGCATGAATTGAAAGCTGTATTTTAAAAAGAAATATCAGAAGTATTTAAGGTCAATCTGGCAATACATTAATGATTAAAAAAATGCAAGGCATCAGCTACATTGTATTATTCTCCTAGAGTGTTATTGTAGTTTCAAAATATCATTAAATCAGCACAAACCAACACTTATCATTTCCTCCACATTTTTCACAGTGAGCTGCATTCTGACTATGAGTAATCTGTTAATCTGTTCTTTGCCTCACAATCCGTCAAAGTGACAGATTCATTCCATCCCTAATACATAATATCTTCATTTACAGTATGCCTTACTGGAACTTTCTTTTTTTGCTAGCACTGAGATTTAGAAAGTCACAAATATATTTACAGAATACCTTCTTCCTTGCTCCATACCACTTCAGCAAGTCCAGCCTACAAAATATCATACTTCTAATGGAGGCAAAGAGACTTCTTTTAAAACTAAATAATTTAATTTTTAATGAATTAATAACTAAAAAAAGATCATTAAAAGCACAAGTAAAACTGTGCAAGAAAGACTTGAGTCTGCTCCTCTTAAAGTATTACATCTGTAAATGAACTGTCTTATATGAGTGCTGGATCAGGTCCAAAGACAATAAAGGAAATTTGAATTCTACTTATTAAACTAGATGTTTAGATACTACAAACTGCTGGATTACAATTATGTACAGGATAATCAAGCTGACCAGTATAAGCTGAAAGCCTGGCCTATAAATGCTATACCATTTTTCTTTCAATATCAGAGTTCAAATGATAGTTTTTTGCAGATTATTAAAAAAATACACAGTCATCTACATCAGTCTAAAAATAAGTATGTCCTCAATTTGGAGGGTTAACAGCTTAGTAATTAGCATACTGTGCTATTTGGTCAACATTTCTTAGTTAAATACATGAAGCTTCCATCATAGCTTCTGTTAAACAGCAGTTACATTGCAATTTACTTAAAGACAAACCTCTACTTAATTAGAATGTTGACTTGTTGGCTAGATTACAGTCCTGATGCTACAATGACACTAGTAGAGAAGAACAGTGTTTTACCATCTAATTTAAGTAAAATATTAGCCCTTTCTTCTTTGCTAGCTTTGATTCATCTGTGTATCAGAATAACAGCTATATAAATTGGAAGTAATGAGTTTGCAAAGGTGGTCTACTGTGTATTAAAATTCCTGCATATTAATCTATTCTTAATCAAGTAAATTCTAATAAAGTACAGCAGATATTCATTGATCAGTGAATCAATTGATCTGGATTCCCACATTTAATAAAGTGTCCATTAGGTAAGGTTTGCCTCACTTTTTTTATATATAACAATTAAGCAAACCATTCATTTTAAGAATTATATTTTAATGCTTCAGCAATTCAGAAAACACCTGAAGCTAGAACCTAATGAGTCTTAGTCTAATTAAAATAAATTCTTTTCTCTACAGTCAGCCCCCAACAGCATTTTACTGTTCTGGACATCCTGGATGTAGATTGCATCCCATTTAACTTTTAACGGATGACAAGAAGCCAGAGGGCTTTCAAAAATCAATGGAGAGAACGTGACTTAACAGAACACTAACTTTAATATTATCCACCTGTTAAAGGTGTTGCTGCTGAATGTTCTTACTCCCTGAAAATTACCTTTATTTTTCCTCAGGAAAGTTAAAAAAAAAAAAAAAAAAAAAAAAAAAAAGCCAGAAAGCTCTGACCTTTCTCTATATTAATGCAGTGAACACTACAGCATGAAGCTGGAAACTTAATCATGACCACAAAATAAGAACTATACTACATCAGTTTAATTCTTTAAAAATACCAAGCTTTCTCAACAACACTAAAATAACATCAAGGAATCAAAAACAATACTCTGTATGATAGATTCAAAGCAATTGCACAAATTATACTGGAATAGCAAGGAAGGGAGGTGTGGACATCTGTGCCCTTAGAAGCCCAGGTAATTTTACTCTGCAAGAAAATGTTGTATGTGTACGTGGTATCAGTCAAGAGGCCTGATTTGTCTGTATTATTCTGATTCAGAAGGAGGATAGAGGACTAAACATAAATTTCTAAAGATGGGGGGATTTGTTAGTGGTAGTAAGCTGTTTCTCTTCAGAAAAGCGAGCAATACAAATGATACAAACCTACTTGGAAGCTTGCCTGTCTTGGGAACTACCCAAACCCCCCAAGGCTCTGAGACACGTAAGAACCAGCTGGACCTTACACGCTGGCTTGTGGCTAAAGTGTCTTGTCATCCCTAAACACTAGAGACCCCCTGGAAGAAGAAACGCTGGCAAGGACCATAGCAGCAGTTCAACTGAGTATTAATGGGAAGACTGCAAAACCCTGTGACCTGGGAATCCCGGACTTGTATCATGATACCATCTATCTCTTACTCTCAATCTAAAAGATGTCAGAACCATATAAAAGCTCTTGCCATTTCATTCACACCTTGGAAGATCTCTTTCAGATGTCCTGCCAGGAACAAGGGATGACCCGTCAATATGTGATCAGTCAACATGCCTTAAATTCTGGGAAAGGCTAAAACACTTGACTCTGAAGGTTGGTCAATAGACTATTCCTAGGAGGAGTGTTATACAAACACAGGATTCTGCAGATATGAACCAGTACTTTGCTTTCTATGGGCAGGAATAAATATAAAATCTTGTTTCTCACCTTAAACAGGCCTTTCTTCAGGGAAAAAAGGCTATGAAATTTGCCTAGCAGAAGAATGGTATGGGGTTTGTCATAGGTTCTCTTAATAGCCTCATGCAACAAAGCATCATGAAGATGCAATGGACATTGGCCTGAGCAAATGCTTTTGGTAATAAAGAATGTGGCACTGGCAGCACCCTACTATTCTGTACTGAAATTTATGTTGCAGACAGACGTTTCTGGACAAATCCCYGGGGCAGTGTTCTTACACAAATTAGAGCACTCCTCATCATTAAGTACTGAGTAGCCCCACCCGCTTATTTCAAGAACAAAAATACAGCTAGATCCCTTTTCTTTTGCCACGGACAGAGGACAGTGGAAGCTCTAAAACATACCTGCTTGATGCTAATTTTGTTGCTGCAACAGATCATGTCCATTAACATGGCTGAAGACCATGTGAGACATGAACCAAGACTTCCCTGATGCATACAGCACTGGAATTTCCTGTATTTTATTCCACGCTGGTCTTGAGGCAGACAGAAATGCACATTCCTTTTCTTGAGAAAAGAAGGGCCTGTCATAACTGAAGAGCATCTCTAACTCCACTTTTTGAAGGGGGATGGAAAAGTGGGATTGGGGGATGTAACGGCATATAGTAAAGAGATGCTGACCTTACTCATGAGACTATATGCGCTTACAGGGAATATGCTAAGGGCACTGACTCTCAGCTTTTGAAATGTAATGAGGTTTTGAGGCCACTAGGAAGACAGAGGGCTAGATGCATGTTTATCAGAGAGTCTCTAAAGAAGTTAAAGAGACTGTTCCACTAGGAATGCTAACAGGCATTGCTATTTGATTCTTTTTTCTTGTTCTTTGGGTGATGTTTTCTTTCTCTTGTTCTTCTGGACACAGACTGATCAAGACATTTTTGCACCAAAATGGCTGCAACACATTATCCTGAGTGCAGGAGACAACATGGACACCTGGAGCCTGGAGTTCCTCCTATCACAGACAACCACAGAATCCCACTCATAAGCTAGAGACTTACATTAAAACAAGAGGCTTTCAACACTTATCATTCTAGAAATTGTCCTAGAGCTCACCTCCTCTTCATATTTTACCTGCTTTCCAACAGTAGAAGTGCCTGTTGCATGTTGTGAATTATAAAATTATTCCACATATAATCCTTTTTGAAGAGTCTGGATATTACAAAGGGAAGAAATGAGGATCCTAATCCCACTGCTTTTCCTATGCAGATGACTATCCCATTCCCCAGTATAGCTGTTGTGAAGTCAGAATGTGAGTTACTATTTTGCTTATACCAGAGAAGGTAGGAACAACAGCAGGACATAGTTGACTTTTGCTGGCTTATTCTCCATCTCTGCACATAAGCATGGACTGACAACTCAGTTCTCAGGGTGGAACCAACACAAAATATTCTCACTAACTTCTGAAACTACAAAAAAAAGATAAAATATATGCAACAGCATGTCCAGAAACATTTGACTTGTTTTATATTCAAACCCTTACTGTCTGTATATGCTGCCACTTTTTCATGTTCTCAGATTCTCATACAAAGGAAAGCCATTTTTGTGTGGATTATTTTAACAAGTTTTTTGTGTGTTAGCCACTCGGTTCTCAAAAATCTTCCTGCAGCTAAGCTTTTTACCATCATGATTAAAAAATTAAACCTTTTCAATTAAATGTTTCCWGTGCCATTTGCTTCTTTTGTCAAGTTCTTTTTCATGCATATTATAGTCTGACAAATGCAGCAGAATTTCACTAATTCAGATTAACGATTAGCACACCCATTGCAAATTACTGTATTTTGCAGATGAGTAAAGTAACTGAACACGTACAATGAAAAAGCAAAGTACATTTTGTGATACATTGTCCTTGTTCACTTATTTTGACAACTGTTGTGTAATTTTATAATACTTCATAATGTAATATTGTCTGTTTTGCAGAAGTGATGGAGTTATATGACTTTGATCTTGTAACAAATCATAAAAATAAATATGCTTCTTTGATTGCAGAACTCAATCTTTTAATTTCCATTTTCAGCTTTGAGCTATTCTGGTATTTAAGCCCTTTCCTGGATCCATTGGAGACAAAGATGTTTTGTGTCTGAATTTTACAGCATGCACATTAGGGAAATTCCGCTGTAGTGCAAATAAATGTTATAACTATAATCCTTCTTTCACTGCACTGCTTTATAGGTGACTTTAATCTTACTGAATCTCTCAACAGTACAATAACACATGCATCAGCTACTGGCATGTTTAGTTTTCACTTGGGATGAATGAGGGTGCTTAAATGGTAGCCCCAAGACTGAACATAACTTTAAGATTTATATTTGAGAGTATACAGGGGTTTGGGTTCTTGTGCTGGAACTACTGAAAATTTTATGCAAATTTCAGGTGCTGTGATAATGGCAGTATTGAATACTTATGGCAAAGATGGGTTCTGTAAAAAACTTCTGCACCAGAAACTTTAAAAAAAAGTGAAAGAATCCATTTGCTTACTAAAATCAATAAAGAGTGGTCAGAGTTATACATAGCAATAATTGTTAGCTATGTTCAACTAGTTAACCAGAATTTTACCAGCAATGAACTCTGAAAAGAAGTTAAAAYGTATTTATCTACAGAAACATGCTTCTCCATTTCACAATTCGTTATCTGAATCACTGTGGACACATATCATTACAAAAATAAGAACATCATATTGTATGATAAAGTAGTAATTAAGGATATGGGTGGGGTTTTTTTGAGACAAAACCCACAACTTTTCCCTAAAATTTTGGAGTTATTGTCCTCTTCAAACATGTTAATCTGCAAATCAATGAAACACTTCTTTTGCGATGCTCAGTCTCAGATCTGTAATATTTATCTTAACATCAAACAATTGAATTTGATTACAAAAGGCAACCATTGCTCAGTAATTTTTTGTTATATGTACTGTTTCTATTGGAGAGATGACTTTATCAAAAAAGGTGAAAAAAAAATTTTTTAAGATTGTAAATGAAAGAAGAGTGATGACATCCTGATCAGTTTAATGTAGCACGTGTAGGTTACAATGACAAGACAGCATGTTTTAGTCAGCCTGTACCAAGCCAATGTGAAGTGAGGTCAGTGACTATTAATCATTTGTCAAAGACTGCAGGCCCTTATCAGCCAATTATAGATACAAGGAAGTTTATATCACATCCACAAGTGGCAAAGCTGCAGAAGATTTAAACCATAATACAGTGGTGACACTTTTTATAGATAAAATATAAATCTTGACAAAACGCTAGCTTGAACTGCATCACCTATTTCCATTTAGCTATTTCAGTAAACATTTTGTAATATCATTGGTTTTCCTTAAAATTAAGGATCTAGAACGTTCCTTAGTTTTCAGAGGTTTCTTTTTTTACTCATAACAAAACCATTGATGGAATCTAATTTAAACACAAAAAATGCCATTAAAGAAGTAACTGACTTGTGGGTACCGAGCAGATAAATTTTGCTTATTTAACAAGTCAGCTGCTGGGTGGGCTTGAGGATGGTATCAAATCCTATAATTTCAGAGCTATCATAACACTCACGTTTCATAATAAAGCTTCTTTGAGATAACCATCTGCATGAACACAGGTTTGAGGGCCATGGAGAAGGACAAGACACTGAGAAGGGGAGATGGGATCCTGGTAAATGACATCAGATTGCTTTTTCAGATTCTTGCTGGAATTTTGGGGGTGACAATCTACATCATCACCTACAGCTGCACCCTCAGTGTCAATAAGAAGGCTTAAGACTTCCCTCCTTCTTCCCCTCCCCATGCTGGGTCATGATCATCCATCAGGTCTTATGGTGGGGCCAATCCCAACACACAGGGCTGAATAGGTAGGGTATGCTATATCCTAACAGGCATGCACACTTCCACATGCCAGCAAGGCAAGCGTGAGCTTCCCACACCACAGAAGAAAAACAGAGATGGAGCTACCAAAGGACTACACTCTTCTTTACTCCTGGTAACCCTGACCATGCCCACAGCAGAGGCAGGGACAGTCCTTCAAAATATCATCTTCATTATATGAATTCCAGGCATCCTAGGAAAAGCTGTTGCTGGTGAGAAAGACTTCAGGTGGGCTATGAGCCTTCCTAACTCTCAGTTTTACTAGGATTATAAAAAGCAGATGTGAGCTTGTGTGTTTTGTCTGCATAGGGGAGTGGTGATTGCTATTTGAATAGCAGTTGTTTGAGAAATGTAACTCTAACTCCTAAATTCTTGGCTTTCTACCACACTTGCTTGTGAATTGTTGTTTCTTGCTTTCTTAAGAGAACAGACATCACACTTAAGAGTTGGTAAGATATGAAACCACCCAGCTACTAAGAGGGACAACATCAGTTTAATAAATATCTTCATTTGGGAATGGAACATAACTTAATCACTCATGCTTTGGCCTGAGACCACTGACTAACAGACTTTCCCATAAACTGAAGCTTTTATTTTGTATGCTGATCTTATATTCCTGGCCATAATCCAAATCAGGCAGACATTTACTGTCATCAAATATCTGTGCCCACAATTCGCTCAGGGAATACATATTTTTTAATGTGTAGAATCAAATATCTGGTTAACACCTAACTGAAAATTTGTCTGTGTATGTTTTGTATGAAATTACTGAAGGAAAATATACTTCTTGTGACAGGATATCCAATGAAGTGCTGAAATATTTATGTCCTACCTTAGCGCAGTTTCTGCAGAACAGCTGTTTGAACTTCAGAGAAACACATTTTATTTGGTAGGTTGGGAAGAGTCAAGAGTGATGCCAACTGAGGATCTGGTGAGGCAATGCTTATAAAGATAGATTTCATCTTTAAAAAAAACTCTCTAAGATGGAAAATGAGCTTTTATCAGAAATAAATTTTCTGAAGAGCATCTGTAGAAGTTCAGAAAATCTATACATATAACTAGGCTCAAAAGGTATTTTTCAGAGAGCAGCTCTACATTTTGCAGTCCAGTATGGCTAGAATTCCTCTAGAATCCTTCTTTGCTTTAGCATTTCCTTTAAAGAAACTTCCAAACCTTCTATGACACATAATATGTCAGAGGATAATCCTGCTAAAGTACTAAGTAGATGCAGGGTACATAGCAGTTTCCAACACCTGCACTGGAGGGAGCAGTACCACAGAAAAGTAAAACCGAACTATTTGTACAGAAGAGAGCAATTCTGAAATTCAGCTGGAACAGCAAGCCTGTCTGTGGAAACTGCAGAGCTTGAAATTTTGCACGTCTTGCTCATCTGGCTCTATAGACTCTACAGTCAGCCCATCTCCTTTCATTAACTGGTTCTACGCCTTGCAAAGCAGCACGTTGTAGTCGATTTGTATGGCAGTAGCAATATTCTGTGGCAGACTTATGACCATTACCCAGTGGAACTAAGGGAAAATGAGTCTTGCTAGGTCTTTTTATTGACTGCATTTCCATTATCTTCACAGGTGCTTTCTTTTCTGGCTTGTTCTTTTATCTTATTATGGACAGAAGTTACATTTTCTGGACAATAGCTGTCACACTGCTCTCTTCATTTCCCAGAAAATACCAGTACTACACTTTTTTTTTTCTAAGTTACTTGATACCTGCCAAATTCTCTATCACTCTTCACAACAAATAATCTGTTGTTTCAGTAACTGTATTATCTAATTGCCTGCACGCCATAGTATTTACATCCATTGATCTACAATACGATGTATAGATTTTTCAAATATTCCCCTCTGCTTTTCTCTACGTAGCTACTGTAGGCTTACAAAGATTTAGACATTTTCCAGTTGTCCATTTATTACTAGTTAAAATTGGCTTTAAAGAACAGTTCAGGAACTAAGTTACAGAATTACCATTAATTCCATCTCCCTCTCACCAGGTACATACCCTCTGCGAAAAACAATAAGCAGTTTTCCTTTTTAAATGAAATGTAATGATGTGAATCGCAGTATTCGAGTCACATCTTCTCCAGTTTAATATCATGATGCAAACTGACCTCATAATTTTGTCACCTTCTCTATTTACAGCCCAATAATGCTCTTCTGGCAGTTCACAAGGGCTACTGAATTTATGAGGTACTTGCAAGCCAGGTATTTTACGAATACTTTGATTGCCTGCATTTCTCGAAAATGATTTCTACAGAGGTTTAAGTCTACTGTGTGTACTGGATTGAAATAGCATAAGAACTAAGTAGTAATTTATAATATTTTGTTTTAAATTTTATTATATGGAAATATAAGTTTTTACCGTTGATCATATTAACTTAAGTTGATATGCTGAAATGTTTTATTTTTACAGATAACAGTGTTTATTCTGTTTTGCAGTACATAAAACGTACTGAGTACCAAATTGTTTTAGCACATGCACAAAAATAATGTAATAAAACCTGACTCAGCCAAACTACGGGCAAAAAGAAGACAAACAATGTAGCTTGCACTAAAATATTGGCAGCTCTAACACCATGAGAATAACAAAATCAATTATGAAATAGGGTCCTCACCAAAACATGTCGGTCACAAGATACTGGATGTCTTAATCTGTGGACTATAGTCAAGTGTCTCTGTCCACTTCATCCACTGTAACAATTCATAAGGTTAGAGATAGTTCCTTTGATAACCTGCACCAAGGTACAGAGGGTCCTTCTAGACCAACATTAGCACTTTGATATACGTGCGAAAGGGAACAGGAATCCAGGACTGCACTTTAACTCCAGTAATATACTGCCTGCACTAAGAAACACAGGGCTGAATGTTGCAATAACTGATGCATCTGGGTGAACTTCCACAGCAAGTTTCATAGTGTTCACTTCATAAAATCTAACAAGAAGATAATAAAAGTGTAGAAGGCAACACTGAAACAAGTGACTGAAAACATCTCTATAAGGAAAAATGAATATTATGCTGTACAATCAACTGGCACTACACTATCATAAAACATTTCAGATTGTTGATATCCTGAAAAGAAATCAAGCAAACTCTCTAAATAACTCAGTCATGTCTGAAGTATCCTCTCTTCCTAACCCTCCCAACACATACATTGTCTGTGGACAAGCAAAATCCATGTTAATTAGACCTACTGAAAGTGAAACAAAACATTTTTTTAAATAAGCACACCTCCTGTTCAGACTGTAAAAAAAATTGGCAAGGTGATGTTAGGGTTTTACAGGTACAAGTCAGTTCTGAAACTGAGCAATTAATTTTGATTGCCTCAACTTTGATTACTTCTCCCCAGCCACCTTCTCCACCTGCCCCCAAATCTCCAACTTACCTCACATTAAAGTCACAGGGATTTTGTTGCTGATTCCAAATAAAACAGATTCAGCTAAAAAAATAATAGTCAAAATATGTTGCAGACAGGATCCCTTTGACCTATCCCTCAGTGTTATAATACAATACTTTCTCCTGCCTGTGCTCTCTATTGAAAAGTCCTGTCTAACTAGGTAACATTAATATAATTTGTAAAGACTGGATCCCCTGACATCTGGAGTCACCTACAGAATTTTAGTTCCAAGCCTTCAAAGCAAAGAGAGAGAGAGACAGAGAGAGAGAGACAGAGAGAGWGAAAGAGGTGAGAGTGTGTGCACGTGTGGCAGATGAGGAAGACATACTGAATCGTACACCGAAGCAGGTGTAGGATCAAGGCCTATGTCAGTTACTTTAAATATATAACAGTAAATTCAAAACATGCAGAATTCTGCCCTGCATTCTGGGACAACACAGACATACTACAACGTGTAGACAATGAATAAAAAGAGCAATAGTAAAGCTCTCGGAGGGGAGGCTGCAATTGAAAAGAGATTTGAGATTAAATCAAAGAATGTCACATTTAATATTCAGAACATTTTAACTGAATTCTTATTGCCTGGGCTATAAATGGAATCTTACCGTGGGTTGGAATGAGAAAGTGGGCTCATTTCTTTCTGATAGTGATGCTCTTGACTGACAGGCTATGAGAAACAAAAAAATAATAGTGAGAATAACTCTGCAAATATTCTTTCAGAACGTTTAAAAGTCTGTAAGAGATCCTTTTGAGGATACACATTTGCAGCTTTTGATACTAGAATTTTATGGTCTGTCTTCTTATGTGTGAAATTTAAAAAGGATATTCAGATCCTAACTGTGCAAAAGTATAACGTAACGGAAGATTCTCTTCTAGGTGGAAGTACATATGAACTGAGGAGTTGACCATCTGGTTATTTTTCTATTGTCTGATATAAAAAAAAAATCCTGATTATATGTACCTAGCAAGCATGGTGCAGGGACACTTAGTTGGATCTGTGCAGAACAACCTCACTTAAGGCTAGTCAACACTGACCKACAGCTGATAGGGCTGGCAGGCATGGTTCTCCTTTTTAGAAGCACCGTTAAGAGAAATCTTAGTGGTCCCAAATGAAGTCAGCCGAAACATGCATGCTTCTCTATGACACTGCTAATTTGAAACTTGGATTAAGCTGTTCATGGGTAAGTGAGAGTGGACTGTATGAATATTCATACAAAATATAATCACTTTCCACAAAAATTCTTCAAATCCTACCTACCCATATAAGAATATGCCTCAAAGGTTTTAAATTATATTATTTGGCTTATTAAAAACAGTTATTTGCAAGAAACAGATACAAACTGCTATAAAAATTCAAGAATTCCAAAATTCAGAAATATTTTTAGTCTCAGTATATATTCACTTCTTCCAGAGAATAACTCCTACCCATTACCACAAACATCAAAACCAGTTCTAAGCATATCACTCAAGCAAATGGAGAAACAAGTGAAAATATAAGCATACACAAAACATTATCTATATGTGCACAATTTAGTACATGAAATGCTAAAAATAGATACTAAGAATTATGAAAAGGATTGGGACTTATACAGAAATCAATATAAAAAATGAGTATATTCACATGCTTTCAGGAAGTGGGGATGGATGTGGTAAAATGTCTGTTCAGGATGCATGACATCCTAATTACTGCCAAACATGAGTCACTGCCTAGGTGGTGGATGGTGCAATTCCCAAGTGATGGCTAGTCGAAGACAGAGGACAAGAGAGAAAGTGAGTTAGTCAGTCTATGAACCAGAATATCTGTCTCAAAAATTTTTAGTCTCATTTCATAGTAAAGAGTAGTGTGCCTCAGTTTTGCAGTTTGGCTTGATGTGAATAGATCCCTCCAGGGGTGGTCAAACTGAGCTCTCAGTCGGAATAATTGTGGGTTTAAATATCACTCTTCTTGTCTGTCAGGCTTCAAATCTGCCAGACCATTTTTGCATCATGTGGCTCTTTTTTGTGAATCATCACAATGGAGGCCAGACAACCTTCCACAAATTAGGTATGAACCTGGAAGCACTCTTTCAAGTACTTTTCAGATCAAAGGCCTATTTGATTGAATTTATATTTAGAAGGAAGATGCTTGTGGAACAAGTAACCTCACTTCTCTGCAAGTACTTCTGACTTGCAAGACAGGTGAGAATATTTTGGAGTCCAATGATGGAGCATTACACCACTGTGAGCTTCCAGGATTCCTCAATGAACAATCTAGGAGAATCTTCATTCTCCCCTCTATTTCTCACTGAGAATCAGGGAGCATATGCAAGAAAACATTCTGAATTTCTCTTATTTATCATCTTGCTCCAAAATGTTTGTGTTATATGCATGTCATATAACACAAACTGAATCATAACACATCACTGAAGTTGTCTGGAACCAGCTAGCTGAAAAGCTGAAAGGGCCAATTCTCTGACAGGGGCAGGAAGGTCTTTCCRGCTCTCTAGAACAGGCACGAGAACAGAAACATTTCGTAAGCTGTAAAAACATTCCTTGAGTAATGTGTGGGGTGTACAACTTCACATGATCCTCCACAGTATATAAAATTGTGTCTTTCATATTATAACTAGTTCTTGCAAAGCTAATGTGGAACTTCATCTAGATCTTGACATGTAAGAGAACATTGGGGTAAAACACAGGTAAATATTTTCTTTTTAAATATGCAGTTCTACATATACATATTACTGAATTGGAACTTTACCCTATGCTCCACACACATTTTATAAAGCTTTACAATTCACCTTCAAAATAAAATACTTGAATATAATTTTTTTTTTAATAGCTAATAGCTATGCTGGGTAATGTATAGTACTCAAAGCTATTTTATTCCTTTTTGGCTATGATCGTTTACAACAGCTGCTAAACAACTTACATTTCAACAATTTCTCCTGAGAGTATATATTTAGKTCTTGGTAAACTATCACTGGCTATAAAATAGTTTTGAGTATATCACTTTTATAGTTGTTTAAGGGCATCTGTTCATCTGTTCTAATGGCAACTTAGCAATAAGATCTATATGCCCTTCATTCAGAAGGATTTCTGAACCTCATTAGAGTCAGTAATAGGTAAGAATTTTCAATGAATCTAGAAATCASACTAAAAAAGGTAAGTCATGGAAAATTTAAACTCACTAGAAATGTGTTTCATATATAAAATATTACTTTGATAAATAAGTTCATTATCTAACACAATTATATCCTGCACTGCCTTACAAAATATCGTATCTATTCCAAAGATGAAAGATGCTCAAAAATCTGCCTTCTGGTGGTGCTGTTGCCACAGATTCTACCAAGGGACAGAAAGGTTATATAAAATGAATGAATATTTAGAATAAAAATACTCCTTACTTATCTTTGAAGGACATAATAGAAAGGAATAGATATTATTGATTTAAATAATCAAAAAGTTATTACCTGGAAATACAAATAAACATGAAAAGTTAATTATGACAGGAATTTTCATCTGTCCTTAATTTTTCAAACTACAAACTACACATTATTTCTATTTCTTTTCATACACTGTACAGCTAAAATCATTTGCTAAATACAACTGAAAGATGGCTACAGATACATAAAAAAATTTCTGCAATTTGCAAGAGGGACTGCAGTGGGGGTTGATCATTTGCAAATTCGCTTGAATCAACTGGAATGGCAGTGATTGTCACTACCGAATATCAGTTGACATAAAATAAATTTCCTTTTATTATACATATATAAAATATGTATATGGAATTTATATAAGGAATAAGTATATATAAGGAATAATTCTGAGTAAAAACTGGAAGCTGAAGAAATTATGACTTTACTCATTTTAGGTCTTATAGCAGGACTGTGCACGGCAGAAGACTGAAATTCAGAAGGAGCAACTTTCGAACATGCTTTAATCACTCCAAATATGCTGAATTCTGAGCTCTGTTTTGTAGACTAGCTATGTGTACAGCAACACATTTATTGCACATGTGAGACTGCTAAATGTGGGGATTCACAGAAAATAGCTATATGCAATTATTTGAAAGATTTATAGATTTGAAAGCCAGAGAGAAAATTGAATCAACTAGAATGACCATATGTATATCACAGGCCATTAAACTTTAGATCACCGATAAAAACATTGAACATCAGATCTAGAACTGATCGAATGATGGAGCCCTGCTGAGTATACTCCAGTCACAGATAATTCCCTGCTGACTGCTTTTGATATGTCAGTTGGCCCGTTCTAAATTCATTTAAAGTGCGTTTTATTGATATTGTATGCTGCTCATTTTTCAAACAGAAAGTCACAAGGTAAACAAATACGTACAACGATCTCAGCATATTACATCTAAGCAGTTACCTTTATCAAAGTTGCAATTTTATCAATGAAATGGGATCTGTTAAACAAGACATATTTTATATAAAATTACCTTGGCTATTATTAAATGTTACTATCCTTTGAATCTCTGTTAACTGAATCCCATGTCAGTTTTTTCACTGTTTTGAAAATGATGTCAGACTAACCGGCCTACACTAACTCGGTCATTTCAGCTGTCTGTTTGAATATTGGCACAGCATCACTACTCTTAGAGTCTTCTGAAATGTTGTAAGAATATCAAAATATACTAAAATTTAATATCAGCACACCAGAAATGTCCTCTACCTACTCTTTTAAGACTCTTCTGTGTTAAATAACTTGGAGTCTTAATTAAATAATCACCCTTTCTAATAAATCTGTTTATAAACTTCTTAGAGATTAAAGGACTAGAAAATGAATCATCACCCTCATATGATTATTCTGCTTTTTCCCAAATATTTGAACAGAATTACAACAAGCAGTGGTAAACACAGCTCCATATTTCAAAAACTAGTATCAGCATTAGCAATAGCTGGTGCTGTGGTAGCTATCTCAGAAAGCAAAACATAGGTGAAAAATAGATATTGGTACAGAAAATCTCTCTGGGTCTAGGCAGAGGTATACTGGTGGAGAAAAGTGTGGCAGCTCAATTGCAGCACTCTTTGCTCTAGTGGGACTAAGTAGTTAGGCCTTATCTGAGAAAGACCACGCTGCTTTCTGAATTACCTCTTCCATCCTTCCCAAACCAAGGTTCTTGTCATTAAAACCACAATGCCACCTTGCAAAATGCACAGCAGAAACTTGCCCAAGGTTGCACAGGTGAGACATACCAATGTTGCAGTCCACAGACAGAAATCTGAAAAACTTGTCTCTCTCCAACCCAAACACATTTCTTTTTAAAATTGTTTTATGTGGAGAAAGATTGCCACAAAGGAGTATTACGAATAACTATACTTGTATTAAATGCATTTTAAGTGACTAACTTCTTATATCTAAACACTTTAAATTGAAAATTTTAGTCTGAAATGTACAGAAGCTGATCAAAGCATTGGGATCAAAGAGCCGTCTTTGCAATCACGTTGTGCTTCACTAAATACTGCAGTCGGTATTACAGTACAGAGCAGCACATTTTATTTCAAAAGTTCATTTTGTTTTAGTCACAAATCTGACATGTCTAAATATTCTTACCAATTTCCTGATAATTAAGGTACTCAAAAGTTAATGAGACTGCTATTCTCTTTATTTTAGAGTCTCATTTGTCCAGTCTTAGAGATTTACTCCATATCGGAGTCTATCAAGTGAGTGCTAAGAAAATGCATTGGAAATATGATGAAATCAACTAAATGCACAATATTGACATATCTTAAGTAGCTAAAACGAACTAATATTTCTCTTATATCCCTCAAAATACTACCCTGTAAACCAAGTTCTCATTAGAACAATTACTCATTTATCAATAAATCTCTGCTAATTCCAAACCTCCATTTATTAGTATATCACAAAGCTGTAATATTGCATTGATCATTGATTACAGAAGATTACTACCACAGGCCTCTATTTTGGGCCCTATAAATCCCCGGAGAAAATCTGCAGTTAACATGTTTTAGAGCACTGAACCTACAGTAATTTATATTGGGGCAACACAGCAGTGCGTTACTCTGCTAGGGCTGGACCTGCCTCTGACGGCTGTGTGGCGTTCTCTGCTTAGGCCACATTCATTCTTTAATATTGTTTCAGCTGTAATAAAATAAGAACTATGGTGCTTAGAGAAATGGACTATGAGGTTATCGAGTTTTACAGCAATGCCTGCAAGTACCTTTATATAGTTGCCAAAATGTTATTCTGTGATTTCATACATTCAATACTTTTCAGCAGAGTGCTAACAAATACGCCTCTGCTTCTAATAACAGCACTCTGTCACACAGCACAGCCGCGTGCGGTTATGTAACGCTTTGTAGCAGGACAAACACTGACACAAGGTGCAGAGCACAGAAGGATCACACAGGATCACACACTAAGTGCTCAGAAACACTGCAGCGTTTTCTCTGCTGTTCCCCTGGTTCACTCCTTTAAGCAGTTAGCTGTTCAGGAATGAAACTGTATCAATGTAAGAAGCAATTATTTTCCATTACTTGTACTGCAATGCAGTTCCCGACTGGTGTATCTGGCTTTCATTCATTTTGAAACTATTTTTAAGTACTGTAACACACACACACAGGTTGTCAGCCGCTCTTGTGACATGCTGTACAATCCATATGACTACGCAGGGTTTTATGCTGGAATACATACAATAGGTTTGCTGCTTTTCCATGGTGGTACTATGGAAGCTGCTGGAAGTGCATGTGTTTTGGTTGTGCGTTTTACTCTACGAGTTCTAAAAAAACATGTTTGTTAAGGCTACCTTAAATTTCAAAGGTATTCTCAGAAATTTTACCCAAGACCACTGAACCTCAGAGCTGGCAGGGACTATGTAATCTAGGTTTAGACTCACTGGTGGGAAAGAAGAGTTCCAGGTTGCTGTATCATCACTGCTCGTGCTTATGCTCACATTGCAGTCGTCTATCTGTGATGCGCTCAGCCCGTGTGAGATCCCAGTATCCCCCAATTCTTCATTTTGTTGTCTCGTCATGCTAGCCAACATCTGTAGTTCAGATGCACTTAGTCTATTCGACTGGTAGTTTTTCCAGTCATACTCCTATGAAATAGAATGGAAAAATTAACAATATGGTCAGGATCATGGAATAGAATATATGAATAAAACAGATCCCTTGGGGAATCCTTTGGGGAATCTTCAAGAAGCTATATTACTAAAAGAGAAACAAAATATTTACTAGAAAAGATTAGTTAACAGATTTCTGTTTAGCTATGAAGATCAAGCATATATATATAAAAAACTTCACAGGAAGGCAGCAAAATACAAACGCTGTTATGGACTGCAGAGCAGTTTGCATCCAGGGCGTTTGGTGAATTTGCCGTTCTACTGAAATTAAAAACAAAAGATAGAAACAAGCTTCCAAAAGTATGAAAATCTAGCAGCTAAAATTGCTTAAATATCAAATGCAAATCTTGAAATAAACACAATCACACAATTATCACAGTACCATAAACACTGCCAACATAAAATTTAGTAATTCCTCAAGCATAGCATAGAATTCCTCTGGAAAGCTACACGTGTCAGCCCAAAATTTTAAAAGTTATTTCGGTAACTTGCTAGTGTACAGATTTTAAAATAAATGCCTCTATATTTTCATTTTTCTTTGTACTTACTAGCTGAATTCTTAACATAACTCTAACTTATCTCAAATTTGATCCAGAGGCCAAAAGCTAAAAAAAGTTATTAACTATTCTGCAGTTTCTCCTTATGCCTCACACACAGCTTCATGACAGGAATGTTTAAGTGGACCCAATTTGCTGTGGCATCATCTCTGTTTAGATAGTTCCTTTCTTAGGAAAAAAATTATTTTTCATAAAGAGTCCACACAGGAGCAAATCTAATACTTGAGGCCTTTAGTTTCATCTGAAGACAAGTTGCTGTTGCAGGCCGTGAAAGGAAGTACAAAGCGTTTCTGCTTGACAAGCAAACCCAAAGTAGCGACGAGGATTTTAGACAATGTCTATTCCTAGACCATCACCAGCAGGCTCCTGGAGGCTCCGAGGGACAGCGCTGTCACTCCAGTGAACAGACCGGGGCTGTCCTCCCGGGACCAAATCCCCCAATCTGTTGTGCTACGGGGGCACAGCGGGCACCTGAAAACCCCAGCTATGTAAGCAAGTCAGCAGTGTTACTGAGGTGGACATTGCTAGCTTTTCCTGCTACAAAATCCAGTAATCTTTCAGTGGGTCTTCTGGGGGGACAAAAGTCACCTTCCTCTCTGTGAGCTATTACTAGAGGCTTCCCCACTTTGTCCCTATGCATATACATTTTAAGTCCTAATGTGGATTACAGTCATGAATTGGCCACATCTGAAACACAGGATAATTTGAATTGCAGCATTATTTTAGCAAGAGAAGTATTACAGCAACTTTCAGTATCTTCAGGCTATCACCTCACATAAACATGACGTTTGCCTTTAAAAACACTCAAGAATATATGAGTTATTCTACATAAGTTCACTTATTCTGCTCTGCAAAAGAAAGAAATATACATGCCACAAAAGACATTATATACTGGACACTATTTCCATATTTTAAGGAAATCATGCAAAAAGATAAGTAGATATCCTAGATTTGCATCTGTATCGCTTAGAATTTCACATACAAAGTACTCACTTTCATTAGACAGATTACATGACATCATGCTCAAACAAGAACTTATTTTGCAGTTACAAATAGTGCATTTTTCCGTTTTAGGCAGTTCCATACAGTACCTCAATGAAACTGTATTTTCTGGGAATCAGAAAAACATTATTGTCCCTCTGATCCCCTTTCTTACTAGATTTTTGTCCTTGGGATCAGAGCAAAGCCAGGTAATGAAGGATTATAAGGATAGTACATTACTTATTTCCCCTCCAGAAGAGAAACTGGGGATACGTTCCTGCATTCATTCACAGTACTGTATTGCAAGTACAGGATGTGCAATACCTTGCAGAGCGGAAGAGAATTTTGAATCAAGAACAGATGGAGAAACCCCTTTCAATAATACATGTAACAGCATCATGCAGCGAACAGGACCTTGACTACAGCTCAAGCTCTAGAATATTTAACTAAGTATTTGCAAAAATATTTTTAGAATGAAAACATGTAGTATATTTTTGTTTCTTCACAGTTGCCATAAAAGAAACCAACAGTTGTTATCTGAATAGTATATAAGACAACACTTTCTATTTTAATTCTAGGTAAGAAATTAAGTACCAGTCAGTAAAGATTGCTGACAAAAACTCAATTTTGGGGAGTTACCACTCCATCATTTATTTTTGACATTTTATGTATCTCATTCTGACTCCTATGGTAATAGATATTTCACCAAAAGTCAGCTACAGCAAATAACCAATCAAAAAGAAAATTAGCACTGAAATAACAAAGTAAACCATCTTTGATGGGAAGCGTGCCTGCAAATTGACAATCAGCAGGTAAATATATCATGTAAAACTAGATTTATGACTGAAGGGCTCTCACTTAGGTACATCTGCATGTGCAAGCAAGCAGATCTTTGTGAAAAAGACAATTCTAAAGCCCACTGCAAACATTTTCAAATTTTTATTATATATCTCAAATTCTTAGTCAAATGTCTTTGCAAAAGCCATTTACAGATTTTCCTACAGAATCACCTCAAGCACTGGGAGACTTTTTTTTAGCACAGATAAATATAGTCTGCCATTTTGTACATGGCATCAGAGCACACGAGTCTGCAACACGTGAGCACATACATGCGTGACTACTGCTCCCTTGCTGCACGCTTGGCTATGACGCCTGTCCTCGAAGTGCTTTCTTGAGCCCACCATGGAAATGAATTATGGTGGGTTTAAATCACATTCCCATTTTCAGAATACTGAAAGGCCTTGAAACACTATGGTCAGGAAATGATTTCTCCGAAATCTATGCAAAATTAGATATAGCTACTTTCATGAAGGGTGATTACCTTGGTTTCATAGTACTGCAAAGAGTTTAAATAAATTTCCATTATATTTCAATGAAGAATTAGATAAATTGTACTAGTTGAGATAATGAAATCATCACCATGTAAAGCAGTATTACCTAGACATATTTTGATACAATAATTTTTACACAAAGCGTTAATCCCAGTGCATCTTTTAGGCATCTGCTACTATTATCAGCCCAGGTGCCACCCCTTTTTACCTCTAGCTTTTGAGGTCCAAGCTTTATTTCTGAAGTGTGTGATTGTTACTATCATATTTTATTCCTAAAATAGCACACATTTTCTCTAAACTCGTATGACTGAATTTAAGTTATTAGTTCAATTATTATTAGTTATTAGTTCACTTTGTATCAAGCCTGCTATGTTACATCCGGAAAGTCTGCTTTTTCCTTGATGTATCAGTGTCCATCAGATCTACCACTGTTCTAACCTTTATCGATCTTACTGAAGTTGTTGATTTCCTTTGGATTTTCCTACACAGGAGCCCCCTGCATTTCATTTATTTGATCAGTACAAGAGAAGCTTCTTTCTTATTCATATACAAACCAATTGGCATGAAGAAATTCAAAGGATGGCACAAACTACTGCCATGCAGAATAAAAGCATTAAGAATTGAAAGAACATTTTTCTCATTATCTTGAGGCAAAACATTTCCCAGTCCTGTTTGTATCTTCTTTTACCTCTATGAAGAAAGATGCATAGATGTTGGAATTCTTACAAATCAACTCAAGACATTCTTTTGTTTTATCCCTTTAGCTTATTTCAAACTGTCCTTCTGTTCTCCTCTCTTATAATCCTCCCATTCTTCAACAGAAATACCACGTTCAGAAAGGAGAAGAGGAGTCACGACAGTTTTCTGTCCTTAACTGCCTCTGCAATAAATTCCTTGTAATAAAGGAGAAATAGGACTAAATATTCTGTAGCTTCAGATGACTACTAAAGAAATAAATCTTCTTCACAAGTTTTATATTGTTTTAACTGATTTTCAAAGAGAGAATTTGAAAACTGAATTTGAGATTAAGTTCACTTTGTAATTTAAGAGAAACAATTGATATAAAAAGTAACTCTGCAATACTCGTAAATTTGTCTAAAATGAATATTTCATTTAGTAATTAAAAGCTTATCTTGTCTTTCTGCATATCCTCCCCTTATGATAAAAAGAGCTTTTTTATTAAACTCTTAAAACTTTTGCTAAATTGACAAAACCTGTTGTTTAAAGGATTTTTTTCATACATAATGACATCTGCATTCTTCTAGGTGCAAATGATTCATTCAGAACTGTCTGAATGTAGTTATGCGTGCAGAAAAGTTTAATTACCAGCTATCTGCATGGCCGCAGTATTACCCAGAGGGTTGTACTTCTTTCTTAATTAAAAATATTTGAACTTAATAATAGAGAACTCTATTAAAACATGAATAAAACATTGCAAGCAACCAGGTCCTTAAAGTGTATTAAGCAGTTAGCAAATCGATTGCAGTAAGAGCTGGTTAAGCATTTTTTTTTTTTAACCAGTCCTCTGTATGAGCAGATTAGAGGAGACTACTTCTGTGTAAACTCTCACTCTAATAGCCTTTCATACAAAACTATCCTCTCATACGTAATTCTCAAAACAATGAAGAGTGTTTCAAAATGGAAATAAAATAATTACACGCCTACAGCAAACAAAAAAACTTCAGTGCTGTCTCACTGTCATTAACAACATTGTATGTCAGAACTTTTTTTCTTAAAACTTATGGCTGCAAAACTGCTCAGAAATATATCTACTGTATTCAGTAGATACAAAAAAGTAAAATATTCCTTATTTTAAATATGAATGTAGTCACGAAAAAGCCATATTCAAATCTGATCATATTCATTTTAAAATTATTGGAAATATTTTTAATAGAAAGTATATATTTGACTTTATTCTGTAAGAGCTAGTAGGGCATGCTTTCTAATGACGTAATAACCCGCTGCTTAAAAGTGGTCAGGGGCACTCAAATTTGCCTTCAAATCTGCAGTGCAGCCTGATAAGAAAAGAAGTATCGAAGAACTCCAAGGGAAGGCTTATGGATAGGAAAATTTCATTAACTGATCAAATCAAATATGAGAGCTGAATCTGCCAGATACGTTTGTCTTATATTTTGAAGCAATAAAAACAAAGTCCGTCATTCACACAGCTTCTTTGATACATTCATAATAGGCCTTTTTTTTGTTAAAAACTTGCAATCAACAAATTACGTGTGCAATACATTTACCCCATCAAGTAACTGTAGTATGGTGATGGCCCTACTGTCTAACTTAGTAATCAAACATTTATGAGCAGAGGAAAAATGACAGCTCTTCTCATTCATGTTTGAAGAAAAAAAAATGACAAAAATTAAAATATAGTTATCTTCATGGCACTAAAAAAGTCTGTCTGGCAGGAAAGAAAAAGATAAGTTAACTGAGGAAAGCTTTGGAATCCATTTGTCCCAAAGACATTACATTTGGTACCCGTGGTCCCACACCATCTTCTCTTATTTTTACGTTCTTACTTTTGGCATCAATAGGAAAAGGAGAAAGAAAGAAGAACTATTAAACCTCCTTACTAGTTTTCTGCTCCTATTACAACCACCCTATTTTTTTTGTCAGTATCTTTTTTTGGCCCGTATCTTGCACATCGGACTTCAAAATGTATGTATGTCGATTATGAAGATTTACAATTTTTGTTTCGCTACACCAGTTTTACACACGATAAGGATCATATAGTTATGAGCCAGGAACTGCTATGAGCCAAGAAAAAGAACTATTTAGCTATTCTTTCTCTTTCTTTCCTTTTTTTTAGGGGATTCACATTCTTTGCTTTAACAGACAATTTATTGGTGCACTTGCACCATCCAGTGAGAGATGACTCATTGCCTTACAGTCAAAAAACTTGAGCCCAAAACACAGAGAGCTGCCAAATAACAGATATCAAAAAATGAAAGCTTGAGAAAAGACAAGAGAAGAACTGAAATGATACAATATGAATAAGGTATTTTGTGGGGAAAAAGATCTGCAGTTTTCAGAGAGACATTATAAAATGTCATCTCAAATGACACTCACTTCAGCAAACTTGAGCACAATACACAGCAAACCACACCAAACCATTGGTGTTACGGTGTCAAGGGGTAACTGCTCACGCAGAGCTGGAATATAACTAACCAGCCCGTTATTTCAGTGCAGCTTGTATTAGACCAGCCATTTTTCCTATAAGTATTAGCACAGATAGATGTCCTTGTAAGAGCTCTACCTGCTGCTGACAGACCCTGCACACTTCCCCAGCTCTAGAAGAAACCACAGAGCACTAGGGAGACCAGTTGGCATATGTGAGTCCTATGTGAGTGTGCCATACGTGCAGACTGCGTGGGCAATCAGTAGCTGTAAAGGAAACAGGGCAATAACAAGGATGGCTTGTTATCAGGCTTGACAGGACTGAAGCCAAAGTAATAAAGTATTTTGGTTCCTAAACAGGACAAAAGAGGACTTTCTAATGCAAAACTAATTGCAAGCCATGTGGCTAGTCCACATTTAGTTACATTCTAAAGGATCACTGCTTCAAACACTCATAACATCTTTCATGAAAGCAATCAACATTTCATTTTGTTATGGACAAATAGATTATAGTTATGATTACTAATAAACATGCTTGAATTTTAAGTGGAACAATTTCCCAAAGCTGAAAATAATCAGGAAACAAGGGAGGAATATATTTAATCATAAAAATGTGAATAGTTACTGGAAACTAGAAAGTCTGTGTCTAATCCCACAACAATGAAAAAAAGTCCTATAGATAAAATTGAGAGAGGAAGTGAATGTAAAACTTAATATACACAGTTTTATTATACATACGTTGACAGATAAACGTATGTTAACATATCTTAGAGACTCAGGGTGTTAGTACTGACTGGGGAATATAAAGTATTCTCATACTACTAAAAAATATGGAAACAAGTATCTTACTTCTGTCTAAATCCAAAAAGCACATGCATTGCATAGTTCCACATTTTCTACATCACAAGCAGCAATTCTAATGTCTTTTCTCAAAAATAAATTTAAAGAACATATGCTATTTGTAGGACTTTCTCTGCTTTTGTTATGTTTGTTCTTTTTATTGTCTTTAAGGTTATCAGCCATTGATTGTTCTCACTGATGTCTTTGACTTCTATCGCTAATTTTCTCCACTTCCTAAATGATGATTAGTACTCTATCAACTCCAGCAATATCACACTGCAGGACAGCAAGTATACTTTGTGCTTGGATGGCCACTCTTATCCTGAAGTTTACAAACTGTCTACAAAATATCTCAGCACCACTTCACATTTCCACTTATGTTACTTTATTTCATTCCCCTTGTTCTCTCCTATTCCCTTTCCTTCCCAAAGGAAACTTGTGCCCGCACTCCATGAAAAAGGGCAGTCTGTTTTTCTCAGGAGAAGAGCAGGCCCTTTACAAAATCCACTCACCTACTGTAGAATATCGGGAGAGATTTCAAGGACAACCCTCAATCAAGAGACTGAGTCAGTCGGACTCACTGGATTATGAGATACTTTAAAACATAATCCCTTAAAACATAATCCCTTCACCAATACTAAAGAGACCTGTTTCACAAAAAGCACTGAAGTATCAGTGACACGGCAATAAGCAGGTTTCCCTACCATAGATATTGAGAAAAGTTGAACATGTGCTTTCCTAGCCACTATTCTTTAATTTGATGCCCAGTTTGAATTGCTCTTCCTAGAGTTCAAGGGCCAGTTTTCTATATTCTCAAGCAGCAGCAGTGTGGTCCACTCTTGGCAGCCACAGCAGCCTAAAGTAGGTGTTACCATGAGGGTCTTCATAAGATGATCCTGCCACAGCAGCAGCAGCCTTGTCCCACAGAAATAGTCGCTCCTGCTTCCCCTTTCATGGATGCAGTCAAATCAGATAAATAAAATTAACTTTATCAACAAGAACAGAATCACCATGGACTAAAATTCCAACAATTGAACAACAGTAAAATCCCCATACTAGAATGGTGACTGCGGTATCCTAAAGATCAGACAAGCTGCAAGGACAAAAAACACAATAATGATGGGAGACTTCAATTTCCCACATGTAAACTAGGAAAATGCCATGCTGCAGCCCATTACTGCAACTAAATTTTTTGAAAGCATAAATAACTACTTCATCGAGCCACAAAGAGAAGCACTTATTCTTTTGGTTCCCAGTAGTGCGTAGTACTTACAATCAGAAAAAAAGCACTCTTTCTTTAGTGACCACGATTCAACAGCCTTAGGAAAAAAGGCAAAAAAMCAAACAAACCACAAACAAGCAAAACTGGGACTAAATACAATAGAACTCCCTGACTTGCAGAAGAGACACTGGAAGGGGAATATGACATACCGCTACAAAATGGTAAGTAGCACACATAGGAAGAATAAAAAATTCATTGTTTCCTATAACAAACACGAGAATGAGATGGTGTGTTCAAAACATAAGAGGAGAGAAGTATTCTTTCCCACAAACAGCAGTTAAACTGTGAAATTCATTGCCACAAGATGAAGGCTATATGGATACAGCAAGCAACTATACAAATACGTAGGAAAAAAAAAATCCACCAACAGTTACTTAACACAAAAACACCACCTTTCATTCAAGAAGCTGCTAAGCTGTGCTGCTGCTAGGAAGCTGGCAGAGCAGGCTGGCAGGGTACCACTGGAGGCCTGCTCTGTCCGTGCACTTTTCTCTAGTCCTCTACGACTGACCACTGCTGGGCAGCTGCTGGCTCTCATATACTATTAGCTGAAGTCTGAAGAACCATCTCTGAAGTCTTAGGAACAAATTTGGCTTGTTCCGCTCAGCTGCTCAGGATGAAACCTAATCTACTCGTAACACATTTAGTAAAGAGGTCAGATATTAAAAGATACAGATATGCAGTAATTCTAAGCACAAAAGAATTCCATAACTGAAATGTGGAACAGTAACGTACTTCATTTGCTATTTACAGAATACACTTGATTATTAAGATCTAATTCCTGATTCAAAGCACAGCATTTAACATAAGCTAAGAAACAAAAATTAACTATTAAGAAATCTGTAAGAACATAATTAGCATCAGACTAATTTGTTCTTAAAATTACTGTATGTTTCCATAAAGAGAGCAGAGGAAGAAAAAAACTGGGGATAAAACAACACTGGTGAATGTAACAGTTCCTAGAGCAGCCTGGCAATTCAGCCAATGTCACAGCCTTACTGCTAGCCTTCAGTTTCATAATTTACTATTTTTCAGGACTGCAGCAGACAGACTATGAAGTACATAGATTAATGACTTTTCTATGGTCCCTCTTTAATACAGCTATCAAAAGCCTGTCAATTTTCCTCTGTAGCCTTTCAGCCCAAAACTACATATGCACTTCTAACTCATGCATTTCTAAAATGTGAGTTGCTCAATAACACCTATTTTTACCTAAGAACCTCTGTGATTTCTGTTTTATCTAAAGTACTATTTTATGTGCAACAAAAAGCTACAAAACCAAACTTTCGGGAAACAGAGCTTGGTAAATACTGTTATGATAAACCTGGAATGTACCTGGAAGAAAAATGTATTACTTCTCACTTCTTGCAAATGGGTTATTTAATACAGCTCCTCTGTTTATACAATCTAATCATTTAATTTCAAAGTAAAATCACTTACACAAGTCTCTGTTGTCATACCCGAATTTTCTCTTGAGATTTTCTTCATGGACTTTTTATTGACTGATATTTTTAATTGACCAAACACTCCTTCAGATCTTTCAGGTTTTTCAGATGCATTTGGAATTACTCTAAAGAATTCTGATTTACTTCCAGTTGGAGAAAGACAAGGGGTAGGCATTAAGCTTCTCGTTAGAGAGTTAGCAGAATCTGTTTTTTTCATAGTGGAACACTGTGGTTTTGACAATACGGTTTCCTTGAGGTTGTGTTTGCTGCGTCCCTTATTCTTCCAGTATTCATTTCTCCATGACATTCTCTTTAATGGGATCTCTTTAAAAACTGCTGAATCAGATGCTCCTTGCCTGCTGTGGCTGGTCTCAAGGTACTCCGTACCCTGGATGAATTCACTGTTGTCACCCTAAATTTCAGAAACAAAGCAACAGTGATTTCCTCTCATCATCACACAATACTGTTTTATATAAAACACTTAACCTTAGGGTTTCAAAATGACTCTTTAATTTCTACAGCTCTATTCTAAATTTGCAAAGATTTTGAGAACCATTTGCTCTTCCTCGCAATAAACCCGAGTATACCATAAACATATTTCTATTACTTCAGTAGGGAACCAAAGGGAGGGAGAGGAGAAGCAATTGCACATTTCAAAACATAGGCCCAAATTCTTGTCCCAATTTAGAATGTAGGAAATCTCCCTAACCTGTGGTTACATGATAATCATCATTTTAAAAAAAATTGTAAAAACTGCACAACAAAAAGTAAGGAAAAAGTCCATGACAGTGGTGTCTTTCTATTGTATTACTAGTATTCCATAGCTTCCCACAGCATCTTGAACTCAAACATGAAAAAAATCCCTGTTGAGACCACTTTATGCACCTCTGGATGTTACTGGAATATCATTTCAGAATTTTGGAAGTTATTTTATTAGCCTTATATTTATGCTCCTAACAATGTCTCTGCAAAACATCCCATGAATCAAGTTTCTTATGCTCACTTATACTTCATCTCAACATCAAACAGCAAGTCCAAACACACGGAAAGAAAAATAAAAGGGAAGCAAAAGCTACTGTTTGCCTCCGTGCCATTAGTCTCATGAAAGAAAGGATGAGAAGCCTCCTCTTCATCTAATCATAATTGCTCCTCTGTCGTATACTACCGCACCAGACTGTATATATTGAAAGCTTCACAAAGACACTGAAATATCATCTTCAATATGCCTCTCATAGGCAAGGTACAATCCTACTGCAAATGAAAACGAGGCGAGTTTGTTACTGACTTCAGTGAGTCCAGGGCTGGACTACTGACAGTGAAATGCACATTTAGGAAAATAATCCCTCTGTTATACTACAATCTTACCAAAAATCACAGTAGCATCATACCATGCATTTTCATACAGGATATTTTTTACAGTAATTTAATTTTGTTTTGTTTTTTTGATACATAACAATTTTAAAGATGAAAGAATAAGAACTGTATATACTTCTTAATTATATAATTAAGTCTGTTTCCTACTAATATATATAGTTTTTCTGTTAACATAAAACAAAAATATATTATAACTAAAACACTTATTCCCTAAATTAATTTGTGGAAGCTTCTTTGTAAGATAAGCAGGTAAAATGTGTACAGTTACTTGAAAGAGAAAAGTACAGCTATCAGTTATTGCTCTTTAATGTTTTTATATTAGAGGGTCCTCAAGATACAAAGTTTTATTTTTTATTTTGTGTTATGCTATACACGTGACATTTTATAAACTGACTAGTAGGTGACCTGCAAGCAGACCTCAAAAGTGCTGATGAGAATAACAGAAGCAGGGAACACATTCGGAGATATTTTGGTAGGAAGGTTACTTTTATCTTCTTAGTCTATAAATTTCAAAAAGGCTTAATTTCTCCATCTATACAGAAGACTATTTTCTTATTTTATCTTGTAGCATCTTTTTTGGAAGTATAAGAAGTGAAGGTTACATTGAGGTTGAGTTAAACAAGCTTAGCAACACAGGAAGATGAGTAAAATGAAAGGAAAAAAAAAACACCAAAAAACAGAAAAGACATGCTATGTAGCCTTCAGAAGTTCCAGTCCTCTTGATTCATCCTAAAAGATGTGAGAAAACCAAACAACAATAATGTAAATTATTTAAATAAAATTGAAATATACCTTCTTTTCCTACAGACCAGATTATAGTCTCAATTCAGCATGCACCTAAGCACATGCTTAAGTCTTAGGTATTTTCAAGGGAATTAAGAACGAATATAAAACTTAGTAAAGCATATTTTTGATTCCAACAGTAAACTGACTGAATGTAATTACTTGAATAAATTATCAAGTTTTAATTTATGAAATATTGCAGCACTATGTTTCATGGATCTAATGCATTTTCTAATAGTTTAAGTAAGACTATATATATAAAAATGAGCAAGCAAGGATGAATTTATTTATTAAGATATCACTGACTGCTACTGGTTTGCAAAAAACAAGGGAGCAATGAATTTACAGTATGTTTTCTATAAAGGTACACTGATACAGCCATTTCTACAATATTTATTTTTGTTGTACATTTTAGGCAGAACAAGAAATTTACAGATATGTGAAATGTCATCAAATTTATAAATACTTTGTGTAGTTTTAGTTCATTCAGTTTTTCCAGTTATCACTGAAATGATACACATTTTGGAAAGTTATAAATATTTTTTTATATCCCTACATAGTAATCTCCTTGAAACACAAACACATACTTCTTTCTTTTCCCAGTATTTTCACTTGCCATGGAGTTACCTTAAAATTGTTGCTGGAAACCCATACTAAATTAGGTTAATTTAAAGTGAAAGATTATTAAAAACACTGCATTATTTTCATGCATTGGGGGAAAAAACATAACCTTGATTTATCTGCAACTTMAATCTCGCCCATCTTTCCATGTCCCTTCAGCCAAAAATATTTAGGCTCTAGAATAATTTGTTTGTTAAATAGTCAGTTAGGAAATGGTGCCAAAAACATCAGTAAAGTTTGCTTGATTAACTGTAGCACAGCACACGTATACTGAAGATGAGAATGATTTCCCTGAGGAATTAGCATTTCACTACATAGTCTCTGTCCTGCATTCCTTGTAAGAACATGCAGACGGACAGTTGGACAATAATTTCCGGATGCATAAAACTGATTAGTCTTGCTGGGGTGTAATTTTAAGATGATTCTGATGACTCTAAAGAGCCACCTACTTAGAGCAGCTGGGATATAGCCCCCTTGTAGGCAGAGCTCTAATACTGAGGTATCAGAGGGACATTGCCTATCAGTCTTTGTAATGATACATCATCTTCTTTAATTTTATTCCTTTACTCTTTGAATTATTTAAGGACAGAAAATTTCTCAGTTTCCTCACTGAAGTCTTCACAGATGAATATGCCTCTTAAAACAGCATTTTTTGATAGCACTGTGTGACACCGCAGTCACATCGGTCACAGTCACACAGCTCCTGCAAGCAGCAAGAGTTCTTGCTTTTGCTCTGGGTTTGGCTGAATCTGTAAATGCTGACATGACAAGTTTAATTAGATTAAGTCTCTTACAGAAGTTTTGGCTGCAAGCATGGACATTTATATAATTATAAAATAAGCCATTTGACGGTAAATGATTCCAAGAGAAGAAGCAATTTTATCCTTTACTGATCATTTGACGCCGATAATTGAATAACAGCATTTAACTATTTCAGTGACTAATTAGTTACCACTGAAGGGAATTTATAAACAATTGCTGCTTTCAGCAAGCTGAAATATTTCCTCCCTAAAAGAAAAAAGTTACATAAAAGATATAATTCTAGCATAATTATTGTGCATATCTTACGGCTTTCACTACATGCAACGTCCACTTATTTGAAATTTACTGTGAAGCGCAATGGCCCATTTCATATATTTTACAATTTAATAAGTATTTATTCATAGAAAATATTGCTTTTCCACGGTTTTAGTCAAAAAGTACATAATGTTGCTTTGCAGCTCCACTAACTTCAAAATTAGTCTGGGATGAAACTGAGATTTCATCCCTTAGACTGTAATTTTAGAATTCAAGGTGCAGTGACTTAAACAAACAAAAAAAACTTCTGGCACTTTTGACTTCTTTCCCAGTCTTAGATATCTAAGCTGCAAAGATAGGCAAAATCTTTTTTTCATAAAGAACTGAAAGTTTCACTTATATTTTCCCAGAAGAAAGGCAATTTATGCTCATATGTAATTATTTTAGTTGTAGGTTGAGTTGTATCTTGTTAGATATAGTTTCAAGAGTGTTGTATCTCGACATAATGCATCAGAATTCCAAAGAATGCTGTAAGACAATCAAGGACCATGAGAAAGAACAACAGAGTGAAAACGTGTAACAATGTAATTTATTTCAGCAGGTAACATTAACACAATTTTAAACAGCACTGCAAAAGTTAGCATGATTTAGACAAGTAAATATTTTGTCATGCAAGTTAAACCAGAGGAATGTGTTATGGTTGGGCTAAAGAATTTTGGTGATTTTGCAAAGATAGCTGTATCTCTTTTAGCACAATTTAAGGTAAGTCAGTAATCCTATGTTTAGCTCCCATGGCTTTCCCAGAATCATCTTTCCTATATTTTCAAAGCCTCATATAAAACTGTTTTCTAGTTTTTTTTAGTAATACAAAGTAGAGAATTTTTTGAATATTGAATGAATACCCAGACTATCAGTGCAAAGCCGACTTCGCAAAGCAACACAGAATTAATCTCTACAAGAAAGAGGATGAATATGGGCAAAATATGACTGCTAAACAATTTGTTGGTTCAGTGACTTCTTTCACATGAAAGAAAACCTTAACTATGAATTACTAATGTAGTAGTTAGACTGAGCTAAAAGCCCTGATAATTTGTTAGCATGCTGTAGATTTGTTTACTGTAATTATCTTTTAGTTTTATAAGTGTAATGCATTTCCAGCTGCAATACTGATAACGATTTAATGCAGTTTTTGTGAAAAGATAATCACAGAATCAAAGGCTGCTCTCTAGAGTACTGCTGGCACATGACCAAAGGAAAGTCTTTAGTTTACATAATAATTAAAATCAGTTCTGATAGGGCAGCCTTTGCTGGTTAACAATTGTGCCTTTTCTCTAATTTTGGTTTGCCATTGTTTACACTGTCTTGGAGACCCATCTTTACAATGGACTTAAATACAAAAAAAAACCCAACAACCCAACAAACTGGAAAGTATTATAACTGAGAAAGGGACAGTGCTGCAAAGCTTCCCTAGTTCTTATGTTAAAGAAATATTTTCCTTACCTAGCATCAAGAATAACATCTCTGACTATTCCTGAGCATAACTGACAAAAATTGCTTGAAATCTGAAGAGTTCTAAATCTTCAGATCCATATCACATATGGCACTGTTCATGACTTATTAGCCTGACTATAACTAATTTAACACAGAAATTCTGGAACCATGTTTGAAATGATGAAGCCCTATAGATTTAAGTGTCTCCCTCCTCCCCCTGCAAACAAGGAAAAAACCCACAACCATAAGAAAAGAGAATTTCTATTTAATATAATTAGCATCAGCAATATGGTTTCTCAGAACAGAACAGTATTCCTGTTAAGTTTAATCTGTCTTGTTATCACGTAACTCAGTTGTACTTCATTCCTCAGCTCCGAGGAATAGATCAGAATGATAAGAAACAGTTTTTTTAATTAAATATGAAAAACAGCAGAATGTTAATACAGGTGGAAAATCTTATCAGTTATTTTAACAACTCAATGCAACCATTCAGTGATTTGACAATTTGCTACATTTTTATATAGTATCAACTGATATTTTTATTAAAAAATCATTTCTTTTCCTTCATTTTCCACATTGCAAAAGAAAAAGTCTGTGATGACACACAGTTCAGACAAGATGTAAAGCAGAAATATCGATCAATCAAGTAACATTAAACAGTTGAATTTTCTTAATTCACTTTTGACAATGCTGGTGAGCAAAACAGTCCCTGCTTAGAGTTTTAAAAGGCAGAATGAAGCCTTTATTTAGTGCACTCTTGCTCAACTGTGTATATCGGACACACTTCTCACTCGCTCAAGTCTAGGATGCAGGCTTTTCTAAAATCTTTTCTGTTGTCAGGATGCACTGTAATCACTCACCCTTGTGGTGCAGGGGCTGATAGAGCAGTAGGTTTCTTTTGTCCACTTGTTACAGAGGGAATACCTGCATTTTCACCCCTGTATCCAGTTAGACACAGTAACTTGACAAAGACAAATCTGCCCGTAGGTATATGGGGAAAAGATGATTTATTCTCTGTCTGGCTTGAAGACAGAATCTCATCCTAGGAGTTTTAGGATGAAGACTACTTTATCAAGAATTAATGTACAAAGTGGCCTACCTCTTCACTGCTGTCAGTTCCTTGAAAGTTATCTTCAATTTGGGTGTCCCTTTGGGCCTGGTTACTGTCTTGCTTCAAATCCAAAGGGAAAATGCAACCTTCTGGTGACATATTTGGAGACTTTCCATGACGAGCTGACTGAGGTCTTGATGAAAATGTGAAAAACTCTTTATGATTCACTTGGTCATCACCTGTTTCATTGCCTTGATGTTCAGCAGTGGCATCCTGCGGTGAGATTAAATTATGGCAGGCTGAATCTTGAATAGCTGCAAACTGCCCACTCTTATCCAAAAGAAAAGTCTCACTGACAGTTTCAGGAAACACCCATTCATCTGAAATTAGCAAAAGGTAATAAAATTATTGCCATGCATAATAAAATGTTTATTTTAATGACAAATATGTAAATTATATTTTATAATGATCACTGTCTTGCTCTCTGAAAATTATACAGCAAAATAAGTTTTGTTATAAAGAAACATTCTTCTGTATCAGATTTACACATTTGGAAAACTGATGAGGATGTAACAACAGAGACCTTGCTGCTTATGTCAAGCAAAATGCTTCCCTATTACAGCTCAAAGAATCTGCAGGCTGTGATATGTAACATGCAAGCATGCAATCTGCAAATCTGAAACTATTCAACTATTAAGATTTGATACTGTTCTTCTGAATTCCATTCTAAGAAAACATAATTTTATTCAGTTTGGCTATTGATTGTTTTATGCAGGCATTTTTTGTGGCTGGTATTTTCTGCAAAAAAGAAAAAAAACAAAAAAACCACACACCCATACTAGGCAGAAAGTTCATAATACTGCAATCTACTGGTTCTTTATTGCTGAAATTCTACACTTTCTTTTATGTCCAGAATCTATGGTTTAAATCTCAATTTCAAACTACAGCTCTGCTGAAAAATAGCATGACATGAAAAATGCATGAAGTTATTTGTTTCACCAGGTTTCCCTGCATACAATCTGTGCTAATCTGCCAATTTTAAAACAAACAATAAACTACAGAAATGGATTTAAAGATTGAGCGCACTAGATAAACATGAAAAGACCATTTTTATACTCTCACTGTTAAGTTCTATTTTACTGGTTGGAATGATGATATAGAAAAAAACAACAATTTGATTGATCAAAACCAATCTCAAATAGCATCTGAGAAAAGGAGAATTGCTCAAGTATGCAATACTCGCTTATCTTCATTAAAGGTAGTGTGGTGTGGATTACTCACTAGATTTTGAAATTTCTGTCTCCATAAAACAAAGTTACCATCAACTATATTAAAAAACCCTTCAATATAAAATAATAAAAATGTAACAATAAAGTAGCAATGCAATAATTAAATGCCTGCCACAGAAGACAGTAAGTTTACAAGGGTATTCAACTCTTCCTTCCTAGTTTTGCGTATAGAAATAATTATCACTTCAGGCAGATTCAGCAGCTTTACTTGGGAAAAAAATGTTTCTGAACTACCATAGAGGAAGCAAAAAGGAAGAGAAAAATGAGAATGCCAGGAGAAAGAGCTGCCTTCTTATTGGGTTGCTGTGATATCTCCAGTTTACTGGAGCTGGCAGTGAAGCTACCACAGTGTAGCTAGCACTTAAAATGATAGTTTGCACAAAGCACCAGGCCAAAAGCAGGGACTTCACACATCTTTTACGTTCATGGTTTGCAACTACTTGTTGTAGGGCAGACTACTTTTCAGCCTCTAAATGAAGACCACCTATAATCACAAGCCCCATGGCTTTTCATGTAATCTCTTTTTATATCAGATAATCCTGCTAGTTTAAAATAATCTAACATACCATTGCCTAATACACATGAAAAAAGTCTGTTTTGTAATTATACAGACATCTCATCTTGCTTTTAATTAAAGACTGTAAGACTTTTAAGATGAACACTTAAGTAATGCCATTTATTTTAAAAATATTTTGGACTATTTTTTCAAAAGCCACGAAAAGTGAGTATTCAAAGCTTTTGAGTCACTCTTTTTCTGTGTAAATGCCATCTTTTTTCCTGATCAATAACTACTATTTTTTAAAAGGAGGACACCAGTGCAGAACTCTCCTGTCTTTGATCACTCATGATTGCTTCACACTCATCTGACATGGTACTTTTCTTACCCAGGTAATTAGAATTTCATGTAAAAAGTTGTATCTGAATAAAACAACACTAAAGCCATTAAGAGGAAAACACTGTTTTTCTGCCTGCATATCTCCAGCGTTAATCATGAATTTATATTTCTCAGTTTTTGTTTTCACTATATTTTAATATACATTTTAAGATCTGCATTTTTAAAGTAATCATTTCCTCCATGAAAAATGAAATAGTAGGGAACTTTTTATCAGCTTTTCACACGAAGCTGAACGCAATATTAGGATGCTCAAGAACAAAGACTCGGGGACTTCTTTTTCCAATTGTGTGACCTAAGATAATTCAAAAACTATCTTGCCCTTTAAAGCTTGTCTACCCAACCAGCTATGAACTTTCAGTTATTCTGATAGGAATTTGACCCACAGTCCCTTAAATTGTTTTGAATGTCTTTGGCCCTGAAGATGCTGCCACATCTGTGACTCCAGAAAGTGCTGCAAGTGGCCTGCAAAAATGCCACAAAAATGCTATCCCTCCCCAAACTTCACTTGTATGTAGAGATCTCTTCCCCAAGTATTAGGGATGCTAAGCAGGCACAGGCTAGAACATTTCTAACTCTTTTCTAAGGTTCACAGAAATTTTCCATAATTTTCCAGATGCCTACAGATGCAAGTATCTTCTCACAGGAGTGTGATTATATAAAAGTTTTCAGGTTGGAAAGAACATCTGTGATGGCCCTTTTTTGTTCTCTTATCATTACACAGAGCAGCAGCATTTCATATTCAGCAGCATCTCCTGTTCAGCAGCAATGTATGATGTCCAGTACCTTTTTGAGAAAGCTACACAGTTGTGATTTAAAAACATCTAGCAACAGAGAACTCTCCTTAAGCACTAGCATTTGTTTCAGCACTCTACCCTGTTAAAAAACCCTTTACCTTATATTAAGTCTAGATTTGTTTGGCTTTGGTTCCAGTCATTCAATCTTAAATCTTTATCTGGTAGACTGAGGAGCCCTTTAATATCAAGTTTTTGTTCCTCCAGAAGATATTCATAGATTGTGTTCCAATCATCCCACAATCTTCTTTTTGTAAGATCCATTGTTTTTCAATATAAGTATTGTTTCCAAAACAAAACATGTTCAGAAATTTTGTATCTCCTCTCCCCCCCCCCCCAATCTTTAAATATCCTTTCTGAATTTCTGAAACCAGAACAGGACACAGTATTGTAATGGTATTTGTGCCATATTCAATTCCTTAGTCATATTTAGCTTTCCTATTTGTATGTTGATGACTGGATTAACACCTTTGCTCACACTGTTTCCCTGGAAACTCACCTGGAATTGATTCCCCACTCTAACTCCTAAGGCTTTCAGAGTCGGTGTTTCTTAAAATGGAGTTTTCAAACCTGTAAATCCGGCCTGTACTTCAGTTAGAAAGATCTGGGGGGGGGGGGGGGGGGGTGTTGAGCTTAATAAATATATGTTTGTAATCACCATCAGAAGTTAAACCTAATTTTGCAGTCTCAGTAAGTAAAGTTAGCCCAACCAAAGACATTAAAATTTTCAACTCACTGAATTTTCAAAACAAAAGAAGTATCTTCAGTACCTACCTGGCTAAGACAACATACGTATTCACATCATGAATGTGGTTTGAGGAACAGGCAGTGTAGAGAAAGAAAATTTCATCTCTTGAAAAGCAGAGTATTTATAGTGAAGTTGAAACATGTAATGTGAGAATGTGAGTTTTTACATGTTAACCGTCTGGGATCTACATTCTTTGATGTACATGCACTGACCAGGCTGAACTGTTTGCCAAATGGGAAAATAAAATGTGGTTGGAGACCACACTTCCAGGCAAAATATAGTTTTATGAATATAGTTTTATAATATGATTATGAAGCACAGGCATATGGAAATGAAGGAAGAAACGTTCAAAAGCATTGTCCTGGCTCTCATCTAAAAATAACAACAGAGGTTTAAATGAAAAATGCTAACCAGTTTGTTTTCAAATCATTATGTACAGACTCAATTCTTACCATCAATAATTTCTGAAATGCAGTTACATCAAGAAATATTGTTGGTTATGCCCACTGTGCTTAATGATTAAACATGTTTACTGAGAGCAGAAGGTGCCCTGTGTAAAAGATTTTAATTTCTTGAGTGATTGCAGCTATAAATTAAAATTTCAAATCAGACAAAGTTTTCTAGTGATAAATTACACCTCTAACAGTATTATAACTTTTAAAACTAACAAGAGCATTACAGTATTTGTACATGTACAAATATATAAAAAATAAATACACACAAAGAATAATCCAATGAAGTCAAACTTTCTTTGACATACTAAGACAGACGTGAAAAAGGATATTTAGTCAATTCCCTTATCTCAAAGCAAGATAACTATAGCTAAACTATTTAGGACATAATTTAGTTTACCCTATTCTGAAAATCTTCCAACAATGGTAATGCTACACACAATACTTATAATTAGCAAGTGTTCCCCAATTTCTCATTTAAATTTTCTTTGCAACAAAACAATCCTGTGACACTTTTTTGAAACTAAACACAGTACATATGCTAACAGTATAGAACATTACCTTGTAGGTCTTTAAAATGACTCTGTATAAACAAAAAATACCTAAGGTGACATTTGCTTTTTTTATTTTTTTTTGCCAAGATATGCAATAAATGATGTATGTTCATACTGTGATCCAGTCCTTCACACTTGCCCAAATCCTCAAAACAGCTGCTCAGTTTTGTTGTTTTGCAGCTTTTCCTTTCTCAGCACTTTGTAGTCTTCTGACCAGTTTTGCACCCACCCTTCTGTAGTTTCATCTAGGCATGTTTTACCTAGTTTCCATGTCAGTGGCTTGTCTAAGATCAAGATGTATGACACATACTTCTCCCATATTCAGAAGGCCTTTTCCCCCATCACAGAATTAGATTTGACATGTATCACACTATCTTTGCAGGGTTTTCAAATGCTCATGGTTCAGACCATTGTAACTAGTCCCCTATGATATGTTTATATACTCAGTATACAACCTACTTCATCATAACCTGCTCATTTGTACATCCAAAGGAATGAGAATGAATGGACAGGAGAGGGTGCTGCTTAAATCAAAATTACCACCAAAGAAAGATCCACACTGCTAATGCCTAAGTGCATTTGGCTTAATTTTTATTATGTTCTACTGACTTAATAACAACCAACTCATCTAACCGCAGCCTCACCTGTTCTTTTCTCATTCTAGAATGGCTTCTAATCCCCTTGATGCTGTTTAATTTGCAGCAGTCATTACAGATAACATTTTGTAATGAATTCTGAAGCAAAAATGTGTTAAACCACTTGGCTTTTGTGATTTTAAGTCAATTTTGAATGAAGTATCAAAATATAAAAAAGAAATCTTAAATAACAGTTTTATTCAAGTGGTGAGAGAAGAGGAGATGATTAGAAGCCTAAACACTCCTGACTCCAACTCCTGGTTCTGCCACAGACATGTAAAAACTTCTATACATCACTTTATGCACCACTGTAAGTGAAATAATAGTACCTTTAACCAAATCAAAAGCACTTTAGAAGCATAAAGAACTAGTTTAAAAGATTTAGTGTCTGTACAGTATTTAACCTTAATTTTTTTTTGCTTTTTTAGTCTAACCTTCTCTGTAAAGAACAAGATTATTTTCCAGAGATGCTGAAGAAATATACTTGGTATAGCAGTAAGTTAAATGCAAACATAATTAGCTTGTGTATTACAGTACTTATTCCTAAGGTAACACGCAGGGAGAAGATATGAAAGTCTGTAAGACCGAAAGACAACATTTTACACTGGTTATGGGATTCAGCAACTTCTGTAACCCGCAGTCAGTGTAGCATTTTGTTAATAATCTACAAGTGAAAGAGACGGGGTGTTTTGGATCAAACCAAATCCTATTATCTCTCAACCACAAACTATACCGGAATTTCTTTTTTACCTCAGCATTTCCATGTCAATTATAATGAACAATTTGGAGTATCTTCTTAGCAAAGTATGGAAATTACTATGTAATCACAACATTGCAGCAAACAAGATAAATGCAAGAATGATCCCCTAAACATCTAATTAGTTCTTCTAGACAAATTTATGCTAGAGCTTCTAATTGCAACCTAACATTTTAATGAAGGTTTCAACATATCATAATTAAGATTGGCATACTATAAACAATGCTCACTCATTTTATTTTTCCCCTTGCTAAAAACAATTTACCTTTGTAAAGGTACTGCACACCTGCTATAGAAGATATGTTGATGAGAGCTCTGTAACTAAAGACTATTATTATGAATAGCAGTAACCCTCCTCTAAAATAACAAGGAAAATCACCCATGAATCTCCTTCCCACCCAATGAAATTTAAAGTAATATTTATTCTGTCAACAAAAATGCATTCTCTGCTTTGCATATCAGAAAAATGTGAACTGATTTTCTTCAGATTGCCTTTTCATATCTGAGGTATTGAAGTTAGTAGCAAAATTCACAGCGACTACAACAAGAACAACACTTTATCTTTTGTTTACAATATATGCAAATATTTGTGACCTACAGCTGGAGATGTCTCTCTCTACAAAATATGCTTTCACTTAAGACTTGTTAAAACATTACAAAATATTTCATGAATTAAAAAATTGGAGATGAATGGGAAGTTAATTAATTAATTAACCAAACATTCAAATTAGGCCACTGTTGGAGCCAATCTGTTATTTGGGCATAGATCCTTAAAGCCTGGCTCTCATTTAGGCACCTAATTCTTACTAAAATCTGTATGAGGGCCGTAGAGTTTTTCCAGTATCTACTCTTTGATCTGTAGATACTGGATCATGAGAATGCTTTACTATTTTTACTGAGGGGCTTACTGGAACAGTGATTGATTGGTATACTCATATACATACACTTTGCAAGAATACTGGTTAAAGCAGGTCTTGATGAACAGCTCACAAACCTCTTACATAAGCAAAAGCAGAAAGGGACAAATGTTAAGCTAATGGCATAATATGCACAATTCTGTTCCAAGATGAGCAAAGGAGATGGTTGTGCAGGGCTCAGGAATACTCAGTGCCTGGTGATAAGAAAGGAGTAGTGTATAGTAAAATCTTGATAAGACTTGTTTCGATCACAGTATAAACAGGGAGTCAGAAATCACATAAGCTTTGCACTCCCTTAAGGAATGTGCGTTTGTGATCATTACTTTTCATGGGTGTAAGTATGTTAATGCAACGTCAGGACATGCGTCAGGACTATGCTTTGCTGACAGGATCCTGGCTGAGTCATTACTACTGAACCAAGGTTCTGGTTGTTCTTTGTGGGACAAGATCAGCTGTTGGAGCTTCCTGACCAGAACACTGATCCTGAGGCTTCTGGGATTACAATCCCAACAGTATGCGTGACCAGCAGCTACAACACAAGTTACCACAGAAATCATTGTTTCTTTACTTTTATTAAAAATATTCTTGCTTTTAAAATGTGAATGTGAATGTTCAATAGTTTGGTAAGAAAGGGGTAAAAGCGTTTTCTTATCTCATCTGATAGTGTCAACATGTGCTTCGCTTTCTTTTGTAAACTGTACAGTATTTTAAACAGATGTGTATGTTGCATACTATAATTTTATTTAAAACTATTAGGTTCCTCACTTTTTGTTAGATGTTTCTGTTTTTGAATTTGCCCCCCTCTTCTGTAAACTTTTCTCAAAGAATGCTCATCCTTCTCTGAGGGCAAGTTTTTCCAACTATCATCTTTGCAGGAAGTTCAGAACAGAGCACAGCAGAAGACTTCTCTCCAATGAATAGGTTGCCTATGGCAAGCTCTTCAAAACAGATTAATTCAATACTACTGGATAAGGCAACCACCATGGAGGCAGCTATGTATAGTTAAACCTCTCACGTATTAAAAAGAAACTGAGATCTGCAAACTGAGCTACCAGTTCCAACCAACCAAAATAGGGGGGGAAAAAAGTTTGGAAAATAGTAACTTACAAACTGATTTGGTACCTTTATCTGCTCGTGTACACAATTAATACTAAACAGAATCCAAACACATCCCTTTAYCAAAAAAGCAGCGTTTTCATTATCATGTACACAAACAGTAAAATAACAGTCTTTATATCAGGCTTTTTTCCTTAGTTCTCTGCTTCTGCAGACTGTCCTAAGTCTCTGTCTCTTCATACCACTTATATCTACATAAAATAGCATGTGTTAATTCATTTTTCTGGAATTCTAGCACTAGATATAGGCCCTACTTTTCTAGATGAAAGACAAACAAAACAGGGATTCCTGCCCCAGAATCCTCAAAATTCAGCTACATAGTCATTTTGCACTTGTTTCAACCAAACTATGATATCCATAATAGAAATTATGGATCACTAACACTGTCATAGTAGAGCAGTATAAAATTGCTTCTAAACATCGCAAAGATTAAACAAAATGGCAATAACTCATAATGTGAAGGAAAATTCTTTTGGACAATTTTGAGCATATTTGAGCTGTCTGCCTACTTTGCAAGTTGATATCTATGCATTTTCATAGAAAATAACACTACTTTTTCAGAGACTAGGGCTACTTCTGCCACAATGTTACAACAGTCAAAGCAAGTGGATTGACACTGTATAATAAAAAATATACAAAGCTTTTTGCTTGGTAGGTAAGAAAGGGAAAAAAAAAGATAAACCGATTTGCCTTTCTGTGAATAGAAAAAATAAAGAAAATTAACCACAGAACTTTAATGCCTCCCCCCCGCTTCCCCAAAAAACTAACTTTACATGAGTACCGTAATTGAAGTCCTAAACTCTTACCTGAGACAAGTTAAAGCTCTAGCACTTTCAATGTTTGGAGTCTTCAGTGTTAAATTTAATAGGGATTTAAAGAATAAATTATTTTTAGTTCCTTCCCTTTAATCATGAGAGCATGGGATTTTTCTTTTTTATTCATTCACTGCTCTGGTACTCTGCTTAATCCTGCAAATTTTTATCAATGCTCAAAAGCAATTCTGTTGCAGGGTGTTTGATTTCCATAAAATATGACTGTCTGTGCTGCAGGGATTATGTGAATTGCTTCAGAAGCCTTTGAAACTTAGAACAGACAGACTCTCTTCTCCTCATCCCCCCCCACCCCCCCCCCAACCGAGATGTGAAATAACAGAAAATTAGCACCATACCATCAGTTATCTCCCACGTGGTTTTGGCAGCATCTTTTAGACATAATCTTCTAGGACTGTTCTTGTCTGTTGATGGCGCTTGGGGCGGAGGGAGTTGAAGTTCTGCTGCTTCACTACCAGAGGTTTTCTGGGTCTGATTTGCAGGGTCTGAAATATAATGCAGAATCTGATTGAATGCTTGTCAATACTCATACTGTGCACTTTTCTCACTTGAGGCATCAAAGAGCAGCACGTGGAGCAGTCTCCTAGGATTCAAACATCTTCCAAACATCTTCCAAACAGTATGAGAAACTTCTGGGGCAGCAGGAACATGACAATCACAAGAAAGTCAAAGTTTAGCATTGGCTATGGAGGAAGGGCAAGCTACAGAAATTATAAGAACAGACTAAAAGAAGAACAGAAGAAAATGGTTTAAATGTGCTACATTGTCAAAGGCCAAACCAGTCAACCATGTTGGTTTCAGTGAGGAAGAGCAACAGTGGAAGAAGAAGAAAAAAAAAAAAAGAGTAAAATAACAGGAATATAATAATAATGAGATTAAGACATTTTAAAACAAAATTAAAATGAAATACCACAACTCTCAGATGAAACTGAATGAAGTGAAAAGTCTGCAAAACAATCAAGAACAACTACAGATCTTTGTCAAGTGCACTACACTAACACAGTTATATACACAGTATAGGGAAAGGAGAAGTATGTGTATACCCTGTGGCTATTGCCAGGAGGTGGTGGTGGTCCCTGGCTCAAACACTTACAACACAAAATACCTGCAGAGAAAATGAGCATTTGTTCAAGCTCATACAGAAGAACAAGCCATTATTTAATACAAATATCTTCAGTAATTAGCAAGTTAGATAAAAAAATTAGAAAAACAGAGAACTGAGTCTTACTTTCTAAAGTCAGAAATTATGCAAGAATTTTGGCAGTTTATGAACTGTTTACATATTTTTTACTTTAGATTCTTACCATTTTGATGTACATTTTTTGTTGTTTGGTGAGTATTTCTTTTGCCTCCTTGATCTAGAGATTCATTGCATGGTGAGAATGATAGTTCTGACCTCTCAGCATCTTGTAGAACTTCAGTTCCCTTTTCTAAACTTTGAAGTCGGCAGGATCTGGTTTGGCTACCCATAGTCTTTGTTACCTTGAAAGATATTATTTTCTTAATGAAAAATAAAAATGTAACAGCTTTCAAAATACTCAAAGCTAAATGCAAATTCTGAATTGAGTTTATTTTCCAAATAAATGTTCCCAACCTTCCCCCCTTTTTTATATTAACTTTTCAGAAAACTTAATGGCAGATAGCTTTATTTAAGCCCCTATCTTGCTTTTCCTCTTAGCTTTCAGTTGACTTCCTACAGAATAGCTCACTTCCTCCTTCTTCCTTTGACCAGGTCCCTTCTTAAGTTTTTTAAACTGGGACTCATGCTCCTCAACAGATTCCCAACACCTGCGCATTGCTTGCTAGAAGAATGAGACCAACTGTTTTCCCTGGCATTGTGATTGACAGCATCACATGAGCTACTACATGGCTATCATCCACTGGCAGTGTTTCTAAATACTGTTTCTTTTTTGAATAATGGCTCTCATCCCCAGAAAAAATGATCCACACTATGGAAAAAAAAAATCCCACACCCCAATAAGATGTTAACAAAAATCTCAGAAAAAAAAAGAATTGTAAGAAGTCACAGAGTAATTTCAGTAGGAAGAGACCTCTGGGGACCTTTAGTCCAACTGCCCACTCAAAGCAGGGCTAATGCTGAAACTAGATCAGGTTGCTCAAAGCCTTATTCAGTCCATTTTCAATGTCTTAAGAATGGAAATTCCACAATCTCACCGTGGCCTTGTTCCAGTACTTAACCACTCTTGTTTTTCCTTATATCCAATCAGAGCTTCCCTTGTTGCAGTTTGCCTCTCATCCTTTCAATCCTTTTACTGTTCACCTCCCAAAAATTTGGCCTTGTCTTCTCTATAACCTGCCATTACATAGTTGAGAAGAGCAATTAGATTCTCTTTAGCCTTCTCTTCTGCAGGCTGAACAATGCAACTCCTTCAGCTTCTCTTCATATGTCATGTGCTCCAGCCCCCATGCATTTTAGCTGCCCTCCACACTGGACGTTCTCTGTTTTGTCAGTCTCTCTCTTGTATTAGGGGTCCAAGATTGGACACAGTACTCTCGATGCAGCCTCACATCAGTTCTGAGATAAAGTCCTCCTTTGCGCAAGCGCTACTAATTTTGTGACTGTTTAAGCCTTACCTCTCCAGATACCCTACTGCTGACTTTTCTGGTTGAAGACGGGGGAGGTCCAAGGATCTTTGATCCAAATGCAATGTGTGACACATCCTGAGTTTTATTGCTCCGTATATTGCCTYGTCTTCTATTAATCAAGGGACCTGAGAAAAATAAACAAGAGACATTTCCAAGCTTGTTTTACATAATTGTTTTAGCTTGATCACAGTTTTAAAAATGTATCACAGTACTTAAAAAGAATATTAATACTTTTTCAAATCAACAGAAATAAAAGAATTACACATACTATACGTACATAAAACACATCTTCCTTTATAGCATAATCCCTATAAATATGTGGTCAGAGTTCACTATCTTAATACTCAAAACAAAAGCACATTTTATAAAAGAATGTCAGTTTAGAAGCAAGAATTTTTTGGTCTATTATATAGCTATATTTCTAATCTATTTGTTTTAAAGAGTTATTTTAACAGGGGCTATATATAAACAAATGTGTAATTTTTCTTGTGCATAACTGGTATAGAACTTCAGTGAAAACCTAACTTGTAACAGGATAAAAACCCAACTCTAACTAGTAAATAACACAATAAAACTGAGGCAAGACTGTCAAGGTATGACTTCCAAGCTCATATAGGACCTGATGCAAGCATTACTTATGTGCAATTTGCTTTTTTGAAATTGTTAAAGCTACTCTGTTACCAGGGTTGGGCCCTAATACTGCAAACACACACTTTTCCCATTGAAATGTTCTACTTACTTCATGATTTTTTTTTTTTTTTACTAATTAAAATATATATTCCTATAATGCTTTTCAAACACAAAAATGCAAACCAGTCTGCAAGGCAATTAAAAACAAAAAAGTAAACACAGAATGCAGGTGAACAGTTTGAGAAAAATTTAAAGTGGAAGGAGGGTGAAATGGTTATGTGAGGAGGTAATTTTATCACCAATGTGCCAGAACTGCATGTAATATCTTTTATCTTTTTTCTTGATTCTCCAAGATTGTCAGTAAAAATTTACAACACGTTTGAGGGTTTTTTCCTGCTGTAAGTGAAATGGTAAATTCCTAGCTCACTTTTGAAATCTGACACCTTCATAAAGCAATAAAGTAGAAACAAAACATTTCTTAGATTCTCTTAAACATTTTTCTTAGAATTGTTTAATCTTGAATTAGTAATCTTTCCTTCCAGTGTCATCAAGGAAATTAAAAAAAACATCAAGCATCAGCCACCAAATATCATAACTTACTAGTACTAATAAACACAAAAGAAGCCCTCTTCTGCCATGAGCTTCTTTCTCTCATCTTCCTGCTGTGACATTTGGCTGCTGCTAACAGCTGCCATTTCACAAGATTAGGCTACCCATCTTGGTTTAACATCAATTTCTTTAATTTGCTGACTACCTTGGGACATTGTTAGTTCCAATTATAAAAGATGATTTGCATGAAAATCACTCTTTATGAACATATTAATTGACTGCAATTAATTACCTGCATCAACACATAACAGTCATCTGGCATAATGAAGTAATAGATGTAATTAAAAGTAGACAAGACTAAAAATAATTTGGGCTTTGATTATCAAATAAACAAAGTTTAGTGGATAAAAAGAACACCTTCCAATTAAAATGTACTTAAACATGCCAGAGCTTCTATTCGCAAGAAGGCCTGACTTCTGAACTTTGAAACACACATCCAGAAGAACTCATGCTATGTTCATAGCACTAAAAATAAAGATTAAACATTAAACTGAAGGCATTTCATTTTCACGGAGATCAGGGATGTTACCACTATTATACTGTATAACTAAGAGCTACACATCTTTGCATCTTGGATAGTAAAATGTGAGGGTTCACTAAAAGGGTGAGGGTTCACTATTTTAAATAAACATTCATTTTTCTGTTTAGACATATTACTGACACTATAGTACTCACTGAAATTTTACAGTCCCTGTTACTTTGATAACCCAGCCAACAAGTACTGATTTTTGACTCCGGTTACCGAAAGGCTGAATTCCAAAGCTTCCCCTGCTATTTCAAAAGCAAACTTATATCAAACTTCACATCAGAATTTTGGCTTGACTACTTGCAGGGAAAGAATTTGTTCTTTAGTATTACAATAGTGGTACTTGCATATAAAATAGCTGAAGTCAGTTTAAATAAGTAAATGTTTCAAGGGCTTTACTCTAAGTAAAAATAAAAAAACCCTCCTATTATTTTCAGCTGCTGTAGGACAGAGATTGCCATCACCAACAAGGCGTACCAAGAGAGGGCAAAAATTAACAATCTGAGAGAACATCAGCATGGTAAGTGCAGATGATAAAATCTTTATGAGTTGTTTTTTTTCATATTCTGGTAAAAACAGAAGAAAAGATGTTTGAAAAGTATTTTGAGACATCTCATACTATCAAGACTGTTCTCAAACAGTTATTTCATTCAAAATATTTTTGTCTTTTTCTTTATAATATTAAACTTCACCAGTAATTATAATTCACTGTATTTTATTTATCTTACACCTTTAGTCAATACTTTGGATATATATTTCCAGAGCATTTTAATACAAATAGTGGAAACAACTATCCATAGAATTCAAACAGTGAAGATAAGAAACCTGTCACATGCCAAAGACTGAGGAAGTACTAAAACAGGGGAATAAAAATGTATGTTCTTTCTCTAGAGCACCACTTATAAAATTACTTTCATTGATGAAGATGTATTGGAAATGTATTCTTTATCTCATTTTGCCTGTTCAGACCTACTCCTAAGCACTTCCTTCTCAAAAAATGTCCTATACCCTGTTTTAATACGAATGAAATCATAAAAGGTGCTATAAAGGAATGGGAAAATGAAAAACTTTAGCAGGACAGCAGCCAATAATGATACAGAGAAAAATTACAGATTTTTAGATTTTATTCCTAGTCTTACATACAAAGAACGGAATCTAAATGAAACACGGCTGCCCTTTCTTTGTTATGAGTGAGAAAAAACTCATGTTGCTGACCTAGAAATTAAGGTACTTTTCCAAACAAAGCACTCATTTTAACTAAATTATTGGTTTTGATTTGTGCTTAGTGGACCACTACATCTTGTCATTAGTGAGCTGAATCGAACAACTTCCATGACCAACTTGATTCAATTAAAATCAAGTCCCATTAATGAAACAAAAATGACTTCCTACAGCTACTACACTGACAATCCACTGTTACTTCATATGGGAGTTGGAAGAAATTAGCAGTGTAACATTTTAGACAAATTAGATGCAATAACTTACTGGACACATGCTGGCTTTTTTAACGTCAGTGAAAGCATTCAAAACACTATTCTTGAGCAGGCTGTAATTCAATGAAATGACTTCTAAATGTTCACTTAGAAGCCACAGCGTGCTATTAATTTTGGAAAAACTACTACAGCAATATTAGTAAATAATTAAAAAAAAAGAATCAATCCAATGTCCATGCATTTTTTTCTGCTTTGGAAGCAAATACTAAAATGCATTTGAATGTATTATTGTGGTAGAGAAAATATTTCAGATCATTAATAATGTTCCAGAGAATATTTTCCCCTACGCTTGTATCTAACCAGAACTTAACTGACGGGTTGTGAAAGTGCACACCACCCTGGATGTTCCTTTAAGCTTACTGCTGCTTTGCTACTGATTTTATCAGAGCTAACACGGGACACCAGACACAGATTCCTGAACAGAGCAAGGTCTACAGTTAGATGCTACCTAAATAGTTTCTGTATTTGTATTTATGAGATTAAATGGAAGATATTGGCCAGTAAGCTTCTGCCTTCAGATGCCTGCTAGAATATATGTGACACTGCCAAACAATGGGCTGACGCAACTGTAAGTTTCAGGATGAATTTTTAATTCCAATATAAAAATAATTAAAGATTCACTTAACATTTCTTGAAATGATCTTTTACTGCAATACATCAAGTGTCCTTGAACTTTAAATTAAAAATATCAACAAAACTTTCAAAATTTTCAAGGATAGCTTGAATTTTTATCCAAAACTATAGCCATTGGCTTTTTAGATTCAACTAGAAAAGACCATCAATAGCTAAAATTCTTATTTCATTTGTTACTTAGTTATGTTAATTATATTTTAAAGACTTTTTGTTTTGCCACAATTACAGAACTCTTTTAATGAACAGAAATGATCTGTCTCTTACTCTATTTCTGTTATTTAATGAAGATTTCTCATTACAAAATTGTTTAAAATAAAAAAATATATAATAAATATTTAATATTTTGAGTCAAAATATTAAAAAGTGTAATGACACTTGCTTTGGATAAATCTGACTATTGACTTTACTGCAAACAGAAAGTAATACACAGTTTTAAAGCAAAAGAGCAACTTTAGGAAAAAAGCAGTCCGTTGTCTGATCTAAATGTGTTTAAGCAATTTCACATTCAAATCTTAGTATCTGTTTCTTCAGTTCAGTCTCTACTGATTCTCAGCCTACAAATGCTGGGTACACATATATACCCATATATTCTACAAATCTAAACAGCTATAAAGTGCTGAACTAGAATAGCCCAATCTTTTGTTTCCAATAATGGCCAAACACAAATCATTCAGAAATGGCACAAGAAATTTTCATTAGGGATTTGTGAAATAATTTGTCTTGCACATAGTTCTTATACTAATGTTGGCAAAACCCCAAAATACAAGATCCTTTTTTACCTTTTTTTCTGGCAATAATTACCACGGATATTACTGTTACCCATATAAATATCCAAATGATTTTGGAATTGTACTAATATCCTTACTTCAGCAGCTTACTTTGGCAGTGCATTCCATATTTTAATTGTATTCTGTGTAACGAGGTATTTTCCTTTTCTCAGTTTTTAATTATTGACTGTATCATCATATCAAATGATGTCTTATTTTTGTGCCATGAGACAGGAAAAACAGCTCTTTATCAACTTTCTTCATATCACTAATTTTTTTGTAAACTCCCCTAAGCTAATTTCTTCTAAGCTTTTCAGTGTATCTTCACGGGAGAGTTACTCTTTCATGCTGCTCCTCTCTGAATCCCTCTTCTGTCTGCAAAATGTTTTGAGATGGGTTAACTGATAAAGTATAAAGTATTTCAGATGATAATGCACAACTGACCTATTTAAAGGTTTGATACCTTTTTAATTTCATACGTATTTGAATTTCCTGCTATCCTGTATTTTAGGTCTTTTAAACTATAGGTATATATTAATCTGAGAATTTCACTGAGCTGTATCTGTGGTCGCAATAACCTACTTTTGAGTCATTTGACACGTTAAAGCTTAACTGTAGTTAATATTTTTCCCCCATGTGCAGTTCTTTATCAAAGTGAAGCATTTTACATGCTATCATGTTATCTGTTTACCTAGTACAGTGGTCCCAAACTCAAAACTTTTCAGCACAGTGGCAAAAGAAATAAAAATAGAAAACTGAAACTCCGTCTTAAGCCAAGTATGACATTTCTTGCATGTTACCTGCTCTGTATTGTTGCCTAGGAAGAAGTAAGGGATCACCTAGTCTACATATTTAAACCTCTCTGAAGTCCCACTCCTGACTAATTTAATATCTCTGTATCATCTGAAAATTTTGCTCCCCACATTATTCACTTCTCAGAATATTCAAACTATACTAAACAATACAGAACCTAGTACAAAACTTCTGAGGCCTCCTGCTGTTAGCCTTCAGCTATAATAAAAATTTACAGTTCGACCCTACTGTTTGCTTTTGGTCTCTTAGTTTTTATCCAAGTCAATAGTTTGTCTCTTTGCACATGATTGCCTAGCCTTTTTAGTAAATCTCTTCTACACAACCCTGTCAAAGTGTAAATTATATGTTTTATTATCTTTTAGTTTACTGAGACACTCAAATAATTCTGAGACATCAGTAAGACAGGATTTTCCTTTTCAGAGCACAAGCTGAGTATACTGTGCTTGGTCATATTGTTATAAAAATTTTGTTATTGAAAACAAAAACATTCAAATATACTCTTAGAAATGTAAGAACTGAACAGCCACATTTGAATGCACATTCAGAAGACAAATCCGCAAAGCTATTGTTATTATAAATCCCATGCTTGAATCAGAATTGTTCAGGCAACGCACAGATCTCAAATTACAGAACAGTCGTATCTATGTAAGCATGATATTAGGGTTGCGCAAGGGTTGTGATGGCTTATTTTAAGTCTCTGGAACTCTTAACATACACTTTTGTAGAAAAATGTCTGTTACTTGTAATATTTGTTATATGTACATAACATATTCACAATACTTTAATACAACAGAATACCTGTTTCTTGCATTGTTATGGGATGGCTCCTGCATTTTATTTCTGGCTTGTGAATTTTAGTCAAGTTCAGCAACTGTGTAACTTGAGGCACATCTGTATTTAATTGGCAGTTTCGAGGAATAACATCTGTGGGCTTGTCAGGTGCAAACGGAACAACACACACATCTAGAATCAAAAACATGGGCTTTACTTTTTTGAAAGTTGACACGTACCAGAATTAAATTAGATCTATTATTTGTTGTTAGCTTATATATACTATAGTTCATATGATTATAAAAAAATTAATAGATTATAGTGAGTTGAAAAATTTGCTACAATTGTTCATTTTAAAACAATAAATATGTTAATTTTAGAATGACACTGTTGAGTTTTTTAGGCCAAAAACTTCATATACATTTAAAATTAAAAAAAAAAGAAAAGAATGGCTGTAACAGCCACAGTAAATAAACTTTGATTTGGCAAGTAAGTAAGCTAAGTTAAAATAACAAAATACATTTTAGTAATTTTTATTAAAATTCAGCTTTAATTCTAATACCAGTACATTGATTTTTAAACACACTGATAAGCTGAAAATGATACTGACGTCAGTGGGACTGAAGTAGCAAATACAGAAATCCCATCTATGCAAATAATGAATTTGCCAAGCTTTAGTTCTAAACTTTTGGATACCATTATACTTCTTTTGAAAACTGAAAAGCTGTCAGCCTCTCTCTTCCTGAGACAGCACGCACCAGTAGAATGTGATCCAATTATCTCTGCTTTCCCTTTGATAATCAATATGGAAAGCAAGGTTTCTAGCGTCAGAACCATTCAGGAAGTTCTGATGTGACTTCTTTCCAATTTCTACAATGCTAAAGTAAGGGGATGAATATTAGCCTCTTCTCCAGGGATAAGGATAGGAAAAAATAACCTCAAAAACAAACATGAATAATGGATGAAGTATTGAGAACTTAACAGCAAGCGCCCCACACCGTATTTCAATAGTGGACATATTTTTATTAACTAGTTTATTAAGATAAATACTAAATACCATTTTTCTTCACTATGCCTGTACAGCATTTAACACAGTGAGACAATGCTTAGTGATAAAACAAATATGTATACAACCTTTGGATTACTATGGAAAACAGAAACCACATATTTGTCAGTCTTCTATGTCTCAATACTATAGGGCAGAGAAGATGAATTCTTCTTTCCTATTCCAACTCAATGATCTCATACACAAAAAATTTCCCAGAGTATGTGGTTCCTCCCTTCCACTTGCTATCATTTATAAGAATAAAAATATGGTGGATACGAGCTATTATGGAAGAATAACAGCCACGATATGCCTTGGAATCACAGTTCCCACCACTGAGGAGATATGAGCAAAGAATCTGACCCCGATTATACGTTATAATGTCATTGCATTCAGTGGAGCTAAACTGATCTGGTCCCAGTCATGTGAAAGGAAATCAGTTTCAACAAGCTGTGACTGTTAACTGAAAATTAATTAATAAAAATAAAAAATATATTGTTTATCTGTAATTGGGAATGCACGATAGGGCTATTTTAATGCCTCCAAACCATAAGCTGTAACCTAATTGTAAGAGTTGCCTAGATAAGGAAATTCATAAGCTTACAGAAAACACTAATGCCCACCAGCCGTGTAATAATCATGGAATTGATAAACCAGTAATTAAAAGTACAATACTTTACCATACATGCAATTTATTAAACTGTCTACTCATTATGTTAACTACATTTCACTCTGAATTTTGGAATTCATTTGAACCATTTATGTACATTTCAAAACTATGCAGAACGGATGAGAGAAAACAATGCACTGATGGAATTAAATAAAATTAAAGTCAGCGAGACCTTTAACTGCAGTTTCTGCTGAGAATTTACCGAACTCTCTCTTTAGAGTTTTTGAATGAATATTTTCTTATAAGTTCATCAACAAAAAAAAGGAGGAGTAACCACAATGATCACATACTTTCCCTTATTAGCTTAGGTTTTTCAAATGGAAGATACATTTTATTACCACTTAAAATCTTTCTATATCCAAAATACAGTCATCACTGGCTACTTGATTATCTTGTAAGTATCTACATTTTATGTTAATAATTATCACAAATATTCATCCTGAAATAGTTTTGAGTTTTTGTTTAAGCAAGCCAGCATTTTCATAGCCGATACTGAACACTGCTAACTCTCTCTCCTTCAAAACTGGAATATTTTTTTCTGGAGTGACCTTCAAAAGTCACAAAATGAAAATCTGAATGAAATTTGAAGCTGAACTAAACCTAGGCTCTGTTTAAAATAAGAAAGTTCTGTGCTTTTCAATTCCTTCTCTGTTACTGCAAACATCAGCAAGGAATGAAGTTCTCTGCCTTGGAAAACGATGATTCAGGACCATGATGCTAGTTCGGAGATTGGTACCCTTTGATCAATATCCTGCTCTATTACAAATTTAAATCTCTCATTTTTCAGTTCACCACCAATATTACTTTCCCAATGAACAAGAATACATTAAGGATAAATGGACTAAGGATCACAGAAAGGTATTTATGCTGGTTTCGTAGGTCTGTTTCAAATAATACTGTTTTGCTATAGTTTTGTCTTGGAATATTTAAAAAAAAAATCCTTCATCAGCTGCTAAGCTCCAACACAGAGAAAATCAGGGAAACAGTCAAATGCTGCTAAGTTGAATATTTTTCCTTCTTTTCAGATGCCCTCTTTTTGGCCAACACCAGCCTTCTGTCAGCATAAGAAACCATCTTTAAAACAAGCTCTCTACTTGACAAACTTTGCCAGAATTCCTTCAATAAAATACTTTTAATGAAGTCAATGCTCAAAAGAGATGTGTACCTATATATTTAAATGATCGCCTAAGTCCAAGACTAGTAGATTTAATATGCTATACTGTCACTTTAATTTTCATTAAATCATATAATCTTTCAAATTGCAAAACCAGTGATGAAGCTCTTGATTTGATAATATGAACAGCCATGACTAAGACTACGCAGTAATTATAACATACCATCTTCCTCAGCTGTATCTTGAGGCTTGTTTTTTAAAGTGAAGATCTTTCTCAGTTTACAGTTAGCTGAAATAATAATTCCATCCAAAGACTGGAAGACAGCTCCTCTGAATATTTCACTGGTGAATGCTACCAAGTCAATACACATATTGCACCACTAGAAAAGAGAAATAAATAAATAATAAAATAATAAAACCCAAACACTAATCATTGCAGAAGAGTATTAGTACATAATTCCCTATAAAAGAACGTGTGGAGTATTGGACTCTCACAGGCTATGATTCATAATGCACGACATTTTTGCTATTAAAAAAAGTTATTGCTGTATTTGCACTTACAACAATTATTTATACAAACAAATCAATAGTTGTACATATGATCTAGAGACTGGCAGCCCAAGTGAGCTTTGTTACCTAGCATATCTACTAGACATTCTGCAGCTATTTCTAAGTAAGCAGCTTGTGAGAAAATATTCACTGAAGGTTTTCTGAGAAAAAAGATTTTATTATTCAGTATTATTTCATATTTATTTCATTATAATATTTAATAATACAATACAATAATATAATTTCAATAATATTATTGAAAGTTACTGCAGCTTAAGTGCTCCAAAGACTATACTGAGAGATTTTTTGGTAACTTTTTTTTGCATTTCATGAAAAATGACCCCTCCAGATTTTGTGCCCCTTCCACATTCCAAACTAGTCTGGTCTAGTATGTCTAGTATGGACAAGATCCCAGTATGTTATAACATTTTAAAACTACTTCTTATTTAATAATAAGGAAAAGTCATGTGCAGACTGGAAAGGTTGAGTATGATAAATGCTACCCATTCCTGCTAAGCCATTCCAGAAGGACAAATCAGACCATTACAACTGACTACAATTCCTACTTAAATAGGAATTACTGTGCAATGTGCTCTAGGTGACCCTGCTTGAGCAGGGGGGTTGGACTAGATGATCTCCAGAGGTCCCTTCCAACCTCAGTGATTCTGTGATTCTGTGATATGTTTTAATTTTCTTTAGATAATTCTTCTGTTTGTGTCAGGAAACACTGCTAGAAGACTGTAACATCACTGTACTACACTTCCCTGCACTATTCCAATAGCTCTAAATTCTCTCATTTTTAATTTTTTTCCACTCAATACCTCCATATTGCCATTTTATTATAATACGGAAATGTGTAATTACAGGTATCTATCTTGCATATGGACCATAATACAATTCAGTATCCTCCTAGAAAAAAGGAAGTTTCACATAAAACAAGTAGTTCCACAACCAGAACTAACAAAATACGATTTATTGTGGCTTTATGTCTTTCAGATGGATTCTCTGATGTTTAAAAACACATATGCTCACAGTTGAGGTGTTCCTAACAATTCTTCTCCTTGTAGATTCTTAAATCTAATAAGGAATGAGCTCATGCTAACACATCTTCTGTAAGAGGGAAATAAAGGGAGATTGACTTGGGGAGAAAGGCAAGCCTTTCCATGAAATTTGCAGAACCGAAGCACATTTGATACGACTACCCATGTGCAAAATTTAGTTCTAATTGACCAATGGGCTGAAGTTTTATTAAGGGAGAAGAATAGTCAGACATAATGATTATATATGCCTCATTTCCTTATGAAGTCAAAGTAAAGGTACTGTTTTCTAAATGCCAAGTGGTAAATAATTTTTAAGAAAATATTTAGGTGCATAAATCAAGACCTGTGTATTCATTACTATTCAGCTTCTAAGTCTGAAATTTTGGAAGGTAAGGAATACTCATTATGAAGACACTGTGCAATGGAATGGAAAACAGTTTTTAWTTACTACTGATATTTCTAAGTCTACTGCTGAGGCTGAAAAATAGCATAATTTGTAAGAACACAATACAGGGGAAGCTAGCATATGAAAATGTAGGCTCTGTTCCACTGATGAAACACACGGCAAATTACTTCCTTATTCACAACCAGCCTTACTGATAATAATGATCAGCATATGTATAAAATAAGTTAAACTATCATAGCCATGTAAAAGAGCTATCTAATCACTAAAAGTAACATATTCCCTAAGTAAAAGCTACACTAAAAAGAGGGATAACTATTTAAAAGAAAACAGATGGCTATGTATTCCCATATGCTAAAAAATGTAGATGTATTCTTTAAAGAATAGGTCATAGGTTACAGTTAGTAAAATATTTTGTCATTAAAACTGATCAGAACATTTAGACAGATCTCTGATGAATGATTTATTATCTAAATTAAAATACATAGCTGAAGTTCATATTCTGATTGAATTTAATTTAGTGTACAGTAATGCATACTTTAAATTTGAAAAATTTGTGCTAGCCTGACACCAAGACCAACTAACTGAAATTATACTGAAGAAAAATAATTTTATTTCAGTGGATCTTGAATTAATGGCAACTTCAGGGGTATGGTCTGATGCATTTTAATTAAAAAAAAGAGAGTTCTTCCCAGAAAGCAGAAAACTCCTGAAATCTAAAGTCATCTCAACTGCCTTCACCTAAACTATCTTAAAATAAGTCCTTACAACTTCAGAGGTTTGTGTAAAATATTCTCTCTCATGCCTAACCTTAAATCCACAGTGACTTAGCATATTCTAAGTATTGTCTATTTTTCTAAGTGCACATTTATATTTTAGAATATTTGAAATCTAAGTACTCTTGCTTTCAAATGATACTCTAAAGCAGTATTTGAGACTCTTGAGTATTTACAAGGTATATAGTAACTATCAGGCTTTCTGCTAGGTATTATTATATGATGGGGCTGCGGACTGGGGTTTTGAGGGAAGAAGGTGAAGTCTGTCATTTTATTTTAATCAATTTGAAATATACACCATTTTATACATTCTAGAATCTGGAAAAACATGAAGCACATGAAAATAACCATTAGTCTACCTGCAGTTAGTCTACCTGCAGCTCCAGTGAATGTAATAAAAGTTCACTATAGGAGCGGGTACACACGAATAGGAGCACTATAATGAAGAAGAATCAGGGAGACTGAGAAATTGTAGGCAGGCTGAACAGATAGCAAAAGTGAGAAATAAACATGTCACAAATAGTACTAATCTTGGAAAGGAGAATGAACTCTCAATGTCAGAAGAAGGGTGGGAGTGTAGAAGTGCTAAGCGGTTCTGCTACCATGCAGTAGAGGGGATATGTACATATTTCTTGAATCAACAGGAACACAATTCTAAAACAAACACACTAACTTGAACAGGTCTGTAAATTTATATAAAATCCTTCTGATAAAAAAGTGTGCTCAACCACACACAGGTTAAGGAATATTTCCAAGGTACCTACTATTTTGCGCTTGATCATAAAAAGAGGAATTTTTGCATGCAGAGGGGTTACAGACAACTCCTTATGGACTGTTGATAAATACAATCTTCTTTTAATATTTCCTAAATCAGTTATCCTGTAAAAGAAAAAGCAAGAAAGAAGGAAAGGATCTTTGTCAATTCACTAACCCAGTATCTTTGGGCGATCACAAAAAAATTATTACTCACATGCAGAACCTTTATGGCAGTGATAGCAAATATGGAATTTAAGAATTACTTCTTTTACAAGATAAGTAATGAGATTTCTTTCTTAAATTCAAACTTGGTGGCTATATTCCTGCATATATAAAATCACTTTACATGCTAATTTTATTTCAACAGTCTACACTCTTCACTAGATTTCCATAGCCCTTCAGACTATGAAAGAAAGCAATTTGTATGAACTGAGAACTCAGTAGCCTTTAATAATCGTGCTTGTTTCTGCCCCTTAAGCTTGCATTACCTTGGGACACACTGTCACCTGCTAACTAGAAAAACATTATTTGCTTTCTTTTCCTAAAAATGCATCTGTCATTTTATATAGACTCTTTGTTGCTTTAACGACAGACACAAAACACTGTCTGTCTGTTTCACTTCCTGAGCACATATCTTCAAATGTGAAATACAATACACAAGTTTATTGCTCACTACTCAGGTCATCTCTCAGTGACACCAAGGACACTGAATTTGAACACCTCTAATAGATTTAGACCACAATCACAAACATTAGGTTTGTTTTAAACTGATAAAGAGGCTCATTTTTATGTTCTACTCCCTTTAAGTCTTGGGGGCAGCACAATCTTGATATCCCCCACCAGTCTCATCTTGTTATACTGTAGAATAGACATTACTTTAAAGGCTGCAATTTGTATGGGGAAACCATGATTAATTTACCTATTATTTTTGAACAAGCTTATTTCTAACAGATGGGTACTTCTCTGTAATTAGCACCCGCTCTGAGAAGATGACAGATAATTACTATAAACAACTTCCTGTCACTATTCAGCTTTTAAAAAAATAATTTTTTAGTTATAAGATTTAAATGCTGGCTTTTGCTTTAGAATTGCAAGTCTGTCCTGTAAACTTTTTTTTTTAAATGAAAACACTTTCTTATTAATCAAGACTACCTGTAGCAACTGAACTAGTGTAATGCCATCAGCCCAAATTTGCTGATAAATATCCTGAAATGTTATTAGGAATCCCTAGGTCAACTTAGCAGGGCATTAACTGGAGCAAGTTCCATGCTTCATCTATTTTGGGCAATTCAAGATTTCAACCAAGGTCAGGATTCAGTACAAAATATACTGCAAATATGTGACTATCAGAGGGTTCTACTAGCTCCACCGACAAAGACACAGGAGAGCCTTCTTGTTCCCCAGTAGTTAAGAGCTTCATGCAAAGCAGACGTAAAGTTCATCAGCTTTCCAGAACTTACTGTCTCTCTGCTCTCCCTTCCAGACCATCTCATCTTTTATCTGTTCATTCTCATACCTTGGGTGGGCAAAGCAAAACAGAAGGAAAGAGTCTACTAGTGGGTTTTTTTTGAGACACGAGCAGTTCCTCACATAAATCCCATTCACTTCAAAGACAGAACTTTCATTTCCAGGCCAAGGGAGCATGTTACATCCTTACCACCACTATTGTTTCACTGAAGTAGGCTTCAGTATTGGCTGCAGATATGCTCATGTGGATAATACCATAACGCTCTTGTGGAGTGCTTTTGTAACAGGACCACAGACTGTCTTACAGTGGTATTATTCTGGGCTTGATTTTACTTTTGAAGAAATTTGGGCAATTCCATACATCATTTTGCTTCTTGTACACCCTTTGAAGAAATACATAGGGTTGTACTTTTCTGAAACGCCTCACTTTTTCTGTTCTAAATCTTGATGCTCAGAGGCACTAAGAATTTGAGGCACCAAAGAACTTCAAAGTGGAGTGCTGGGTGCTTCGAACTCCCCTAGACCTCCCTCGTTATGTGTACAGCCAAGCACCTATGCTGAGGAAGCAGGCAGCAGCAGTAACCTGAGTGCTGAAACTCAAACTGCACAATTCTCAATGGAGAATGTTGCTTTAAATGATGCCATGACAAAGCAGTAAGAGATTAAACTTAAGTCATGCATATCTCCAAACAACTAGCATTAAAAACTTAATTTTACTTCATAATGTTAGTTCACGAAATATGTTTAAACCTCACAATTTATTTTTATTTGAATAGTTTTATCTTTCTCCCTTCTGGAAATATTAGGTATCTCAGCAATAAAAAGGCCATTAGTGTATGCGCAGCTCAGTTACATTCTGAAGTGCAATAGAAAACAGTCATTTAGATAAAAACGTACACATTTATATAAGACTCTGAAATGTAAGTCTAAAATATGATTTTTTTGTGATGGCATGTATGCTATATAGAAGAAGCAAACCTTAGACATATGGTTATAACCACACCTAAAGGAGTTTAAAATTCATTTCAGGAAATAAATTTAAAACAGTATTTATACTCTACAGCAGAAATTAGGTGAAACATTCGAACAAGGGGCGAACTTGGAGAAAAAAGATGGCCCGAAAGTTCTGTAAAATAATTTATTCCCTGTGAAAAGAAAGAGAATTATTCAGGAATTGGTGTAACAAAGCTCTTACCTGAAGTAACTCAGATGACAAGAGATGGAACTTTAGAACTCCCACTTGTGAAATGCCTGAGTACTTGTCGTGAAACTCAACTTTTTTTTATGTTATCAAAAAGCATGACCTATGCTAAACCTCCAAAGACAAGAAGCATCTGTACTACCTTCCTTGATTTTCAAAGATGTATTAAAAAAAAATCTATATAAGAGTTAATGTATTTTTATTATGTCTGTGCTTCAGTATTCATATCTAAGGGTCAGACATGTGATAGAAAAGTAATGAGACCATGTTGAGAAAAATGAGGTAGTCAACAGGAAAATCAACCTCATTTATAATAATACTCCTGTGATCAGCAGGTGCATAACTCTCCCAGCTATGGTCATTAACTGCATTCATTTCACGCTTAACATCTACATTTGCAAACCATTTGAAAGTAAAATTACTTTTCAATTCAATTTTCAGTTTTATTTTATATCTTCAACTTTGATTGACTATTCTCCTCACAATGGTAACTACAGTGAGATTGTGAGTAAATGGTAGCAACTACCCAAGAGTGTAGATAAACTCATCTCCTCAGATTACCTATTCACTTCGCTTGTGTATATATAATAATTTATAACCATTTGTTAATGTTCAATTCAAGGCTTAAAATGAACTTAGAAAAAATGATGTTGGGCTGTTGAAGAGATGCTTCATTTATCAGGCTCTCTTGTTCTTAAAATGGAAGTGTTTTTCTTCTTGTAAATGACTCAATCTGGAAGTTTACCAAACATGAAGGCAGGTATGTCATTAATGTTGCTATGCAAAGAGCAACTCCCATACAATGCATTATTCATGTAAATCTCTACATTTTCTGCTCTAAATCCAGGTAGAATCCTCTGGTAAAGCCTAACTATTAGTCTGTTAGTACGTAAGTACTTCACAACCACAGGACCTTTTTCTCCATAAAAGCTTCATAAATGTTACATAGTATTAAAATCATCCCCAATTTACAGCTAGGAAAATAAAGGAATAGTAATGGTTAGATGATTTGCCATGGTTACAGATTCTTAAGTTTCCTCATTCAGGAACAGTCTGTATTTCATTCATATTTTATTTTTTGCACTGCTTGTGCGTTAGTCTCCTAAGAGGTACTATGTTATTAAACTTAATGCCTAACCATCTGAAATCCAGAGCACTGTGTTCTGACTTCATAAAAACAGACTTAGTTACATTGATAATCAAATCTCTACAAAATACAAGATTAAGAGAGTTGATGGGTCACAAAGACATAGAGCACAAGCTGTGAAGAACTAGCTTTATTTTCATATATTGAAATTTTCTTTGTTAATCTCAATCTTTTTCTGGAGAGGATTAAAACCAAAAAGCCCCAAAGTTCCCTTAAACTGTAGCCATAAAAAGGCAGTAATATAGATGGCAGGTACCTAAAGAGAATCAGGAAACCCTGTCGTTAGAATTAAAAAAAACTTTTGAAACATGAGCAGTGATGAGGAATTGGCGAATCCTGAGTTCAACCTCCCGATATCGACATATTTGCAATCAATTCTCCAACTGGAATAATGACCTGATATTTTGACTGATCAGGAATAATTTGTTGCGAGAGTTTCATTACTCTCAGAACTTTTTAAAAATCATTCTGGAAATGTTCATTAATATCTTTATCATATGTTCTGGAAATGTCTATCAGTATTTTAACATCCTTGGTTTTCAAAATCAGCACATCTACGTAGCTTTTTGCCATCAAGTATTGAGCAAATCCTTTTTTATGGCATGTTGATCTGTTCCTCTGAAGCATGAATAACTGTGCCAAATCATTTAGGAAACTGTAATTCTGGAAAACTGTTTTTAATCAGTTCAGTATAGACAAAATACTTTAATGAGTATTAATGTGTGGAAAGTTTAGTGCATACATCTTTTCCAGAATTAAAACAAATTATGCTTATAATGCAATTATTTATGCCTCTAACTGATTTTGTTGGCTCTTTCTTTAGTTTATTGGCTGTTATCATTTCCACTTTATTTTCCTTTCCATGAATTTACCTATTAAAAAGATACAATTTGTCCTTTCAAGTTTAGAAAGACAAAGAAAGGCCACATTCACACCTGCTATATATAATAGTCCTCTTAAGTACAGACATATTTCTCCCATTTAAACTGTTTGTTCTAATTACTGAGGTCCATGAATTGCTAATAAGTCTGCTCTTTAAAAAGACAAAACTAACACTGGATCTTGAATTTTCCCATATTTGGCATCCTAACCAACAAATCCTACCAACCAAACAAACAAGATTCAGTCATTCCTCCCTATTACTTAAATTGATCCACTAATCAAAAGGCATGTAATTAATACTTTTCTTCKCCTAAAAGTCTTAGGAGACAGCAATTTATTTGGTTCTATCATCAGGACATCATCCAACACCATTAGGTTTACTCTGTTCATTTAATAGGATATCATATGATAGTTTACAATGGACTCATTACCCAGCAAGTTAAAACTTAGAAAAGCTAAGAATCTCTGTCAATTCTAATAATCTGAGATATATTTAATCAAATATAAAGTGATACAGGTTAAAATAATTACCTTCAGGGTATTTTTCAAACTTGAGAAGACACTTTGCAACACAAAGAGATAATGTTCTTGACATTAGATCAGGGTGAATTTATTTTTAAAACAAATAACTAGGGAAAAAAGGGGGAACTGTAAAGACTGGACATGGTATCTTCATCAGCCCTGTAAGCTAAATGTGCTATATCATGCTATACTAATTGAAGATCATTTATAACTACCCTGAGAAAATGCATTTATAGTAGCTGTTCATTTGCAGATGCTGCAACTGCAGTGCAATGTCACCAGCATTGCAGGATACAACAGGCCGGAGAAGAAAACGTTCCTTTTTGTGACAACTGTTGAACTCACTGTACACATTTTATCTAACTTGAGCTTGGGAGGCAGAAGAGAATGCTCTGATCTGAAGAGAAAGCAATATGCTATTTCTGAAACAAGTCTGAGAAATATATTTTTATGCATCATTCTATTTTTCTGGTCTTTAAATGAACAGTAATACCAGATAACCTGTCCCTCAGTAGGTCCAAAGTGATTAGTGAGAACATGTATTTTCCCCCAACACATTTATTGTTCAATTATTAAGAGTTTAAAATGTGGTTTTACTTTTTTAAAAAGTAATTTTACTCTTAAAGATATTTGTATAGTTTAGAGAAAGCATGCTTAAAATACCACTAACTTTGTAACTAAAGTTTGCTTATAATTTATCTTAAGGATCAGTTATAATGTTGATAAATGATGTTTACTTGTCTAGGATGAGGTTCTTAACTTTAATTTGCCTGGTGCCATTGGTTTGATAGTGACTGAAGGCACTGGCAGAGGCTGCACATACTGCCTCTGTTCCAGCTGATGCATAGAAAGAGAAAGAGGCCACCTTCCTCCATTCCCCCTCCCCTCGCCAAAATGATCTCCACTTCTCCCACCATTCTTAATCATCTATTCATTTGTCCTCCTCTACTTCCATGCTTCAGTTCTGTCTTCCTACACTGACTTCTCCTGCCTTGGCTTCTGCTTTGCAGATACAAGCTATTGCCGAATATTACCTGGAAGGAATTATTTAATCACCAGTACTATGCACACTRTGATTTGAAAACTGAAGTTATTGGTGGATCATTGTAATCTGTGAATAAATATTTCTACTTATCAGATCTCAATTTACTTGCCACTAAACAAATATTCAGAAGAATGTGATAGTTTAGTCTAAAATTATAATTCTTATTTATCACCAAAAAAGCTGGATAAGTGTTTTCTAACTCCATCCTTCAATTTCCTGTATAATGTAACAAAATCATTCTCATCAAGGTTTATGCCATTAGATTCCCACTGCACTTTCACTTTAAGAAACAGACCGATTTAGTGTTTCAGTATATTTTATCTTCATTTTTGCTCTGATCCCTTTTAGAAAGTAATATGTGAATGAAAGTATCTCAGGGTCAGAACAGAATAGTGAAATGGTTTCGTCTACCAATTTAAAATGAAACTAAATACCTAAATGTTAGTGGCAAGATTTAAGAAAGGATCATCAGCTGTACTGAGCTCATGTTACAAGCCTACCAGTAAAGATCTGATTGAAAAATAAGGAACCATATTTTGTATTCTAATTTGGATCAAATATATGTGTTTTTTTTTGTTTTTTTTTTTCCTCTCTCCTCAAAAGGATCATACACAGTTAAGGTAAGAATGAAGATACTGAAAAGAGTTACCATTTTTCAAGTTTAAACTAAGATATTTAGAGAATCTGCCTCACTGTACATTTGTATTATGGACTTTAACTGGTACTTGCATTCAACTGCCTGTTTAAATAGCTTCCTTTATTTCTCATTTGTAACAGCACCATGTCTTACTCTTTGATAGCCAAGAACTGTAGAACAGCTTGTAGGTATCTGGCCAGCCTCCCTCACTTCCTGAAATGTCTGCATGTCGTGGCATGTGTATGCAGTTTCTCCAAAAAAGCAAGCTGAAATTTAAGAAGTATCACCTTCTATCAGAAATAAATCTCAGAACAGATAAAACGTCATGAAACTTTACCCCTAAATCTTGGATAATTCTTAGATAAACTGAAATCTTAATGTTCTAAAATGGTGACTGCAGATACAAGAAAACATCTGTATGGACACAGCTGCTGCATAAACCTGGGAACCCTTGTGGCATCATGGAGCTCACTAACTATCTGTTCTTACATATGATCACTATTGCTGTGTGTATTACAGATCACAACAATACTAGCAATATCCTTTATGGGTAAGCAATCTTCACCACCCACTTTTTGAGCTGCAAGAAAGAATAGATAGGCTCCACCATTCCTTCACTTCCTTTCCTTAAATGGAAAACTATTAACACCTCTAGACTGAGACAGCTATGCAAAAGAACAGTCTACAATTGCAGCAAGCAAATTAAAAAAATGAGATTTATGTAGACACAATCACATTCAAGCAAGCAATAACACTACTGGCTTCTAATCAACTGCAATGATATTCTGAAGGGTTGATTCAAGTAGATTTTCATATTACATTGACAGAATCCTTAAATCCTCAATGAAATTTCCATTAGAGGATATTCTGATTAACTTTTCATATTTTTTACTGTCTTGCTGAAACATTAACAGGGTAGAAAGCTCATGGTTTGCTTTGCCATTCAAGTCTGAAAARACCGGCCTCATAATTTTTCATAATTATGCTTCTCTGAATATTATTTCTTCTCTACCTACATTTGTYATTGACAAATTAAAACTTCTCTTGTTCTCCCTTGAGCAGTTCACCACCTTTGTAGGCTCGTCAGAATCTAAGAATTTATGTATCAGTCAGAATTAGTTATGTCAGTATTCCACCATTCCCTGTTTTATTTTTGGTAGGATATGCTGGATTTTATTTTTTTTATTATAAACTTTCTCACAACATACCATAAAAGAGATTATCATCAAAATAACTGAAGATGACAACACTCAACTTTTTAGCCACCTGAATCTCCAGGTGTGAGCAATTTCCCCAGTGTTTCTAAATGATGCTGATTTAGCCCCAGCATCCTCATTTCTTTCCTTCTCACGTTGGTAAATGTGTCTGTCCATTGACAAAGTAATTTCAAAGCTACAGTTTTTAAAMAGAATTTTTTTCATATAAAATTATGAGAAACTTTTCCAATATCTCCCCTACAGCAACTGTGGCAGAAACAAGAAATTACCCACTTGATAATATTCTTGTTCTACAGCTGCAAGATCCCTGAAAGGGAAACAAACAAACAAACAAACCAAAAAAAACAAAAGAACCTTCTGCAAAAATATTCCATTAAACACACAGTCTTTAACTATCAAAAGAAGAGAGAATTTCAACATCTGCAAAAGTTAGTTCTGGGTGGATCACATATGCCATTCCTCAAATAAAATAGAATTTTGTTCACTTCTGTATCTGTTCAACCAACACTAAAAGTCACAAATGCCCTATTTGATACCTTTCAGAAACATGACAGTGATTGTGCATGGAGAGGGTATACATTCAAATACTGAAAGCGACTGCTGGAAAAGGAAGATACAGTACTATCTCTCAAAAGGTACTAACAAATAGGTACTCAAAAAGGGCAGAGGAAAAAAAATTCATGAAAATCCAGATGGTCTAAAGAGATACTGGAGGAGGATGAACTGAGAATTAAACTATTGTTAACGGATGCTCAGTTTTAGCAGAGAACAAAAATCTTTAGGCAATACTTAGAGATCTTCAGAAGTGTGGAGAAAAAAAGAACAGGAACTATTTACTTCTGAAGAAATACAGGAGGCCAGGGAAAACAGATTTCTTTAATAAGCAGAATGTAAATCTGGATGCTGTAAGCTCTAGAAGAAAAGCTCAGACACTCTTCCAAGGAGACATTCTCTATGGATTCTACCAAGGAGAAAGCGTCACATAAACCTCTAGAGAGAAAGATTCAATACAGTTTTAACTCTCTTCCATTCTGTGAAAGAAAAGAAGGAAGAAAGCTACCATTGAGAAGAAACAGAAAAAAATAACTTGGCTATGGGCCTTGTGCTGTCAAGATGCTAAGAGTCTAAGAGAAGTGTTTTTTATTACTGACATTGAGTAACAGTTCCTGTCTTGCTTCCTTGTGGATAGAACTACAATGCTGTCTGCTACACCCTTTTTTTGTATGGTTGTAGTAAAGCAAGCTCTACTGCTCTGCTGCAGTTATATCCAATGTCTCTGATATTTTATTTGGAAAATATATACCTTGCACGCCATTCCAATTCAACTATATTACCTCATTCTTTCTCAGTATGATGACAAGCAAGTCATTTCCTTTTAGTCACTACTTTCCTCTTGCTGATAGTACTTCCAAATAAAATATTAAAAGGTTCAGATGCACAAAGTAGACCTCTATCTCTCAAAAAATGTCCTCTCCACAATAGCTATATCTTGTAATCAGGAAACAAGATTTTCTTCTGCAACTCTAAACCTTCAAAAAAGAAAAAGTGTTTCTTCATGCTTGAAATTTTATACTGAATAAATGAATGAACGATATAATCCTTAATATAAGATGACTTCATAAAAATACCTTATTAACAGCTGCAGAAACAGTGAATGTCATCACATGCTAGAAATCAGAAATATTTCTGGAATGAAACTAACATTTATCCAAAAAAAGGGCACAAAGGTGATTAAGAGACTGGAGCACCTGTCACATGGGGAGAGGCTTAGAGAGCTGGGACTGTTCAGCCTGGAGAAGAGAAGGCTCAGGGGGATCTTATTGATGTGTATAAATACCTGATGGGAAGATGTAAAGAAAACATAGCCAGATTCTTAGTGGTATCCAGTGAGAGGATAAGGGGCAATGGGCGCAAATTGAAATCCAAGAAATTTTGTTTAAAACTAAGAAAACTTTTTTACTCTAAGGGCAATTGAACACTGGAACAGTGAACCTAGAGAGGTTGTTGCAGAGTCCTCATCCTTGGAGATGTTCAAAACCTGACTAGACAGGGTCCTGGGCAGCCTGCTCTGTCTAACTCTGCTCTAAGCAGGGGGTTTGGACTAGACAATCTCCAGCGGTCCCTTCTAACCTCAACCATTCTGTGATTCTGTGAATGGCTGTAGTCCTTCCACATATTTCTTCTGCCAGCACATGGCTGTGAGAAAAACAGAAGGAAAACATCTTAATATATTCATGAAACTATGAATAGTGGGATAAAATAGTTCTGGGAGTTATTCCATTAACTAATGGAATGACACCAGAGATGAAGCCAAATAACTGTAATTTGATTAAAACAAACAAACAAAAAACCCCTTCATCATAAATTCCAACAGTCCTGGAGAGGAATAAATATCAAAAAGCCTTGAGTTGAGTTAACTTTTCTTGCCAAAGTGGGATACAATCTGTGCACCCCTGCACCAACTGATAGTTGTTATTTTTTGGTACTGATGGCAAATTTCATTGCTACCTTCTTTCAAGTTGCTACCCAGAATGAAGCAGTCCTATAATGGGGACTGATCTCCACTCGGTATATTTCCCTTAGCATCTCGACAAGACCTCTTTTTTTCCATCATAGAGTGCTTTTGTATCCAAACTGTTCCAACAGAAGCTCATGTTTGTGACAAGCACCTGATACATTAAATTTGGGTTTTTAGAAGTTTTTTCTTGGATTCTAAAATACAGTAATTCTTTACTTCCATCCATCAGTCAAGCTGGAAAGTTAAAGATAAAGCTTAATAGCTTAATTGAACAAATGACAGACTTTCTATTATAGCAAAGGATGTGAACAGAAAACCTCTTTATGAGAGAAAAGAAGATCTGAGAGTTTCTGATGCTGTATGTAACAACTCCTAATTCCATTTCTCCTAAAATAACAGAATCATAAATAGCTGACAAAATCCTGCAAAGTGACAATGAAATAGAGAAGAACATTTGGACATCTACCTTACTATTTGCACAGTGATTACCTAATTGCTCTCCTGAGTCATATTCAGATAATCTGAACTAAAGACCTCCATTCGCGTTTCAAACGGAATGGCTATCAAGTACAAGGGAAGAGTTAAAAATACTGAAATAGCATGACTCAGATGGACCATCTGCCACAAGATCTGACAGATAACTTACTGAAAAAAGCAGAAGTACTTATAGTTCACACTTTAGGTCATAACTTAACATATAATTTTATATTTTAAAATGAAAGCCTTAGTATTACATGTATTTTTACAGGGCAGATAACAGTCTTTTACTCTCACTTCCGGGCTATAATTATTAACTTAAACATAAATAAGACTATATTGACAAAGTAAAAAAAAAAAAAAAAAAAAAACTGACTACACTGCATAATATAAGATTAGTCTCTTTATCACAGAAATCATTCCTCATTAATATAAGCATCTCTGAAATAGTGCATGTTCTTCTCAGAATGTACCTTCTAGAGGATGCTGATCAGGTTTATAACAAACTGATGCCTTTTGGAGCTGGTGAAGGCCAGTGGCAAGCTAAGCCCTAGTCTAAGGATAATCCTACTATGTACAGTGGACTACTAGCTGAGCAAACCTCTCAACTATTTTGCTATTGGAAGACATAGCCTTAAAAAGAGCCTTGAAAGAAAGGTGGAAACATTATGAAGAACAAAGAAACACAGTTAATATTAGAGTGAACAAGTAACCATGCTGTGATCGTCAGCACATTCAAGTTAGCAAGGCAGTCCATAAAGTGGTGAGTAACTAAAGCAAGGGGGGCAACAAAGCAGAACACCGCAGTGCGTTAATACTGGGCACTGAGTTTTGGGACACCGGAGCAGGATTCTTTGTGACTGAGAAGCACCCTGCACTGACCATGCATGTTTTTGCAGTGCAGATTTTCATGTCACAGAGGTGAAAGGATCTCACAGGAGATCTCAAACCTGCTCAGCTTTACAAAGTATGCCATGCATGATTCGTAGCTGTTGACCATCTGGAGATATAAATTTGTAGTCTGAAGCACCATAAAGCTGGCCACCATTGTGACAGACAGTATCATTTAACATCTCCAGCAATGCATCAGGACTTAAGTACTATATCTGGTTCTGACACTGACTTTGTTAGGTCACCTTACCACTTCTGTGACTTAGTTTCTTTATGTTAAGAAGAAACAAAGACGCCCATGCATCACAGACATTATGATACTGACTTCCTTGTAAATTCTTTTGAGATGCATGAGTTAGAAGTGATATACATAAAAAAGGGACTGAACATATCAGTATGAACACATTTTGTTATTATTATTTTCTGTCCTGTCCAGGTGCCCAAATACAAAACCGGGAAACTTCTCTTTTTGGTCACACATGCTGTCTCCCTAAATTGGCCTCTATTCAGTGATGGGATATGTCAAATATTAAATTTGTACTATGAGCAGACAGTAGCCTGCGCATTAATGAAAACGGACTTAATAAACCACCAGATTTTAAAATTTACTATGATTCCTATTTTTAGTACTTCGTATGTTTAAAAGTATCAAACTGCTATGAATTAGTTAAGTCTTTGTACTTATCCTTTCAAAATAAGTTGATAAATATTACTCCCATAACTTGGATAAAGAGAGTGGAAAAAAAAGTTGGAGAGACTTACAGGGACTTACACAAGGCCAAATAGCACCTCAGTAGTTCAACCAGAAACAGAGCTTCTGACTCTTCTCAGACCACWGTACCTTTTTTTTTTGGAGGCTATAGTACAATTTTAAATGTCTATTTTCTCACCTCAACAACTCTGTTCATTTGCTGTAAAACTTACAGTAACATGACTTACTAATTTCACATGATACCTAACACCTAAAATAAACATATCAGAAATAAAGTATAACAAATGACTGGCTATATGGTATTTTAACCAGACTGAATGTTTGTGTTCTTGATAAAATGCCAAGCAGAAGTGCTAGCACCTGCACATGCCATACTTTGGAAGATAAACCAAGAATGCCAACACAAGCCAGATGGTGTTTTCTTTTATGAACAAATATTTTCCAAACATTGACTTACTTTTGCTTTTTCAGAAAGGTAGCAAAATCCATAATACTGACGATTTAACAGTTGACTACTATATTTACAACAGATGGCTATATCCAGTATTACTAACAGCTTTACTACTATTTGCTTCAAAAAAGCTGCACATATTGCATACACTCCACCTTAGTTCTAATTTTATTATGCTTCACTGAATTTTTCCATCYGCAGTCTATTTTATGTACTTGTTAGGCAGATCAATAATTGTTAATGTGGTGATACTTAATATTATCTAATCATGCCACCTAACAAAGTATCAGGGTACATTTTCACTTAAATGTCTTCCAAAAAAAGGCAAGACAGCTAATTTAAACAGTTGTGTGCACTTTCAGTATTTATGACAGGAATCTCGCATGAGTGGTTGATAGCAGCAAGTAAGAAGGTTTAGCTCAGCTGATGCCAGCATTGATGGATGGCCTTGAAGAAATTCTAGTTTGCTAATCAGATCAATCACTGAACAGACTGCAAAAGAGAGGATGAACCTCAAACTAAATTCATAACATTTCCATCTATATACAGAGTAGGAGAGGAAGAAACATACCGTTAAGCATTATGTGCAGCTATTATAAAAATTGCCGAAGTGGKTTTTTTTGTTTGTTTGTTTTACATAAAGTAAACATTTGCAGGTATGGTGGCTTAGTATGCTCTTAATTTTCACTTGAAGCTACTGAAAGATCCAGCTAGTAAAACATTACACAAGAAACCATCTTGGAACATCAAACTCCAGGAAGCATCAGGATAATCAATATTCTGTTCACAACCAAGTATGAAATTCCTTTAAAAAATCTGAAATATAAAGAACTGAATAGCAATCACTTATTACTAACATAGCTAAGCAATGTGAAGCAGCAAGAACAACTTGCCTTCATTATTTACTAGGTCATCAGGAGCCTGAAAGGACAGAATATACATGTCTATTCTGCAAGTCTTGAAGGAAATTAATATAAAAAATATTGATGTAGCTATAATGTTTTTAATATTTTTATATTTTTATTTCTAATACAAAATTTATTACTGAGAAGCAGTGATGGAAAGGAAAGAGAACTAAAGAGGAAAATGTGGGGAGGAGGTTCTTGATAAGAGGTATAGCTGGATGGCAAGAAGTACTCAAAATAACCAATGCCAATACAAAACCGCAGACAATCYGAAGATAAGTTTCTGAACCTGGCACTAAGCCTCTGCCATCTGCCTACAGAATGCCTATGAGAAGCAAATCTGTGTACTTGGTTTCTGTTTACTATGTCATATGTCTTGTTCATTGAGTCCCTTTTGATACACGCTTCTGGAAATAACACAGCAATTAAAACTATAGGAGCAGAAAGTGTAACCAGAATTACACTCAGAAAATTCATCAAAGACCAGAAGAGTCAGTGTGATTTGACACACAAGAGCTTCTTTGTTTTGCAGAAAAAATAGGTAGATTGAAAATCACTTATGTCAGAGGTTCTTTAATACCCAGGGGGAAAAAAAAAAAAAAAAAAAATCAAAAAGAGATAAGAAATAAGAACTACCTTGAAAGAAGCCGTAACAGAAAACAGATAATGGCTGTGGTAAGAAAAGAAATTAAAGACAAAAGGAAAATATAACTGCCAGAAGTTGCTTGAAAACCTGCATTTTTATGGTCTACTCAACAGTTACCAACTTTTCTGTCTACAGTTTAAATTAATCAAATGTTAATATTTTCTGCACTAAGACCTTAATGCATACAGTCAAAGCTGTTTTTAGAACAAGTATTTTGAACCCTATCTTCTCTTTCAAGTTTCTCTCAAGCCAGAAAAAATATTCTCTAGTGAAGTTCTGTGCTAAATAAGTTAATTTATCCTTTCAAGATTTTCTCAATTTTCAGCTTTTAAAATCCTGCTGGAACTGAAGCACACTGCAGGAGGAAGGTAGAATGTTACCATGTGATACAGCTTAAAAAGACCCGCTACCTCACAATCACTGAGGCTAGAAATACCTGCATGGACTATTATAAATCCACTGAAGAACAGTAAGCCTTGGCAAGTGCCAATTCTACAACCATTAAAAATGTTTCCAGAAAAGTTTAAAGAGATATCTTCAAACTTTTAGCAGCTTTCGCAAGTTTTTTAAAAAGGAAAATGTGTTCCTAACTCTTTGGACTCATTTGAAAATACTAATCCCTATCATAATCACTTCCATGGTAAAGCATTTCGTATTAGCTGCACAATGATTTAATTATCTAAGAAAATCATTTTGCAGCTGAGGTACTGACATCCTAAAAACYGATAAATAAGCCCTAAATAAGACTCTTCTATTAAAAAAAAAGCTTGGCAACAATCAAAAATATCAGATTAAATGTTAGAAATTATTAGAAGGGAACAGGCAACAAGAAAGAATACAAACTGTGCTATTCTGTAAAGCCATATGGCTTTCCCATGTCTTGAATATAGTGCGCAGTTCAGGTCTCCTCATCTCAAGGACATCAAGGACAATCAAAGGACTGGAATGGCTTCTATACAAGGAATTGAGTAGGCAAGAAGTCTTCAGCCTAGACAGAGATGACTTTGGCAGCAAAAGGAGATATGACGGATGTCTACAAACTTAATTTCTAAAAAATGGCATGGTGGATAGGCATGCCTGGTAACCATATCATCCAATACAAGAACTAGAAGCTATGAAACGAAGCTAGTAGAAGTCCCAGCCAAAACAGACAAAACAACGTGTTTTTTCATACAATAGGTAGGAGCACAGCAGACCTGCTTCTTAAAGCACGTTGCAGAAGAAAGTTTACAAGGCTCCAAGGGAAGACTGAACAAATCCTCGAAATCAGGAAAAAAAAAACAACCCACAAAAGGTTTGAGAAATCCTCTGAGCTAAAAAGAGCCAGAAAGTAGGAGACTACTAAGGATAGGTATCATATATGTTTGTTCTTCTCCTACTATTCTTTAGGCACCTGCTGATGGCCACTGTTCCTACTAGATTTTCCTCCTCAGGCCTACTGCTAGCCTAATCCTAACCTTAAAGTTCTCCTGCAGAGAGAAAGGCTAAAGCGAATGAAAAATAAGAATAAAACCAACTGATTCTGGAGGACAACAAATGAAAAAAGGGAAAGGGCATTAGGTCACATAATCAAAAATGTACAGACAGAGAACAGAAGGAAGATACTGAGCAGAGCACCTGTAACAACATCCATCGCAACCTGGAGCTATCCAAGGAACCAGTGGTTGCTTCCCAGTGACGCTCTGCCTGAAGATCTGAAAAGACTGGGAAACAGTTACAGACCCCACAGTTATTGGGATCTCCCCAATGGCCACCGTTGGAGACAATATACTGGGGTAGATGGATCTCTAGTCTGAATCAGTATGGCTGTTCTTAGTTTTTGTGTGTATGTGTATATATATACATACACACACACACTTATATATATATAATGTGTATATATGTATATATAAAAACATTTTTGTGTATATATGTGTGTGTATACATTATATATGTGTATATATATAACATTTTTGTATATATGTGTGTGTAAAATATATACACACACACAAAAATGTTATATATATACACACATATATAATGTACACACACATATATACACAAAAATGTTATAGATACACACATATATAATGTATACACACATATATACACAAAAATGTTTATATATACATATATACACATTATATATATATAAAGAGTGTGTGTGTGTATATATATATATAAAAAAAGACTCTTCGTGTTAATCGAATGGAAACATAAATCTTATTTTTAGAACATTTCAGCACCACAAAGTGTGTAACTGCTGAATGACAATAGCTGTACATCACTGCCCTGAAGTGCAGAAGAAAGAAGAAAAGGCAAACAAAGCTATCAAGAAAGAGAGCATGAAGTTTAATAAATATGACTCAATTCATATTAGAAGTATTCTTTGTCAAACTAACAAAACATTCCAAGATGACTCCACATATTTGAAGGCAAAGGAGGTAACTGAGTTACTCCTCAACATAAAATAGTACACCATCCTAACATCCTGAAATAGATCATTCACATTATAATGAACACTTTCTCTACTATGGCATAGCTGGAACGATACATGATCACATCTCATTTTGCCCTTTTTGACTTAAACCTACAAGAGTTGTTTCCCTTTATGGCGGACGCAAGAGACCTAAGACAATCAAGAAAAGCTGGCACCTATATAGGTACTGATGAATGCAAAGTTATATAAAAGAAACAAAAATACAATTTAGTGCTTGCTCTTACTGAGTTTAATTGCGTATCACTCAACCCATCTTTTCTTGCAGGGCTTCCAATGGGATAATACTTCTTGTGTTAGTCCAAATCTTAGGTGTTCTATTGGCTACAAAGCAGACTGGGTTTCGCTGGTTATAAACAGGTAGTGCCAGTAGGGGGGAATACTGTCCAACAAAGACAGACAAATTGCCCAAGCTTAAAAGCGTACTAAATCATTCCACACCCAACTAATGAAAAAAGTCGGGTTTTACTGTTTCTCTCTTCCCTTACAGCATGGAAAGAATTATACCAATTAAATGCTCCAAAATATTCTAGCTTTTYAGCTTTAACCTTTTTTTTTTTCTTTTTTTTAAAGTAATTAAAACATATATTTCTTTATTCCCCTGAACCAAAGGACCCCGAAATATTTATTTATAAATTTCTTATTAATTTTCAGGGGACCCTCATAAGCCAATACTTTCATATACCTCTGTTTGATAAATTCATATCCCATTTCTTCTAGATTTCTCACCATCTTCATTCATGACTTTTAGAATTTGTTTTGTCTTCAGAGGAATGTCAGTATTTAAAACATCCAAGAAATAATGATCTCATTAGCTTAATTACCTCATATTGACTTGATAAGTCACTATGCTTTAATGCAAAATCTGCCACTATAATTAATGGCTGCAATCAGGCATCCACTTTACATTAAACATGCAAGGAAATTTTATGCATCTTACAGTAACTCAGTGGAGAAGTCTTGTCCCAATGGCACAAAAATCTGAAGTGTCAGAAACTGCTGGATCAGTCCAACTAAAAACAGAGAAAAAAAAATTAACATGTGCTGCATGTGTGCAGATGCACACTTCACCCTCAAGCATATTAATGATGCACAGCTATAATGCTGCAATACTATTTCTCAAGGTTCACACAACATACGAACATGAGAAGAAAAACTTAGAAGAAAACCAATTCAAACTGTAATAAGAATGGTGTTAATAGTCCCATCTGTGGCTGAGGTGGAAATCTCATGAAAATAAATGGAATCTACCTATTTTTTTACTTGCAATTCTTCAGTGCGTTCCAAGAGCATGTAAGCAGCAATTATCCCACGAAGAATTACAAAATAAACTAATACATTCATATTGAGGTTATCTTAAAGGCATATGAAACTTGCTTTCACTTTCGTGACAATGTACACCTCATTAAACAAACTTAAACCCGTCAATATAAATGCAATCCAGATCATAACAACAGTGGTCAAYGAAGGCTTCTGATATTTAGAACAGGAATGTAGCTTAACTGAGGGAATAACATGGGAAACCTTTTAGGATTCAGGTAGCTCCCTATTAAGGAAAAACAGTACAAGACTGGCTGAACTGAACCTTATGTTTTTTCCTAGCGATTGGTTCAGGGAGGAAATGAGTTGCTCTTTAGTGACTGAACAGGACTCAACAGCAATGTTATCTCCTCTTCTAAAGGATGCCAATTCAGATCTTCCTTCTTTTATGGGTAAAATGACACTTTAACAAGATTTTGAATTATATTTATATACATGCTGACTTTCATTTTGGAAGAGTATTCAAAGACTACAGTACAGCTGGCAGATTGTATATGTGACATAATTAAAACATTTGAGGCATATACACCTGTGGAGAGAAGGAGACAAAAGGACAGAGACAGAGAGAATGGTAATGGATGGAAGTATGACTATAGTATTGCAACACTAGCTGGAGTTAATTTAAAACCAATCTATTCCTAGCAGTGATAATCCGCAACACTAATTCTCAATTCTCATTTTAGGCTGTAATAGTTTATTTTAATATTGACAATAAACAAATTAAAGTTGGATTTCTCAGAAAGATACGTTAGTCTAATATTTATAATACAGAAGAGAATACTAAACTTCTTTTACAAAAATCAGATAAATCTTTAAGACTTTAGYGCACGACCAGACTTCACAATCTCTCATTTATTACTTTTTTTGTATGTTTGAGAAAAGTTAAATTAATTTGTAATTACAAGACCCTATATGGGAAGCATATAAGAAGATTCCTCTGTTTCATTCAATTAAAATCACCATCTCAGTTTTGTTTTTTGTTTTGTTTTTTCCAAAAGCAAGCCGTTAAATCTAAACCAGCCTGGTTCATTAATATAAGCCTTATGCAAGTACAATCTCCTGCAGTGGAATTTAAGGAATAAATTATGATGATAGTTGTATGCCCTGTAGACGGTTCAAACACCATCTCTCCTTAAAAATGTATTTTAAAGAAGAGTCAACAGCAATGGGAACCCTCCCCCTCCTTCCCTAAGAGAATAATGAAAGGCTTCCCATCTCCAGACTTATCTATAGCAAATGTATGTACTGGAGTTTGTTTACAAATGCTGCTTCTCTTCTTATGATCACAATAATACATTAATTTTTAAAATAAGTAAAAATGAACTCATATGATATCCAGTCTATCCACATCCAACTAAGACTTTGAACTCTGAAAAACCATTGAAGAYTGAACACCTCCATGCTAGGACCCAGGGCAGAGAGCTGCAACACTGTTCAGGGAGACTGAGAAATGGTCTCTGGCCATTAAGAACAATTTTCATGGGATATCGAGACCATTGATCTCCAGTTTTGAGATCTACCTCTGGGAGCAACTTTTCAATGACTATGCAGGATTTGAATGATGACTTCTTTGATGTGATGGGTATGTCTTTTCCTGTATGGTCAAAGGACCTTGCCAAGAACTTATGTAACAGGAATTCCTAAGGATTGATAAATACAGAGAATGTGATACCTGTACCATAAACCTGACAAGTAGTAGTTATTAGTACTAATTATTAGCTTTTCAAATTAAAGATCAGTGATATTTTATAACTCATAGAAGAAATGCATTGGAGAGATTACTGGCTGCATAAACAAATCACAAATACTATTTTTATGAAGTACTATTTTTTAGTATTTAGATCCTCAATTACGTTAGCACACAGAGTACAAGGTTAAGAAGTTCACACACATCGTGTCTATATTGCAAAGTGATCAATTTGACACAAAAGGAGTTGAAAGGCAAATAYAGTGGAAAAAAGAAAAGACAAGTTCTTCAACACAATCTTCCACGTCCCTAAAGTTTATCTGCTTTTTCCAACTACAAGTTATTCTGCCTACAAACTTTGTCTTTTCTTTATCCTTAGACCATCATGGCTACAACACCACTAACACCAGAAAAGTGGCTCTAAACAGCCATATTGTTAAATATGTATATAAATATATATATAACCTCCACAATACTATCAGCTTAGCTTATAAGGCTTTTTGGGCCAAACATAATACTTTACAAATTATTCATGCTCAAAATCTCTCCATAATGTATGCAAATCTCACTATTTTAAAAAGTAAAATGACAAAGGGAACACAAATCTATTCAACATTCTTTGATGCCAACAAAATTATTGACTTTTAATGAGTGCTGAATGGGGTTGGAAGTTATTTGCCAGAGTCTGTAGCAGGATCAGGTACAGAAGTGAACTGAATACTGCAAAATTAGGACAATATATATCAGACAAGGATCTTCCCTAAAGCACTTACTTTACTACGGCATTTCTATACCTTTACTTATTTGTAGTAGCTGATCTACAAAAAGTTAATGAAAAAATACTTTGCTAACTGTGAATTAAGCCCAAAGTAAGGAAGAATAAGATCGTTTTTACATTCGGATGTAAGAATTATAACAATCAGAACATCACAGACATTTATTTCTTTGATACTTACGAGTTTGTCTAGCTTCCTTTGGTAGCTGCATTTTGTTAATTTGACTGCTTCCTTCAAGTACAAAAACAAAACCTTTTACCTCCTTATCATACTCCTACAAAAGAAACAACAAACAAACGTCATGACAGAATTCCTCTCCCCACAAACAGCTATGCCACTAACATCCAAAGCTACTTCTTTTTTAAACAAAGCAGTAAAATATGGCATATGGTACCCTGCATTGAAAATGTGAAAGTAGCTCAGAGGTGATGGTAATAATACAATCTGGAAAAACTTGTCCTTTACTTGTATGTTTTATGAGCAAACAATGCTGACGAACATAATTCATGATCCAATTGACCTGACTCAATTCTGTAGTTATTGGGACAGCAAAACTATTTTAAGCTTTGATCCTCTCTAAATATTTAAGTTAAAAAATTACACTATGACCACACTAATTTGCAAGCAGGTATAAAGTACTAATTTAAGTGGTCATTTAGTCTGTCATAATGACAGAACTGCAAATGACAACTCCAGAGTCAGGTCAAAAACCTCATTACCTCTAATTTTAAGCTTCATTCACATTTTTCTGTGTTTCATATCCTGAGTTTTAGAAGTTTCCTTTAAGACTTACTTTCCATATAGCTGATGGATTGCCAGAAATCTTCCACTTTGCACCAGGGTTCTTGCCTTGAGCACTGAATATTTCAACAAACGCGCCACCCTGTGATAAAATGGTTTAAGGATACATCACCCAGCCAAGTGTTCAGCACAGAATCACCACTGATCAAGCCAAAAACATTAGAACAATCCCTCCCCACATCAGCCTGTGCTAATCAGTCAGTATTATTGATCAGCGGCATATTAATAGCAGCTTCTAGACTACTGTAATATAGCAATTCATATAGTCAATACTTGACTTTATTATAGGATCAGAGCATAAAGCTGAAGGGATATACACAGAATATTTTTAATTATTCTATTTATAATGTCTTTAAAAAGCAAAATTATTGTAAAAATACTAAAAACATCCAGCAGATCAGTAATTTATATTTAGGAATGTTTTATTTCTACATCTCACCAGATAAAGTGAGTTTTTAAAACATACTAAATAATCAAACTAAAATTTGTGGCAGATTTGATGTTTTGGTCTGATTTCCTAAGGAAATTAAGTTTAGACAATCAAATTGTCTGTCTACACGTGTGAGTGTGTCAAAGACATTTCCCCATAACTTTTTAACTGGTTATCAAATTCCAACCAGCTTTGGCAGGAAGCTTCACGAAACTTGTAAAAACTACTGTCTTTTAGGTGCTGACTTAAGTGGTCAGGTAGAAGAGAGATCCTGTCAGTACCCCCACAACAAGATAAGGGGTGTACTTGTGCTGCAGCCTTTATTAGACACCAGACAATTAACAGTGGAAAGAGACATTATGAATGCCCCAGCCAAGCGAAAACGCCTTACACAGAATGCGCACCCTATTAGACATCAAAGAATCTAACCATGGCCTGTCTTAAGTTAGGAAGGTAGGCTTTATCAGCTCTGCTGCTTAGGGAATTATTTGTTTCAATATTTTTCACATTTGATATCACACAAAATGTTTTCTGATGTACTTAGGCTATAGTTTGATAAGTATTTTTTCAGCAGTACAGTTGACCCAATCAGATAGTACAACTCTCCCTTCTCATTCACTGTTGCATGCACTCCCCAGTCCAGTTTATGCTCAGCTGCCCAAACAATTGCACAGAAGTTGKAGTGAGCAAGAAGGGCTAGCACTCTTGCCAACAAAATAAATGCTCTTCAAATCATGCTTCCAGAGAACATCAGCTTCGCACCTTTTCCGAATTAAATACTTTCCCCTGCCCACCCATGCCTGGCAGCTTTCCGTCACATGGCTAACCCAAATGGATCCACTTATTATGTTCCAAGGAGAGTCAAAATGGCATTCCATAAAAAGCATTGGTAAAATATTTTTTATTTCATAATGAATGAAAAAGAAGAATTAAAAAAGACAATGTACTGTTAATTTAAAAATTATCTGACATATTTAAGGACTACTGTATCAAGCTCTTAGAAAGTTACAAAATATTCCTAACTACCAAACCTGTAGGTCTGTGTAGCAATACCTGACAAACAAATGGAAAGTTATCTCCTGTACTTGCAAATGCATTTTGTTAAGGCTGCAGCCCTTGATTAGGCCCTGGCTTGAGGTTAAGCTAAATGAACAGGACATGGAAACCTACTGGATGCGGCATGAGAAACTACTGAACATAAACACCAATATGAGAAGCTGACGAAAGTTACCGATAGTGCCCTGAAGGATGGCTGCATCTCATGAGTGGCTGAGGGGAACTTACGCACAGAATGGCCAAACTCCACAGATCACTGCAGGGGAGTATCAGGGACCTTTGGGGGAATATAATCCTGCAAGGCCAACAGCACCTCAGTAATCATATCAGTAATACCATATAAGGCTGAGAATGCCTAGGTAACAGTATTAAAAATACCAATTTTGGTTACAGATGTAGCACACCTGGGACCAGTGGGGAAAAAGAAATTAGGGGCAGGCTGTTTTTTGGGGGAGGAGACCAGTGTGGAGAAAGGGAAGTAAAGGATGGCAAAAAAACCCAACCAAACGAAAAGCAACCAAACAAAAAAAACAGGAAAAGGGATAATAAGGTATGCAAATGAAGTGACTGGTGCTATCTGAGGGTACTTGCTGGGCAATCCTCTGCTACATCAGGAGAATAAGCCAAACCTGCTGTTCAGAATATATGTTGAGTCAGGACTGCTTCTACGCCTGGGCTGGGAGTGGGTGGGGTGCCTTCCCTGGCCCACAAGGGAACAGATAGACAAAAAAATTATTGGTATCACCATGTYAGTGTCCATTCCATGCCTGACAGTGTCAGCAGTTACCCATTGTTTCATATAAAAATACTGAATAATTAAATATTCCAAAACTTTTCTGTACTGGGATTATTTGTCCCCCAGAACAAGCCACTTCGAGTTCTCTCAAAGGTGAAATGAAAGAGGTTTAGCAAAAAGCCATTTCTGTTTTACCTGATATTGATTTTTGAACATTTTTCCAGCTTTCACAGGGAAAAAATAATTTCAGCTTCTCAGTCAGCAATGACACCTATAGACTATGCTGTAAATAAACAAAAAAACCACTTTATATAGGACTTGACAGGAAAATAATCCTACAATGAAACACTAGCCCTATTTTAAAAGATAGGAATACTATTATGGAACACACTTCATGAGAACAGAATGTATATCCACTGTATCAGAGGGCTACCACAAAGGAATTAAGTTTAAAAATGGATAAATATTGATGCTTTCTCAGAAAATGTTTTCTTTATGCATCAAGTACTCGGGGCTGCCCTTCCTTACGTTCCAAGTAAAAACTTTATCATCAGCCCTTATTTTTAACAATGAAAGCTTCCTCATGTTTTAAAATTGCTTGAAATTCATCTTTAATACATTTTTTTTTATTATTCTTTGCTATCAAGTGCCCACTGGAAAACATTAGAACTCCATTAAAGAGGAGCCTAACATTTAATATATAAAAATAGAAACATATGAAAGAGCTGCAATAGAAACCACTCCATCTAGAGATATCTGGCAGAGACTTCTTAGACAAATTATCTTCTTTCAAATTCAGCAGTCTCCTTTGAGAATGATTAGTCTAAGACTCAAACCAAACACTTAAGTTATTCTRAGGATTGCTGAAGTCAAGATGAATTAAGGAATGTCTGTGGTTAGAGAATCAGAACAGTAGAGGGGATTGATACTGCAACTTCCCCGCTTCTCTCTTTGATCACACTGAATATCTGCTATTTCACCTGAAGTCAGCAGAAATCGAAGGGACCCTGTCCATGAAAGRTGGCTGCCAATCTCCAAAGACAGGTACAACCCAGACACAAGAGACAACACGCACCTTCCCTGGAGGAACTGAGAGTGCCTGTCAGCTCACTCAGAACATCCTTTCACAAGACTGGGCCTCTAATTTACTTGATAAACCTCAATTATGTTTACTGTTTCAGGTACAGAACACTTAAAGAATCAAGCTGTTTTAAATTACTGGAATTTTTTGGAGCCTGAAACCATTCTCCTAGCGGATCAAAACAATATGCCTACCATCAGAACATAAGCATAGCTTCTCTTGAAGAACAGTTTAACTGCAAAGCTGATCTCTCAGGAGAAAGTCACAGAAAATTTTAAATACTACAAAATGATACATGACTGCGAACAAACTAGTAACAATATACATGACTTGACAAACAATTTACATATTTGAAGGATTAGAGCATCATTGTTTTAAAAAGCATACCACCATAATTTAAGAAAATACGGTAATTCTGTTGATGCTTAACTATATTCTATTTTAATCAAGAACAATTACTGTAAGTCTTAAATTTGTCTGTAAATGAAATATAAATGGGAAAAAGCATTCAGAAATTAGACATTTATTACATGCCCTTGACAGAAATATTAGTGTATTTTAAACCTTTTGATTACGAARAAAATTAAATTTAGAAACCATATTTGTAACAAGCCTATCATAAACTGTGATTACTACTTTGATCATATTGTTTTAATGCTGCTACCACAATTCTAACATATAAATTGCATTATTCTGTATTTTATACCATTTTCTATACAAAACTTCTCACATAAAACACAAACTTGTTCGGTTGTCATAACTGTTTTTTAAAAATGACTATATTAATCTAACAGCCATGTTGAACTACTTAATACTAGGAATTAGGCATGTTAGAAGTCTGAAAGCACTGTATTATTTCTGCCTTCTGTATATATTCATTTTACATATATAACAATCTTTTTGAAAAACACTATTCTCTCACACTTTTTTTGTCTGCAGCCTCATCTTTGCTATTATTTAGGCCTTTAGACAAGCCAGAACTACCTCAAATTTCTTGATTCATTACTTAGTGAGAAGTAATGGTACTGTGGAACTGATCTTAGAGTGACCTACTGTTTTGATTCACTTTGCCAAAGCTTAATGTGATCCAATGGTACACATTTATAATGACTATATTACTGCCTCTCACATGGTCAGGTGCCTGTCCTTCTAGGACGAAGGATTTCATCAACCCCCAGTGTTTATTTGTTATTACTTTTAAATGAAGAAGGTGAGAAGGAAGAAGCTGTCTTTTGCTTGGAGCAAAGCCCTTCTCCACAGACTTTTGCTTTAGAGACCGGGTCCAGATCTGCTAAGCTTCAGGCTTCCAGCACAACCCTCCTATATTGTGCAGTTCTGTCATGCCTTATTACATCTCAAGTGAAAAGATCAGGCCTATATAAATATGAAGGATTCTGGTATAAGAGTCACTGTGCTGAAAGTATGAAGTCCTGAGACTGAAAACAGTAGTTCATCTCTTTGAGAGACTACTACTATTTTTCTGGTCAGCATTGTTCTCCTGACTATAAGCATAATATATATTTTGGAACAAACATTTAATGTGAATTATGTAGAGGCCAAGTTTCATCTTCATTACTGTACTGTCTTTCAGGATGAAAAGGCTAAAGCAACTTAGCAACATGGATAGCTACAGTACTTGCAAACAGTGCCGTAGTCAGAATTACACTGCTGAGAAGACACAGAAAGTAATATTTCACTATCTTCACTGTTTTCTCGTAAGGTATATCTGGCTTTCATAGGAGCCAATCCACTAACAGCATGTCACATAAGTTTTGAATGAAAATGAAAACAGCTCTCCATATAGTTCAAGGTGAGTGGAAACCACATTGATATATTAACTTGGGTTCAATACTGTGCTAATATACCTTGCCTCTTAGCAGTGCTTTGGCTTGACATCATGYTAATTTATCTCTACATTGTATTGTGTGGAGATGGTTTTCAGTTGGTTGGCTCAAAGTACAGGAAGAACACAAGTGCATTGGTAAAATACCATACAGACACACAAAATAACTTGTCTATATCATACAAGAGCCTTTTGTTACTAATTAATCTTTTAATTGAAATGGAGGGGCATGTGTCTGAACTGAAAAGGTCTCATTCAAATGAYGAACTTAACAAAAGGTATCCTGTGATCAAGTACTTAAAGACTGTGTCATAACGGCTATTCAGAAAGGGTAGAAGAGATAACATTTAAGAAGTGTGCAATAGTAACAACAACAACAACCACCTGTGGGGTGATGAACACTTATTGAAGGACTAGATATCTCATACCATTGCTAGAAATCTTTTACTTTCAAATCATCAGTTAAAGTTCACTCTACGATCAGGCTTAAAATTTGTCTGCAACACAATTATTTTTTAAACTGACAAACACGAGCAACTTAGGTTGTTTAGTAATTCGCAGAACATATACACATTCAGAAAACTCAGGATTCTCAAAACTATCAAATTAATAAYGAGATTATTCCTTCCAACTTTAGTGAAAGCTGAAAAAGATCCAAAGCTTGTAAGCATTTGTGTTAGGATGACTCATTCATATTATAAAGCTTATTACTGTAAACACATCAGTGAAATGACAGCTTGTCTTTCATAAAGGCAAAAAATATTGCAAGTTATACTGTAATACATCTTGCTCATATATTGCTTACTTGTAATTTCCCAATTTGTGTTAAGTTACTACAAATAAAGACTAGAGATTGCCTTTGATATTAGGACTGGTAGCTACTAAAAATATCGAATGACATATTTGTAGTGTAACTACTGTGACAATATTAAGAGATAGTTTCATTATGCATTATCATAGTCTTTGGATATAGTAACATACTCTTAAAAAACAAAAGATGGAATGGYCTGGAAAACTGGTATTTGCAATCACTCCCTTTTCATTTTCCTCCTCCTGTCCTCTCTGAAAATTCTAAAAATCAAGAGTCCTTAAAATCCAGAGGAAATACTTTAGAAAAATCAACAGCACCTTGAAATATAARTCCTCTACTTTTTAGAATATTTTTCAAATAAACAGGGACTTTATGACAACTTTATAGAATGTTGTAAAGTAGCAGTTCTCTCCTTTTTCATTCAGAGATCAAACTTATTATTGCCCTAAACCATGTTGTACTTTAGAGTAGTATGTCTGCCTAACTGGAAATACAGGTTTAAAGTGTCAGTCAATGACAAACCATCAAGAACGTAGTTTATAAAGTTAAGTGACAATGAAAGATATTTATCTGTGGAAGCACAGATTCCTATCAGGATTTACCTTGTGAAGTTCTTGATTTGTGTCCTGACTTTTCATCATTAGTTTCACAATGTTTCCCACACCGAAAATGAAGTAGTAGCAGTAGTCCAAAGGGCCCTACCATTCTCACAAACCACTTAGGACCCTGAAAAAAAATCTCCACCCTACATCTTCTCATACATACCTTTTTTTTCCCCCCAACTAGAATATTTCACATTGAGATATGGCATATTTCAATGATATCTTGTGTGCACGTATCCCCAAAATTCTAACAATTGGACCCTAATAAGGTACRAGCAAAAGAGTATTGCACATACAGTGAACATAAGCAGAACCTCAGGCTTCTTTAAATTACTTATTTAATTAACTTATTTAATACTGAGCCCCAAGGAAGGGAGGGATGGACAGACTTGTGCAGTCCTAAGAGCTTGAGTAGTCAAGTCTGCTCAGGCAAGCAGTCCCCTTGACTTAAAAGGGACTRTTTACACAACTGAAAACCAGTATATTAGTACATTTTCCTGATCAGCTTCCCAGTGTTGAAGTGTTTTATTTGTTTAAGATATCCTATTCCAGAGATGGCAGCGTGAAGCAAAATAAAATGAATCTGCACCAACTACTAATTTGTGTTGAAAAATGGCACAGAYACACTATTTTTGGCAGGGAACGTAGGCTTAGACCCAAGACTGTTAATACATATAACTCACCATCATGGGCCCAAAGCCAGTGTTGATTTATGGTAGGCTGGAACACACCAGAGAAAGCAGTTCATCACCAATGAAGGGTTTTAGTATCTTCTAGACAAATGAATTCACATATTGAATATTTAAAGCTGGGTTTGTAACACTGCTATATATTTTCTCAAAATACAAGTTAACATAATAAATGGGCAGAAAGACCATTAATAAACTATACCAAGACGACCAGCGTTCCTATGCCAAAAGCGGCAACGGCAGCCTTTACACACAGCTCGCTACACTGAGGAGAAAATAAATGATTAAAACCAAGCGCTTCACTTCGACGCAGATTCAACCCCGCAGCACTTCAAGARAGGCTCCGCGATTCACGCAGCAGCGGCCGAGCCGCTGCCCTCAGGCGCACCTCCGCAGCCGCGTTTCCCTGCGCCACGCCGGCCAAGCCCCCCCCCCGCCGCCCGCTCCCGACACCGGCGCTAGCCTGGTCGCCGCCGCCTACCGCGGGGCTCCCCTCCGGCACGTCCCCGCCGCTCGCCGCGGCGGGCCGGGAGCGCTCAGTCCGGGAAGCCGCCGCCGGGTCTCCCCCGGGCGAGAGCAGCCGAGGACGCGGCCTCACCTGCGGAGGGGGCGGGCCCGGGGCTCGYCGCGAGGCGAGGTGTGTGTGTGTATGCGGGGGGGGGGAGCCGTTTAAAATGGCGGCGCGCGGCGCGGTCGATAATGGCGGGTGACCGTTACCCGCGCGTAGGTGCACTGTTGTCCCCCCAMCCCGGGCTCTGCTGTCGCTGGCTGCCGCCCCGCCGTGGTGAGGCAAGGCTTGGCCTCCCCGGCCGGCTGGAGGCGCACACGCAGTCCGGCGGGGTTTGGACGCCCCCGCAAAAGACTTCCACTCGTAAAGTCCTTCCTGAGAAGGATGTAGGATGCTTCCAGTCAGAGAGGCCGCGTCAAAGTCACTGGTTTTTAAAGGACGAGAATTGCCTTGCAGATCTGGCATTTTTCTCTAAGAAAAGAAAATAAGAAGGACGGCCCCTTAGTTTAACATTGCTGTCGTGAGTAAGTGAGCATCTCTTGATGGCTACAAAAACTTCTGAAGCGATAGGAAGGTCATGGGTAACAAATTTGTTCCAAATTTTTAGAATGAGATTCTAGTCAGAGATCTCTCTTTTTCTTTCTTCTTCTTTTTTTAAATGACTGCTCTTTTGATCATGGCATTTTTTTCATGAAACTCTGTAGTCTTTTCACAGCAAAATAATTGAATACCTTTTTTTTTTCATTCTTGAAATATGTTTTAACACTTCTACAAAGAACAGTTATTAAGAGCTCTGTAACCCATCACAGCGTGATGAAATGCGAGTTGAAAGTGCTGCGGCATCAATGGGGCTTGCAGTGTCCTGGCCCACTTTCACCCTGTTCATCTTTTCTTTGCTCCTGAAAGGTACTGTTGGATTTTGTTAAGGAAGGGAATGAGTTAAATCAGTTGTAAGATTTATTTAGCTTTCTCATTGTACCTTGGAATTTCTGAAGAAATCACATCCAGTGTATTTTCATCATACACTGGATTACACTGATTAGAGTTCTTGGGTACTGAAGATAAGGAAAACAATAATACTAAAACTGAGCTACAGGTTATTAAATAAAAACAGCTAATGGAAAAGGACAAAAGAGAGATGATGATAGCAAGGGAAAGGTTAAAAAACTATTGGGCAGTTCTGTAGATGACAGAAACTATGTGGTTTAACCTGAAATGATCTTGAAATTCGTTTCACATAACTCTGTATCTAAAAAGCCTGAATCCTTTGCAACAGGAATTATGCTAAGGCCTGAGGAGCTAAGAAGTTCCAGTTAGAAACTGAGATTCAGGCTGAAAAGCCTGAGGTTATAAAGGTATATGAAGCAGCCAGCTGCGAGCATTACATGTGGAAGCAGCTACCTGCCTGCTCAGGGCAAAATTGGGCTGCACAAGTCCCTTTTGGCAGCTGCTACAGAAAACAGTAATTTTTAAGAAGTACTGTCAGGGAAAAATATTTACCTGGTTTCTTACAGTTTGTACAGAAAAAGCACATATCATTTGTTTTAGCGAGTGGGACTTGAAAATGCCAGGTAATGTAAAATAAGCAAGGAACCCTGTGTAATTAAATTTGGCCACCTCTWTGGCATGGGCCTATTGTACTTCCCAGGCCTGATTTTACCGAAATTTTTTGTTATGCTAAATTTTTTTGGGCTGTATCTTTAGCTTAGTTGTTGTTAATACCTGAGCTGGGTTTTATATTTTTCTTTGTGTAAAGATTTTAAACTGCTTTGCAGTGTACATTTACTAAAGCCCAGGGAAGGTATGATGGGTGTTCAGCAAGTGCTTGACTATTGGGGGAAAACTGAGAATTCATACATATTTACCTTCTAGTACAGCCCTRCTATACTCTAAACCTAAACCTGTACAGTTTACAATGTATTTCAGTGAAAAAATTTTTACTGTATCTTGCAATAGGAAATTAGAACATATGGAGCTGCCTTCCTTTGCATGTATACCCTAAGCACAAGGTGTGGTTAGGTCTCCTGTCTTTTAAATTAAAATACAGACATGTTAGTAGCATCATGCTGGGAACTGAATTGATTTAATTTAGAAGAGTATTCAATGTGCACTAGATATTTGATGTGTGATATTAAAAGCAACCATTTTTAAAGGACCCCCCACTGACATAGCCTGGCTTTATATCCGTAAGAATATTACTGTAATTTCCCTCATCCATTCCCGACTTTGCCTTATTGCATACCATCACTCACACGTGGAGCAGCCTGCCAGTTAATATATGCCAGGTGGCCTCCTTTCCCTCCTGTGTAAAGCTCCATTTCAGCTCTWATGACCATTTGCCAGTCTGTTCTGTATTCTATTGTTCTGAATTGTTTTGGCTTACGTCTTTTTAGACTGTCAGTTCATCTAGTTTGGAAATCCCTCATCTCTGTAGCTCATATTGTATTCCATAAAATGCTGTGCATCTTTTGGGAGTGATATAAATAATAAATAGCAATTAAACTAAGTAAGAAGACACCCTGTCATCTTATGATGTTTTCTGTAGCTCCTCTTGCCATTCCTGACTTACAGGAAGGGGAGACGCGGTGTGCCACTACTGTCTACTTAGCCTTCTCCTGGTAACAGCTGCCATGGAGCTGAGGCATATTTGCCCCAATGCCAGGCCTATCTTCATTTCCCTTGAGCATTCTTCCTCAACTGTGACCTTCTGATGAATGTGTTTGCCAAGATTACCTCATGCAGGGTAATTTAACTGTGTGGTCACCATTGTATCCACCACTGTTTGTGGATCTCTGGAAATTTTCATGCAGAGTGCTTCCTCCTTCAGCTGTGTACACTTAATTTTATCTCATTTTTATTTGTATGTTGGTCTTCTAATACAAATACTGTTCAAATAAAATAGTGCAGTCATCAGTTACTTTGGCTGTCTCTCTCTGAACTCTTAGGACAGTAACATTTCTCAGAGAGATATGCATATGTATATATATATATGCATAAAATCTCTCCATCAGATTAAGGTTTTCCTTTCAAAAGGGTGGAATAACACCTTCAGTTCTGAAAACGCAGGAATTGGAGAAGATTGTTTGTTTGGGTAGGTACGTTAAAATTGAGAATCAGTTCACGGCCTATTTTCCTAAGCCCCCACCAGTACTCAACAGAGGTTCTGTAGGTTCCCCACATGAGGATTGGGAATAGCTATGGAAAGATCCTACTTGGGCCAATTTCCATGGTATGTGCTTCCAAGATTAAATTTTTATCAAGTTTCCCCTCACCGCTATGCAGTCTTGGTGGTGGTGAAGTGCAGAATGGGATTCCAGAGAGCACTACAGTCATGGGAACAGTTAAGGGCTGGATGCAGCTGCAGTAGAGGTGGGAAAGCTGTGGAGGCATTTATTCTTCATATATCTTTCTGTATACCACACTGGACAGTGCTAAGATAAAGGCAAAGACACTAGTATCCTGCTATCACTGAGTAATTCTGTTCCTGAAGGGTTTCTGTGAAATAAATGCTCTGCAGCATTCAGAAAGCACTGAGTGTTCAGACAGTAATACTTGACTGTGCTATTTACTACTTATGTCTTTCAGGTTTTATAGAAATCCACCCATGTGATCAGCTGGCCAAATTTCTGTTTAGAGCAAACATTTAAATCCTTAAAAGCATGAAAATGTGTTTAATGAGAATGCTTAACTAGTTAGCCAGTATTCCTGGATGTAGAAAGATATCCAGCACAGAGCTGAAAAGAATACTAATTTGTTCCTCTTTTATGTTTTGTTTGGTTTAATATGGGGCAAGTGGTATCTGTTTACAGATGAAATAAATGTGAGAACATTTGAAAATGGGCAATAAACTTCTTTAACTGAAAGAACACTTATCAGCTTCATAGCTCTATGCAGTATCTGTGCTAATGACCTCCATTCCTTCATGCTTCTCTGATTCAGAGAGTTTTGAAACTGATTARAAAAAACAACTCTGGATGACCGATGGGAACTTTAAAGAGCATAGCCACTTTTCTCTGTCCAGTAAAACCATTAAATGATAAACTATTGATTTTTATAATACAATTAAGTTGCCAATGATTTCTTAAGAAAACATTTTACTTTTTTTTTTAATATTRTACCCTCAGCACATTATCTATTGTAAATTGTATGATAGTGTTCTCAGTCTGGAATGAAATATCTCCACACTAGCCTCAGTATTGCAGAGGATTTCACCTCTGAAATGAACTGATGACCTCTATCAATTTGATGATGATGTGTATTTTTACAATAAATTTTTAACCATTGAAATTTGCTATTGTTGGGATAATTTTAAAACAGTTTATCATGCCTACAAAGTTCTAGTGACTTGTATAAATGATAACATTTATAATCTCTCAAGAAGCCTCATGCTTTGGGGTAAAAATGGAYGGATATCTGGAGTCAGAGAGGAGTTTCTTCAATTTTTCAGTCACACAGATTGAACAATTGAGGAGAATGCTATAGAGTATTTCTTTTGGAGTAGCATCTGGTATTAGAAGGCAAGATACTGGTTGTGATGGGTCAAAATGGCCTATTCTATTCTGACATTTCCTGTGTTCTTTTGTGCTGAGGCAGGATAAACAAAGCCTTTATTTATTCTAATTACTGGGTTTTTTTGCATTGTTTCTAATTATTTTATTTTATTTTTACTGACAAGGTAGAAAAAGGAGTCAATATACCATTTCATGTAGCTTATCCAAATTGTCAGATTTTTGCATAGTGTTTTGATTCTGTTTTTTTCATTTATTTAATTTTCACATTGTTAGGGTTTAAAGTTTYTCACAGCATTGCGATATCTCTTAATTTAATCTTTTTAAATTAATGTTGGATTTTGCAGAAATACAAGTACTTTCACATAAAACTCACTCCACATTTGGAATACCGATAAATGCACAAACTCAAGCGCAAATTTTGAGAACAGATGGGCGTCTGCAATTTCCGCTGACTTCCTTTTGTGGCTGAGGGACTGGATGCTATGCAGCATTCTCCATATTGGCCATATCAAATTGTTCAGTGAACAAAAGACTTAACAAAGACAGGTTTCCTACAGATTTGTGTCCTAAGTTCCTTACACTTCTCTAGTCTAATAATATCAACTCTTTCTGTCTCTGTCCCTTAAAAGAACAACAACCCTTTTCTCTCCTCTTCTATAATACTCCCACATTCCCAAGTCTCTTGCCATTTACTCTGTACTCTCAGCTATTTTCTATTTTCCTAAAACTCTCCTTTTCCCACTGCAAAGCTCCCAGACGTCCCAAGTTCTCTATGTGCTTTTTCTGCTTGGCAGGCAGACAGACAAGAGGGTATGTGCTGTGGTCTGTCCAAAGCAGTAGATGTGCTGAGCGAACAGCCAGTAAGTGCATATCAGCCTGGCTACTGCCAAGAAAATCGACAGTGGCTTAATTCTTCACACCTTTTGTTAATGGCAGCATCAGCAACATCTGTTGTCCACTCTGGTGYTGATTTTCATGAAATGTATAGGAACTTAATATCTTAAAGATATTTCTTAGGAAATACGGCTTAAAAAAAGCGTCACAGATTTTGAGAGAAAGATTTTAAGTGGTTGGTAGGGAATACTTGACCTAAAGTCTTACACTGATATGTAATACAATATATTCTGGAAGTTGGCTGAATATGGCCTTTTRTTTGTATCTTTGACCTGAAATATTAATTAATATTTACTGTGTTGTGACTGCATAGTTGGTTATCCCAAACCCCAGCATGTGTAGAATTAAATTTTCTGTTCCTCTTTCAGATATGGTCAGCTCTATGTTCTATTGTAGGCAGAAGGGTAGGGACAGAGCATGTCCATGTTTTAGGTAATTTCTTACTATCTGTTTTAAATATGTTAAAACAAATGTTTCTATATGTTTCTAAGAGGAAGCTGACAAATCCTTTTGTTATGAGGAAAGCATGAACAAAACCAAACCTACTGAAATAAATGTGACATACCTTTTAAAAATCTATGCTCTGCCTTACAGAGACTTATTTGTAGTAGGCAGTGTGACATAAATACGTTGCAGACTTGTAAAGCATGAATTCACTATGTCTTTAATTGCTTCCTGTTATAGGAAAAAACACCATACCATGAATTACTGTAAGATTCACTATAAATTAATGAGCTAAGTGCTGTAGGTTACCTATGGAAGAACAGCTATCCTCTTAGAAAATAGTGCGCGGAGAGGTGCATTTATGTACTTCTTCCTCAACCGAACTTCTTGTTCTTTCTGGAGCTTACTACAAAACATCTCATTTTCTAACTACCACAGAAAATGCCACGTGTTGATACAATATGAATCTGAAGATAGGGAGATTCTCTCCCCCAGGTGGCTACTGAGATAAATAAGGTTTCTAAGCTCTTACTGATGACAGAATTTGGTTTACCTCAGCAGTGGTAAACATTGGCACAGATGTCAAATTTGACACTAGCAGAAATTTGGATTGCCAGTCATGAAGGTGAACTAACTGGATAAAAAATATGGCTCATGGCATTTTTGTGAACAATCTTTCAGACCAACTTGTCTTTTTGGCTACTGCTGAGCATTGATTTGATGGAATACATTTGGGATAAATCCACAGGGACATTTTTGATAAGATAACTCATTTTCTGTATAACAAAATGCAATTGCACTCCTCTAGCTGGACTGTAGTAATGTATGTGATTTGGCACCTCTTTGGAAAATTAGAGATAATGCTGATCAAAAAGATCAGGCCTGAGAACTACAGGAGATACGGGAAAGTTTTAGTTGAAGGGGGAAGTTAGAGCACAATTTTTAAGGACCAGTCTTGGGACCAACTAGATTTTCTTTAAACATCATTCTCCCTGAAAGGAAATGTGTGCTGGTAAAATGACAAAACCCTGAGTAGGAGTAGCCTGTCAGAAAGGAAGAGCTGTATGAACTAGGGGTCTGGAGTAATCAAAATGGGATGAGATTCACTGGTACATGGTGCAAGGTCATACATTTGCAGAGTAATAAGGTGCAAGCTCATGTATTGGAAATGATTGAGGAAGAAAAGAAGTACTGAAGCTAAAGAGCAATGTTGGCAAGAGAACAAATGAGTATAAAGCAATCATGAATACGATTAAATTTGGAAACTAGAAGGACATTTTTAATTGTCAGTGAAGTGAAATTCTGGAACAGCTTTCCAGTGAGAGACGTGGGGGCAAAAAGAATTTTAACTACTTTTAAGATGAGACTAAGTAAAGGGATTATTATGACATAGCGGCCTGAACCAGCAGCAGACTGAACTCTAAGAGGTCCTGTCTTCTTTTTTCTTAAGAGCTCAGCCATATATTGGTTCAATTTCTTGCATATTCGTCTCTTCCTTTCTTGGGCTTAAAAGACCTGAGCCTGGATAACTAAAAAACTGGGAATATATTAAACCATATATAAGTCCTTTTATTAAAGATTTTAAAGATGCCTGATAATGAACAATTTTTACCTAAAGGAACCAACTCCTGCTTATCCCTCAATCTTGTGTATAGCTTCCACTGCTAATTCTTTGTATAATTTAAGTGAAAGTAACTAAACTGAACTTTCTTTGCAAAGATCCTGCCCCATCCAGTGATGAGTTTGTGGGACCTCTGTTTGCTCAGAGGTGGAATTGAGATATTTGAGAATAATTGATTAATACATGTACCATGTTTGTTGTCATATGTGCCACCACTGCAGAATGAGAGTGAATGAACAAAAAATGCTTTGCATCTGTCGAGGCCAGCGTGCCAATGTGCAGAGATCACAGTGGGGAGAAAAGGACAAACCAGTACAAACTGCTTCTTTGCTCCTGTATCCTTTTAAAACACTCATTTTATGTTTCAGTCCCCTGCAAAGAGCCAGATCCTCATTTGTGGCTGCATGTGGAGGTGGCATAAAGGCTGTCTTTCATGACACAACTGTCCTGAAGCCATCTAACTTCTGCTGCAATTCCCAGTGAAAGCTAACCCACTGTAATTTGCCTGCCAGTGGCCACAAAGGCTGCTCTGAGAGCTCAGGWCTACAGTGGTTACAGGGTGCGCTGGAAATGTCCCTTTTCCTGGGATAATGTAAAATCTGCAAGGAAGGCTGTTTGCCAGTGACTGACTAACAGGCTTAAGGGCTGCTTGAAGCCATTAGAATAGTGGATAGCAGCTGGCATGCAAAGCAGGGTCTGGCTCACTGGGCATGAGAAGGATTTTTCTGGATATAGCCCTAGGTGATTGAGAGGAGAATGAGGTCTCTACCTCTCCTGTGGCTTTTGTGCAAGACACTGTTAATTGTGTCTGCATTTTCCTCTAAGGATGAGTAGGAACGTTTTGTGGAAATACTCTGAGGGTCAGTCAACAAAGTCAATTGCCTTTCAGACCATATTTTGAATGGATATGCAGGGCTGTTGGCACTGAACTGGAACATGAAAGAGATCTCTGTATAGAGCTACAAAAACTAAAGGCATTTTGCATTGGCTTTTTCTGCTTTTCCTGCTGTGATCTCTATACACTGGCACTACAGCCATGACAGATGCGAGGCATTTTTATTCCTTCATTTTCAGTCTGTGTCTGTGATATCCATTACATCTAGCACTCAGCACCTATTACACGGTCTCTCTCAAATCCACTCCAGTTTCTTTTCCAAGTAAATATGTTGCACTGRTACTGACTTGTTGGGATTTTTTTTATTTTTWTTTTTAGGAAAGTGTATTCATGGTTCCTGGCTTTACATTGCTTAAGTTACTGGCAGTTAAACTAATCCACAAATACATATGCTATTTTGTTTGCTTCTGTGGTGCCTATCATAAGTTCTGTGGGCTCAGTCATCTTCACATGGAGGTTGTGCATCTCCTCAGAAGAAAGCAGTCTTCTCAGACTGCATTTTAGAATATGTTTATTATGGCCGTGCCAGTCTGGATCCGGTTGTTTCTGGATACAGCTTTCCTAGATTCAGCTCTGGTGAGGTTGTCATCAAGGAGCTAAAAGGACGTCCAGTAAGACACATTCTCTTTTGTGGTCCCTAARCCCAGCTCCTCTTCTACTCCCAGCTTTTGGAGCTGTTGTTGCCCATCATTCAGTCTTATTGTCAGAGCGAAGCACTTGCCACGCAAATGCTTCTTCCTACATGATCTTGAGGTTGTCATTTCTCCTGGAGTCTTCCTGTCTTGGGTATAGGAGACTTAACAATACTTTGAGGATTAAGAGATTATATAAAGCTAAATGCATCATTAGAAAAACTTGGAGAGGGTGGGAGGAAATGAATTAAAGATGGGGAAGTTGGATATTCTACCAGAACAAATATTTGAATATTTGGGATGAAGTTCTGTAAAACCAAAGAAAGAGAAGTTGTAATACTGATTTCAAGATGTCAGCTTCCAAAGGAAGGTTCTACTCAGTATGAAGAAGAATTGAAAGGCAGCCTTAATCGACAGGTGGAATTCACCAAGGATCTTATTTTTTGACATTTTGTCTAAAACAGTAGCATTTCTTAACATCAGCAGCCACTAGCATGTATAATCAAGATTCTTTTCTGTTTAAAAATGCATAATTAAGTATTCCTGGCACAGAACAATAATTAAAATAATGGATAATTGGAGGAAACTTCTGATATTCTTACAATGACATATGGCAAATGCATGTAGCTGATTCAAATGCATATGTTTGGAGTGTGGTAGCAGCCCTACTCAAATTCCTAGCTGGCAGGTGCCCACACCACAATAATCCTCATAGTACATGACACTGAARAAAGTAGGCTTCAGCAGTTACAGAAAGAAGCTAAGGATCTAAGGCAGCAAGATTGAAGTGCTCCCCTCATTTTACCCTTGAAATTGTTAAATGTAGGTGAAGTCTGAAAAGCTTGAAAGAGAGCGTAATGCTGATATTGCTGCTGCTGCTGCTGCTGCTGCTTTGTATCTGTCCAACAGATCGCTCTTCTCCCACCCTTGCAATCTGGCCTCGCTGACCGTTGCTGTGATCCACCACCTCTCTAATGTGTATGAGGGAGGATCCTTTACCCTCTGCACTCAGGTCCACAGCAAAGGAGGGCTCCAAGTAAATGTGAATTTGAGAGGGTCTGCCTGTATTGTGTCTCACTGGCTTCCAATTTGCTCCGTTTAGATTTTCCAAAATCTGCTCTCAGCAACACTTAAAAGCTATATCATTGTTTCTATATATGCCTCTACTGACACCTATGTAATAAGTGACTGTTTTCCTTGTGCAGGAAACATCCCATGTAAATGCATTTTTGCCTTTACCTTCACTGTGCTGTTGTCACAATTCAGCAGTTCAAGAGTTTCCATAATTGCCACTATAGGTTCTCACACGATGTACAAAAAAGGCATTTCACCCTTCTCTTTTTGAAAACACTCAGATCTTGTTTGCTTAATGTTGTTCTTTGTGTTACCACAAGCTTTCTTTGCCTTACCTTTTTTTCCCCCCCATATTTCTTAGTTTTTATGTTTCTAGTATCTTCCTAGCTTTTGGTGTGGTTGGTTTCTCAGCGTTTTCTGCAGAATTTCAGCCCTTGTGTTCCTTTGTTCTCCAAGAGATTGTCATAATTATATTCATGATATATAGCTGTTTGTTTTCTAGAGTCTGTTAGAACTCATTTGCTTCCTATTTATATATTATAATGATTTTGTCATCTGTCTTCAGAAAATTATAACAGCTTATTTTTTAAGTATTAGTTCAGTTTGAGAATCTTCCACTGCAAAGGTAACTGGAAGATGCAGTTAAAAGTTTTTACTTTTTTTTAATCCRTGTTCCACTTTTATGAGATTGTTGACATCACTTGTTTTCCAGATATATGCTGATGATTTGCAGATGCCTCTGTTTTCATGGCTGCTGCGTCTGACTGGGTATCGGTTCATGAATTATACATTTTATGTAGTGGTGATGTATTAATTTCACACTAGAATCTCTAAAGATATTATATTTACAGATAAACCATAATTTCTCACACTTCCAGAAATGAACATTAATTCTTTTCACCTCAGAAGGAATCTGAAAGAACTTGTTGCATTTCATAGGAAGAAATATAAATCTGACACCTGTTTGGAAGATGAAGTTCATTAACATACCAGTAAAGTTTTACAATTTTTTCATGATTTTATATTAGTATAGAGCTCTAAAATGTGAGGTAATTTTCTGTAGAAGTATGGGGTATATTTACTTAAAGAAACCCTGTCCCTGAGCCCACTACTACTTTGCACTGTCCCTCCAGAGTGTTATTCCAGATGGAAACATATGCATGACTGTAAAATATTCAGATATTTTATCATTTTTCTGAGGTAGAGAATGAACTGTAATTCATCTTTAAATTTGATGAGAAGAGTGCCGTCACATTAACAACATTAACATTTTACTCCATTGTACTAGTTTTTTTCCTATTCTTAAACAATGAACTGTGAGGTAACAGYGATATGTATGTTAAGTAACATACCATGATAACATATAACACATTTCTGACTCTTGCACCATTCCCTATAAGCCAGCAGTCATGTAATCTGGGTGTATAAATGAGTCAAATGGCTTCCCCAGTGTTCTGCATCTTCAAAACCTAGAGATTTTGATCATCGTTTTTAGGCAGCTCTGCTCTGCAGTGTAATATGTAGCATTGGGTTGCAACTGTGTAGCTAGTATGGCTGATCAAATATTAACAAGATTAATTTGAAATTATTTTGTTAAGTATAAGCTTTGAGTTTGATTTATATTAATTCCAGGGACATAAAATTCCTGGCGTGTGCTCTCTGAACAGCTCCCAGAAGCCTGCGAATCCCCATGTTAATTGCAAATCTTAAAATATAATTAATTTCAGTACAAATTGAAAGTACCCAGATATTAATAGTGGACATGTTTGTTTGCTCTTTATCACTTTCTARTTTCAATATTCCAGTTAGGGATCAGAACAGTAACAATACCTTGTGATTTAAGTGATCAGTGACCCATTATGAATATTCAGTACAGGATTCCTGAAGTGGAAAACCTGCAGTAATCCAGACTAAACACTGATTTTTTTACAACTAGTGAATATGTCTGTTGTAATCAAGATTGGTTTRTCAAAGAGAAGAAGTCATACTCATGACAAAAATTATTTGTAACAATCTCACTAGCAAACAAGTAAATTCATCTCTGTTCTTGCTAGCTGTGATACTGTACTTTCTCATTTGCAGAAGGTATCCATCATATCTTTGCTACAGCTGGAAATGTGTGCTCTTTTGAATGGTAGACTAATCCCATTAGACCYTTATACTTTTTCTCTGGCTAATTTAACCGGCAAATTTCATTATCAAATACACATTGCAGTAGTACCTCTTTGAAACTCTTACCTCCCTGTCTCTTGTTGACACATTTATAAGTACATAAAGAGCTTTCAGTAAGACTGACTCTTTTCAGGAAAACAGAAGTTACTTAATGTGACCTTTATAGAAGCACAGAGACCTTTATGTATTAATCAGTTCATTGCTTCTGTTGCTTCAAAAATAATTAATCTGTCAGATGAATGTTTTCTAATCATCTAATCAAATGCTCACTTTTTTGCTGAGACATATCTGTCCCTAATATAAACACAGATAATATTTTGGATGGTACTTTAAAAGGAAATCCTCTTTCTTATCACATACTTGCTCTGAATCACTTATTTTGCATTTGCACTTGCCTTTTGGTTTAAAGAAACCATACTTTTCAATCCTCCTTTCTTCATCAAAAGCTTTACCATAAAGGGCTGCCCTTGCTCCATCTCTTACTTACAAGGATGCTGCAGCTTATGCAGGAAGCTGTTTCAAGTATGTAACAATTTTTTTGGTCCTGTTAATTTTGACATAATAGTRTGTGTTTTTCCGCACCAGTAAATCTGTTCATACAGGTTTCTGGAAACACTAGTTGTGATTTTATAGTTAGAGTCCACACTTTGTGTTTAAATGAAGAATTCAGCCTCTTTCTTAAATAAAAAATACAGCAAATCTTTGGGTGTGATAATTTATCTGAAAACCCATTAAAATAAATCCATTACCTATTTTAGGAACTAACATGAAATGAAAGTGGATTTTGAATAAAATTTAGTGCTCAGTTTTAGACTTTTTGCCAGATAAAACAGAATAACACTTGAAACTTCTCCAGCAGCGTAAACTTTTTGAAGTCTTACTTCTTGGATACAGCTGAATTTTTATTTAGGATAAATGGTAATTTACCACGTTCTTCCTTGTGCTTATTGAAGTAGAAAGTGGCAGAGGATGTCATTCTGTGCTATAAAGAAGCTTCAATCTTTCCTTGTGGTTGCTGGCTGTATTGTTCTTGGTGGCATTAAAGCAAGAGGTGGCCCTCAGCTGATCTTTTGAAGAAGGAAGGGTCAATTGTGATAATTATAAGGTCAGCTGAAGAAGGCATGGTTGTCCCTTAAAATGAAAGAAAATCCAGATAAAAATAGTTTGTCTTTTATAGGCCTGTGATACAGAGGCACTGGAAAAGTGACATACAGCTCCTCATGGAAAGATGGATAAAGCTAAAAATGAACTCAACAATCTATGAACTGAGTAGGTATTAAAACAGGACAGAACAGAAACTTCTCATCACACACKGATGTTCCTTGTGACACAGAGATGCAGCACTGCCCTGGAGGTCTCCATAACAGTAGTAAAATGTACACTATTCTCTGTCAGAAAAGGTGGTGACTGAGTGGACACATACAGGTATATAACTAGATTAATTTATGTCTGGTTTTAAGGATTTTCATTTTCATTTGGAGAGGTTTAAGAATGTTATATTTTTCAAACCATTCTATACATATGTATTTAAGCATGTGGGAATAAAAAATTACATAAAAGGAAACAAAAAAAATAGAAAATTTGTTTTTTCCATCAACAAAAYCTCTACCTATATCTACCTATATTAGATTTAGTATTAAAAAGTATTCTGTGGAGTTTTAATGCTCACTGGCTTTAAGTACTCTCTTATTATTCTGTGCAACATAAATGGTAGGGTTCTCACTTATTTAATTTACATTAATAATGCTAATTTTACTAAGGTAAAATGTATGTATTAAAATGATCCATGAGTCCATGTTGGGATGGGTAGGTTTTATGTTGGATTAAGTTAAAAAGAGCTATAGATTTAATTTCATGGGAGTCAGGTCATGGCACCAATGATCATAAAGCTGCTTAAGAAAACTAATTCCTGGATCATACATAGGTAAAGTACCGAACAATTTTGAGGAAAATATTGTCCTGGAAATCTCACCAAAGATCCAAGATATTTACAGAAGGTAAAACTCTGTAAAAGTATAGCTCTTCTGATGGAGGACAGAGAATTACTCACATTTTAGATTGATGAATTACATGGACATGAATCCAGCTCCCCCAGCACAGTAATGTTATTACATGTGGTGCACATGAAGTTGTCTATGAACCTTTCATTCTTGCATACTTTAAAAAATATTATCCCTTTGGGTGTTTATTGCCTCAATACATGTTGACTTCGCTGCATAATAGCTGTTTTATGTAGCTAAAAATCTTGTTTCAGAGATCTTTTATCCAAGTGGCTTGGCTTACCAGCCTATTTTCCCTTCCTAAGTATTTAAGAAGATTTTCTTCCTTTTGGGGGAAGGCGAAGGAGTCTGAAATAACTGCCAGTTTTGCTGGCTGTGTATCACAGTAATGTTAATCTTGCGCGACTCTGCCAGTCTTCCCTGGCATCAGTTCTTTTTGGTCACTACGTTCTCATGGCTGTTAGTTGGCATTTAGCCAAACAGATGAACTTTGTGCAGTTACTAAAATGAAGAATGCAAATGTTCTGTATAATTCAGGATCCAAGCTTGCTTCCATTACTATCAATGGGATATTTGCTACTGAAAGGAATCTAGATGGAATGTATATAAAACACTTCTTTCTCTATTCTGGAACTGTCGGAGCTTTCACGGGAAGTATTTTTGGAAATCCTTATTTTTTTCTGTTAATTTGTTCTTGTGCCAAATACATATTTTTGTCACGTTTAATCCAAAGAAATATGAGGATATGGAGAAATCTTCAAAAACAYACTTTACACCACTTTCATTTACCACCACTAGGACTTTGTAATAGGTTATATTTTGGCATTTTTAATCAATATGTGTTTACTTTACCTGTATTTAAAAAAATCTTAAAATGAATACATAAAGTAGTCTGAACCTTTAATCCATTCATTTGCAGTTACTAAGTTCAATGAAGGCTCCATGACAAAATGGAATCAAATTCTGCAGCAGGCAGTSCTAATTAGATTTCAACAAATTCAGAATGTTATTACTGTCTTAAATTATTTTCTTAGCAGCGTGTGTTCTCCATTCTCACTCTTTCTTGCCCTCTCCRAAGCATGCACATCTCTGGTCCTGTATTTGAAAATAGTAATTGACATATATCAAGGATTGTTTTTGACAGTCATTATTTTTTCTGAGAGTTTGTCTGCAATAGTTTGCATAAGGACTTTATGATTTGACTCCTAAACTTCTGCTTTTTGAGCAATCCAACATAGAATCTCCTTTTTCTTAGATATGTGATGACTTGTAGGCTGCTTTATGAACCCTCTCCCTGGCTACTCTGTTGTCTCCCAGTTGTTCCTCAAATTGTTCCAAACCTTTCTTCCTGAATTTCTACGCTGAAAGCTGAACAGAATACAACCAGGCCTATAAGAAAGTCAGAACATCATGTCAGTAACAGGGTAATTTGCATAGAAAAAATTCTGTATTGTGCATRTTGGATAATTGCCACATTGTGCAACTGCAGAACTGTGGGATCTACCTGGTGCTGATGGAGAAGAGTAGAGTAGCTCACACCTCTAGAGCTTTATTCTAGACTCTGCACAGATGCTGGCAGGTAACTGTGATATATGCTTTGTTGCCATCTATTTTCAAGCTTAGCTTTACAATTGTAATGATTAAAAATATGTATTTTACATAAAGGAAATTCAGACTCTGCCAATTCTACAATCCAATGTGAGTTCAGCATCAAATACTTGTATCTTGGAATTGTGGTGAATGTGAGGTGTGGATTAGTAAGAGTTTGACTTCTGTTTACTGTTGCTTCTACAGGGGGAAGTGATTTATTTAGATGTCATAAGTGGGAATTCTGCAGCCACAGATAATTTACCCATATCTTTAGAGATGCAGAATGGAAGCAAACTACATGTCCTCATTGCTATCCTAGAAATGGATGAAATAAAATTAGAAAATAGCCCTCATCACCGGAAAAGAAATTGTTAGTAAGTGGTGAGGCTGAGAGCAAACTGTGATTGGATGGTGAAGAATTCAAATTTTGTTCTCAGGCCCCAGGGATTATAATATTTCATTAGTGTGGCRTATTTTTTTACTGAAATTCAGGAGTTCTGACACTGCTAAAGGTTTAAATAGTTTTTTACTCATTACTACTGTAACTCTAATATTCTTTTATTAATTAAATTGCTAAATGCAATGGTATTACTTCTTCCTGACACCTGTTCTGCAGAAACTGAAATTAAGGTTAACATCAGAAAAGTGTTAGTAGTTTTAATTCTTATTWAAGTGCCAAGCATAGAAAAAGGGGCGGAGGAGGGTTTAATGAGAGGGTATGCAGGACAGTAACACAATATGACGTTCTTAGCTGCTGAGGGGTAGTGGATGGTTCTGGCTGAAGGCTTGTAAAAACAGCATAAAGTTTGTACTTGCACAGCCCAAACCGGTGTGCAGGGAAGCCCACCTGCCACCCGGAAACCTCRGGTCTCTTCCAGTGTGCAGCTGTGAGTGCTCCCAAGCAGCCAAGAAAAAGCCAACTGCACTGTAAGGTGCTGACACTGTTCCTCTTTACCTCATTTTACCTATTGTACTCACATATTTTATGGTAACAGCATGGAGAAGAAAATCCGTCTACATTTTCTCTAAGCTAGTAACTGGGGTGACCCTTGAGGGAGCTTTCCTTACAGTTGGCAGGTATAATCAGGAGATACTGCCGCAAGGATATGCTACACCTAATTCAAAGTTCTAGCCCACTTTTTTCCTAGTAATATATATTTTTTGTTATTAATGACAATGAATTTATAGTAATGCAACTGCTTATTAATATTGTAGTGCTTAGCACCTGCTATCCCTTGAACTCAAAGTGCTTTACAAAGGAGACTGAACATTTTCTTTCACATTTTACTAGAGGGCCAACGGAGCAAAGGAAGTTTAAAAACATATATTGTAAGGCTATGTTCTTTAGGAAAATGATTTCCGAACAATTTGCCTTGTTTGCTTCTAAACATTTATTGCAATCTGATACCTCTTGTGAGGATGGAAGCTTAAAAACCAAGTGCCTACCCAAGTCAGCAGCCYCTGCCTGCCACTGTGGTACGTTTGCAAAGCCTATTTGAGTCACTGGGAGCCGYACCTGCACACAGCAACAGAATAAGGGCCTATCTAGTTGCAATAAATGTAACAGCTTGTTTYGCAGCATAAATAAGGCTTGTACGGTTTCATTACCTGCACATCATGGTTCAGAGCTTGTAATGTCATACATATGGACATTTGTTTAGTTATAAATTGTAATCGTGGCCTTCAGCTATGTTAGCAGAGGGAACGTCCTGTTTATCTTTGTTTAGGAGGCACTCTTTCGATTGCATTTAATTGCTTTCCCCTGCAGCTTTGCTTAAAGGTATGTGATAAAGGAGCAAATATTGCACTAAACAAGAGTGTTTAATGAATGAAGTCAATGTCTATTATAAACTGTGCAGTAAGTAGGCAGCTACTAAATGGAGATGGCTACTAATCAAGGCTATTTCTGCACAAAGCGATGCAGTCTGTAAATCAGATATGCTTACTGCAAATCTGCCTGTGCCACTTTATTTATGAGTCAGTTCTAATTTCAAGTGGTCATGGATTGTAATAAATACTTCAGCAACATGGCCCTGTTTCTTTATGCCAGTGCAAGAATGAAGTCAGAAAGAAAATAAAGTACGGAAGGGGAGAGCTGGCTYTAGGCCATATTTGCACTGTTTTTTATTGAGAAAGCTAGATACTTATGAGACCTGCTCAGTCAGAGAGATTGTAGGACTGCTCTGGCTTGCATTCAGAATACCCATAACTTCCATGGGATCTTCCAGTAGCAAAAAATTACAGCAAAGAGTGCACTTAAGTCTTTTACTCYGTCTCTAACAAGCCTTAGCAGTCTYCCTGTGCCAGGACCTGAAAGGGAGAARGGAAAAGGGCAGGCAATAAGTCCGTTGCTTTGCTTGCTAGCTGGAGAACTTTCTTAAAAAGAAAATATGTTGCAGGGCCTTTGARTCACCACAGCAGTTTAAAGGGTGCAGGCTGCCTTCCAGAGCTAGAAGCTGTATAACTTTGTTAGCACAGAGCTACACCTAAGCTAAGTGGGGAGAGAACATGCCATAGAGTTACCATGGGGTAAGAATGCTGGCAAAATGGTTTGGGAATGGCTGTAACAAATCGGTTCCTAAGAAATTTGTCCATAGCCAGAGTATTTTCKGACCTATATGACACAAATCCACAAAATTCAAGCATACAGCTCTGCTGCTCATAAACCAACTTTTTCATATTCTCTCCCACACATCCCTAAACCCATTTGAACCTCCACAGCTCATGAAGTGTAAGTGCTCTCTCATTGCAACAGGAAAAGCTTGCACTCCATTTATATCAATGTGTAGTTGGGATTAATGAATATTGATTCATGGGTCAAAGGTTTTTTGAATAYAGACTTGCCCTTTTAATAGATGTCTATTAATACAGTTTAATTCCCCAGTTTTTACGAAGCAAAATGTGTACAAGGCATATACAAGTTAACTAAACAGGAGTTAACATTCCTCTTCCCCAACCAAAGTACCATTAATAAATCTCATTTTTCTGACAGAGCTACACAAACCTTGACTGTTTTCATTATTAACCTAATYGCTTTCCACTTACAGGTACATGGCCTTTTCCTGTTGGAGGCTAATGCACATTTTCTTGACAGGCAGAATAGCCAGAAAGGTTTGAAAAATGATGGAACAGCCAATGTAAAGTGAAATGTGAAACCAGGGTAGTGCAAGAGAAGGGCAAACCTTGAAAGATCCAGAATTCTGGTTCAATGTCCCTTTGGGCCATGGCGAGCAGCTTACAAATGTGTATAATGACTRGTGCAATGGAGCTCAGTTTTGATGTAGCCTGTAAATATTATCACAGCATCAGCAGTTAATGGTGATGATGATAATAATAACAAAAAATCCTAGGAAACTTAACTAAAGATTTAGTAAGCTACCTAACTTGCCAAGTTTGATCTCTGTTGCCTTGTACCTTATGAATTYATTTATATTTGTATGAAGCGTGCTAGAGTCTGTGGGTGTGCATGGATGTGACTGCACAGAATCAATCTGAGAGTAACCTGAAGCCCTTGGGCCTGAAATTATTTTGTAGGAACCCTATAAGATGAAGATTTAACTAGAACTTCCTCCTTTGCCTCTTGAATATGCCATGGCAATGGCTTTCTGCAAACATTGTAGCTATAGTGAGAACAACTAAACAATTGACAAACAATGTTGAAAATTAAAAATTGCACTTGAAGAAGGGTACCAGATTCAAAACTGGCCACTTAAAGGTACAGTTTGAATCTTAGGGGCCCACTTTCAATTATTCCTTGTTGAATCTCTCTTCTGCTACCTGGCAAAGTAGTGCCTTCTTTGTGTTTCAAGGCTTTCAACACCACTGAATATCCTTTCTCGCATTACTGGTGGATACGATCATCTTAGACTGGTGACATATATCAGTGCAAGTGATGTCTAAATTAACAGGTGATTTTCAGTTTGACTTGCTAGCCCAGTATGTGCAATTGGTGTTGCTCGAGTACTAGATGCGAATGTCAGAATCTGTGTTTCTCCAATTAGTGAGTGCAATTCTAGGGCAGACGGACAAGGTCAGCAACAGGGGACTGGGGTCCCTGACAAAGTCATCAGCATTGCTCTGAAAAAGAGTCCATGGGAATAGGAGAATTGCCAACTGGTTTTAGTAATGAAGTTCTTATATGCATAGAACTCAGCAGGATTTGAGAGGATTCCCATTTCAGACCTGCTATAGGCACAATGTTTAGAGTTGATAATATCATTACATATGATTACCTTATCCCAGCTTTGCCTCTTAATTTAAATTGTAAGCTGCTATAGTCTAAAATCTGAATGTACCAAGACTCACGCAAGTGCATGATGCATGAAGCACATGAGCACCAGGTTCAGCCTTTATGAGCATTAATAGGACCAGGTTCCAAGAGATATAATGCTATTCAGCAATTACCTTTGGGGTATATTTTCAAAATACTGGAAGAACAGTAACTGAATCTGCAGTGCAATGGGAGAATTGTATAGAACTGAAAAGGAAGAAGAGTGTTCACAGCTTGTATTGGTTAACAGAACYGACAGTTGAAATAAAAGAACAGATTCCTAAATCGACAATACATGCCTCCATTAATTCCTGTATCTTGGTTTTGGTGTGATATAGCTAAATCCTAGGTTTCACAAACCAGTTGTTTTTCTTCTCTAAATCAAGTTTACAATTCATTAAAAAAATTGTAGGTATKCTGCAGTACATAGTGTATCTGAGAATTTTCTGTCTGTGGCCTGGGATGTTATTTCAGTGTGTGTCTGGGAAAGATAAAAGCTTGCTGGGAAGGATGCACAGCAGAATGCTGGTAGGAACCACAGACATGCTGAGTGGGCRGAGAACATCTGGATTTTTTCAGCAGTTCCTTGCACTGTGTCCRCACATAATATAATACTTTGCAAGTTCTAATTTAGGAAGTATCTTTAACAACATTGGGGCTATTTTTAAACTTTGCAAAGTCATTGCTTTGATTAGTAAGGCTCAGTATGTGAGCCATTCTGGTTTTGATGCTGTTCRTCTTTTATTACTTACTTTTTTCTGTCCAAGGACATGCCATGGCTGTTCAAACAGCCTCTGTGTTTCCTCATAGTGCCACTCCCTTGCTACCTGTTTGCAGTTAAGATCTTGAGAGAGTTAGTCGGTAAGCTGCATTTGCACAAGCATTCCTTTTGAGTGTCTTTGGTGCACTTTCTTACACAAACATGCTTCCTCTTTCTGTGTTAACTGTTCTCTATARAAGAGCTGATAGGGCATTCACATCTGGAGCATGTGCCTGACTCATCAGTTGCAACTTTATTACTAGTGCATTTGTGAACACAGAGTCAACATGTTGTAAGAAATCATCATTTGGTCTTACCACTATATTCAGAATTGTATCTGAATATTCCTTTTGCTGAAGTAGAATTTCTCCAGCTGATACATGTGGCTCTAATACAGCATAATGAATTAAAATGTGGTAGGCAAAACAGTTTGTACACCTTCAGGCTAGTGGAAAACTTGATCTGGATGCAAGAGACTTTCAACACTGGCACAGTTGGTCAAAACACTCCCAAGTGAACAGCTGAGCAGGTAGATGTTTAGACCTGCTTACAGGAATGGTAGAAAAGAGGATTGGTATGCGGGGAGTACAGAGCATCAGTTTTCCATCAGTTTTTCATCAGCTGATCATTACCTGTACCAGACTGGTTAAACAAACTTCTGGCAGTTCAAAAGCAAATCCTTATATTCATGATAAGGATTAGGTCATTTTGTTCCAGCTCTTCTGTATAAAATAATACAACCTTGCTGGTCGCAGGGAGAAGGTGAGATAGGTCTTCTGTTGTGTGGTACAGTTGATTGTGAAAGTTGTCTTAAAACTGGTTGACACTTTCTTGCACAGTCATGTCTTTCCAGCAGTCTTAGAAGTTCAGTTCAGCTCCCCATTTTAGATTGATTAGAACTTGGACACTTCTCTTGGATTTGCTGAGCAGCAAAATATATGTGGAATGTTTTGTGGTTTGCTCAGAGCTACCCTGCAGTCTTTCTCTCTACCAGATGCAAGGACTGGGAAGAATCTGAGAAAGATTCTGGATAGTGAAGGCCAGTGGTGAGGTTGCTTGCTATAGTTACAGTGAGATTTCTTTTCTTCTGTCTCTAGACGATGCGTGTACCTTTGAAATATTGTGGAATGACTCCTGTAGCCCAACACTGTCAAATAATGATGGTGCAATCATTTAGGCAGAGCCTAGCAATTCATCYTCTATGTTTCAGGAAATCATGTGTTTTACTATTTTGCATTGATGCCAATGTATTGTTAAGTTGGCTACCACCAGTAGTTCAACCAAGCCTCCTCAAAAGTCAGTGTGACGCATTTCTGCTGGTGGTTGTGCTTTTGCTAAGCAAACTCTGAAARTGTTTGACCCAGAACTTCTTTATGCCTTGGCAATCTGTGATCAGCACATTTTTGTCCCTGCTTATGATCAGCATGGTCATGTTCTGTCTTGGTCCACAAACCCCCTTGAGCCCATCATAAAAGAAGCACATACAGTGCTTGTCGGCATTTGCCTGCCATTCATCAGTCTTGGCTTTCCACCACTGACTCTTCGTCTGACATGACTGATTCAGACTTCATGGTGAATCTTCCTGGGAGCCAGTTTGTCAGGAATTGAATCTGGGTGAGCCAGTGCAATCTGACAAGCGCTCTGTTTCTGTGTGAGCAGAAGCTAATTTGCTGTATCATTGCCATTCTTCCTGGTTTTTTTTTGTTTTTTTTTTTTGACATGGAAAGCCAACAGTTTGCTTGCAATGCAACACCTCATATATGGTTTACTATTCCTTCTGGAGAGGGTTTCAGCAGTAGAGAGAGCAGCAATCAGCTTCTACACAGGTCTTTACACTTGTCCTTTCCATTTTGTTTTTCCGCATCTAACCTTCATGGTTGCTTAGCTCCTGTGGTACCACATTTAGGAGGCTCTTTGTGGAGTAGTTTTGAGCAAAGTATGTGGTTGGTCATCTAGCAGTCAGAACCATATATTGCAGAGGGTATTCTAACATGATTCAAGCCCTTGCAGTGCTCAGTGATATACCTGCCAGTCTCTCATAGATTAGATCTTAGGTGTGTGCAAGATACCTTGAACTTAGTTCTTGAGACATGGCTCCGGTGATTTTTAATTTCATGCCTGATATAAAGGGTAAGAAGCAAACTGTTTTGGCTGTAGAATCACTTATTCTATGTCTGTTTTACGTGTGAGGCCAAGAAGTGTTGTTCCATCTCACAYGTACATTGATATCTCTCAAACTAAGAATGTCAGAATTGAGGATTAACTAGGGAGTGCTGGTTGACATTAGGTCGGCTTGTAATACGGTTCTAAAAACAAACTAGCCTTCTATTTGCTTCAGACATTTCTATCCCTGTAATAGAAAACAATGGTAATTTGAAAAGGAGGTGGGCTTGAAATGAAACTCAAATGGAGAGCACGTAATGGAATGTGTGACAGAAAATGCACGCAAGAGACAAAGAATAAGTATTGTGCTGACTACAGTTAAACTAGTACATACATATATATATGTATATATAGTAATAGGGAGAGAAAGATAATATGGAGCTTGCAAGTGAATAAATAGATGGATGCATGGATTTTGGGTTGGGTTTTAGTAAAGCATACACCATGCAGGATAACAGAGAACTGGGAAAATCAAGTCACTGATGGTAAGATCCTAGAGGGTATAGAGGAGATTCTGCTGTCCTGGTGCAAACTTCCTCCTTGTCAATATTATTATGCCCCTGCATACTTAATCTTACTGACAAAAATAGTGATTTTTTTGTTTCCTGGGTAGTGCCCTATTCTGTTCCCTCTTTGGCATTCATCACAATTGATGCATTACTGTTTCCYATGGTTGCACTGTGCTAAAAACCCTTTTGTTATGCAAAGCCAATTTTAACAAGATGATACATCTCAGCCAAGCCCATTTGCCATTAGTAGGTGACCCTACAAAAAGATCACGCAGTTGTCTGCTGCAGCCGGCCGCGTTTCACTCGCTGGTGCTACACTGAGCCCGTTGTTAGGCAGTTCCCTGGCAACTAGCACTGTTCTCTGGGCAGTTGGTTTTGGTGATATAGTGGTTGGATATTTGCAAGTAGCAACAAACATTTGGTTGGAGTTATAACTAACAAGAGTGATCRACTTTAAAGCTTGCTTTTACTGTTATTAAGGGGTAATTTTGGTAACTTTTTGCTGCAGTATTTTTGTCTGGGTGATAAAGATGGGCAATTTTTTGGGCTCCTCATCCCTTCCATTTTAGAGATGACTTGCATGGTCCAACACAGGACTGCTCAGTCATTCAAAAAATCATTGAAAGGTATCTCTGGTTCAGCAGGAGCAGATGCCTTTCAGGCACTCTAGCTYCTAGTGCTTTACTGATCCCTCCCTGTATCATTTCTCCCTGTAGTTTGTGATGCCTCTTTAGTTACAGAGATTTTATTAAAGGTTGTTTTTCTTGTCCTGTCTAAAAGAAAGTCTTTGCAAAGACAGAACTGTCTCCTTCCCACTAACTGAATTGGCACATATGAATTGTCTGACGCTGAACTGATAGATGGGCTGTCATCAGGRTACAAACCTGTGACTGTTAGAACAATGGTTGGCAAATTCAAATGGGAAATAAAGTGCAAATTTTTTAACAGCAGGGGAAATAAATAATTGAAACAACTTACCTAAGGGTCCAGTCAAGAACAGATATCTTCCTAAAGGACATGACCCAGTTCAACAGGAAGTTATTGGGCTCAGTGTAGGAATCAACTGGTGAAATTCTCTGAGCTGTGTTTGGCAGAAGTCCAGGCCAGAGGATCCAATGTATCTGCTGAATCACTAAAGCAAAGACAGACTGCCTCGGAAGGAACAGCAAACAGCTTTCCTCTGCGGATCAGACATCAAAGCAGGGAAATGTAGCATTTGACAAGTATTCTGTATATGGTAATTTAATTGCTTCCATGCTCATTTACAACTTTCTCTTTCCCTCTCTCAGCTGCATTTTTCATCCTATATTTTTCCACTGTTTTTTTTTCTTCTGCTCTTTTTTCACTTTCTACTCCTAAGCATTCAAATTGTAGCTACACTTTTGAACCACACATGGAGTTTGTTTATTTTTAATCACTAACATACACAGTTGTATTCCACTGCTGGACAATTTTACAGAATAGGTGCCCCAAAATTCCAATTTAAGGAGGGAATGGACAAGTTTTAGAAGCAAAAAATTGTTTAAAAGATATTAGAAAAAGAAATCATAGCAGTGAGTCATCTTGACCTAATTCACCTAATGGTGGTAGCTGGATTCCAGCATATGTATCAAAGGAACGTGGGCTGTTTTTGAATTAGTGGCAGCAGCTCCAGCTGAGTTTCAAAGTATAAGTGGGGTACTCTCTTCTTGCAGGGAATGGGAACTCCAAGCTGCTATGGGATTCTTGGCTTCTACTGACCAAAATACAGTCATTCAACCTGCATGAAAGCAGAATAATATGGGTTCTGAAGCAGAATAACCTCATTTACATTTTGCTACTTTTGTGTTAATAYGCCTAAGGGTCAGGGTTTATTTGTTAGGGTTCAGTGGTACGTGGACAGGACTATATTGTTCTTAGATGAATCATCTTTTTTTGCTGCCAAGATCTTGGATGCACTCTTCAGAAGCGCAGAGTTTATCTAACATTTTTGGGCATATGGAAGCGGTTTCTCAATGAGAACATGGGAACCGCTGCAGATGCACACTATGAATGCGTAATGAATGTGCAGTGAATCCATGTGATTAAATGCTTCCTTACTGTACATGTGATACTCAGTCTTCGTATGCAGGGACTGTGAGCATATGCGGGAACACCCAGCTGGAAGGATCATAGCCCTTCTCCCAGACTACTCGGGTGTATTTTGAACTTACTAGCAAACTTGGGGATCTCTGCACAGCATTCCRCTATGAGCTCTACACAAACCAGCGTGTGGTTTTCCCTGCCTATTTGCATGCATTCTTATGTTGTCTCGTATAATAAACAAGGCTGTAAGTTTTTCACAGTGGGCACTATCTTTCTRTTCTGTGTTTCTACAGTGTCTAATATCAAGAACTCCTAATGCATGACTGTGACTCCTAAGTATTATGATAATAATTTTAATAACATTTCAGCTACTTTGTCAGTGATTAACTATGCCAACTTATCAGTGGTTGATATCAAGTTAACCATATTCACATCCTGACTCTTTTAAACAGCAAGCTGCAGCATAATGATCTGAAATTTCCCCTTCTGAAAATTGCTTCTCAGCATTTAATGTACTGTTTAATTAAATGTGAACAGTAAACTTCTTGTTTTGATTGTTAACGCAGGAGAGAAGTTGGCTGATTGTCTTTCTCACTAAAGCCTTCTGTAATATGGGGGCAACACAGGAAGTTCCTTTTCAGCTATTACATGACAGGCTTGAAGAGTTTCAGATAAATTATTTCTAAACCTTGTTTTTGATTGTATTATAGTCTCTTCTGGAGAAGAACTTCTTACCCTATGAACTTTCAAGGCATATAAGGGTTGCAGTTTGCGTGTTATTACCACATCTGCATACAAGGTGAGGTTGTCTCCACATTGTGCTTACAGCAGATATTGTCAGCGACCTAATAGCTTCAGGAGATATTTGAATGAAGCCTCCAACACAGCTGTAATGCACAATGTGTCTATTTTTTGTCTGTAGAGAACTTTTCGCTTAAATTATACATWAACCTGTAGTGAAAGTTCAGCATAATTAAATGTTTTTGTTTTTACAGGTGTAGCAAGAGGCTCATGTCACTGTCACTCCATTTGGAAGAATGAAAGGAAGAGGAATTTTTTGTCACTCACATGCTGCAGACAAAGGTAAAATAGAAGAGCAGAGAATTCCAACCATCAGCTGTAGTAATGTTGCACACATGATTACATCACAGAATTGGAGTTTATGTACAAGTAAAGGATAAATAGTGGAGAGGAGATATGAAATGGCAAAGAATCCTCAACATCTCTGCACACATACAGAGATCAGGACCAGCTTTGGGCCCTAACCAAGACTTAGAGACAATTTTGGTAGGAATTTTTGGGAGAGGGACTATTCAAAGGAAATTCAGGTATTCTGGCTTAACATAAGGTTTACTGTGAACAAATGACAGATTGTAATAATGCAGATAGGCTGCTTAGGAGAAAAACTGGCCAGACTTGCATCTCCTCATTAAGAGTTCCTTTTGGTACTCTATGATGTAATCATGAATAAGATGTGTTTTTCGTGTTTCTGCAAGCCTTCTTCATTTCTTCCATTCACTCAAAAAACTTCAGGTTGCCTGGTATAAGCCTCRCTGATCCATTTTTTCTGTATATCATCATTACCTCTCTCTGTTTTTTATGGTAATCACAGCACCAAAGGTGTCATCTCATTACACAKCTGTTGTTCCTATGTCCTGGCAATGTGCAGGTTCTCAGACTGAAGCACCAACTGCTGTCAGTTAGTCTGAGGCAATAACAAAATGGCAGAGGAGGTCATGAGGAGGTCACACTATTCCTTTAAAAGCAAAATAACCTATCTTCACACATCCTGAGACTTCTGTCCTTGGGTTTGTCTAGCCCCATTTACCCCCTGCTACCTTATTGCTGCACCTACTGCAACCACCTTCCCATACCAAGATGCTAGTTAAATATTCCTTAGCTATCCTAAGAGAGATTCTGGTATGCTCGTGAGGTATCCATGACTTTGAGGTATATACTTTTATGATGCTTCATTGCAGGGACTGAGATGTTACTTCTGCTGGAAAAATAAAAGAGACTGTGTGTCCTTGTGTGTACCCAATAAGGTGTAAGCTCCCCAGCCATAGATCTGTTGCTGATGCCACTCCAATAGCAACAAGTTCTGCAACCATTTTTGTGGCTTCGTCCTGTTTATTTRACAGCAATAAACTGAGTGGAGTGGGAAGGAAAAAGCCTTTCAGAAATATCAGCAGAGTGACCACATAATAGTGATGTCTATTCACAGACTGCAGAATATCTATTCACAGAATGCAGAAATGCATTCATAAGTTTTTCAGAGCCTGGCTTCAAATATCGTATATATTCAAAGTTACTCRTGTGTGTCACTCGGTCTCTTAGAAGTTTAATTCACATACTTTTGTAAAAGTCCTGAAAAAGAATGAACTCTGTCCTGTGCTTTAGCAGAGAAAGCAATGTAGGTTGGAGTTCTGCATAATATTCCCTGAGTTCCACTAAATCTATTTTAGTAACATCAAAGTCCTACTTTTAATCCTCTAAATCTGGTCATCATTCTGTAACTTTGACCRGACAAGATAAATCAAAGGAAGTGCTAGACCTGCATGCTGAAAGGATGTTGAAAAATCTTTATGTTAAAAAAAAGTATAGGTTTTTTGGATGTGAGTCTTTAGTTGCACAATAATCAGGAAAAATCAGAATAATGGCCTTGATCTCAGCCCTATACATGTCAGTGATGACTATACTTCTTGCAGACTTTGTGTGCAAAAGACAATTTTTTCTTAAGACAGACCAGTGACTGGATGAGCAGAGACTGTTATGGATGATGAAAGGTTACAAGGGAATTTTGTATTCTGACCTTTATTTGTACATATATATGCATATATATTCCCTCCCCCCCCCAAAAAAGGAATTGAATAAATTAGTTTTTGTTTGAATTGGAACTCAAAGAAAAAATATCTAGCCTTGTCTTTGCTGGACAAGACTAGGTATGCTGTCCTTACACCAGTTGTAACTTAAATCTTGATAACTTTTCCATGACATTGTCAGTGTCATGATTCGTTTCTAATCCTTCTGTGGAATTATCTCTACAGCAGAGGTTGCAGAAATATGAGGGCATCTCTAGCAATGCATGGAGACCCCCCATTTTATTGCCATGATTTAATGTGATGTGGGATGCAAGCTTTTACTCTTTAATTACCTCCTGATATTTAGCAAAGACCAGATTCTGGTATTGATCCCTGACTTTGCTTGTTAGCCATGGACACCACTCAACACAAGTTACTGTTGACCAGCTGAGAGGCTGTTCTCCTTTTCTCCTGATTTACTGTCACTGTTCTCCTTACCTCATCACTTACTTTACATCTGCATAATTCCATTAATGCTTGTCTTCAGGAGAAAGCTAGACCATGTTGTAACACAGCTGTGAGGAACTGTTTAACTAATAATTTACTAATGTGGCTTTGTAGGATGATGCTTTCATGAAAGTAAAATTGTTGGTAGAGCTCTGATTCTTGTAGAATTTACCTGTGATCAGCTGACCCGTTGTTAAACACAATTTTGTATGCCTACACTGAAGTTTCAATTCTATTAAAAATTGTTCTTCAGGGCCGAGTTCTTTTTCAATGAAAGTAAACTTGATACCTGAGAGTACCTGGTAGTATTAGCAGCCTCTCTCTGGCTCCTAATGCTCTGAGAGCATCCTCTCTCCTGCATCTAGGCTAACAATATGCAAAATGGAAATGCCAGCACTTACCAGCAGCTGCACAAGAGCTGCTGCAAAGTTGTTCCTGGTCATGATTCAGCAGAGAAGGCATGTGGGTACGTAATTCTAGATATAGGAACAGATCTGTTAAAGTCATTAGATTAGAGATGTGACTTAGTTAAGCCTGCATGTAAGCACTTTCCAAGGGAGCTGTTTGGGGTGTGGATGAGCAAGAGTCCTATAATTTGGCCAATGGCAGAACCTAGGGAGCTGGGAGCAGGAAGAGTTTACCCAACATCTGTTTGTAGTGTGTTTGCCTGGCTCTGGTATTATCAGCCCTTCACATTTTCAAGTAAAGAAATGCATAAAATAATTGAATTATTTATTAAAACTGTTGAGAGAGTTGCTTACTGACCTTCTGCTCCAGCAAACTTAGTTGTGAAAAACTGGTAAGAGGCAGGGCCTTGCTGAAAGCGAGATATTATATCTGAGCAGTGCACTCTTGGATAAACAGAAATTACCGAGTAAATAACAAAATGTGAAGAAATAAGATCCAAATTGAAGTGTGGAAATTGTGGACTGTAGAAGACATTACTTTCATAAATAGTTTTAAATGTGTGTTTGCTATAATAGCGTGTTTGCTACAAAATGTAATGTAATGTATAAAATGTAATGTATAAAATGTAATGTAATGTATAGTGTGTTTCACTATAAAATGTAATGAAGCACCTCTAAGTTCAGATGTGAATAGGGCCAAATCCTGCAGTTGTTATTTGGGCAAACAAAAAACCCTGAAAAAGCAACCTTCCAACTGAAAATAAGTGAGTTTTCACTACCTCAAGATAGCAGGATTGGATCTGAATATCATAGTATTCTGCTGTCCATTGTACTAAGCACTTGCTATAACCTTTTGGACCTTCCTTGTCATTCATGCTTGATATAAACTAAAACTACACAAAAAATAGTGGATTTTAAAAATCTCATACATTCTGTCTGTAATTATCCTGGTGGCATGGTGTGACTTGCTGATTCAATTCTTATTGAGATGAATATGAGCCGTTAGTAGAGCAAGGTTCAGTGAATACATTAAATCTTGGGACCCCAATCAATCACCCCTTTCCTCATGGCAGTGTCTAGGATGCCTGGAAAACAGGAAGCATCAGGAATGATTAGAAAAGACCTCTTTGGATGCAAAAATTCTCAGAAAAGTTGCATGTCAGCTTTGGATTCACTTTTCCTGGTGACTTACAAAGTCTGACTTTTGTTCTTCACTGTTACAGAAACACAAGAGGAAGCGGAGTGTWTCATTTACTGTTTTCCATTGAGCCAGTATGCTAAGCAGAGTCTGGGTAAGATGTGACACATAGATAAATCCTGCTTTGGCCACTGTACAGGGATCTAATACATAGCAGCTTTGTCCAAATAGGAGCTGAGCACCTTTTTTTCCTGCTTGAATCCACTTTGCAAGTGGGGCTCAGGATGAGGGTGAGGAAGCTGTCACTTCTTAGCAAGCAACTTCTGCAGAGAGGCAAAGAAAAGGAAGAGCAGTCACTTTGGACTAAATTTTAAAGGCAATGCTTTTACCCTTCCTAGGGAATCACTCAAGTGGCTCTTGATGCTATTTTCTCTCTCGGATGTCAGACCCAATGGGTTGAAATGGTTTTCTTAATATCTAAAGATACTTTACACCATGTAGACTCCACTGACCATCGTGATTAGTGGTATTAAGGAGCTATGGGCCCACAGTAACATRTCCTTCTTGTCTTGTTTCAATCATTTCACTCATTTTTTTCACATTCTGTTCTTCTGTAATTTTCTGTATGTGTAGCATGTGCAGTCTTTCTCTCTCTCACGCTCACACCTGCTTTTCTTTCTGTTCCACTAATGATACAATCAGGGAATACTGTAGAGGGAAAGGGTGAAATTTGTCCCGTATACTGAGCCTCTTCTRTACTAAATTCCCCATTTTGTTATGGCTGTACAGCTGTGCTGGAAGAGCAAAGGACTATTTCCATCCCCAGAAACCTTCTTACCTCTTAGTAAGCTCTGCAGCAGGCATATAGGGAAATTTCTATTAGCGGTGGATATGCCAGTCTGCAAAGGCACATGGAAGATAAATTTGGACTGAGAGTTAAGTGCTTTTTTGTTATTGTTTTTTAAACAGTGTGTGTAATTATATGTAATTATTTTGGCAATTCGGTAATTCTTTTATGCTAGAATAGTACCGTGTCCCTTGTATTTTGTGATCTCACAAAACTAAGCAGATTTTTCAGGTCTTGTACGCTTTAAAGTCAGAGAAGTCTATTGTGATATTGTGAAGACCATAATGTTTTCACTGGGCAAGTGTCTTGGCTGGGATCAATTGGCAGAYGTGCGAACAAAACTTGTCTTCTGACTTTCAGCATGATGCTCTATCCATCACTGCCTCTGAAAGACCAGCGAGCTGGATAGATGAGACATGAATGTGTGCTTCCCCAGCCCATATCTCAGTGTGCTTTCCCCTAAGCTAATGGGAATTTTGATAAACGGTCAAATAATTCTTTTCCACTTTTATGGGGAAAATAATCAGCATCTACTTCATGCAATAAGATAGGGSAACCTACTCTGATACACAGTGCTTTCATTAGAAATATTTACATTTTTGAAGTGATTGCTCATTTAATTTTCAGAGTGTAATTTGCAAAGATGCAACTAAACTGCCTTTTTTTCTGGAAAACATTTTATCTGGCTATACCATGCTAATATGATCAGTCATATGCTATACATCTCCATCTCTTCCTACCTATAAATTATTCAGAACTTTTATAGCTAAAACTGTGAGTGGATGATTTTATTCCTGTCTTCTGAAATGCTAGAAGGGATATGGTTTGGAAGGAAAGGGTTGATATCCTTATGAGGCACTGGGAAATCTCACTGAGGAATCAGGAATCAGCTGTGAGCTGGCAGGCTTTCTCCTGGAGGAACTGGGAAACGTGGGTATAAATATCTCTTTTAATAAAAAATATTAAAAGGACTTAATATAAAATATTAAAGCCTACACAGTTCAGTTTGAAGAACTTCCTATCAAATATAAGAACAGGCATGTCAAAGTTTATGGAGCCCTTTGCTAGATAACTCCCCCATCTGAGCTGATTCAACTGGTTCATTCCACTTTGTAGGAAAAATTTATCCTCCTGCAATAGCCAAAGATTTAAGTCTTCCTTTCACCTGAAAACACTTGATTTAATCTTCCATAACACAAACCATCAAGTAATTCATGACCTCTCTTGCATACAAATACATAATCCTGTAAAATCATATTCTTTAATTTAGTCTGATCCATAGACTTTGTCACTTAACTACCTCCAACCACACTTCCCAGGAGCACATGAGCTGAAGGTCAGAGGTTAAACCCCCGTTATGAACCTAAAGCCTTCGGGTGTTTTGTAGCCTGGAAAGGGGAGAGGGAGTTTGTGTCAGAGAAGAAAATTTAAAGCTCTTGTCATTGGGCTGTTTTGGGCAAACTTTCACCTCGCTTCCAATAAAACATAGTAAGGTAAGGTTATACCTTTAATTGCTTTTTCTTGTTAATTGTTTCAGCCGACATTAAGCATTCAGAATTTTTGCTTTTGTCACCATYTTTCACACAGAAAAGCAGCCCTTCACCTTTTCTGCACAAGTCAACTCACGCACCATGCAACCCACACAAAGAGCTTGTTCTCTGGGGTTGCTGACCCACTGAAAGGGTACAGGTCTGCAGAGGCAGGGCCCATTCTGTCTGCCATCCACCTGCATGGTCTGGGCCACAAAGCATGACCTCTTTGTTTTAGCGATCCGGAGAAAGCATGCTAATTGCAGAATGCTTGTGAGATTCGTGCTGTGTCCCTGGAACACAAGCCTCATCCTCTGTGAGGAGTTACAAGCTGTTTATGGATCCATGGTGATGTGGCCAGTGGTGTTATGCTCAATTCCTGCTCTAAATACCATATGCTTAATATTTCCTGCAATKTTTAAAAATTCTGTGCAATTTCAGCTCTCAGTGCTAGCAATCCTGCCTGGAAGGCACCAAGTGCAGCAGAACATATGGTGCATTAATAACATAACTAGTATTAAAGTGATTACATAAACTTAAATTAGAATAATCCAAAACTGCATCACTGCAGTCTTGGTGTATGTGTTATATATTTAATTTGCGTAAGTTGGCTCTCTCAGGTAATTTATTGCTGCTTTGCCATATTGTTTTGATTTAGTTAATGCCTTTCCAGATACGTGGCTAGTTCTGGAGTCTGTTCTTTCACCAAAGCACAGAGAATTTCCTCTGCTTGCTACTAGCATTAGTAGCAGCAAGCTTGTGGGATTGCCTAGCTGATAGACYCAGAAAACAATGTTGTGTGTAATGACATATTGTTATAATGTAGTAACTCCCAAGTACCCCTGAAGTGGGCCAGGGTTCTAATTTGGCAGAAAGTGAAATGCAAAGGAACTGCTGCAAAAGGTGATAGGAATATAAGAGAGGAGGCAACAGCTGGATGCAGGCAGATGGGGAACACCAGAGAGTAATGAGACAGTCCTGGTTAGCATGATAGGCAGCTGTCAAGCTGCACTGGCAGGCTGCTTGTTGTCAAGTGCTTTGTATGCATTGCAGCAAAAGGAAGGTGGGTTGATCACTAGGAATTTTTCTGAGCTGTGAGAGACAGTGGGAGAGAAAATAAAAAACGTTTTGAGGTCATGAAAACTGTCAGTGTTGGCTGGGCAGGTATCAGTAGCGTGTCAGAGATACAATGGGGGCAAGCAGTGGCAGGTCCTATGGGAGAGACAAGGTTTTGTGTCTGATGTAAAGTGGATTACAAGAGGTGGTGGTACAGTCAGAGAAAGGAGATGGACATTTTTTGCAGTGCTGATTTGAATGAATATGAGTTGGCATTTGTCAAGCTAGCGAAGACCAGCCTTATGAACTTTAGAAAAAGTATTCAATAAAATCTAATAGCTCAAGTTGATGATCTGTGGTACTGTAAGATGACTATCCTAACTAGTGATGATCCTAGTCATAAAATTTGTGTCTGGATTCAGTGCACCCTTAGCTTCAGAGATACTTCATTTTCATGTGAATCCATATCTTTTTGACAAAATGGRGCACTTGAAGAATTAGTGTATAGGTGTGAATTTAGATTTCTTTTGTAATTTTCCTTCAAAGTCTGGATGTGTTTGAACCCAAATCTTCTAGTCATTTCCTTTGTCCCATCTTTGTATCATCTTATGCTGAATCAAAGCTGTGAGAACAGAAGTGCTGTTTCTAGCAAAAATCATGACAAGTTTTTACAAAGTTGTATTTGCAAAAGTTTCYTCCTCTTATTTTGTTTAGTGCAAAGAAAGAAATTAATCCCATGGTGACATATAATTTGTCCTCATTATCAGGAAACAGAATTTATATAGGCTCAAAAGCTATTTGTTAGTCTAGCACACCAGCCTAAAATTTTAGCCACCACTGATTGTGCATTGTTGACTTGACAGCAGAAGTAACCATAACTTAGACTTAAKGAATGCTTTCATGCAGTATGCACAGTCCTCCAAGAGTCCTTATTTCATACTATTTAATGCTGTGCTGAACAGTTGAGTTTGATAAAGGCTGAAACAGTCAGAATTATGCTTTCATTTGAATTTTAATTTTTAAAGGGGGAAAGCAGATGGTATTGTTTTRCAGAAAGAATAGTCCAGCATGTCCTGCCATACTAAAAGTCTCTGTGAGCCTGTCTCATACTGGGCTCCAAATTTGCTATGTCGATTTCCTTTGCTCACATACGACCTTAAAATTGTATGTATTAGTTTTCTGTCAGGAAAATGTATATGCACAGAAATCAGCAGTGTCCTGGGAAGGTCATTGGAATCTTGGTGATGAAGAAGTCGTTCCAGACCAGGCAGCTTCTATATAGCAGCAGTGCTATTCTTGGTGCCAAAGACTTCATGTTACAAATGGACAGGAGTTCAAAAGRCAAGTGCTAACTCACAGCAATAGGCATATCTTTGGAAGTACAGTTCTCTTGCCTAGTATCCAGGAACAAATTATATCTAAATTGTTTCCCAGTATGGGTGGATATTGTGTCTCTACAGTTCATACCYAGCATTCTGAATTCCTCTCAGTTCCATTTATTCTTGCATGAGAAGTAATTAGCAAGCYCCCAAATAAAACAGAGCAATCCAATAATTCCAATCTACCTTTTATAGATCTTCTCTCCTGATTTCCTTTCACCTTCATAAGAAGATGTCATCCGACTCTTCCCAACTGTGGTTTCCCTGTTCAATTATCTGTTCTAAAAGCTGTTCTAATCTCAGTATAGATTTTCATCAAAATAGACAAAACTGTTCTCTCTGTCCTACATCTTTCCTGATGCTTTCACATCCTTGCCTTTCCCCAAAAGCTTAGGCAATGATAWCTGTTATTATTTGCTCAGTTCTACCATCAAGATACACATGAGAAGCTGGAAGCTTTTGATGCTGGCACAATTCAGTTTGCACAGAAGAATGTTTTTAAAAAAAACAGCAACTTTGTTTCACGTTTGGTGGATTCTGTGCAAGTGAATAGAAAAAAAAGCTAGATCTGATTCAGAAGTGTTGGCTGTACTGCAGAACTGCATGGATTCAAAATCTTATTCCTTGCAGAACTGGCAACAATGACAGTGGATCAGTTCTTTGAAACTGAGATCAGGTTTTAAAAATTTTTGGGCAGTTTCAATAGGCAATCAGTAGAGGACCCAGGTATGCTTGGGAAGAGAGCATAGAAGTAGAAAGAAGAGTGGAACAAGGGCAGTAAAAGAAATTTCTCATGACTGTTAGTGGAAGTGGATAAGTGAGAGAAATCCAGGAAAACAAGGCTGGGAGAAACGTAGAGACCAGTTTTCCACCCTCAAGACTAGATCAGATACAGCTATGCACATTGCTGGACATGCTTAGCAATCTTAAAGATCAGACTAGACAGTGACAGATATGCCACAACAGTTGTAGGCACTTTGTTCTTCTTGCTGTTACAAGACTTCTCCTAATGCCTAACTCTTTCTTGGTGAAGAACTGCAGATTAGTGCATCTCCTCTTGGAAGATCTGACAGTGGGAATAATTGCAAGAGAGGGCACTAAGAAAAGCAGCAATACTGAAGGGAAATCCTTTCTCATATCTGTCGGACTTGGACTGAGGTTGACCCAGAAAAAATACAAGGGCAGGAGAAAAGGATACAGTTTAAGGAGTAGCCCCAAAATTCTTATGTTCTTAATCCCAGCCGACCTGCTGGTGTTCACACAGAAGAGCATGCCAATTTCAATAYAATAAAGAAACATTCAGCATAAGAGACAGGATTAGGTCCTCAACAATTTTTTTAATTGCTGCTGAATATTGTGAACATCGTTCRTCTGAAATCTGTTGTTCCTCATAAGATTTTGGGAGCTGACTTCCTGGTGGAAGCTAAGTAATATAGATGGTAGCTGTATTCAAAGTGATGCGAGATTTATTTAAATATATACCTTGCTCCTGAAACAGAGATACTCACAAGTTAAATGTATCATGCCTCCCCATGTTTCCAGTGCAAACCTCAACCTCTGCTTCAACTRCTGTCTCTAGTAAGGGAGATTAAAGCAGGGAGAGAACCTCCTRCAGTTTGGAAGAGCTGTCCTCTCTTTTCTATCCTCCAGAAAGGAACTTCATTGGAAAACTAGCAATGGCATAACTCATCTCCAAATCAAAAACTGCATGTATCCTGTAAAAAAAATGTTAAATTATGTGTAACAGTGCCACCTGCTGAATCCCATCCTAACACCTTTCTTCTCAAAGGGGATGTGTGTCTTAATCAAGACCAACTCCATTTTGTTAAGATACAGAGAATGTAAATGCCCTGGCTGTTTGTCATGTAGGATACAAGGCACAACATAGTTTAAAATATTAAATTAAATACTCCTCTTTGGAGCATATGATTGAATTGAATACATTTATCACCATGCAAATGCAAACAGTCCCTGAAATTACACCAAAAATGATCTTGTCTTTGTCTTCTCTTAAATAAGTCTGATGCATTTTCTAGTATTATTAGCACAGAGGTGTACAAAAATAAATCTGAAYTGCAGTTCTAGTAGTGAGTAATTTGTCTATAAGGTGCCGGTGTTCTAAAGTTGCAAACAAAGCAAGATTCCCTGCTGAAATTCTGAATTTAGAAAAATTTGATTCTGTCCAAGAACACTGTCAAATAAGTATAAAATGACTAAGACAGGCTGTCATGAGCCAGACGTTTTATGGAAGTGAGTGAATGACTTTACTGCATTCAGCAGTTTGATACAACAGCCCCCATGCTGCCTAAAAATACCTAACATTTTTTTGAAGCATTATGGGCTGAGTTCTGCCACTCTTATTTATATTTACTTCTGTCTTTAAATGGTCCTGTTCATTTTTACTGTCCTTCATCAGCATTCTGTTCTGTTGAGAGTATACGTAGCTGAATTGTACTCCTACTCTGAGGGACTATCCAATGTAATGACAGATATTGGCGAACCAGGAGCTACTGGTTTGAATAGCCTCACTGACACCACTGGGGCAAGGCTGGTATATGCAGTCTTGCCTCACTTGCCTGCTATCAAGAGTTTTCTGCCTCATATCATATATGAAAAGATGCTTCAGGTATGTTTAAAAAATCCTGCATGACCTTGCCTAACCCATCTTTTACCTGGCACAGTGTTACGCTAAAGGTCTGGTTTGCTTGATTTCAGGTAACCATCCTCTAGTATATATACCACTTTGTTAATGCTGAGGGCCTAGACCAGTGTCCACTCTGGTCACAAGTATTGTCTCTGACTTCTTTGGGAACTAAATTAGGCCTTAAAAATGCAACAWAACATGCCTTTCTGATATTAGTTGATAGGAAATTTTACACCAAAGAGAGCTTGCTGCGAAGTCTTTATTAGGAAAATGGAAGAGAACAGAATGAAGTGGATAGGACTTGTGTAATAGATCCAGGGGTAAAATGGAGGATGCATATCTCCTCCCTTTCCACACCCCTGCTGTTCCTCTGAACATCAAAAGAAGCTCTGAGTGCGTGGAAGAGCCTGCTTTGGTTATTTAGGAACCTAAATCTGCATATTTTTGGCTCCAAATTTAGGAAGRTTGGACCCTAAGTGTCTATAATAGAAAAATACCCATTCTTTTTATCTTCTGGCTGCCCCTGGCACTGAGATTAAGGCTGTGAGTGTAATAAATATACCAAGATGCATTCTTGTGTTTCTATTTCCAGTGTGAGCTCTGTGATATCRGCCTCAGTGTTTCTAAGCAAGTGAAAAGGGATGTTGACAGGCATGTAAATGAAGCTGGACACATGCTTAACAAAAAGCGACAGCAAAGTAAAACCAGTGACTTTGTTCCATCAAAAGATACAAATTTCCCATCCTCCAGCATAACATTCAAAGTGCCAGCATTCTCTGAGCTGTTTTCACAGAGGATGTTCTCTAATGGTCAATTTGTTTAAAGGAAAAAAGGATGGCATTGCAAATGCAGCAAATAAAATCTAGCATCACTGCAGCATGAAATTCTAGCAGAGATCCTATTGCTGGAGTCAGTCTTTTGAAAAAACAGCCATTCATACTGGCTCTGGATGGCAGCAGTGGCACAGAGCAGAGAACCGGTTTTCTTCCCTCAAGGAGAGCAGACGGAGATGGAAGTACTCTTGTATTTTGGCACCTGTGCTCAATAACTGTGTGCTGAAATATCTGATAAAAGCTTCAGAAGCATCCTAAGAACCCTGTACCATGAAAAAGATACTGTTGGCTTCAGCTTGGACTCAGCTCAAAACCCTAGCTGAACACAAAGGATGTTGTGTCTTTGTTATAATAAAKATAGTCCCTAGCATCTCTGCATTCACAACTGCTATCAAAGTCACAAGCTTCTGTGTATTTAATAGTCACATTAGAATGTTAAACTATTATTTAAAACCACAGACTTATTCCAATGGGTTCCTCAGGCAAACCTTTCACCTACACATCTCTCAAAAGGAGCTCTGGAGYCCATATTGAACAGTAAGCATGTTAATCAAACTGCTGACAGCAATACAAGGATCAGTGCTTATCTAAAGAATAGGGCAATACAGTTTCTATACCGTTTTTTCATTACAAAATAGACAGCCTGAGTGAGAATCAGATACAGGACTGAGCAGTAGATCAGAATTGTGTCCTCCAGATCTAGTTGTAAGGAGAAAAATTGTCTAAGGGTACTTTGATGTGTATGTGGAGGGCATTGCACTGCTGTGTGAGAGACTTGGTTTGAAGGCTAGTTTTTTGYTTCCTAGTCCCCTGGAACAGTAAGACATGCCAGGAGATTTTGTAAGAGAGAAAGAAGGCTCCTYTGCTTCTGCCCTGAACATGATGACTACAAGGATGCCAGGGCAATGGGGAATTGAAAGGGAGGGGAGAACAGCTTCATCTACAAGTTCCCATTAAGGAGATTCCCAGAACCTGCTTGTTGACCAGGAGAGAACCTCTTATTTGCTTATTATTACCACTTATTACCGCTTATTTGCTCTGAATGAGGATGAGGAATGAAGGGAGCAGTTCCCTTGGCAGGAGGAACGAGGGTGGAAAAGACCTAGGATGAAGCCTGGGGAACAACTATCCAAAGGCTGATATCCAGGTGCTSTTGTTTCTGAGATACCAATAAGACCACACTCTAGGAAGAAGGGTGGGCATTTATGCTTATTAAGAGATCCATGATCTGGTGCAGGAAGATGGAGGGGCTGTTTACAATGAAGAATTCTGTCTTCATCCTATAAGCAAAAATACTTCATGCCTTGCTGTTGCTTGGTGATCTCCATCAGAAACAGGAAGAGCAAACTGCTCCTGTCTGATGAATTTGCAATGTGCATRGTGAGGAATGAACAGCTGGAATCCACTGTAATCCTTCAGTAGTGCTGGTGTGAATCCAAAGGCCAGGGCTCAGTGGCAGCATAAAACCCTTTATAAATGACCTCAAACCTCTTTTCTAGGCACACTTTTCTTGGGAGCATCTATGGATAAAGCAATGCTGTCCTTTTCAGAATAAAAAAGCTGAAATTCTGCCTTTTCTGACACTGCACAGATCATACATACTTCTGGCTCTTCTAAATCATTAGATGTTAGGGCTCAAACCTACCCCGTCTTCTGAGAGGAAAGTTCCATGTTATACAGAGAAAAATTGTTTCTTTGATAGATGCACTTTAAAAAGGGGTGAGGGAGAAACTTTGCAACAGATGTGAGGTGTTAATGATAGCAATGGACWGGATGCAGGTGATGTCAGTTATGTAGCTTTTTTTAATACCGGTACTGACCAAAGTGGGATGAGATGGCTAACAAATAAGATGCTATGGTGGGGATCATGAGACCTGGCATATGCTCTCAACCCTCACAATTTGCTGAGCTATTTGACCTCTGACTTGATGTTGAGTACGTAACCTGTAAAGCTGATGTCATGTTTAGAATGGGATAAAGCTTTATGCACTTGATAGATGTACTTGGTGAAAATGGAACTTACRGTGACAAAGACTATTTGCAAATCCATCTGTTAGTTTTAATTGAAAGGATTAAAAACCATTTTTTTAAATTGAAAATGAGGTTATGGGGGTATGTGAATACCTTTCTTATAATTACTAAAATCTAATCTTTAAGAAATTGCAAGGAAAATAAATGGAAAATTACTATTACCACAGCATAGAGAAAAACAGCCACTGCTTCTGATGATTTTGCTGTGATTCATTGCATAAGAATAGGGAACAGTGGTCCCAGCTGTGCCCAAGACCCCGTGGGATGGAGCACTGGAGAAGCATATACTGGGAGACTGCTCCTTCCTGGAGGCCCTCCTAATGAAACCAGCAAGAGATGGGGAAAGGAAGACACTGGACAGGGAAGTGGCTAGCCCCACATCACCTAGCCCATCAGTGTTAGGGTTAGGAAGGAAAGTGGGTTGTTGGTTTTGAAGGCTGTTAGCTCACCCCCCGGTGTATAAAATCAAGCTGCTTTATACTCCTGAGTTAATGCCTGTCTCCCTGTTCTTATTTCTCCTGTCCTGGCTAGGTGAAGAGCCTTCTCCTTTGTAGCTTTTGGTCTCTGGACCTGTCTTGTTATCTAATCTCTCCCAGGGACTTCCCAGTCTGCTTACATGTCACTTCATCAGTCCTTGCTGTGTGTTTATAAACTGCCCATCCAGTTCTGCAAAGCACTTGGAGGACCAGTGCCTTATGARCTATGAACCCCGATGCCAGCAGGGCTCTTGCAGGAACATCACTGAAGTCAGAGGCACACGAAGTACCCAGGTCTGGTGTGCAGGGCTGTGTTTTGGGTTGTTGTGTAACTGGAAAGACAATAGCTTTGTGCCTAGTGCTGGGAGACCTGTTTAGCTCAGGACTTTGGGGCCAAAGCTTGGGCAGGTGCCTCTGTTGCCCATCAGTAACAAGAGAGGAACGAATTCTGCCTTCCTGCTGCTCTGGTCAGTCTCTCAGCTATTAATTCATTCTGATGCAGGGACTGGTTCTTCCTGCCTGTGCAGACTCAGTGGGGGCCYGAAGTTATTGAACAGGTCAGACAAATGCTTTTCAGGAGCGAATAGGCATGTTGTTGCTGCCTTGGGGTAAGGAATGGGCTTGATGACCCTGATGTCTTTTCCTTCCTTTTCTTCTGTGATTTTAGGTTGAGGCTTCCAGGGCTATCATAATGCAGATTCTGATAACAGTCCCTGTAGCTTAAGGCAGAGATTTACAGTTGGTTTGCTGTTCTCTTATGTTGTCTAGCAGTATCTGGGATTTTCATTATTGTGCAAAAAGCTTTCTAAAGGCACCAGCCATGCTGCCTGTGAGTTATTCTTGGCTTTTGCTCTCAGACCGTGATTTGTATTTGTTCTCTTTAGCAGCAATGAGGGTAACCCACAGTAGCCATGGGGATGTGCTGGCCATTCACCTTTCTGATCTTTTGTCAAAATATATTTAGTGAGAACAGTGGGGTGGGAGGAAGACAGGAGGAAGCTTCCAGCTGGWTAGTGTCAGAGGGGAGAGACACCATTGCTAAAGTCCTCTATCATAGTCAGCATAGAAGGGAGAAAGTACAGCCTACCAAGAACTTGTCTTCTTAGTGCTCAAGAGCTGGGCTCTGAGACTCTGCAAAATTCTCATACTGRATTGATAAAATAGTAAATTAAAAAGGAAGCAAAATTTTATTGAAATTAACATAAAGTCCCTTTAATCATTAAATTTAATCCTCAGTAGAAAAAGACTCCAAAATTGATTTGAAATCTCTGTACAACCATCCTCTCTAATGTGAAGCAAGGATCCAAGTAAATGAATGATTTGCTTAAAAAATTCTGACTAATCTTGAGAACATTAAAATTAATATAAATGTGAGATCTCAAGTTCTACCCATTTTTGGATCCCATTTCAGCAAGTACATATAATTTGGAATGGGACCTGAGCCATTTTGTGTGTAAGTGTAGAGGGAATGCATTCCACTRTCTTTAATTGGGGTGTAAAAGGGAGATCAGCTTTACTGTTTCGCATAAAGTATGGAAATACCATCCTAAATGAACTGGAATTGAAACAAAACATACTGTAGAATGGAAAATRCAGCTACTTTCTTTGATGATGTGGAAGCATTTAAGTAACAATTTTCATGAAAAAAAAAACTTATAAAATTATAACAGGTTCTGGTCACATGTGCTAGCACTGTAAAATGTACTAATTTCCATGTCTGAAGTTGCATCAGGGAACTATGCTGTGGACTGCAGGATCTGTGAGGATAAGAGAGRTCACGTCCCCGTGGCCCCAGCTTCATGGAGGAACACTTGCTGCCTTCCTCTCTCCAGGAAGGGGCTTTCTGGACAATTCATCGCTTGTACAAAGGAAATTTGAGGGAAGGTGACCTGAGCCATAATGTCTGAATGCCACATAGTCCTAAGCTTCAAAGCCCAATTTATTTTTGTATTCAGCAAGAAAAACTGTGTTAACTGCCCAGGAGATGCTATGATATTTCTTGTTCAGCCTTAACTGTAATCTGCTATGTATATGTATTAAGATGCTGGAATCATAGGGTTTAAGATAAGATAAAGGCACTGTATCATCTAAATCTAAATTTCCGTACTAACACAGATCATTACCTTTCACCGAGGTGTCTGCACTTTGAGCCCAATGATTTTATTTAAACTGAAGTATTTAGCTTTTGGAAAAAGCAGATGAGTGTCACAAACAGAGAAAAAAAGAGAAGCGTGCTTAGCACCCATGCACGAGGCATCCAGGAAAGCATGGGTGCCCAAGAAAGAAAATTCTCTCTACTACTACAGACCACATCTTATATATTACAGCTGACCTCTAAGGCTTCAGGGCTGGAGGTAAGGGAAACTAAAACCCCAAGCACATTTGGCCAGTTGGGAAGAAAATGAATTCTGTGTTAGCTCTGGTAGGTGACCAGATAAACCCTTGAAACATGAGACCTGATTATAATCATTTTCCTAATGTTGAGCTGGGTTTTGTGGAGAATGAAGGGCTGCTTCTGCTCACCATCCCTTGAGGATAAAGGGCCTGACCATAGCTGTTCACAGATTTGCCCCTTCTCCTCCCTTCCATTTCCAGACTGTGGAGCTTCGCAGGGGAGCAGGTTCAAGCTGTGTCCTTTAAAAAGACCTCTGATGTTTTATGATGCCCAGGAATGGTGATTTCATTGCTTCCCCAGACACTGGTGTTGTACTGGCTCTCCCACAGCTTCACCCCTTTGCAGGCAGTTTGCTAGCTTTCTGAGACCAGAACTGCAATATCACCTAGGAGCTAATGTAATACTAGGTCATTTTTCTTTAACTGAGATTCTCTTGTAGTGTGTCACTCTGAGGATGACTCTGCTTTTGGAGGTATATGAGAGGCACAGTAAAAAAAGCAGTAAGTACCTCTTTTGACAGAATTAATTCTTTGGCTATATGTACCACACATAGCAGGTTTAGAGAAAGCACTGTGTGGCATCTATTGTGATTTTGAGAAGTAAAACATGATCCCATTAGAGCTCTGTCAGAATCCATGTATGCTGTACCTCAGCCACATCTACTTTTGAGGTTTTTAAAGTATCTTAAAAAAAAATCTGTTTGGGGGATCTGCATGTGTTACAGTAGGGTAATGCAAGATGGGATTTATTTGTCAGGCTGAAGCTTCTATTTATATATATGTTTTGAAGGAACATCGTAGGTAACCCTGAAGGAAAAAAGGCAGTGAGGAAGCTGCATATCTGAAGGTACATTTCCTAAAGCAAGATGTTTCCCCACCATATTAAAACTTCCTATCAGTCATCATTTTCTTCTAGCGTTGCTTAGAAACTTATTTCAAAAATTGTCCAGTATTGCAGGGTTTCTCTTCAGTGGGAGAAAGTCCTGGCTTCTGTGAGCCTTTGAAAGCTGAAGTTTAGAATAAGAATTCTTTAGCAGGATTAGAAATGTTTCTGGATCTCTTGTGAGCATATCTTCTGTGAAAAAAGCTTTTTCTTTTTCTTCCTTTTTTGTCAAATAAAATTGGAATTTGTCATCTAATTTGCTCCCTCAAATGTGTCTTTGAATAGTATGATTTGTTATGTATGTTGAAGTATGTGCTGATAAATTGCTTTACAACATACATATGAACATAGACTGATATCCTCTAAAGTAAGATCACTTACTGAAGCTGTAGGGGATTTTGCACATTCCTTTGCAAGCCCTGGCATTAAATATCTGCCAGGTTGAGGGTTAGAGAGACAGCAATACCAAATATTAGGCAGTGTTGCAGCATATAGGGGAAGCCTGGAAGATTATGCTGTGGAACTCTATGAGTCCTGAATCTGTTCAGGATCAGAAGGGCAGAGTGGATATTTAAAACTGTTGTCCTTACGTCTGCCCAGGCTGCAAGCTCTGGGCAGATTGCATTGAAGAATACAAGTGACAGTGTGTACCACAGGCTTTTCAGGGGAATCATGCGGGCTGTGCCCAGTGAATATGCCGTACTCAGAGAAGATACTAGGCCAACAATCTTGGGGGGGACAGAACATCTTTTCTTTGCAGCACAAATACAGCAGGGCTATTGCAAGGCCAGTTTCCCCATAATACCCAGTGACCAATTATATTGTTGCTAAACCAAGCTACAGTAAAATCTGTGTCATGCTTAAATTGCTGTAACAAAAATGTGCGGTCAACTGTATCAGAAACCTTTGGTAGATCAATAAATAAGGCTCCATAAATGTGGCTTATATCCAGAGAAATAATAGTATCATTCCCAATGCATACAGCCACACTGCAGTAGTTAGTCTGAGCATGGTCCTGCATCCAGAATGAACAGCATTTGCTTAACTGGTGTATAAATCTGCTGTGCACACATGAATGTGTGGGTGACTCTTAACTGAGGAATGACCAAGGTATATTTGAGTTTTTGTGCAGCTTTGTGAACCTAGAGGAGAACCGCTCACCCTGTAGGTTCTACCTAATTCAGACTGAGGGATAGCATGCGTGCTGCCCTGACTGATGAGGTGTAGAGCGTGAGTAGCTGTCACATATGAAAGGCACATGGGCAGCAGCTCCCCCTCTTAGTGTTGCAGCACTGAGTCACCAATGCCAGACCAGCAGGATTTCTCCAGTATTGTTTCTTTTCTGAAATGTCGTTGCTTCCTGCCCCATAAATTACATACACTAATACTTGGGATGATTTTGACTGGCTCTAATGTAGCGATTGCAGTCAAGTAATGTGTTATGAACTCGTAAACACTGGCAGTCAGGCCGAATTGTTTATTAGACACATTTATAATCCTGTTCTCATGACATTTTTTCATTACTGGGTAACTTTTGAGGGAGGGTGAGCTTAGTGATTAATCATTATTATGGAGAAATTAGAAGTGATGTGTACTAGTCACAATTCTGACTTTGTAAAATCAGTTAAGGGTGCCAGACTAAGATGGAGTCCTGCTGCAGTTAATGACTATTGCAAATCTCTCATGAAGCTGTGGATCCTCTGAAGGGATCCTGTCCAGCATGTTTTGTGTTCATGAACCCATGGGTTCTCCCCATATCCTCACACCTGTGCCTGATTCACATTGTATAAGGCATTTTCCACAACTGTAGCCATAGCATCAAGTCTTTTAGGRCAGTCAGTAGAGGTTTATGCTCTTAAATGTGACCTGGTATTTGTATCAAGCTGGATGACACTGGCCGTTTATTGGACATTGAGCTGGGGACTTTTGGAGCTCTCTCACTCTCCCCGCCGACCCTTGTATCCTCTTTAGGGTGTGCAAGTATATGTTCTTGGTCATTGCATGCCTTGTGCAAGCTACAGCTCTGTGAGCTTTATGAACTAAACAAGGGATGTGTGTAAGTTCCACAAGATAAAAATTTCACATAATGTAAATTCTACAGCATCTAGCTTCTTAAAGCTGACACTTTCCACCTAAAAAAAATATAGTCAGACCTGGGCTTAAATTTGGATGGAAGCAGAGCAGTCTCTCACCTAGCATATTTTAGCCCCAGAACATGGGGCAAAGGACCGGCAGTCTCAGAGATCAGCAGCTGGAGCCAAGCGTGTGCATGTGACATTTAACCTTCAAATGAGTGGCAAGGACTGGGGTGTACGGTGACAGAAAATGGGTGAATAGTAAATCCAGTAAATGGGTTTGGTATATATGTGAAAAATGTTCGTATGGGTCATTTAACACCCCAGTTACCCAAATTTGTCCTGGCCAGGGGCTTGTCACTGAAGCAATTAATTGAATGAGATGGGCAAGGATCCATATTACCACACCTTTCTTGGCTAGGGTTGTACATGTACATGTGACAAATAAATTGCTGGTGACTGGCAGAGATTGTAGTGAAAGGTGACATGCCCCCTAGCCAGAGGCGTGCTTTAGAGGCAATTAATAAATGRTTTGGACAAAGACATGTGACAACACCTGTCCCAGATAGCACTGCACATACAGATGAAATTAATGAACTTGATGAAAGGAAGAAGAGATCATTTAAAGTAAAGTCTCCTCTAAAGAGCTAATAACTCTGGTAGAATATTTCTGCCTTAGCTACAAGGGAGTGCCAGCATTTTCAAAGCCATGGTGCTTGTGCCTATCTGGGTAGTGTAGTGTATGCAGGTAGGCAGGAGGAATGAGGAAGAAATTTTAGTGTCCTGAAATTCCCTAGACTTGAAAGTCCTTTGCACATGTGACATGTGTAACCCAAGTGTAATAAAAAGATACTAGAAGTTTCCAGACATTGTGGATTGCTCTTATAAATATCTTTGCTATCAGTTACCAGATAATGGAATATGTAAGTGTCTGCAAATGGACATTCTCTTATTGACAGTAGTTGTAATTTTAGAGCATTCTAAGCCATGATACATTTGTACAATCCAAATGAGTATTGATCTGAACATAGTCCTCGCCAAATTTATGTTGGGTTGCACCTTTGCATAGGAAGCACAAATTTCTACAGGGTGATCTTGAGACCAAATTGTACAATTGTACAATTGACCATTACACAATTGTAACAATGAATTTCTTTTCCATGGACATACCTGGTTCATTAGCTGTTTTTCTCCTGTTTCTTTCCCCTGGAAAATCACACTTACTCTTCCATCCTGGAGTTGCTTCTCCATCATGAGCCTCTCCCTGAGTCACTACTTGTTCAACTGAAAGACTTTCAATGCCAACAACTAATTATTTTGGCTGATAATGTGTCCAGTCCTGCCCTCATGCTCTAATGGAGGATAGGACTCCATCAACTTAGGAGTTTCACCTGAAGATGACTGCCTCCACACAGAAAGTTTACAGTCTTGGTTTGTGATGTTTGTCTTCTTCCTTTTCATATTAGAGAACTAGTCTGTCCCTCTCTTATGATGTCTTCCTGCAGTGGATGCATCATGCATCGTGAGTTCATTTTCTTCCTACCGRTCCAAATGAATTTTTTGGGAGTGTTGTCTTTGTGTTCTACAGCAGTAGCATTGCTAGTATAGCTCAAAGTATCCCTGATATAAACTTGTGAAGATTTCCTTAGCTGTTCTATTGCAGCTCAATTTTGTCTGATTTCTGCAGAGCTCTTTTTCCCAAGCATCTGTATCTTGCTGACTTGAGATGGACAGGAATTGTTACTCAGCCTTTACAGACCCAAGTTTCATGTGTCATCAATTACCTTCCTCCAGATGAAGAAGTGTTGAAGATTCTCTCAGTTTTGTCATGGCAACTCACGGACTTTTAAGAAAAAGCAAGAAGATAATGTTAACTTAAATGATCGGCAAACTGGTCGACAAGCACAATGGGAAATGATCTTTAGTATGTACATTAACAGCTTGCCATTTCAGAGAACTCCTTTTAGTTGAACTGAGTGGCAGTTTTGCTCTTTTACAGAACTTCATTCCCACAGCAGGGAGAACGCAAGGAAAGGAAGAGCAGGACCCTACAGATGGAGTCTGATCAGTTAATTTTGACAGAAACTTAAAAGGAATCTTTTCATCTCCTCATAATTCTCTGTCCATCTTTTGCAGGGTCTCAAAGAAAGGGAAAGAGCACGGTGCCCTCAGGCCCCACCACTCCCACAAGGTCAAACGCATTATCTTCTCTAGTGCCATGTCTGAACTGTGGCTTTGGAGAAAAAGACAAACAGAAATCTGTTAATTTTTTCCCCCCACCCTAAATGAAACATAAAAGCAGCATCAGCATCAGCAGCAAAGTCTTACAAAGATAAGGATGATCATACAGAGATTCTTCTGTGCAGAACAGGGACACCCCATACTTAACATGTTCACAGGCACAGAGATGATTTGCAGGCTGGTTATCACTCCTGACATGTGGTCTGCTGGAATCTGGAGATATGAGGTAACTGCCTGAGCTGCGTCAGTGTTTTGAGTTAAAAAAATGAATGCATTACTGTCAAATGAACCTTCTGTCTTTCTTTAGGCCCTTTTTGTTATTAATATGCAAACAAAGAATTATCAGGGCAACAACTGCATGTTGAAAAAGAAACTGACTCCAAAATGAAATMATTTGGCTGAAATATAAAGGACATACCTACAAAAATATCAAATAGATGGAGAGATATAGCACCTTAAATGTATAGACCTAGAACAGCAAGGATGTGGGCTTGATGGTTGTGATCCCGTCTTCCCACTGTCATTTCTATTGGAGAGGGAGAAAGAGAGAGAGAGGGAGATCTGTGTATGGCTTGTCTCAGAGTCTGCRGGTCTTACAGGGCTCAGCTTGCCATAACATTGGATGCAAAATAGGACTAACGTACAACAGAATGCACTGTTATCTGCTGGTCTCTGTTATGAGCCCATATAGAGTGGAAGGGATTGAAAAAATAAAGGATGTGTTTTCAACCATTGGCTCCACTCCACAGAACCAGGCCAGTAGTCGATAGACCAAGCTGTATCAAGGGTGTGTGCTGTCATGTGAGACTGACCTGCTGGGATATATTTTTCTGTATTATTTCTCTGCCTCCTCTAACTCTCCTCTTGGAAATGACAAAACACAGCTGAGGGGCACTGCCTTTATGGTAAAGCCTCTGCAAAGCCTCCCATGCTGCCCTGATCGAGAGGGAACTACAGACTGAAAGAGTGGAGCAGAGACCGGAGTCAGAGACAAGGGAAATTTTTCCAGAGAACAGCTTGACGGGAAGATTCAGGCTGGGATCACATACCTTGTAGATTCCTGGCCAGACCTGTTCTATGTAAGTCTTTCGATATGCAGATGTTAATTAAACCAGTTTAATTCAATTCATTACAATCTTTATCAGAACCAGTCCAATAYAGTCTAATAACAGTCGACCCACTAATTGTTTTCCAGTGAAAATAGAGTTGGTCAATCTGAACCTACAGGGCTTTATTATTGATTACCTGGGAGCTAGATTGATGGTCTTTGCTTAGTTCTTAATGAATTAATCCGCATTGGTGATGAGGAAAAGTGGAAATAGTTTTGACTGTAGTCTTGCTGAAGCTGAGTGCACATCCTACATTTTGCAAACCAGCAATGGATAAATGAGAAGGCTCCAGCTCAGCAGAGTTCATCACAGGCTTCAGAATACTAATTTTGTTGTTCTTTGTTTTGCTTTTGCTTAGAATTGAGCTTGAGTCTACAAGCACATTCTTTTCTTTGATCTCTAACATGAAAATGGCTCAATTTCAGTTTTACAGTAAAGGATAAATCAAAGCTGGAATTTGGGCTTCCTACTTGTAGGCCATATTTGAGTTTGCTGTAAATCAACATGACCACTGGTTGGCAATGAAGCAGGGTTTTGTACCAACTTAAAAATGTGCCCTGCTAGAAAATGGTATGAATGAACTACAGGGTTCTTAGAAGAACACTTTTAGAGTTACAAGTAATCTGTCTAAATTTAGGAGAATACCTAATTCCACAATGCTATTATTTTCGATAGTAAAAAGTGATTATTCTTGGTTTGTGCAATTCTGTACCTGTAATTAGAAGCACTCTTCTTAGAAGATATTTTATGCAGAGAATGTACATGCATGCACACACAAAGACATATAACCACGTGCACAAACAGCTTTATTTTGAATTTAGGTTTAGGGGCTACTAAATTGACATGTGTTGCTGCCTACTGCTTTATAGGAGCCCTTGGTTAAAAAGACATGAGGATACTGGTTGTAAAGCCATCATGTTACAAACATTAGTTAATGCTTCTGTCAGTCAACTCTCTCTGGAGTGCAGTAGTCTCAGATCCGAAGGCATTAATCTTACACTAGCTGATATATGGAAGTGCAGCACTGCTCTTCCATTAAATCAAAATGGTGCTCAGTCCTTCACAGAAGTGCATCACAGCCATGGTAATGTGCAGCTCTGCTCTTCTGGCAACATGCTGCACTGTTGACTTGTGAAAGAGATTCTGACTTTTCACTAACGTATATAAATCTTTGGTTTTCAGCACTGGAAAATAGAATACAAATAGGACCAATAAATTCCTGCAATATGCCCCCAAACCAAAAGGAATCTAGAGAATCTATCTGTATTAAATAGTAAAAGACAACAATAAAATCCACAACTTTATGCTGAAAGTCCAGTTCCCTTGCTCCCCTGAATCACTGCAACATAGTAAAACTGAATTGGTCAGAGGGTTGATTGAAGGTATGGGAGAAATGCCAGATAATCATTAAGGTGTGGCAAATTCTGATCCACTGCTTTGCTGCAGTGCTTGAAATTCTTGGGACATCAATGTGCTCTTGCTCTAGTCTCCCAGCAGGTGTATTTAACGAAGAGGATGCCTGCAGCAGCCACCTCCAAAGTGAATTAAGACTGATCCCAGTTCCCTTTGGAGAGGGACAACCGGATGTCAAAATGCTGGTGAGAATTCTTAGCAGGGAAATCTGAGGTGTCATAAGTGCCTCTGGTAACCCAGAATGAGGTGCCTAATCCCTCAGGAGGAACAGGATTAAGTCACATCAATTCTCTCAGCATTGCTTTATGGACTAGTATATGCAGTTTCCTGCTGACCGTGCTGGCAGCTGTGAATCCCATTCTTAAACAATTCTCCCCATCCAGGGAACAGGAGGATAAGGGGATGGATGCCCCTGTGGGAATGCAGGTCCCTTGCTAAATATTGTCGCAAGTCCTGAATAAGAAAGTATACTACAAGAGAAGGTTGAAGTGTATCAGGAATAGATTGAGGATAATTTGAATGACCTATATGTTGCAGAAAATGATTCTAAATGAGCAGTCTGATTCCTTCTGGCTTTCACATCATAGCAGCAGATTTTCTACAAGTTCCTTGACTTCAGTGGGATTATAGCCTGGTGTATATTTGCGAACTTGAACCTTCATCTGCGCTCACAATAGCAACAACTTCAACAGTCACACGAAGACTTGTTCACTGTATCTCATTTATTTTCACAAGGTGATCTTGCGTACCCTCTACATTTCAGTTCTTGTTGTAGTGATAAGGTGAATGTGTGGCAAGGGGCATAAATTTAGCTCATTTCTACTGTCAGCCATGTGCACTACGCAGTGAGTCCAGCTGCGAGCCTGAAGCCCGTCTTGGTTCAGTGGGTAGCTCACTGGATCTCTCTGTAATCCTTCTCTGGAAAGAGATGGCAATTTCATATGAAAGGTTGCGCAGCCATATAGATACTCACTGCATTTAAGACAAACCCTCCTTGCGAGAATTAAAGCTGGTGCCATGATCTGTGCTTTTCAATCTTAAAGAATACAGTGCAAAGTTAAGTAGCACTGCAGCATGCCACTAATAGCTAATTCAGAATTAAGACACAGTCAGTGCCACTGGATGTGCCATTAGTCCCTCTGCATCCAGCCTCCTTGGGGAGTTACAGCTGGTTAAAAAAAATTGAATGAGTGAACAACATTCTTCTAAATCCTTTTTTTGGGTAGAACCCAGATCTGATCCCACAGGGGAAAAATGCTTCACATTGCTGTCCAGGGCTTCAGTTTTGCTAAAGTTGGCGTGTTTTTTCGGTGTAGTTATGGATTGTTTTCTGGACCATTTTTAAAGAATAAAATTTGAAAGAGAGTATTTCATTGTGAAAATTATCAATTTATGACCTTAGACATTTTGCATTAGCTTTTCTTCCATTGTGTCTGCTGGACAAGTCTCTTTTCCACTAGAATCAGCTATGTTTGTTGACAGAAAAGACAAATAGTGTTCATGTGGAGAAATGGAGGGAGAACTAGCAAAAGAATGGGAGAGAAAGCATCAGCTACAGCTAGGCTGCAGCTTGCAGCATGTGTTTGCACAGAGCAATGCTGAGATGGGTGGTTCCACACAACCCATGGGACAGTTTGGGAAAGTACAGCTTCACGGGAGTCAGCTAAAGGACTGCATTTGGAATTGCTCTTTATGGTCCTACTCCACTGCCTCTGCAAGCTCAGGTCATCAGGGTCTCTGGGAAGGTCTAACCCCTTGTGTCAGTGTATATATGTATATACACACACGTGTGCATTCTTTCATTGTTCTAGCTCCTGTCTTTAAAACCTTCCCCATTCTTTCTGCAGGCATCCTCTGAGGAAGTCTCATTAGCTTGCTCATCTGCAGTTATGTTTTGATCTCTGCATTGCTTGTTGCCATAACTGCCAGGTCCTCGTTATTTGTTCTTCAGTTTTTGTTGGCCCTTGTTCTCCAAACCGTTTTCACTATGGTACCTTCAGGGTGTTCGCTATTAGGCTTTAATCTTCTTGAAATGTCTTGATCCCACTGTGTCATGTATTTTATATCTTGTATCACAGTTGTAAGACCTTTGGAGAAGGGGATGATATTTATTCTGTTTACGTAGCACCTTGCACAAAGGGGTACTAACTTGATTAGCCTCTAAGCTGTACTGTGCTGTCTGTGATATTTAAGGCTAAGTTATCACTGGGTATAAGCCCCTGATTTGCCAGTTGCCATTTTTAATCTAGCCTCTTTTGTGTCTGTTTTTTTAGGGCTGATTGAATGCTCCAACCAATTACAAATTTGTAGGCAGGAAGTAAACTTGGTTGCTTCCTCCATGGGGCTGTTGTGCTTGATTTGTAAATGGGGTCCCCCACAAAGCCAGAGTCCGGTACAAGTCACCTCGATTGCTCCTGTCCAAATTGAATCCGCCTATTACTAGTCACTGACCTTAGATTTAGTAGGAAGCTCATTTTCCTGCCTGTGAATTGTGCTATCATTGCCATATTTTTTCATCTTTATATACTAGTGTTATATAATACTATATAAAAAGCATTCATGAAGTCAACTGCCTTGCATTTCCAGCTTCAGTCCTGACAGCTTTTCATTGCTGGGCTCACAAAAGCTTTACTGAGCATGACCTCCCCTTCAGAAATCCACTTGGACCATTCACTGTGCAGCTTGTCCAAATAGTCATCTGTTCTGTGCCTTATCACTGAGTTTGTGATCTTCGCCTGTACTGCAGCTCTGTAGTTTCCTAGTTCGTCCCTTAATTCCTTTTTAAGCATGGATGCCATGTAAGCTTTCTTCAAATGCTCAGCCCTATTGAAAAATAATTGCAGTTTTCTAAGGTGATGTACAAACCGTTGCTGTTAACAACAGTGGTACTTCAAAGGCTTTGAGCTATGTAATGCTATGGACGTTTTTCAGAGTTCTTTTCACTAAGGATCCCACCCAAGCTGGGTTTTCTGCAATTCAGTGTGAGAGAAGAGCTGAAGATTCTCTGAAATTCAGAAGGATTTGATATACTGCTAGTTTTTAAGTGGAAGGTGCCAAAAAGGGGTGTGATAGAAACCCTAAAGCATGTATAACTCTTTTCACAGTCTGTGGTTGTATTATTATTATTTTTTTTTGCATCTCTCTTCACTGTACAATTCCAGATGCAGCAAGTCCCATCGTGATGTCCTCTGTGACTTCACATGGCTTGAATTTTTTCTCTTTAGCTGCTATGTTACCATCCTTAGTTTTGGTAATCTGATGTGTTGCCCCATTGGTAAATGCATATCTTGTTCTTGTGTGGTTTTCTCTTCCTCCCYGCTATTCATGAGCGCAAAGGAATACATTTTTACTCTAGCAGTACTAATTCTTTCTGCTGAACAGCCTGTCTTTTTAAAACCTACAACCTTCCTCAAGGACAGTCCTGCCCTGGGGCAGCTGCATATATTGATGCTCACATATTGTGGCTCAGTTTTCATTTCTTTACACTTCTCAGACTCAACCTGAGCTACTTCTTGATAACTTCAACAACTTTTGTACTTCACTTGCACACTTGGCATATGCATTGTTGCTTTAGATCTCCTGGATATCTTTCCTGTTGTGCTTTACTGAAACTGCTCCTCCCACACGGTGTCCCACTAACTGAAGGCCATCGAGAAACAGTACTTTGGACCTTCTGTGGAAGGCTGATACAAGAATGCRGAGCAGGACAATACTGAAGAAATCTTTTCTTAAATTCCAACCAAGTGTTAACTCTGTGTCTTATCGACTTGGTACTGTTGACGTTCCCTTTCCCTGCTGTGTTCTCTCGCTACGTGTCCTCTGAGAGGTGGAATTTATCACCTCCTAGGCAGATGGGGCATTTGGCAGGAGCGGGATCCAGATGTAAAGCGTTGGAAAGTTCCCAATAGCAGCATCTGGGCTTGGCTCTGGCTTATTGCCTGAATTCTTTGTGAACTCCTAACAGCTGGCCGAGGAACTGCCTCTGGGGTTAGCTCGGAGGTGGTTGCTACAGATCTGGCTGTGAAATCATATTCTCCTGACATACCTCTCCACTCGGAGGAAATGTACCCATACGTTTACATGCAGGAATCTTTTGTAGCTCAAACTTCAAATGTACTGTGTAAAATATGAGCATGTATCTTTTTGTCCCCACAAGACTACTAATCTGAAAACTGTGAGGAATAAGTTTGTGCGTGTGTGTATTCATGTAAATGTATTTCTGTATATATGAATATAGTTAATTGTTAGTTCATTCTGTACTGTTATGACTGCTTTGACTCCAAGTCAGTGGACATATGCCAGCAGAGTATTTGGCTAACTATTTCCCATCTCATGTAGCTGCAGAACACTGTAGGTTTTGGGCATGTTGCCTTCTGTCCATTTTACTTAAAACATGGCCTTGCGCAGTTGAATCATGTTGTCTTCATTATGTGAAACTTACTCCTGTGCACACGCTTGATAAAGAGTAATTTTGCAGGCTTAAATGACTTCTAATTCTGTGCCTTCCCACCTTTGTGGTGATTTTCACCACTAAACAGATTTCAACGCAGTCCAAAAAACCCAAATGTATATGGAGGCAGTATTTTATAATGTTCACCAAACCTGCCTGTATCATGAATAGAAAATATTCTCAGTCTTCTATTTCTGATAGATCATTGACTATAATATACTTGAAATAATGGATAAAATATATATATATTTCATAGATATGTGTGTGTATATATATATATTTCTTTTATTTATTTATTTCCTCTCTGTGTATAGATATATATTTCTTGCATGTGTGTATATAAAAAAGGCATTTTTCATATTTTTTATATATATATGAAATATAGAGGTCTGTATAATTAAATGGTCAGACTTCTGAATGATCAGACTTCTGGCACTTCAGGGTATAAAAATCATCATTTTCATTGACTTTTTTATATTGCCATAAATCCTTATTTGGGCTGACTTCCATTGGAGTGTGTTCTTATGTGTATGTAATTAAACAAACGAACGTGCATGTTGATCATATGCCTTCAAAATAACATTTGCTGGGAAAAAATGTACCATCAGCATTTCTTAGATTTTGGGGCCAACCCCTCATCTGTAGAAATTTTTGGATTCAAGCCAGCATAGGACCTGGCTAGGGATGATTAGTGTAGGTGCATTTTGAAGCAGAAGTTGTGTTTACTGTACCCAACATGTCAAAAGCACTTCCAGAAACAAGCCATGTGTAAAAGCAGGAAAGAAGACTTTGGATGAATGTCTCCACTGGAACATATCAGCACAGCTGGGCTGAAGTCAGTGAGCTACGCACTGATTCACATGTACTGAGAATCTGCCTCCGTGCTGGGAATAGTCCAGTATACTTAAAATCATGTATGAGATGTACATGACTTAGCGTGGGTAATATGTGTGTTTGTTTATAACTGACTACAGTGTTTCAGGCATATAAAGCAAGAAGCCTTAGGATTTGTTCTCCATTTTGTAGAAATCCTCTTTTCCTGTGAGCACTGTGAAAAGACGCTGCTTCTGCTGAGGAAGGCTGAATGCAGAATTTGACTACTGCAATACGTATCTTTGGGTGTACCCATGCTGCCTTTATATATACATGTAAAACTAGGAGAATGCAGGTGAAAAGTGGTTGAAAATAGTAGGGTGTTATCTACTAATTTCTACTAAATCATTGGTAGGTGTTTTTCAGTGTCGTCTCTACTGAAGGTTTACTTAAATCAAGAGTGCTTGGGTCTTACAAGGTAAACTAGTCCATCTCACTGCGCTCTTTGTACTCATAAGCCACCAAGAATTTTGCTGTTGTTGTTTTTCTCTGTGATAAATTGAAATATGCATTTGTTAAAGACAAGAAAAGGAATGCCTTTTGGTATTTTTCTCTTTATTTCCTTAGATCACAAGTAATTTTGAATATGAGAATAGGAAGCGGTTGTTTAATCTCTGAGGTCATCTCTGCTGAAGCACAAACCTCAGTTTTAGTACTGAGTGTGCAGGATAGATGCTGTCCCCTGAGACAGTCCATCTTTGACATCATAGGAGTAAGTCGTCTGTACAGTTGCTTGTAGTGCAGGTTCCCTGCGATCATCTCCTTTTGACAGCTCAGCTGTTGTCAGAGATTTTCTCAATCAGGGGCAATACATCTGTTCTTCTCTCTCCTTTTAACATTGAAGATGCTGTTCTGACTGACTCTCAGTTATCTGGGGGAGCCTGGTGCTTAAAGTCAGAAGCATCAGACAGCACCAGGCGTCATACCCTCTGCACAACCTCTGCCAGTCAGGTCAGGTTAGCGRCTGCTGTATTACACACAGCAAGCATTGATTCTCCTGTTGTGGCTTCTCTGTGTAACTGCTGAGACCCATCTCTCTCCATTACCTCGTCTAGAAAGTGCAATATGCATGGAAAAGAAGGGTATTTATACAATGTGGAGCAGAGAGAATGAGGGAATCATGAGGGAGAACAATATTTTCTCTATTTCAGAGACTTCTGCAACTTCTCTGCAGTTTTTATATTCCTTTTGGTACTAACAAAGGTAATAGGATTATTTTTTTTAATTTTAGAACTGTAGCAGGTGCTGGGGAATGGCAGGATGATATAAAACCTTTTTGCTTCTTGTGTATGCAGTTTGAGGTCATCCGACATTCAGTGCTCTCAAGTCTGTATGACGTGATTAACATGCACAGAGCCAACATCCCTGAAAGGGTGATTCTGCACTGTTATGCCTAAATCTATACATAGCAGCTGTCCTAGACTATACCAGCTGGTTGTTGAGCTGGAAGTCTTGCTGACATGCTAATCACCAATAACCTTCTAAAACCACTTGGTAGTTGGGGCAAAGTATTAAAGAAAGTTTTAAGATCAACAGCCTTCATGCATATCTAATCTTTTCTCTCTAAAAAGCACAGAGCAAAAATCTCTTGCATACCTTTAAAACCCACAGTGCTATCCAGACCTGCTTGGATTCTCACTCCCTATACCAGAAAAAGTGGATTTTCTGGCAGCATCTTCTGATGTTTTCTAGAGGAAATCTTAGAAGCTATAGCAAAGACCTCTGCTTCTGGAGCTCAGGCAGTAACTCTGTTAGCTAGCACAAAGTAGCACTGAGCTGCTATCTCATAGACCTGAGACTACAGCTGAACACATGCCAAAAAATATCATTATCATATTATAATGCTATTTAATCTGTTATTGGCAATCTCCCTTTTCAGAGCAGTTCTAAGTCACTGGCTTGTTCTTAACTTAAGCTTTCAGATGAACTGGGGAATTCCACACAAAAGCAGCTAACCCATCTTGAAAAAGAAAAGATCTGTCCATTTGGTTTCCCGGGTGCAGCAAGAACATCTGTTTTTTTCCATCATTTTCTTAATACCTTTTTAATAATGTCTGCTTCACCTTATAGAGTGCAGTAGTGCATTTACAAGGAACTCTTTCTTTTAACAGCCATTGTGTTTTTAACAGTACTTTGAATAATAGAAATTCACTTCTCCAGTGTCCCAAGTGACAGGGCATACTGTTCCATCAGTGATACATCTTCAAAATTAGATTTAGCAAATAAAAGTGTGTTGAACTTTAAATATAAATCAGATCCATTCCTTGGATCTTCTTTTAACTGCAAACCTTCAAAGAAATTATATTTTTACTCCCAGCAAATTACCTAGGAGAAAAAAATGACAAGAGTAATCTATTTTTTTCACAGCTGGTCGGTTGGCCAGAGTTTCTCATCAAGGAGTACATGCTGTTTGCTCCCCAGATGGACAGGCTGGATGAGTAACAAATCCACAGAGCCTGGGACACAAGGTAGAAATTATACTGCCTGTGCTTTTAATCTTGCACAGCTCTGCTCACTGGTAATTGCAAGTGGCCCATTTCCAAATGAGGCTCTATTGGGACAATATCCTAAATCTTGTCAGAATGAGTCCCATTAAATCCTGCACTGGAATTAGGCCAAAAACTTGTAATAATTATGGGAAACTTATTTTAAAAAAAGTTGAAGCCATATAATGGTGACAATTAGACATTTAAGCAACATCAGCTGTAATTGCAATCTTAGCTTCTTCTGCTTTGTCCTTATTGTGGCTGAGCCAGAATGACAAAACAAGAGGGGCTGGGAGAAGAGCACATGAAGTTGTGAACATGCTCAATGTCTGGGTTGTGCTGGGGTCCCTGCGCAGTGCTGGGGCAGCCCAGGGTGTTTGAACAGTGCCTGGCAATTCCCTAAGGCTTGCACAAGAAACATTGCCTATATCCTGCCACTCAGCTATTTGGGTCACATCTTGCTCAATTTGCTTTTCCTTTAATTTAAAACATGTTTACTATTGTCCTCATTCTGCCCAGGAATCTTCCTGCTTTATCAAGTGAAAGGCACTGAGATTTAGGAGCCTTTACTGAGAGAGTCCTATTAGAAAGTCTGAATCACAAAGTGATTCTGTACATTCACGCCAAACCATTTCCTCAGGGAGACCAACCTTCCCCTTACTCAAACAGTCCAGATGCTGAAGACCTGCATTTTCTTCTTCCTGTGCTATTGAGATGCCATACCAGAGCAGAAACATCTCAAAGGTACACTAAAATGCTAATGGGCATGTTTAAAAGTGATATGTCTAATTTCTAAAGAGAGCCTCAGGGCAAAATGCTTCTCTTTTCCTCTGGTGTAATCCTGTCGACTCCTAAATCATTATACTTTTGAACTAAGCATGTAAACATCAGACTCCAAATTCATTAGTGTAAGACTTGGAGGGCTGCTGTTGGGAATGCCGTGGTAACTGGAGTGCTCTGCTTCCCTCAGTCATTTTCATGTGAACTGCAGTGGTGGAGCAGAGCAATGGCCTGTCCAGTCCTGCGGGCCATCTCCTCTGGGGACGGTGCTGAGAGGGGTCCCATTTGTCAGGAAAGCTCAATGCGTCTGCTGAAAGCAGATCTTCTCTTTCTCTCTTTCTCTTTTAAAATCATGTCTGCTAATCAGGCTGATGCATTAACCCTGTCAGGACTGCATGGATTAAAAACAAGATACTCATAGATGTCTTCTTTACATCTCTCAGTAGCTGATGGTGCTTCTTACCCTCTTAGGCAATGAAGCGCTGTGCCATCTCCCCCTTCCATCGCCCCTTGGCCACACGCAGCTGGGTGACAGGTTCGCCAGCAGCTGGGGAATGGGCTGCTCATCCAAGTGTGCAGGGGCAACGTGGCAGGCTGGTAGCGACACAAGGTGGCCTTGGCTTTATGCAGAGGCGAAGCAGGCACTTCCCTGGAGCAGCGCACTGCAGATGGCACCACTGAGGGCTGCCCTCAGCCCTGCTGAGCTTGRAGGTAGATGAAACCTCCTCAGAGCCCTTTGCATCTTCTCTCTGGCCGGTCTGCCCTAGATGCATGTGTGGGAGAGGGTGTGTGGACATTGGTAGGGAAAGGTCAGATTAGGAAAAATACATTCAAACTCATTTATTTAGTAGTTTTTTAACTCTACTAATAAATGGTGATCGTCCAATGCCTCCCTGTTTTACCTGGTGTCTTGAAATCTATTGGGCCTGGGAAATTTCTGAGAGACGTGATTAGGACTCGCAGGAGTCCCTCTCCACCTTGCTTTATGTCTTCAGGCAAAGAGCAAAGCTGAAGCTCTGCTATGTAACACTATTTGAGGACCCAGTGACCACCCCTGCCCTCCTTGCTCTTACTAGTAGCCTCAGAGAAGTGAGTGAGGTGAAGTGAATGCAGTCCTCTTTCTGTGTAAAGAACAGTGCGTGAATAGTGTATCTTGGTACTGTATCCCAACACTTATTTTAATAGTTACTTAGTAGCTAAGTTCTGTGCTGTAAGACTGCAATCTTTCTTGGAAGGGCTTTGCTGATAGTTCCGCAACAGCTGAGGTGTATGTGTGCGGATCTCATGTAAGCCCTGTAGATTGCTTTATCTTCAGCAACCTCCTCAAACCAGTTGATCAAAGGTAATTTAGATAAAGCGTTTGTGCCCTTGTTTAACTTCATGGTCAATATTTAACTGCTTAACTGTAATAAAGATACCTTGCTAACTAGCACATACCATACATGGTCTGCTTGAATGCAGATTTGCTGCTGTACCCTAATGGTAATTTTTCTTCTCCATAAGAAAGTAACATAAGACTGTGTACAAACAAGAACATCAGTAAGCATGCACATTTGTATGAATGTGGGCAGAGAGGCTACAACTGAAAGGGCTAAAGATTAAAAATAATGCATAATTCTTGTGTAACTAGATAAAAGTGAAAGTTTTTGTACACTAGGGCAAGAGATTGGTATATCCTGGCTTCCAAGACTAAAAGGGACTACTTAATCTTCTGCATAACCTTGTCCAGGAAGTTTCCACAAGCAATTTTCTATACATTTACTTCAGACGTTTTTGCTGTTTGTGTATATGAAAGTGAGTGGAGGGACATGTCTAATACTAGAACTAATACTAAACAAAGTGCCTAAGAAATGTATGTATCTATTCAAGAACCCGCAAATCCTGCTGTAGCTAATGTTTTGATATCTTTCACAAACAGAAGGAGCAAAGTCCCTTTGCATTTCTGTTATTCACATGGTTATGTTCTGGCTCTGCTCCTATACTAATGATTTTTAGGAGGAAACTGAGGGCCAAGTACAGGACATTTATCACTGCCAGTGCTAATATTTGGAAAGCAACAATCCAAACTCCTTTACGGCATGAGCAGTAGGTGACAAGAAGCAAAATAAGGTTTTCCAAAGGGCCAGGTTTGTTGCTGAGCTCACAATAAAATATGTTCGAAAAAAGTGTAGACTGTTACAAGACCATTTTTACTGTCATTCTCCTGAGCAGAGATAGAGCTCAACTGAAGCATGGAGAACTCTGCTTAATGAACACTGTGGAAGCTCAGCATTCCTCATAGGTATGCATGAATGGCTTTAGCAGATTGACTTTCTGGCTGCCATTAAAAAACCCCCTCAATTTGGCCATATATTATTATTCTCTTCTTCCAGGCCAGCCCTTCAAGCTGTGGTCTCTTGTGGTTGTCCCAGCAGCCCTGAATGCAGGTTACCCAGTACTCAGTCAGCTCCCAAAGCAAATTGTTCACTACAGATTTCAGAGCATGTGTGCCTTGAACAGGACATGACTCACGGGTATGTGACACCTACCACGTGGAGATCCTCATGAGCCTACAGTACATCAGCTTTTGCCCACTGCTCAGAACCACATGCCGACAAGGACCCAGAGATTGATTGTCTCTTCTGCTTGGTCATTTCTTTTGTCATCTTGGGCTACTGTAATCAGGTCAGAGTAGGCTGAACTTTGTGCATGTGAGCGAGAGAGGAACCATTACCATGTTGTTTCGGTATTGATGGTTGATTTAATTATCCCTTTTCATTTTCAGTTCATGCAGGAAACATTCTTTTTCTTACCCACTTAGCCCAGTATGGGTTTGCTGCAAAAAATGTCTTAGCAGCAGTCTTGAATATTCCATGACTGCAGTGTCTGTGACACTTCTGTCTCACTACACATGTCAAGGCAGCCAGCTGCCTCCCAGAAGAATTAGGGTCAGACATTGCCCCTTCATGATGGTGAGTAAATACGGTTTTAGGTATGAACAAATTTGGGCTGAGGTATGAAGCAAGGAGATAAGCCACTCATGTATGGATCTTAGCATATTCCAAAGATGAGAGAAAAGTAATTGCAGCTCAATTAATCAGGACATTAATACATTCAGTGGGGATGGTAAGTAGCAGAGAATTTTCATATCATCAGCCACTCTTCAAGCCAAATGCTGGTAAGGGCTCAGACCTCAAAATATGATGTGAACTACAGCTACACTTTTGATCCCGTGGCAAAAYCATAGCCTGACCCAGAATCCATTGCCAAACTTCTTTTGGCTTCAGTGAGGTCAGAATTTGACTACAAGAATTTAACAGAACAATGAAAAGGGCTGGCCTTTATTTTTCCAGGAAAAATTCAGCATGAGGCAAATAGGAAGCAGATGTGGAGATGAATCATGAGGAACTGCAACATTTGGGTAGCACCTTGGGTGTGGCAAAAATGTTTTAAATCTGTACACACAGACATTTGGAAATATACATTGGACTTATCTGCAAGGCAGGAGAGCACCAGCAATTACAGCTTATTTATGTAACTGCCATTAGTTGTTGGCTACTGGTGCATTTAATTATAAACAAATCTCCTTTACTCTCCTAAGCCCCTTTTAGCAGGGAAGGGATGTTGGTTCAGCTGTCAAAAAGTGATAGAAAGAGCCATTTCAGGACATGTGGAGATTTCTCCTGCCTTAAACACAAAGCTTTCCTCTGCAGCTCAGTTTCTCCTGAGCTTACATTTATACTCCTATTTGAAGTGCCTTGGCTTCCTTARAGCCTTGTTCCACCTGAGGAGAGATGTTCCTGTCTTACTCAGTGTCAACTTTGATTCAGAAGGTAATACTGCATAGATCCAGGAAGCTGTGGCCTTTCCCACCAGTTGGTCATCTATCATTTCATTACAGTAAGGTTACCAAACTGACGTGTCCTGGCTAATTCTTATAATGCAGGTATATAGCTATCTAGTGTCTCCTCAGGTAACTGTACATGCTGTCTAAATTGATAATACTCAGTGATACCATTAGCAGCTGGCAGAACGTGACCTACCTGTGAATGTGACCCCATCATTCCACAGTGATCTTCTAACAGTACCTGTTTTCTCAGGGAATGTCTTGAGACATGCTTTTATCTTCCTGGCCCAGGATTGCAACTGTGTTTTATTTTTCCATAGAAATAAAGGAAGACAACACACTGCAAGTATTTGGCCTTGTAACTGCTAGTAAAGAAATGAAGACTTGCTGTTAATATTAGTTTTTACCATTTCTTCAAATGAGGCTATAATGAAATTTGATATAAAATTTTTTTAAATAGAGGTACAGCAGCTACTTTAAATTTAACAACTGCAGTATCTTTTCTTCCTATATTTTTCATTAACCTTCATGTGCTTAGTTAGTTGCTGTTCCTCAGTGGGAGTGTTTGACTAGAATAGAATGAGACTAATGAAATCTCTTGGGTTGCTACTACTGAAAAGGAAGGTGACTAAGAGCTAGAAGGACATCAAGCATGGCTAAATACAATGTTTGTTCATAGGTTACCCCTGTTGCAATGTTTGCATATGTAAAAAACATTAGTTGAAGATAAGAGCACTTAGTAACATGCTTTCAAAATTCTCAGGTATCCCATTCCACAGGGAATGGTTCTTTAATTGAGACACTCAGTTTGCACAGCAGGTCTGGAGAACATGCGTGCAGACTGGAACTCTGTGCATGAGAAGAGCCAATGGGACCAGTTCATCTCTTTTTGAAAGCCTGGCATGCAGCCTAGCAAATATCAACGATCAAAACATGTTAAGTCCCAACCCAGGGATGGGCAAAATGGGTTACGGTTTTGAAATTAGAAGAAGAAGAACAAGAAAAAAAGGAATTATAAGTGAGACACCTGATACACAGAAATACTGCATAACTGGGTAGAGCCTAATGAGGACCTTATAGTCCTAAACTCTGAGGAAAGCCCATTGTCRGCTATTGTGAGATTCCCCACATCTGCAGCAGGATTTGGACTAGGCCCTACGTTTCCTTGCCTTTGCCTCAGAATATTTAAAAAACCCTTCTATTTCCTTGTTTTGTAGATTGTGTTTACGGCCCATTTCATGTTTAGCCAGAGTGTGTCTGATACCACAGTGTAGTATAAGGGCTTACACTGAATATCAGCTTACGTGAGACCAGATACAATCTCCTGTTCATTGTTTGGAAACATGAAATAATGTTTATCTTTTCTGCAGCATATGGCATTAGTGGTCACTATAACAGAGCTCCTTCCATGCTGTGATAACAGTGTAACAGATACTATCATCTGTATGTCTTCAGAAGAATAGCAAATAATGAGCCAGATTCTCTTCTGTTCCCATTCCATTGAAGTTGGAGGAATTATATCAGCAGGAAGTTTGGCCTCATGCATGTTAATTGAGTTCTTTTCAGTTCAGTGCTTTGTAATATTTAATTTTAAAATTATAGCTGTAAATTGTGCCTAGCAATCCTATATCAAGACCTACGTCTGCTGCCAAGCACAGCTATTGGGCCCAGTTCTCGTTGCAGCAGACTGTCACTTGTAAGGTACCCTTGGCCATGCTTTTGAAAACCCCATTTTTAAAGTGACACCATTTGTAATTATTGCAGTTACCTGCTAACTCTGATGTGCACCACGTTTCAGTGCTTGACAAGCCCTGTACCTCTTAATTTAAGAGTAATGTGGCAGGAGAACGGGAAGCATATGTCCATCAAAGCAGACCCAGGCCTTGTCACAGAATGAAGCCTCATGTCCTCAGGCAGGTCTTTTCAAGTGAGATTCATAGCCCCAAGGGACCTGGTAAACAGATGCTAAGAGGCTTTGATTTGGATTGGTTTCTCCAGAGATGGCTGCCAACCTGGGCTGATCTGTCTATCTATCTTATTCTGTTTTCTTTTCTCATATGCAAGAAAAACAGCTGGGAAGGAAAAATGGGAGGCGGCATTGCTAGAGGCTTGAAGGTACAAAGCAGCTGGCTGTGAGACATTGGCAGTAACAGGGAAAGAGTGACTTGCTTAATTAGATATGAACTTCAGCGGCTATTGTTCAACCCATTTCTTATGAAACACCCCACGGTTCCTAGACTAGATGGCTTTTTTTTTTYCTGAAAGTGAAAGTGTCTATTTGATTTAACTGATTTTAATTTTATCTAATTTTATCTAATCAATCTCACATTATCATATTCTGTATTTGTAAATGAACTGTTTTCTACTACATTGCTCACTATTTTTACTATATGTACATTTACAGTAATGAACCTGAAAGCTGAAACAGATGATAACACGGTAATTGTTTTTTAGATCTGTAATACTTCATGAGTATTGCCTACAAAGCAGGGTTTTGATGGTCTTCAGGGGTAAATACATTAAAGCCAGGTATGTGCAAGCTCTTTTGCAATCTATTAGCATAATAACATCGTTTAAAATAAGCATCTTCATGATATAAGAACATCTGATGTTGGTCCATTAACTGCCTTCATCCTCRGTTCAAACTGCCAATGGTCTTCATATCTGGGCATCATTTAGTATTACAGCTGAGGCATTTCCTGCTGTTTTATGGAAGTGACTGAGCTCTCATAATATACTAGGGTTTAGCTTCTCTTCCTTTTAACATACATAATTCCTCATGTGAATGGGAAATCACCTTGATAAATGTTGCTGTATGCCAAGATATATGCTGGTTTGCTCATAGCTTAATAAAATTCCATCTTGAAGCCCTTAATTTTGCCATTAGCAGTTGTTACTTCCTCTTCGAACCCAGTAATTAAGTATCACATGAGGAAAATACGATTTTTCCTTCACTTATTCCTTGAAGTATCAAGGGTTACATTTGATAATGGTATTATGATACACATCTGTTTCTCTTCGTATTAGGAAGGTGTTAATGATACCTCAAAAATTAGAAAAGCAATTGCTTAACTAAACTGAGGGAATTCCCTACAAATGAGAGCATTATGTTTATGCAAAATTTGCTTAATTTGGAATTATTGTATAATTAGTTACATTATGCAGAAAAAAATAGATATCACTGTATCCAACTCTTCATTGTCACACTGTAAAACTACAAAGAGCTCTGATTAACCACTCTTCACTGAACATCATAGTTATTCTCTTATAGGTTATGTCCAGCTATGACAATGTGCAAAATTATTTAGTCTTGAGAGATACTGAAAGTTTAAAAGGTGCCTTCATCACAAGAAAGAGAAGTCAGAACGTAGTATTATTTCATTTAAAATAGACAGGTGTTAGGACTTAATTTTACTCTTCCATAGTTTTAAGTAGTGATATGTAAAACATATTATGGATAATATGGAGAGAGCAGCCAGAAAATTCCTAACAGCTTTGTTTCTGAGTACAGTCTAAAGATCACTAGCTTTATTATATGGGAATATAATGATTATCTTATGAAGAGATAACAGTTTTCCATATGTTCAGTTCTCAGTTCCTGGCAATGGCTCTTACAGGTTAAGGATATCATCATGTTTGCTTAGTAAAGAGCACCACTGGTATCAGAAATTACCTTCAGCAGTGATCTACCCCAGTGTTTGCCAGTCTTGTTACATTGGAAGACCGCCTCACCTTGTGAAATTTTCTATCATATTTTGTCCGCAGGTCAGAATTACAGTTCAGAAAAAGCTAAGGCAAAAATGTTTGTTTCCAAAGCTGTAAGCTGTGAAATGTTTGGATATCAGCCATCAAAATAAATTCAGTCAAAACCATTGAAACTTTCTACACCTCTATACAGTGTTTGGTGAGGCCATAGGAGCTTCCTGGGTTTTAGATCAGTTGCTTTAATTGAGTTAAAGTCCAGGATTTTGACAATGAAGACAAAAACGGGGTACAAATGTAGATCCATGTAAGGGCTTTTGAGCAACCTTCCATCTCAAAGACAGCCAGGAGATGTTTGGAGCAATTTTTTTGATGGCTGCATCCACTTTTGGGGAAAATGTTGAATTTAAATTATGAAGAGAGCAAAACTATCCTGAGAACAAGTAGTGGTGGAAGAATCCAGGAAATCTAATTGCTGGGCAGAGAGCTGACCTGCTGAAGAGGGCTGTACACAGCAGGCTGATGGTTTTCAAGAACGTTTCCATCAGTCGGGTCCTCGGCAATGTAGAGTCTTTGCATTTAAGTAAATGTATTTGAGAATAGATTAGGTTGCAAGCACTTGAATTGATTTAATGTGTATTTACTCTTCAGATATTCACTGTGGCTGTTTACCTCTGCAAGATAAATATTTAAAATTGCATTTGAACCTCACATTAACATTTATATTCATGTCATTATAGTTTCCTTTTGTGAATGAGATTTACCTATCAGTCTTAAAGCTGTAATAAGAATGGGTCTATTTTTGTAACTTTCAGCTTCTCATGATAATCTGCCATAGGGCTGAATTAATTCTGTGGCATGTTTATGGCTCATTCATCATCTGAGTCACAGGAATGAAGCAGGCATCAGGATAGAAAAGTATTGGTATTTTGTGAACAGTATCAGGCTGACAGGTCTTGCAATGGAAATCCACCTATAATGCAGCCCAGCCACCTACTCCTGGGTAGTGAACACTTATCAGGGGAACTGAACGAAGGATCTCCAGGACCAAAAGCATGACAGCTGAACAAGAAACTGGATACAGGCATTCATTTCTTTCTGGAGATTGTCGCTAGAAGGGAAAAGGCTCACCTAATGGTGATAGTTTTCAGACCTGAAGAACTCATTTGGTAAAATCTGCATGCAGACTTTCTCCGTGTTTCCCCCACAGCTGGCCAAATAGTGACTTTGTCATGGCTCTTGCACGTGCCAAGTTTGTGTCAGTGACTTAGGAGTGAGGGCTTTGTCCTCCCTCCATGTCTTTGTTTGCTGATGTATTAAAATACGTACAGTAACCAGAATAGTACAGGTTATCTTTCTAAGAAGGGATTATCCTCCAGTCACTCTTTCTCATCTATAAGTTATGCTGCAGAAGTGTGTCTGACACTGGTTGGATCACTACAGAGTTTAGTTTCTTCCAAGTTCTCTGTTACTGAAGAAATCAGAGATTCCCATGTGTCCAAACTAGATTTTCCTTTCCTGTTCTTTAGGAACTGTTCCAAATTCGTATGTGGTTTCACTTCAGATTTTATAGTTAAATGTTTAAGTACAAATCTGAGTTTCTGGATTTCATGGAAAATTTTGGCAAATGTTTCAGAGTTTGTCCACTGTGCTGCCAGTTTATAGCATGATTCTGAAAATTCTAAGTGATTACAGATTATGTAATTCATTTAACAATAAACTATCTCCAGTGGAAACAGCATTTTCTGTGTAATGTCATGAGTTTTGTTAGTTGGTCAGCTTACATAAATATTGTGCCAAAAGATCAAATAACAGGGTAGTCAGRCAAACATTTTGATTGTCCTCTCTGGTTTTTGTAAAGGGTAAAGCCTTTCATCTTTCTTTTCAATTTGCCATTTCACAGCTGAAAATTATTTCATAGATAACTGTAAATACATTTTTCTAAGATCTAAGAATATAATTATCTAACTGAAAAAATCTGAGCATATAAGGAAGCAGATTCAGATGAAATTATAAGAAAATTATGCCATGAAAATCATCTTCTTAAATAATTTTGTGCACTTTGAATAATTCAGTACTTGCACTCTTAAATTATTTTTATGCAGAGAGAAACATGTATTCAATAAATTCTGGATATTTTTTCCTTATACTTTACTTTGTTTTATTCTTTTGCTTTTTTTTAGATCCACAGGAATCTCTAATGCACAAGTTTTATAGAAAAGAGACATCTGATCTATGAGGGAAATGTTACAGGAAACAAAAAGAACTGAGAGATATTAAAGGAAGAAACACTTTCTTTTTGTTGTGGGATTTATACAGATAGAGGAGTCAGGACCTGCTGGACTCTTCGGTTTGCCCTCCTTCTCCAGACATGATAGTAGCCAGCAGTATGAATCAGTACTCTGATCAGCTTGACTCCAGCTAGTGTATATTAAATAGCAGTCTGTGCTCTGGTGTGGCTGGAAATCAAGGTATAATATGTTCAACTGTCTTAGTTTGAGTTTGTAGTCCTTGATACAAAAACTGCATCATATTCCATGGTCTGTACAGCACAGAGCACATCTCTGGTACCTCCTAAGGGATAGCTAACAGTAATCACAGAGATTTCTGTGGGAAGTGCTTTTCATGTTGGGCTTTATCCCCCCCTGTGTGATACGCTCCAAAGCTGCTATTGTGCCTCTTCACATCGCAGAGCAAACCATGTATCTTGGATAGGGACAGATAATTGTTGTTCCTTCTTGAGAGACAGATGGAGATGGTTTAAGACTGGACTTCTGGTATCAAAGAGGTCACTCAGATTTTCACCAGGTTTTACCTTTCTTCATTTTTTTTGAAATGCTATGGATGTTGGAGATCTTGAGTGAAAAACTGATTGCTGCACAGATTTTTAGAGAAGGTAAGACCTCATTTGCTAGTATGCTTCTTTTTTTGTAAAATAAGTAAGATAAATACATTCAAAGCAATAGATACAGATACACTCAGAAAAAAACAGGTACAGCTTGGACTGAGAAGTGCCAGTAACTGGAACTTGTTTAATCTTTATCATAGAGTGTACAACAAAGCTTTGGGGTGTCTCTGCCTTTTCCAGCATTGATTGCAGGCCAGAGCTCCTGGCCTCACACCAGCAAGTCTCCTGCTCTACCAGCTGCCTGGGGGACTACTTGCACATGGAGAGATTTACCAGTATAGCTGGAGTTGGCAGTGTTGGACTATGTTGCTGTCAGAAGTATAGGAATGGTCTTGCTAGTGTGCAGATGTCTTGGGTGACCGTTTCCCTCCACTGATGTTACTGAGAAAGAAGTCTGGAGTTGGTCCATTAAATCTGTGCATATAAATCTGAACAACTGACATCAAGACATAATTCTGGAAAGCATCTTCAGCCAGGCAGCAATTAAGTCCAGGATGGGAGCAATGACATGATTAAAGCTAAGCACATGCTTATGATATTACTGTGAACAAGGCTGGAGCTGAATGCCACTACATCACTTTCCTTGGTTTGAGCTAGAGTAAATAAAAGGTAGATGAAGTGTCAGCCACACTTACACTTCTGGGTTTTAAGTGGATCATTAAATCCTACTTGTCCATACTGTACTGCTTTATAGACATGACTGTACTGGTAGGATGATAAGAAAAGAAAAAACAAAGCTCTAAAGAGGGCTGTTAACTCCTGCAACAAATTTGTCTGCCAGCTGAGGATGGTGTTTTGGTGTTGAATGTTTGGTACTTTGGTGATACCTGGAAACTGATAAGGCAAAGTTTTGCAGCCACAGAATTGCCCATAGGTAAATGATAAGCCTAGTCAGATCAAAATCAATTGCAGCAGATAGACATGCAGCAAATGTTACTATATCCTCAGCATTGGATGTTGTGGATGGATGTAATGGATGTTGTGGTTCACCAGTTCTGTATTATTTTTGGTCCTCAGTTTCTTGCAACACTAGGGAAAACTCAGTAAAAATCACCAGTCTCTTACAATGAATAAGCACTGGATTTCAATTCTCTAATGAGAATACTTTGTTAAAGCTTTTTGTAAACCAAGTACTTTGTAGAACATTTTTTTAGATGTATACAATTCTGGACTGTCTCCAAATCCAGCATGTTTGGGAGAGGTTATTATGTCTGGACCAGACTTTGTATTTATATTCTTTACTCAACTATCCTGAAGTAAAATGCACGTGAAAGTTAATTTGAGGATAATACTAAAATATTCATGGGATTGCTGTAGGAGATTTGAATAATGCAATCTAACTATAGTTTAGTTACACAAAATACAGAAATTTCTTTCTGATGTGCAGAGTAGTATAAAAGTAACTTTGAATATTGATTTCAAGAGCAAAGACCCATAACATAATAATTGCATGATTGGAATATTATGAAAATTAATCTACAATCTAACCTGATTATTCAAATATACAGCAGTAAAGGATCTAGTTATAGGGCTAAGAGAACAAGTGGTAAAAGTTTATTTTTGAATGTACCAATATAACACTAAAGATTTCTGTGTCAAATGGAGAAAGGCAATGACAAGTAAAGTATTTCCATGACAGTATGTATTTGYAAAGAATGCCAGATTTGATTGTATTCGGGCTCCACTGGAAAYACATTTTATCGTTTCTAGACCTTTGATTCCCAGTTGATACACTGTGCCTTTCAGCAAATACAGTTCCTCTATTATTCACATTTTGTGCAATACAAACATGCATTTATTGCTATTAATTCCTAAAACAGTGTATAGAGAATATGAAATAGATAAACTGTACTGTGGGAAAGCTCAGAGAAATCACATAGATAAGGTGGGGACACATTATTGCTTTATATCACAAGATTTATTGTACAGTTCTCTACACAGTGTATGTTAAACAAAATTAGTATTAGTGACTTGGTGGTGGCAGACAAATGTGGCATAATTATGAACTGCAAATGGTAGCATAGTCCTTTGTTACTTATGCATTTAAGTCATTAATAATAAAAGTCATATACTGAGATGTGGGGGCTGAAACTACTTTAAGAAATTATAGTACATAATTACATCTTCTCTCCTTTTGGGTATTTTTTTCCTGCCTGTTTTGAATGTTTTATTAGTTTTAGCTCTTTACAGACACTAAATATTAGCAGTGCTTTGATCCTGAGCCAACTCTCATTAGCTACAGTGGTTTAGATCCTCCGCTGGTGTAAACTGGTATAGCTTCATGGATAGCACCTTTCCTGTGCTACAGGATTATGCTGCTTTGCACCAGCTAAGAATTTGCATAACTCTAAGACTTACCAGTGAAGTTGGAGCTGGAGAAAAGATTGAATTTCAGCTTTTTCTGTCATTCCTGTGACGTTCATGGCAGAACTATTATTCTGTATGGGAAGTGGCTAACCCTTTGGGGAAGACACTATAGGTCAAAGATTCATCATTTTTCATCTTCATTCATGACCTAGAGTTAGCAAGAAGTAGCTCAGAGGGCTACCTGGGGGGARGGTGTCCCTTGATGTCACTGCGTGTGGCAGAACGCAGTTGTTCAGGCATACTCTGCTTCCTGCCCTGGCTGCACTTTTCTGCTGGCACACGCCCCTTACAGGGCAAGTAACGGCCTCTGGCTTGGGTCAGGCATCCCTGCTTTTTTTTAGCCATTCAGCCATTCAATGCAAGAGGGGTTTTGAACTCTGATTTAACTGTGCAGTGGGAAAGGGGCTCTCAGCTGGGAGGAGACAGCCTCCTGCGCAGGGAAGCATGAAGGGTGGGATGTGCAAATACCCCATTATTCCCCACCAGCAGTGAAAGAGGAGCACTTCTGAGAGCAATACTGCAGTGCTACTCTGTACATTACTCGGGAGTTAGAATCAGTAACCAAATGCCCTGTTACTGTATATGACAGCTGAACACATAGGTCAAAAGGGATTGAGGAGATGAATGTAAAGAACACCTTGTGCTAAATTGTATCAACATGTATTACAAGGGCCAAAAGCAGTTGGATGAGGTGCAGATTGCATAAAATAATGACAACCATTAGATGCATTTGTTGCTGATGTGCAACACCACAGGGTCCTTACTCCAGCGGCCAGTTCAGCATAAACAATGTGTGAAGTGGGGGAAATCGCTGACCTGGTTGAACAAATTTTCTGTTGAGGGCTCACTGGAGGTTCAGAATGACTTCTGTGTAGAGGGGAACATCCTTAACTTGGTGAAGCCAGTAGCAAAAACTACCATTTTCTCAGACATTTCTCTAGATAACTTCCAGAGAAAAGAACTTGAGGCATCAGTTCTTTKCTGGAGCCACAAGTGAATTTCTGCTATTGTGCTGGAGATCTTCTGGCACTAATTTTCTTCTTCCACCTGCCATTCACTCATACTGATCCCTTGCTAGATCTTGCTTGCTAGAGAGAAGCTGTTGGAGGTGCTGTACAAAGTTCAGCCAGTTATGAGCTGCTGATATTGAAATGTAAACACCATAGACAACACAAGATCTGTCTTGATTTTTGAGTGAGTATTCCTAACACATCCATTCCATCCTGCTCATGGCCCATTGCACAACTGAAATATGGCCTTAGGAGGAATGGAGGAAGGGACAGTTGCTATGTGAGAAAAACAGTAACACTTAGACCCATGTTTTAGTATATTTTAATTTTCAAATGAAAAAACCTGCACAGCAATGATCTAAGATTCAATTTCATGTAGCTCTTCTCCTCTCCCTGTTCCCTCTTCGAGGGTTCAGGAGAGGTAATGTCATTGTGCCATCTGGTCTCATCACATCTCGCAGCAGCTGGTGTCCTGGTGTAGCTCTGTCCTGGGTGGGGACACTGTGCGAAACAAACACTTTGCAAGCAGTGGTGTTGGTGACGCTTTCACCTGGGAGAAGGTGGTGAGTCAGTGCTCCCTTTTTAGGGGGGGTGCTGCTTAATTGGAAGTGCCGCCCTTCAGATGAGGGCTGAAACTGGCTGTTTCTGGCATCGGTTTTGTGCCATGGACTTTCCAGTCCAAAGAACTTTGCCCAATATACAAAGCAATTGTCTTTACTCAACACAGAACTCAGAATAAAGGTTTATTCTTTGCCAATGTAACATTTCCATAATGATTAATTGACACAATTTTGTTAACCTACATTGAGTGCTTCTTAAATGCAAATTGAACACCTTAACAAAATTACCAAACAACAAAATTACAGCAGAATTAGGCCAGATAAATGAGACAACAAATTCATGAGAAGATCATCACCTGCAGAATCATAAATTAAAAAAGCATCGAAAGCCATCTTGGTTATTGTATAACAATTAGGTAGCAACAGTTTAGTGTTTGAGTAAAACAGCTCATTAAGAAGTACTTCTATATATTCTACAATACAATAAGTAAGTATACTGCTATTGCAGCTAGCTGAAAGCAGCACATGAATCTGTCAGGATAGAAGCGTGTGATACAGAGTTAATCTGTGCACACACAGATTATTTGCTAAGTACTTCCTAGCTGTCGTTAATTTTAAAGCAGGCTAATTTTCCATAAGCTCCCAAATAGAATAGTGCCCAGAGTCTTCAAATCTTTAAGCTGATCTTGGACACTGGTGCAAATTTCTACATGTCTAGGCCTTGATCCTGCTTTCATGTCTATTTTAATTTGGATTATTGTCCATGTGTGGAGATCATTTGAAACTACAGGTGCCTTATGGCTGCTGGGATTGGAACTAATGCATCCCATCGCAGGGCACAATTAGACATGAAAAGCTAATTCTTACTATGTGGAGGTTAGTCTAGGCTAACCATTGTGAAGTTAGGGGAATACCTAGTATAACGGGCGTATACTTACATGAAATAACATTTGTCAGGTAACCTTAACATTAAAAGTAATAATGAGGTATACCTCATAGCTATTTTTGGAGAAGAAGGCTGTGACTGTACTGTGAAATATATACCACACGATGTGATCCCCGTGGTGCAGAGAGTTAAAGCAATGCAGGTATTGACTAGAGGCTGTAGACAAAAAATGTGATAGAGGTGCTCTTGCTGTAATAATTTCCATATGTAAATAAGGTATTGGACATATCCAAAGTGACCTAAATCTGCACGGAAGAAAAAACCTCTTCCTCTGAGCCAGAGATAACAGAGTAGAAAGCTTTAAAGCAACATTAAAAAAAAAGAAAAAAATCCCAAAGCTCCAGCCTAGGTGGGAGTTCTCTTTTACTGATCAAGATGTCTACCTAGTGGGATTGCATAGAGTGAGGATTAACGTAGTCATGTCTTGTTACAATAATTGGACATTGTGTGTGTGTGTGTATTTATATGTATATGCAGATTTTCCACACATTGCTGGAAGAACAGATCTTTAGAACTCCAGAATTTCTCTGGTAAGCTGAAGTGTACAAGACTTTTGAAGTGACTTGGTGTGAGCACTTGTTGATGCCTGATATCTGAATCATTCGACTAAAAAATATTAATAGTAATTAAAAAGTCCTTATGTTAAGCTTTGGAGTTCTGAAAACTGAGGCAATACTATCTATTTTCAGACCTAACAGCAGATATGGTGGGGACCTCTATAGTGAAATGTAATGATGAGATTAATATTTTGCTATATTTTCCTTTTTTTTTAAATACAGTATAATAAAAGCTGCTCCCTGTGAAAGAAGAATGCAAATGGATTTGGAGTGCATTAACACACTACTTTGCATATTAGGGGACTATATTATTTATATGGCTTGAATTCGCCCAAAGATTTTTGAAGTGCATAGTACTTGAACTACTGCATAGCCCAATTAAATTGAAACCTAGGAGGGCAATAACCCTGTTGGAAGATTACATTACTCTTCACTAAACCTCAAAGACTAAGACAAAAAAGCTCCTCCAAAGATATGTCGGTCATAGGGATAAAGTGCTTAAGCAAGGCATCCTATGTGCAAGTTTATGAGATTAGCAGGTCTTTATCTTTATCTGAAATTATTTCATAAAGGGAACCACCAGTCCAGGATGAGCTTTGGAAGTGTCGTTTGCCAGCCTGAAGGCGAGATTGTCATTAGCTGTGGTCCTTATCTGTGCTCTGCCTATGCTGGTTGAGTTCTGAAGACAGCCAGCCCCTTGGAATGTAAAGCTTCCATTTTAATTATGTTTAATCTTTTGCTACTGTAGATCCAGCTGTATAAATTATTTAAAAGGAAGAAAGCTTTTCCTAAGTAATTAATGACAGGTTTTTTAGATACTGTAACAGCCTGAGGCTTCACTTTCCTTGCATAGTTCTATAGCAGTCTCATGATTACCTAATATAACAACCATCCTCTATGGCTTTATAAAATTATACTCAATGGTACCAGCAGCACTTGGAAGGGTGAGACTGGAGTAGAGTTGGATGTACTTACTGTCACTGGGAAAATAGCTTGAGGAGGAGAGAGCAGCATCCTGTAGTCCATTTTTAGCCCCTCAGGAAATACTGTGAGTAGCAGGATCTTACAGGATAACCAGTTTTATGTCCAGCATTAGTCAGTGTTTCACCACATCTAAGAGATTACAGAGATATTTCCAGTAGGCAGAAGAGCCAGGTAGTAATAATAATAAAAAGTGTTAAACAAATCTTTTCACCTTTCTTCGATTGCCTGCTTGTTACAGGAATACAGTTCTTCCACTAAGTGCCCTGTAGGAGTCCCTGTGGAGAACTCTACTTCCTCCAAATCGTCAGAGTACCAGAGGTCACTTCCTTAATTGGAGCCTGCTCTTCCATCAGATATTAAAGAGTCAGTCTTGTTAAGTCTAATCAAAGGATCTTGGGTTTCTCAGATGACAGATAAACAGAGTTCATCTGTGAAAGTTCAACAGTGAAAGCTTTCAAGAGATACTACAGCAGCCTGTGTTAATGGAGAATGTGTCTTTGAACATGGTACCGGATATCTGACATTTCTACACTTTGGTCTTAGTCTAGTTGCAAGTCTCTGCTCTCCAAGCTCAGTGGAAACAGTAAAATGATGTCAAAAGTACCAGTAGCCTGGCATAAGTGCTCTTTGCCCATTTTAGATCTAAATAAATGATAATGAATCCTTGCATTTGAATTCCTAATTTTGCATATTATGTAGAAAAAATATGACTCAGAGTGAAGTTCTTTCCTGTTTCTGTCAAAGAATATTTCCACAGAGATAGCAGAAGGGCGCTTTCTAGTTTTATACTCTGGAGTTTCTTTGAAACCATGTGCAATGAAGGGCTAGAGCCAAAGATTGTGTCAGTGCTTTCCAAGAACCTCAGAGAAGATGGACAAGGCAGTATAGGAGCTGGTGTCCATGGAGTCTGGAGACGGAGTATGAAGAAAGGGAAGGAACAGGGTTGGGGATAGTGTCTGAAGAAGTAACTATAAAAATCCCTGCCTGATATTCTACAAGTGCATTGTGGTTTTGTGCTGTGATGCTGCTCTTCATGCCATGTTGCACAGGGAGACTTGTAGGCGGTGGCAAAGTGTTGGCAAGATATTGCCCTGTGTGGTGACAGCGACTACCATGCTGGCCTGTATCTGGAGTCCTGGCATTTTCATCTGTGTGATCCTGCTGGTCTCATGAGGCCCTTGGTGGTGATTTTTTTTATTCTCTTTTCTTTCAAATGAAAAAGGGGGCATTCTTCCTCCAAAGTCTGCCAAGGCATCTCTTGTAGATAGATGTTTTAGGCCTTAAGATACTTTTTTAATATTCTCACTAACAGTAAAGAGATATCAGATCCTATATATTTTTATAGATGTTTCATAAATGTTGAACATATGCATAAATAAGAGAAACAGAGTTAGAAATGAAAACCAGTGTCAGCGCTGTGATTCTGCAGTGAGCTACAGGCATGTTTTGTGTGTCTACCCACACAACCTGTTGGAAAATTAGGCTTTAAGGCCCTGGTCTCTGATTTCCTGAAGACATAACCAAAGCTGTCATGTAACTTCCCATTTTAAGTGAAATTCTGATGTATCTGGTCTACATTGAAAAGACAGTGGAGAGCTAAAAATCACTGGAATCCATAACATGCTGCAATCTGCTGATAACAATGACAGAAGTTACTGTTTTGGTAGGCCTGCCTCACGGCTCATGAGGCACTGAGGAGTTGGCATAGCTGTATATGAGTTCTTCAAGGCATTGAGTGATTTGGAGAGAAGATCTGAAAGGGGAAAATCCTGRGTTTGGGAGAGCATGTTCGCCCTGTGCCATCTGCATTATTCTCCCTACCAGTGATGGGTGCTGGGATGCAGGTATACAGGCACGGGAAGGCCTGACCTTCCTTTGCTCACAGGCTGTAGAAATGCATGTGCATGACTCAGTGTCTGTGTGAGTGAACGAAGTCCTGCTCACACAGTTTCAGCTGGAAGTTATGCTTTATAAAACTTGATAGCCCTTAAAGAGCAACTCCTTTCACATTTAAATTTTGCCACTCTATGTGTCTTACTTTCAAGATGATTCAGACGGCTTCAGGAATAAATGAGGGGTGCATGAGAACAAGCCATAAGAATTATGTTATCCTGATCTTTTGCTCCTGACAACCTTGCTGATGTGCAGTGAAATATAAAGGGTTTAGAGCATGATTCACTATTAAACATTGAAGAGAAAAAGTTCAGCTATTCATAAATTAATGTTAAATCTGTTTTCTGCAGCCAATATAAGGCTGGTGATAGCTCGCTTGCCTGTACTTAGTAAAGAGCAATCTCCTCTAAAGAATCACATCCCATCGTTTATGCTAACAGCTATTAAGAAAAATATTTAAAATACCTCTTAAAATTGTATATGTAATTCTTGGTGAACTGACATTGCATTTTTTTCATTAAGTCATCACCCTGTACTAAGACTGGAATTTGTGACACACTAATTAACTCTGATTTAGCACAATCATTATTTTTGGAGGTAATGGTTAGCGAACATTGTCTAATATTATTACATAACCATTAGTATGACTAAAGTAAAAAATGAGTTAAGTAAAATGGGAGGAACGTTAACATGGCAGTTTGGAAATACAAATAGAATTTTGTGTTTCCCAGCATGAAGTAAAATAAAACATCTGCACAATTCATCTTTATGAAATAGAGCATAAGGACAGACAATTCTTGACCTGTTAAACAATAAAGTCTGGGGTGAGATTCGCTCCTTTGCAGAGGGACAACTCCAGCTCCATGCATGACATAAGTTTCATATTGCCCTAGTCCTTGATATTACATAGTGTGTAAGAATGATTTTTTCCAAAAGACTTTGAGCCCTGAAGCCTCTTACTGCCAAAGCTTTAAGTGAAGTTAGGACCTCAGGTCTGTGCCCAAGGCTAAGGTCTGTCCCGCCCCCCCTAAGTGGGGCTCTTCTGCCCTGGGGCAAAACAAACTTACCAGTATAAACAGGACTGGACGTCCAAGGAGCAGCTTCTCCCACCTTCAGACTGCCGTGGAGACATGCTGCTGGGCCATGCCATGGCACTTGGGTGAAAAAAAAGCATATTTAAGTCATGGCTTTTCTTTTCTTTTCTTTTCTTTTCTTTTCTTTTCTTTTCTTTTCTTTTCTTTTCTTTTCTTTTCTTTTCTTTTCTTTTCTTTTCTTTCATCTTTACAGCTGTGCCAGCCCTAGGCTTCTGAGAGCTGCTCCAGCAGTGTGCTATCACTGTGCCTTCTGCCTGCCCACCTCCTGGCGCTGGAGGAAGGAGAGGCGGTGGGTGGCATGCCCCAGCTAGGAGAGGGTCTCTGGACACCTGGCCCCTATGGGCAGAACCACCTAGTGAGCCCAGAAGAAAGGCCCTTCCCAGGGGGCCAGGAGACTGGTGCTGAGTAGTGAGGGAGCAGAGAAAATGCTAAGAACAAAATCAGTGCATAAAAATCAAGCCAAGATCCCTAAAAATGATCTTTCTTATTTTGCTCTAGAGACAGTGAAATTGTCTGAGACTTGATACTGAGTTGGGGAAGGTTGTCTGTGTCTCGCTTCCCTCACCCACACAAGCTGCGACTTAAAGAGCAGAAAAAGCAGCAAGCTTGATAAGTGGCCATTAAACCAAACAGCCCTTGCCTCTCCAGGATCAGCACAGCAAAGTAGGACAACTCAGAATAAAGGTGGCAGTTCCACCTGAAATGTCCAATAATGCTTTGGGGAAATAACTTTAAAATATCCTTTTAATAGTAAGCCTTGTTGATTGGTATTTTCTCTATTTATGAGAGATATTTTGCCTGCCGGGAAGCTCTTTGCTTGTCTGAGTTCATCTAAGAAGATTAAGCTCCAAAAGTTCATGACTAAAAAGCTCATCTGCTTTCATCTTTATTCCTCACCTGAACATGTAATCTGATCAGTGGTTGCTGTATAAATACATAGACGGGTTTTGAGTTTGCCGAACTAAGCTCAAGACTTATCTCCAACTAGCAGGAGGCAGAAGCACTGCTGAGGCGGTGTGTTTGTCAGCAGGAGCTAAAAACTGTTTGTGTGCTAGTACACTGACATGCTGTAAGATTTGCCTCCGCGGTCACCCTGAAGTATAAAAACTCTCTGCAAGCATAGCAGGACCCACCACAGGAATATCTTTGACTGATACGCCAACAGCTCAGGTAGAAGAACATGGCAAGGGGATTTCTGATAGCTATTGAGTGAGTTACGTGGTGTCGATTCCCTGATGCGCCATGCATGTGTCCCCCTGGCATGGGCCCATGTAAGCCATGGTACAAGAGGGTACGTCTGTATTTGGTTGCTTGACAGTGCACATTTAGGTGTGTGCAGTGGACGGGTCACAACGTATAGCCCTTGAGTGCTTCTGGAAGAGGCTGCATGAGTGTCCCTATAGCTCGTGGTGCCGTACAGTTCAATCACCTCCTCCAGTGCGTCACGCCTGGAACAAAAGGGAAATGGGCAGTGGAGGCTAATCCAGGACCAGCCACCAACTCGCCAAGGCAAGCCATGCTACTCTCCCTGCTGCGTCCTGCTATTCTGCACTCGACCGCAGAAGTACTCTGCTCTGCTGCCTTTTCCTGTACCTGCCTTCTGATGACCAGTGAAAACTAGAAAAGGGGAGAAGGAGAGAGGAAAGAACTYGCTTCTGAAATTAGATTTACCATCCTGCCGTTCAGGTGTTCTTCTGAGATGCAGTGGGACAGACTTGAAAACCTGGGAGGCACRTTTAATCGCATTTAAAAAAGTACCTGGCATCAATTCTTAAAAGCCTCTAGTACTAAGAGGAATATGTGTTTGCTGTGTTCCAGCAGTGGTCTAATTTTCTATGTAAATATTCAAACAGGTTATAAAAAATTACCTCTAAAAATATTGGTAAAATTTTGATTACCATGAAGCTTTACAAGGGATTTTGAGTTAACCACCCAAACTAATTAAGTGAAATTATCCTAATTTGTTTATTATGTTAATGATCTGAATTAATTTATAGTAATTTAGCATGTATTACTAAAGATTTATTATGTTTCCCACCAAATGACTTAAGAGCTATAAATCCCATGGTTAAATGTAATTAGTGGAGACATATTTATCGAAAGGGATAATTACATCTGATAAAAGTTCTTCAGTTAGGCTTAATTAAAACAGATTATTCCCCCATAAATGAAAAGTAAATATGGTAATTATAGGATAGATATTCATTGCAAAAATGAATATCTCAGCATTTTAATTTTCTAAAGGGGGTGGGAAACTAAACTGTATAACTGATTGCTTCTCAATAAACTATGATTAATAATCCCCAGGAAACAGATATTTTTATAGGAGTAAACATTTTGCTAGTTAATGACTAAAGAGTAGACACTAGTCAGAAAAATCAACCATTAACTCATTTTTAAAATGGACTGTAGCTGCTTTGAACTAATGAAGAGTGTGCTAGGAAAATTATATTCTCTTCCAATAAGACTATCCCTAGCTCATTTAAATAGCAGGGCTCAGGAAAAAGTACCATTTTTACTGATGATAGTATGGGCTGTAATTTCTTAGGCATATATTAAATTTACAGTGATTTCTGATACTAACAGAATATATTTAATATACATCACCACACATGAAGAGATTAGATTGTAAATCTGTTTTTTTATAATTTATAAGTATATTGTGTTAAAAGCACTTTCTGCAGGGCTGTCACTTGTAAATCATATTGAAAAGAGGGGGCACAGCTGAGAGTAGCAAAAATATAAACATGTAAAACCAGATTCTTCTCTTGGCCAGAAGTACTTAACCAAAATGGGTGCGGACCCTGGGCGACAAACTGGTTCCAACTCCTTGATTCACAGCTGTCTAGGTATAAATGAGTGGAAACTGAGGCATTGAAACCCATATAATTGCCACAGAATGTGGTTTTCTACTAGAAAAATAAGAGCGGAGTGTTTTGGCTGGAGAAAGGGATGGCTTATCCTGCAATACTTAAATTTTCCAATTTTATGAATGTACTGCATAGGGTCAGTTGCTATTAGGTCTGTTGGTGTCTGCTGCTGTGCCTGATGGGATTTGTAATTGTGGCGGTATGACTGAATACAAAATGAAGGCCATAAAATTTTGGGATTGTACTAATGAAGTACTCTAGGTCATTGCAGCTTGCAAAAGGTCTTGTGGATGGAAATACGCGTCTCACTTCAGAGAGCTTTCGCGTTGATGTTGCATGAGTCCTCTGACAATACGCTCTGAGGTCTAGCAGGAAGGTGTGCCCGGGAAAATGCCAGTAGATGTCCCCAGGAGGGCTGTGCTGGTCCAGCGAGCAGACAGGGTTACAAAGCAAAGTGGCGGCGAGGATTGGGTGTTCCCTGAGATGCAGCATTGCGGAGTTTGAGACTCATTTCAGATGTGTCACTCTGTTTCTGCCTTTTGTTAAAATGGTCAAAAGGTCTGGAAACAACTGGGTGATATTTTGGCAAAGATTGTATGTGTTAAAAAGTCAGAGTTTGGGGGGAGACAAACACTATGAACAAATTCTGATTGCATTTTGCCAGTAATTTATACTGAAAAAGGGACAGAAATTYAGAAAATGTCAAAACACTTTTGCTTAGGTAGCTGATGCCCCTTCTCTTGCCATTTGCACTGCATGGCCTGAAGTGGGCTCTCAGACCTGTGAACGGACAGTAGCCTCACCCCTGTGCAGTCATCCCCATATACTTTTTTCCCCATATTATTCAAAGAAACATTTCAGTCTGGGCATTCTCAAGTGTTCCACAGCAACATTRTATCAACCAAAACTTTCCAACTTTTCAGAGTAGCATTTTTCATGGAAAGAAAGTGACCTGAATTTGAAGGTGAATCAAAACAAAACAAAAAAGTTAAATAATCTATAAAGTGGAGAAAGATATTTTCTTTTGGGTCAAATGAAATGTTTTGGATCAATCCAAAATGAATTTAGCAGAAATCCCCCAACAAGTATTTCAGTTTGAGCAAGACAAGTCCCCTCCATCTCCCTAACATGTTTTTCATTGATCACTTCAATACAGACAGCACGGGCTGAATGTCAGGACTGGGATCAGGAGGTACACCTTGCAGTCCTAGGAAGGAAGGAAAAAAACTGGTTAACCTCATGCACAGAAGGGAGCTGCTTTCCACAGCTGCTATTCAAGAGTAGATTTTGCTTTTGCTCACTGCTGTGGCTTAATCCTGATAATGAGAAAGCCCAAGAGAGCAGCGGAGGTGAGGCAGGGCTGGGTTTACTGGAGGAGAGGTACACTTGAAGACTGTACCAAGGGCAAAGCCCCGTTAAATGTSTGCGGAAAGTAGCCTCTAGGACTTCAAAAAGCAAGAGGAAATTGGGTGAAGATCTCAGGAACTGAGCTGTGCAGAACTGAGAGATGTAAGACCGGCAGAGGATTTCAGATGACACACTGACTTCCAGCACAGGGAGCTTCTCAAGGTCCCAAGCTTGGCTTCTTCACTGGGCAGGTTCAGGAGCACGGCAGAAATCTCTGCAATCTCAGTACAACAGTCGGTTTCTTTCCATTCTGAAATGAAATTGACTGAGGCTAAATAATAAATTAGATTAATATACCATAGTCTTGGCAAACATAATTGCACAGACTTTGTGTTTATATGCTTTTCAGACTATTCATGATGTACATACCTATAACAATTTTACATAGAGATGAAAGTAAATGATAAAAAATAATTCTTTATCGAAAGTAAAAGATAGAGTGCAATTTAATTCACAGTGAGTGAAAACTCCAGCATCTACTCAGTGTTTTTTGCCATTCAAGTTAGGAGCATTTCAGCAAGTTTTTGTAGTGTTAGTAATAGCACAACTTGCATAGTTTGAAAACCCTGAAAATGAAAACGAGGCAGAATTGTGCTTCCACCTTTACATCTAGAATAGAGAGAGTAAAAGAAAACCATTGGCCTAGACTGCTCCTCATCTCTCCTAACTTCTGGGGAGTTATTCAAAAGGATGTTTTTAAAGAAAAATATCTTTTTATACACACCACAGTAAGGAACTGAGCCATGCAGAGTACCTTTTGAAATGTGATTTCTGGTGTGGTTCCCTTTAGTGAATTGACCCAGGGCACCCAAAAAAAAACCACTTAAATTCCAGTGCAGTCGGAAAGGCTGTGATACACATTTCAGGACTGGTGAGTCACGTTTGCTTACCTTGGATTCACTAGGCAATTTGGTCACTTTCCTTGGAGATTTTCAGGATTAAGAGCTTTTCCAGCAAGAATGCGCTGCCCCTCTTCCGCCCCCCCAACATTGATCCTGGTCCTTAGGGGCTCAGTGGACCTTGTTATAGCTTACCTGACTCCCTGGTTGAGTAAGAGAGAATTATTCTGCAAGTGCTTTGTGCAAAGTGGAGGAAAAAAACCAAACCTGAGCCATGAAACCTGGCCACATTTCATAAGCAAGACTAGTGATAAAATGGTACAAAGCAGAGCCTGGGTTGAGACTGAAAGAGGCTTTGAACAGCAGCTGTGATTTCTTTAGAGAAAAGAGGTAGCTGGCGCGTACTTCATTAAGCAGCTGAAGAAGCTGGTTGCTGCGGTTCGGTGTCGATGGATGGCTCTCACTGAGGTTATGCTTGGAGCTTAATTTGAACTACATGAAAGTAAGAACTGGTTCATTTTGAAAGAAAAAGCTGTGGTGTGCAGTATATCTTGAGAGGTGGTTTTCCGTGTTTTCTGCTAGTGTGTGACCTGAGTGATGAACCTACATATCTAATGAAAAGTCCATTGAGTTGAATTACCACAGCATCAATACCAAAATGTATCTGGGCTAGGTGACTTATTTAGTGAGGCTGGATGGGATTTTTTTTATCAAGAAGTTTTCTTTGCTGAAAAATGCTGTTTTAATTATAACTCTTTCCCCCTATAAATAAGATTCCTCTGGAAAAAATATTTCAAATTATTTTTTCTGGAAAATGTGGAAATTTTCTCAAATTAAATTTTATCATTCATGGAATTTTTCCCAAGCTGAATGGCAAAGAGAAGAAATTTCAGAAATACTTTCTTTAAAAATGGAAACTGCATTTAAAGAACTACTACTTAATATCAAGGCCACTTGCTATGAAGGCATGTAATCAAGGCATTCTTATTTAAATACCTATAGAAGAGAATCACATTTTACATTAAAATTTCATTAACTTTAAAGATTTTACCAGAGTCTTAAAGAAATCATCAAAGATTGTTTTTACGACCAGTCAGTCAATGAGTTCCTTATAATCCCCTTACAGCCATAACATTCCTGTTACCATATTGACAGCCATACTCAGTGAAATGCAAGTCCATTCAGCCTCAGTCCATTCTGGTTTTGGCAGTGGTCAGGAGCAGACATTTAACAAAAGAGCAGAAAAAGAGAGCAATTAAAGTGTGAAATTTCTCCCCCTATATCTTCATAGATGCTGGCAGTTGTGGCTCAGGGAATTTTGTAAGTTGGATGTTATGTTCACGTAATCACATGTAATATCTTCCCTGAACTTGTCCAATCTTTTCTTGAACCTGTACGAAGTGCTGATACTCACAGCATCCTGTGGCAAGGAGTTTTATGATTTGTCTTTTGTAAAAAGGATTTGCCTTTGCTTATTTCAGTCTGGTTGTCTGGTATTTTAATTTTTGTCCCCCATAGCCTGTATTTTGAGAAATAATGATTTTTTCTTCCATACCTTTGTTTTTTTTCCCCATACATTTGATCACCCTACTTACCCTTTTCTTTGCCTTCTCTAGAGAGGGAACTGGAGTTGTCTGCAGAGGTGGTATAGATTTATCTGGTGACAAAATGCTGTTTCTCTTTTGTATTTTTAAAATTCACTATCCTGTTCCTAATAGGCCTTAGCATTGCATTTACTTTTTGATCAGTGTGAAAGAAAGAAGGTATTTCTAGAGAGTATTCCACAGTGACTCCAAGATCTTTCTTAAATGATTATGTTTAATTTGGAGACAATCAATATGTATATATAGATATATATATCTTTTCTCTGTGCATGACTTTACATTTATTAACATTGAGTTTTATCTGCCATTTTACCACCCAGTTGTTTCATGTATAAAAAACTTCACAGCCAATTTTAGTTTTGAGTACCTGAAACAATTTTGTATAGTCAATGAAATTTGGCACCTCAGGATTCACATCAGTTTCTGTGTTACCTCTAAATGTGCTGCACAAATCCTGTGGGACCGATCATTCATTCCTACTATTTGCTATTTGTGAGCCTGTTGCAGGGCTCAGAAATACATGGGTTGTTATCCCAGGACAGCTTCACTTCTTTAAGAGCTTTTGGTGAGGGACGTGACCCAACGCTTTTGGAAAATTGTATTTTGGAAACAGTATTACACCTAGGTCATTCCTGTTGGCAAGCTTACTGACTTCTTCAAAAAACTCCAGCATATTTGTGAGGCAAGATTTCCTGGTACAGTAGCCGTGCTGGCACTTTCTCATAGTATCACATTCATTTAAGTGCCTGCTAATTCTGTTCTTTATTGTAGTTTCAGCCAATCAGTCAGGTTTACTGGACATAGTTCCTTCAGTCTTCTGTAAAGCCTTTTTAAAATTGCTGTCATTTTTTCAGTTCTCTCTCTTTAATACTGAGCTGAATTTAAGTGATGGGGTACATGCCACAGTAAGTACTTTGGCAATTTCATATCCAATACTATCTTGGTGCTAGTAACTTGTTACTAGTAATTTTATTCATTTATTCTAAAACTTTTCATAGTGACATTTCAGCTTGGCACAATTCCTCAGACATATATCCTGACTAAAAAAGAAAAAAGCACAATAAAAGGTCTCTGATATCTGAACATCATTAATCTCTTCCATCATGAAAGCTGATATAAAGAATGCAGTTAGGGTTGGGGTTTTTTTTTTTTTTTTTTGGTTTTGATTTTTGCAATGGTTTTATCTTCCTTCAGCCTTTCTTTAATAGCTGAGTCTCTTATCAGCCCTGCAGACTCTTTGGTAGGCTTCCTTTTTGGGTTGTGGTTTGAAAAAGTTTTTGCTGTTTACTTTTCGTGATTTTAGCATGTTGATCGGCAAAAATCCTTTTTTTTGCCTACTTTCCTATAACTTCCTATGTAATGTGTCACAGTTTTAACTCTTTTGTTTTACCTGTTTGAGCCTTTGGACCTGACTTTGACCTTTTAAAGAAGGATGTCCTTTTACTTTATAGCTTTTTTTTGACCTCTATTAAACCATATCAACTTTTCTTTGATCCCTTTAAAAGGATAGGTTGTATTTGTTTCTTCTGAACATCTACTATGGCATTTCTATGCAACCTCTGAAAATCTTGCCCTTTTAGCTGCAGATTCTTAATTTCCTATTAATAATCATTTTAGGTAGCTCCTTTTTTATGGTTAAGCATTATGCTTAACCGTATATTATTGCAGATCTAGTCTTCCTTATCATGTCACTGAAACTGTTTCAGATACATGATCAAGAACATTACTGTGGTTCCTCCTTTGTTATTTGATACAGTAAATATTTTCACTGTAAATTTTTTCTCAACTAGATGTTGGAGCTTTGCTCTCTGTGATCCTGCATGTGAGACAAGCAGCTTTTCTGGGGCTGCTGCTGTGGAGATCCTGGTCTCCAGCTTCCTACCTTCCCGCAGCTTTGCCACCTGGGCTTCCCGCCTGCCCCTCTTGGTGTTGCCGATACTCAAACCAGCCAGAGCTAAAAGCTGTTCTCCAGGATTCTCCTGATACACCCAACTATAAGATGTATTTTATTACCTATATATATATATGTATATATATAATGTGTAGCATTGATACACCATGAACCTTTCAAAAAACACTAGGGAATGTTTAAAGTCTGGCTGAAGGGAAGAGCCAAGCGTGTACTGACTATTCTTTTTGCATGGAGAACTGGGGAGGTGTTAGGGATAGTGTTTTCTTTAGAATTCTATTTAAAAACATACAAAGCTAGGGTTTTTATCAAGAAAAGGAAAGAAAGCTCCTCTTTCCTGAGCAACTCTACTTCTAAATGAAAAGAGCTTACCCTAGTCCCTGCAGCAAGTGGTGATGAAAACTGAGAAATCCAACAAGAAAAGGCCTTTTTCTGCAGATGCACAAGAATCCGCAGGCCAGTTAATTGTTCCTTTCTTCAGCAGCTTAAATTACAAAATCTCTTGAATATTCTTGACCTGCAGTAAAAGAATATGACTGCTCATCCTCTGTATTACAGTTCCTTATGGGATGCCTCATCATCCAGCAGCAGAAGGGTCATTGTAAGAGACTTAATAATGCCTGAAGGTTTAATAACCTCCGAGGGAAAAAATAGCTTGAAGACAATGATCTTTAAAACCCAGAGCATTTTTTTTGACATATTATACCAGGGAACACTGGACTATGGCTGTTTTTGGATTACTATATAGGAAGTGGCTATGAATTGATCTTGTGAATTTATTTTTTAGAAAATGTATAAATTTCAATATGACTCTTCCAGTTTGGAACAAAACCCCCCCCYGAAACTTCCTATGAAGTGTAGATTAAAATATAATTTTAGAAATTTGAGAGGAAAATTGGAATTTTAAATTGTTTTATGATGTGTCAATAATAAATCCTAAGATGATATGCATAATACAATCTTATAAAATATCCTATTTGTATTTATTAGGAAGATTTTATCCTTGAATTTCTTTATGAGATACCAGAACTGAAATAATTTTGGAAAAAACAAAACCCTAAGACTGCTCCATCAAGCCTGATCAGCTGGATGGTTCTCTCCTTTCATGGGAAGGCTTTATATCCGCGAGGTGTAGATACTTGTTCTGGTGTTTATGATGGTGTTCCTCACGCACTTCATAAACTGGTGGTAGCTGGAAGTTTGGATCATGACTTCTGAACAAAGTGTTTGGGGTAGATCAGGGTTGGAGTGCCAAAACTGTGGGATATTAAATAGCTCTTTTTGTAGTGGTTGTGAAAAGTACAGCTTTTGGGATGGTCTCCGGTTGAGTGCCCAACATCGCAAGTCACTTCTAGCCCCCTTGGTCTCACTCTGGTTACATTTACTTGGCCTCAGCACAGAACTCAATCTAAATGCAAACCTGATTCCTCTAAGCTGTGTTTCCCCCAATAATTTCCATCTTGCTCTGTCCATTGCACGCACACCTGCTTGTTTGCACGCATGCAGACAACAGTCTAGTACATATAGCTAAGGTATAAGCCAATCAGTCAGTGTGTCTGGAGGAAAATAGAGAGATTGTTTATTTCCATACTTAATTACTCCTTATTAAAGAGCAACAGAACTTTTGACAGGACAAATGATTTTCTTATGTACATAATAAGAGAAAGTGACAGGCACTCATAGCGAGGGAATGTAGAAAACATCACAATAATAAACTCTTTAGTAAAAATGATAGGTAGTTACTCTGGTTTTTTTTTTTCCTACAGAAATATGGGTGATACTGACAATGCTCAAAAGACAGAAAAGGGATATAACATAAACCCCTGTAAGGAAGAAACATGTCCTCCATTATGGTGAAAATACCATGGGGAAGTCTTGCAAAACAAAATGAACAGAAGAATCACAGTTAATACCAGCTCTAGGCTGGTAGATCCTGGGATGAAAGGGACATTAAAATCTGTGTTTTATGGCACTGAGAGGCACCAAGTTGAACAGGATCAAAGACACAGTCTATATATTCACACTAATAGAAAGTCCTATTCTAAAGAGCTAACACTTTCCCTGCATTGACAATGGCTGAAATAACTGAGTGGCTGAATGTGGAAAAATATCTTCTCTGTTTGATGGATGTGATCTGAGGCACGGGAGATCCTGTGCCTTTGCCAGAAAAAAATAACAGTAGAGGCAGGAGCTGAATGTTGCCTTCCTGTATGTTAAGCCCATGCCTTTTCCATGGAATCATTCTGCTCTTCTAAACAGAGATACAGGGATGCTCACCTGTTTTCAAAGTAAGAAAATGATTAACCTAACGCTGCAGAAATTGCAACTAGGTGAATTAGGGCTTGCAAGAATAAGCCACTTTTTCCTCCCCTTTCCAAGAAACTAGAGGACTGAAAATGTCAGAATTTTGCTAAGTTGATTTAGGAGAAATCTTGAATTCTTTGTCTGACAAATAAGAAGCAAACTGAGATAAAGCCAGCTAGCAGGTAGGGAATGCATAACAAGTTACAGAAACATAGAAACAAACTGATTTACTGTGGGCTGTTGTAAGAAAGTGACTTACCAATTCATAAATTCATGGTGAGCCTGCTTCTGTATTATCAGCTCTGTTATCTTCAGTCCTAAGGACTGATAATGCAGAGCACAAATAATCTCCAGTCCTTTCCGTCTCTGTCACCTAAGTCACAGAGCTCCCTTCTTTATGCTGTGCTTCACTTTTCCCCTTCTGCGACATTTGCTGATTGCTTCTGTGTTTCTTCAGATCAGTGGAGGCGCTTGGGCTGAGCACAGGACTGAGAGGAAAGACCTGCAGGCTGCCTTGCAGGTGTGGCACAGCCCGTGGTGCAGCCCCCAGCACCTCTTCTCTGCCTCCGCCACAGCCCTGGCTGAGGGTCAGAACATGCCCCATGCTGGGGGCACAGGTACGTCTGCCCTCAGGGCCGGTTTAGACGAAAAATGCTGCAAAGGTAACTCCTTCCCTGTTATTTTTGCGTTTCAGGCCTTACCAGCGCTCCAGAGCCACAAAGGCAGAGAAGTGCAGTGTGATATTTCCCTTGCTTTTTCACATGAAATAAATTTTTAAAGCAGACCAATTACAGGAAATGTTTACAATGTTTCTCTGCTGCAGCTGACATTAAACATTTAACAGCTCTCCTCATGAGCCTTACTGGAATCCAGTACTTTAGTGTGCTGGAAGGGGTACCTGACACATGCCAAAACGGACCTTTAGGATCAGCCTAGAGCAGGCAGGGTGGATGCAGCGCTACCAGGAGCACTCCCGGGATTGCAGCGTGCCCGAGCGAGGGACCCTTGGCGTCCTGCAGACAGGACCCTGTGAGGCTGCCCAAGAGAAGGGGCAGAAGGAGGGCACCTGACTGCCCCTCTGCCACAGTTCACCGTGCCCTGGCTTTCCACATACTCTCTGTCCAGTATGAGCTGCGGAGAGAGGCTTGAGGGCTGCATGTTCAATTGCTCAGGCATGCAAGCAGCTTGCCATCGTATGAGCTGTCTTACTCGTGCTCTCCTGTTGGGTAACTGGATATGAATCTGTGATGAGATGAAGATTTCTGTGTCTTGGTTATGTGATGGAGAGACATCTGGTCATGGCAGGGAGCAGCTGCAACATACAGCTTAAAAGCACTGCAAGACACCATGTGCCATATTATCTTACAGAAACACAGGGCAATGCTGACCTGTGTCACTAACTGAAGTTGGATTGAAGCTGTGTTTGCCAGCACCTCTGATACCTAGACCTTGAGTAAAGTTTATTACCTGAATGCTGAGTTACCTGAGAAGGAAGTGAATTTTGGCCAACGTAGCAAAGGCTACGTCTGCTTTGCTGTCCCTGGTGTGACTGTGATCCTGCAGGCTAAGTTCTCTTTAACCTGGTTAACTAGCTTGGAGAATACTTTGAATGCAACTGTACTGGCAAAGACCTGGGTAGCCAAGGAGAAAATGCTCAAGAAACTGACTGAAGGAGCTGGGTAAATATGTGTGCAATTAGTCTGTGCTCAGCTCTGGACTGCTGTAGCCCTTGGGGATTAGCTAGCTAAAAGCAGGTGGGGGCACTGGAGGTGAGCTGGGGCCAGTGATGAAGGTACGAAGATCTGAGTCTGAGCTCGAAGAGCTATTTAGCTGATTCAAGTTGAACATTAGGAGTGAAGGTGCATTTGGGAAGATAATTGCTGAAGCACAATTTGGGTTTTTCTTGGTAGCAAACCAAATCTGAGAGGGATAAACACTGAACATTGTTCAGCCTCTGCCTATGTGCAAAATATGACACTGCTTCAGTCTCGCACAGACACTGAAATAATTGCTACAATTATAAATAGGCCCTTTTATAACAGCAGGCAGATTATTTACACTGTGCAGAGACAGGCCTTACTCTTCAGTTCTTATGCTGGTTTAGAGTAAGATGAATCTTCAGCACACACTGCTGTTTGCATGAGACAGCAAAAGCAAACACAGCATCACCTTTAATTAGCAACAGACAGGTCTGATTCTTTACTCGTACTTGAGTTTTACACCGGTGCAATTTTAGAGATTTCCATCAAGTTACTCTAGATTTGCACCAGCTGAAATGGAAGGTGTTTGCTTGATGTGCAGATTAGAGCTTGGGAGCAAGGAGAACAGAAATGTAAAGCAGAAGCTGGTCCATGGGAAAGGAATAGAAATGAGAAAGAAGAAGAATTATCCTTCTTTAACCTAATGTTGTTAATCTATATAGCCCATTATAATCTCGAGTGTCCTGCTTAGTGAAGTATGCAATCTGTAGTCCTGGTTCCTGCACAAGCAGTGTATCTAATATAAAGGACTGGCTCAACATCCATCATAGTAATTACTGTGTCATAATTTTCTGCCCTTCCTACCTCTGCTGTGAAGAGATAGAAGAGGCCTTTTAAGTATCTGGAATTTTCACCAAAAATTTCTCAGTGTTTTTTATATGGAAATCTGTATTTCTGCCCTATTTATTTTACAGGTTTGGCCTGACATAAAGAAATATACTTTATTGGGGAGGTAGAGACTTAATTTGAATATCGGAAAACATGTCTATTTCGTTTAGTGTCTGAATTTGGCCAACTGCAGTAAAAGAGAGCAGCAAGCACATTAGAAGTTACCGTTGAAAAATGTTCCCCAAACCCTTCATTCAACCACCTCCAGATTCAGAGAAAGTTTGACTCCAGAGTTAGATCTGAAGTGGTTAATATGGACATTACAGTTCAGAGGGATGAAGTGTTTGTCTCTGCTGAAGGCGTTTGGTATGGAAGCAGTCATGAGCAATTTTAACAAGAGCGTGAGCTCTCCCGGTTCTATGAAATGGCGGTGTCAAAAGTCGGCGCTCCAGGCCCCATCTCAGGCATGTGTGTTTGCAGCATCATCTTAGCTTAATTTTTTAATTTAAATTGTTAATTCTCATAGCTGTGAAGTAAAGCTTAAAAGTGTGATGTACATGAAACTAGTACAGTTAACATCCACTGGAGTCTGCAGAGAGCCAGAAACAAGACCTCTGAGTTGTTCATCTCAGTGGCAGGTTGCCTCCAACTGCACCCGGCGAGTGACTTCGCCTGGGCAGGAGGGATCATGCAGCAGCTCCATCCAAGCACATCCACCCTGGCTTCACTTGCATCCGCAGGGAAGACGTGTCCATTTGGCCAGCAGACTGGTAGCACTGTCCCTGTTTCTGTGGGAATAACCAATGCTCTCTGCATTGGACTCTCGGTGCCTTAATGGTTTGTTATCCATGCATTTTCCTGCAACAGGAGGCCTGTGCACTTTTTTTATGTTGCTGATAAGTGATACTTCTGCTTCTCATTTCTCTGTTTCTGAGGGACTGTCATCACAATAAATGAGCATTGTTACAGGAAAGATACTACAGGCTGCAAAACAATGATTTATACCTGCATTTTGGATGCACTGATGAAGCTTAGAAGCCAGCTGATGGGAACTTAGCCACAGGATGCAGGGCAGTACATTCAAAGACCCTGGACTGTAGCAAAATTGCATGATAGCTTTTGGAGATTAAGAAGACTACATTTTTACATCAATACTTCACTAAGGCAAGTCTGCATAAAGAGTTTTATTGCACAAGAAAATAATTCAGTTGCTGAAAAGCAATAAAAAGATTTCTTACTATGGTAAATGTACCGTAGTAAGTGCTACTGAAGTAAATATGAAGTCTCAGTTCCACAGAGGGATCCACTTGACAGAAAATGTAATAGGGATCAAGACCCAAACTGACCTGATTCTACAGACACTTGAGGTGTGTAGCTGTTTTTGTTTGTATGTTTTGACTTTATTTTAATTATAGAAACATTAATTTTCTGCCTTTAAGTGTTTTAAAAGCTCCATCTTTTTGATGTGTGTGTACATAGAAAACAAAAAGCTTTGGGCTTTGCTTAGGAAATCCAGTGAACTTGCTCAGTTGTCAAGTGAAAAAAAACCCAAACGTTAAGAGTGAGACAAGCACTAGATCTTTCCATTTAGTCTCTGCAGTTTACTGATAATTTCTTTGGTTTTAAGAAATGGCATCTTCCTCTTGTGCATTTTTTTCTTTCATGTGTTGTTGTATGCAAGAGCTTTGGAAGTGCGTGTCCATGTGCCTACCTTTACACACGTGAGCAGTCTCATTAAGAGCTAAGACCTGCCTAGGCAGATAGGATCTGCCTGGGTAGATCCGTTTGTGTTTTATTCTCAACTCTGTAAATGTTTGCAGGGTGGCTGCAGGGGGGAACCTGTGCCTGCCTAGACATCAATCTGTCATTGCACAAAGTGTACTTTCTGCAAAACACACAAAAATAGTTTTGTCTKTCATCTCTTTCAGCTACAGCAACCTTAACATGGACAAGAGAAAAATAATGATCAAACAGGAATGTGAAATTTAAGTTGATGATGTTTCTTTTAAAAATATAAAGACTGATTGGATTAGATATGAGCCCCAAGGATTCTCCCTGCACAATGAGCTGCCATCGCACAATACAACCTGGAAGATATTTTTCTACTGCAAAGGAAACTACAGCAGCCTCAGTAGCAAACGTTGAGTTCAGCTGCAGCTGGCATTAAGTCTAAATTTTTGAAATCTGAATATTGAAAGCCTTTTAAACTCACCTAATATTATTCTATTACTGGAACAAATCTAACAGTAAATTGAAAAAAAAATAGGAACCTTCTAAAAAATATGCCTTCTCCATCCATTTTCAGCTACAGTATTATGTAAAGATGACAGTTATCAGCTATGTAGAAGAGCAGCTATATTAAATGTTAAATAACCTTTAACAGCACCAAATATTTAATCATAAAAAATTAAATTGACAGTGGTGTGGTTCACATAGTATCCCCTCGAAAGCCTGACAGCATCATTTCTCATATATATTGATAAGTACAAGACATCCATAAAATCGTAGGCTCTGTAGTCTTCTATTTATGAGAGGCTATCTAAAACTCATTCATTGCAGGTAATATCAGTAAGTCAATTCAGCTTAGTCTGATAGCTCATAACTTTTCAGACTGTTGTATTTACTGAGCCATAGACTATCCTTTCTTCAAGTGTACTTGAGAAAATGACTTGTACTGTAAGACTATTTCTTCTCAAAGTATAATCAAGTGCTTTAAAATGAACTCCATAACAGCAAATTCAAAACAGTATTAGACCTTGGTAATAATATAAAAAATATTGCTTTAATAATGCTTTGCAAGTTGCACGAAATATTGGTAGTATTTTTCTGTAACCCACCCAGAAAACCATCAGTGGGAGCTTGGTGCCAGACTTAGACCTGTTTCACAGGGTGGCAGGAGCCCCTGTAGCAGAGCTAATAAAGATTCAGTTATAAATGGAAGAGGTTCCTCAGGATGTGACGCACGTGACCTGTGGGTGGAGAATCGGCACTGCAGGGAGAGCGGGGACGGCAGGCCGCTCGGTTTTGTGGATGTGATAATGCCTGGCCACGTCCAAACCTCCTGAGCAGCGAGCGCAAGCCTGTTGGCCTTGGTAGTGTTGACTCTCCCTGTATCAGATGCTGAATTTGATCCACTGACTTTGGGGGCTTGTTTTAGAGATTGGTCCTGCTGCCACTAAAGTAGTGGTGCAATGTTAATTGGCTGTAGTGTTTCCACAGCAATCCCTTATGGAGGAGACTGGAGAGAAGCAGGCAATAGAAATTCACAGGTAAAGCTGTCCTGTAAATGTTCTGGTAGCTGCTTTATTTAAATTGGCTTGGACAGCTTGTTTCTATTTGGGATTAGGGAGTGGGATCGGAAACCCATAGAAAAACTCCTGTTGGCTTTAATGATCTTTTAATGATCTTCTCATTGAGAATCGAAGCTGTTGTATAGAATTTGCTTGTAAACAAACTGAATTTACATGAGACTCTTGTAAATATTAGCTGTTATTAAAGGCAGCCAATTAGAGTCACAGCTGCCCTGAACTGAAGCCTAAAACTGAAACAGAATTTGAGCACCAACATGCCCAGGTGGGGGACCTTCCCTTCCCTTCTCGCATCATCTATTCCTCTCCTTCCTTGGCATTTTCTTGTAAGACTGGGAGCTGGACCTAAAGCCTGAGAGAGAGGCTGCTTTTCCCTTTCTGTTAGCAATGGCCAGATTTGCTCTGAAATTACTTCTGTCCGTATTTCAAGCAGTGAATTGCTGTTTTGGAGGACTTCAGGGTAGAGAATTGTGTTACCAAGTCCTTTCATTATTTTTAAATTTCTATTTCACTGCCTTATGGCTCCTGGTGTTTAGACAGCATCAGCTTTTAGTGCTGAAAACATTTCCCCTAGAGCCTGAGCTGCGAATGGGAAGCTGCGTGCCCCTGGGCCAGGGGCAGGGAATGAGGCTGCCTCGGGCTAGAGGGGGCTCGACTGTCTCTTTCGGGAACTGCCCAGCCCCAAAATGTCTGAGAGCTGGAGGCAAGGGCAAAAGCTGTGTACAAACATTGGAAAAATAGTATGAGGTAGGTTGGAGGAACAGAGAGAGAGAGAGAGAGAGAGTTGGGGATGACTGGGAGAGGGAATATTTGTAGGGATTCTGCCCAGAGCAGGGTGGGTGGTGAAAGGTGAGGGAGAGGTACTAGCCCATCCGGAAAATTTTAAGTAAATCAGATATGAGAGTAACATTCAAAAGATGGAGCACTGCTTTGAGCCATGAACCCATGGCCCACTGATCTCTGTTAGAGATGTGTGGGTCTGCTCAGAAATGACTGATTTCTCCTGCAAAAAGGAAAGGGTTTTTGGTTCGGTTGGGTTTTAATTTGGGTATTCTTGCTCCTGGGATAAAAGTGTTGGCAGTAGCAAATCTGTTACCTGAGAGCAAAGGTATTTACAGCAGCGTCTCAGTCTCTCTCAGCTGGCCCAGCTGCACCTAGAGCTGTGGCCTGCAGCCGTGCCCGCTGTGCATAACCGGCATCTGAGAGAAGAGCGCAAGCAGAAGTTGACCTGCGAGAGCAGCAGATCAGAAGTGAGTGCTCAGATATAAGGCCCCTGTCAGCATGGTAAGTACCTGGGCTGAAGGGTTCATCTGCCTGACACCATAAAATCGCAGGAGGAGTGGTCACTGCCCCAAAAAGCAGAAGAAAAATAGAGGAGATGGTGTGGACTTTGAGGTTAGGGAAAGGCAGAGGGTCACAGTAGGACAAGTATGTGAGATTTTGATGCCCAGGAGTATGCAGGGACTATAAAAGTCCTGGAGCAGAGCGGGTGAAAACTATCCTATATACCGGTTCCTCACTGGTAAGGGAACTGAGGGGCAGATCAGAGGTTTCTGCTGGGAAAGTTCAGGTTGGTTTGATTTTAAAATGGGAAAATTTGACAGAGGCATTTTGTATTTGCTATCAGTCATGCCATGAGCCATCATGGGGTCCCACGGATGTAGGTGGAGGCCCCGTGGACATCTCTTCACCCAGCTGGGTTATGGTTCTTGTGACTGCTTGAGGGACTTGTCGCTGTGTGTTACAGGAGTCCATTGGCAAAGTTTGTGCTGTAGAGTCTGAGGAGGAAGGGAAATTCCAACACTTCGATATATTTTTGTCTTAATCTGGCTCAAAAATGCAAGTATTGAAACTTTCACAGCACCCATGTCTTCATTTGGAATTAGAAAGGTGGCATAACATAACTGCACATGGTAACTATATAATAAACCTGAGTTCTTGTACCATACTTTTCATGATCTTAAAATACTTTGCCAAAGGGAAGGGCTGCTGACTCTATCCCCATTTTATAGATGTAGAAGTGAAGGCAAAGAGGGATGAATCAATTTAACCTGCAGATAAATCTGTTTACCCAGACTGAGCTAAAAATGGTCACAGTCCAATCATCTCTGCAAACTTGATGGCACATTACACCAGACAGGCAAGAACTGGATCTCTGTGCCTAGCACATCCCTCCAAAACATCGAGATGTTTGTATTTCACTGGGGCAGGGATGTCACTTGCTGACACTGCTGGTAAAATACCCAGGTGTCTCTCAGCCGCCCTGAGTCTGCTGCTGCTTGTAGTGGATATTGCTGTACAACAGCCTCCCTTCCTCCTAGCTTGATAGCTCTTCTGCTTTGTACACATGCTTTATTTCAAAGCAAGCTGACTTTTCAGTTGCAGGTGCCCTCTCTGCTGTGTGGTTGGTGAGTGGCCAGCTTTTTGACAGCAGAATGGAGCTTAGCCAGGGCATGCCATTAATGTTACTGCCTAAGTGCAAAGTGTTTGGGGATCTCTCCTGGCCACAGGAGTTGAGATCTTGTTTTACATCCTCTGAAAGACTGTAGCTCTAGTGACATCAACATCCTTGGCCAGGGCAAGCTCAGATGGTACCAGGTCATCTGAGCTGACAAACCGAGACCTGGCTTCATCTCCAAGTACAGAACAGCCTTTTTCTGTAACAGGTCAATGGAAGTGAGAGACTTTTGGATCAGAGCTAGCTGAGTTTGGGAGCAAATGTTGTTCTTGACAACTGAAGATTTGTCAGAATGAAAATGGATTGCAGGAGTGTGCTTGGTTCAGTGACGGCTTTGCCAGGGAAAGGGTGCACAGGGCTTCTGGGCACAGCTAGAGAGGTGATGCTGATGGTCTAGCAGGTAAGTGGGACCCAAATCTGTCATGTTTCAGGGAAATATCCCAACTTTTGGAATTTAAGGTATCTGCAGCAGTTTGCTGATAAGCTTGATAAACTGCAAAATGTCTCCAGATTCTACTGGTGGGCCTGGGAGCGACTTCCAGGGTCTTAACAATGTAGTTAAAGCAGGTAGAGAAAGTTGCTGGGTGCTATGCTTGGGGTGTACCATTGCCGTGTCCTGGAACAATCCTTTCAATTTGAGCTTGGTCCTTCTGCACAGTTCACCTTGGTGCTGTTACTACTACTGCAGCATCCATGTTCCAAGCGGTAATAGGATTAATTGTTTTCTAAGCTGGTAGTACATCTTTTAACATATGCAGTGTGCAGGAGGCAGGCAATAAATAACTAAAAGAAGCGTACGGAGCAGTGGCTCCCGCTGAGGATTTTACTGAGCATATAGAGAAATTGATTCTGTTAAACTTCGCTTGCTGGAGTGGAAAGTTAAAGAAGAGAGGAAAAAATGCTAAGAAATAGAGTGGTGCATAGGACTGTCATCTTCATTTTAGGATTCTCTCTATAAAATTCTCTCTATAAAACACACATCAAAAGTGTGGAAGGGCTTTCTAAGGAAAAGGAGCTTTGGTACAATGTCTCAGGGGCAGAGGGAAACACAGCACTTGACATATTGTTTAAAAGGCTGAAGGAAATGCTTTAAAAAAAAATCGCTGCCTGTTCCGGATCCTGATTCACGGGTCCACTGCGCAGTCTTTTCTCAGTCAGCGCTGCTGATGGAATCAGTGGGATGCCAGACTGAAAATGAAACAACTGCAGACTGTGAAATTTGGCCCTCACTAGACTTATGCTCTGATCTTGAGACTGGCAGCATTTGGGCAGATGACGGTCCCCACAGACACCTCGTCATCTCCAGCAGAGCCCTGGCAGTCTCTGGGAAAATCCCCTGACTTTTCACACAGGGAAATGAGTGAGAAGACTGGAAAGGTCCTTAATGACCTGAAAATCAATTAATCAAAGAACTAATCTTTCAATTGCTTCTTTCAAAGGGGACACCTTCCTCCCTTCTTAATGAGAGATACTATAACAGTTTTTTCCAATATACAGTTCATCTTGATACTCTCAATCTGCCACTGGGTATTCTAAAGAGAGACCTCTGCAAGGTATGAGGTTAGACCTACGGGGCAGTGCCAGAATCCTGACTGGATGTCTGCAGGTGCATTTTAAGGAATTATACGCCAATAAGTCTAAACCTGAAACATTCTAAAYGGGGAGAACTTCTTTTTGCGTTTTTTCTTACTATGCTCTTAAAGTAGGCAATAATAGCAGGCTCTCACAGCTGTGGCATGCTCCTGGAGCTGCCAAAGGGCTTTTCTTCTAAAATAAGAAGCAGTGAAATAGAAGATCCCCTGCTGCAAAGATGCCCACAATTTACTGTGCTCACATGACTCTGCTCTTCTTCCCTTAGGCATTGGCTTGGGGTCAGTGTCCCTAATTTATAGCTTATCAGACGGAGGAATAGCAGTGATGATCTAGTGAATTGGCTACTCAGTTTAGTTCCCCTCTTGGTCATCAACTCGCTAGATGCCCTAGGTGGGGCCACCCAGGGCACGTCCCTGAGGATGTGTCTCCGTGGCCAGCTCCAGATAGGTGTGTGCCCCTGCACACGCCAGCTGGCTGCGCGCGAGGTGGCTTCCRTCTGGCGGCTGTTAGCACAGTGCTGCGCGTGGGGAAACGGGCCCCACTGAGTGGCAGAGCACAGCCTTTCGGCTTCCAGGCCAAAATAGATCCACGTCCAGCCAGTATGGGCAGAAGAGCTTGCATCTGTCTGCACCGGTCTGTGTAAGCACACCCTTAATCTCCCTGTGTTTTGGTTCTGTCAAAGGGGGCTAATAGCCCACTGCATCACTGAGGTAGTATGGGATAAAAATCTATTAATCATTGCACAGTGCAGAGACAGATGGGTTTCATTCCTGGAGTAAGTACATAGATAGACCATGGTCATCTAAAGCTAACATTAATGCATTGGTATCTGCGATTTACATAAACTAGTCACCGAAACCACAGTTGGATGGTGCTAAAGAAGAGCTTCTGGTCTATTAAGTGTTTAATTTTGGATATACAATTCAGTCATGGAGYGATCTGTGGTCTTGAAGTGCCAAAAGTGAAGGATTTCTGTTGCTTGGTTTGTGATACAAGAGCAGGAAGGATTAGTGTTAAAAATAAACAGTTTCCCTGACTGGGCAGGCAGGCAGAGAGATCCCTTCAAATGCAAAAAGGCATGGCTGCCTTCATCTGCATCCTTTTTAATGTCTGGAAAAATCTTGCCCCAGCTACAGAASTTACTGACAAATTGTGTCTCACATTCTAGAGGAAGAGATTTATCTTGGAAAGGTATTAAAACCTTCTGTTACTCACTTGTCATCTGGGAAGATACAGTATTGATTSATCCGGGAGTTTCATTTGATTGGTTGCATTAGTGATTACAATATTGATTGGTTTCTCATGCTGTGTTTGTTCGGTGCACTGCTCTGTTGCAGCACGAATTAGTCCTACTTGCTGCCTGCTGCATGTTTTTCAGGAGAAGAGTCAGGCAGAATTCATTTTTCACTAGACAGAGTCTTACAGAGTAATTAACTGAAAGGAGGCTGGCAAGAATTACTGAATTACCCGGGGAACACAGCAGAGTCAGAATTTTTTCAGGCATGTGTAAATAAAGAAATTTGCATTCTCCAAATATTTAAAGCAAATATTGTATTCAAAGGCAAGTGTGTAATTTGAAAAAGTGCAAAAACATAATAATAGCTGCAAGCAGTTTCAAAATCTCCCTGCCACAGCTGAGGCAGATGGGAAGTCTACAGAACAGCCGCTGAGCTGCCCCTTGTCATGCTGCGGCTAGCGAGGAAGAGGAGGGTGATGGCAACTTCCCTGGCATGAGATTTGCTAAATGGCTTGTCTTGCTTTGTCTTTGTCTGCCTTAATCAGCATGCATTGCTGTGGGCCTGAARAGCTGCTGTTTGCAGGGACGTTCAAATGAGTTGGTCTGAAACCAGGAGTCGTTCTGCTGTAATTGGGCAACACACATTGAACCCACATGGATCCATGGGAAGCGCCTGACATGGGAAGGTCCTGAGTGTTGCCTTGAGGTCATATGAATTATTTCTCTAATGACCACTTATGTCCCCAAGGGAGWAGGGCTTGCCTGCCCATGGTTGGAGATTGGCACTTGTAACCAGACGTTGTGGCAGACTCCGTCAGAAGAACATTTTTTAACATGAATTTTAAATGTGCACTCTTAGTCATCCCATCTGGTATGAGATCCTAATTAAAAAGGTGAGACATTCCTAGGCCTACATGTGTAATTTGTAAAGAAATAAATATACTCAGAGTGTGAGACAATGTCGCATGGTGTTGCTGTTGCACTGAACCAAATTTTCGTCAGTACTGGATACCACAATTAATTGCTATGCTAATTGATATACTCCAGAGCAAAGCTGTAATCCTTGTTTTTTTTGACACTGTTAAAACTAAAGAAAGGTGAAAATGACTTATACCCATTTACTTGACTTTTTCACAAATGGAAAGAATTAAGAATGAGCAAAGCAATGAGAACCTTAGAGGTAAAAGTCACACTTTAAATAATAAACTTATTTCTAGTAAAGAAGTACAAAAAGGTAAACAGAGTAGTAAGAGAAAGTATTATATTTCAATGATAAAAGTGTGTGCATGTGTGCATGCATATGTRTACACACATACACTGGGGAGCAGGAAGGGGTTAAAATACAGTTTAGTGAAATGAAAAAAAGAAGCCTTCCATTTTAAAGCACTTTCTGCCCCTTAATAGCTGATGAGATGAAGGGGACTGGACAATAATTCAGTTGCTGATTTCTTTACAAATATTTCCATTGGACAAATCCCTGAATTCAAACAACTGTTCCTTTTACGCAGGGATTAATCTTAAATTTAACACACAGTTTAAAATTAACAGTCAGTCCCAATACCATTTTGTTATGTCTTCAGTGTTGAAAATGTAATACTTTCTGTGAAATCTTCAAATAGCCGTTATATAAATTCACAATAAAGATTGTTGTTAACATCAATAAATTGCCACTTACCGCTCTGTTCTGTTTAGATTGTTCTGTTCTCTGTTTAGATTGACATCTAATATCTGGAGKTTTTTTTGTCTGAAAAGATTGAGTGATCACAGATTGACTGAAAAAAAACCTGAAAAACTGAGTTTTGGTTAGMTACCTGAGAAAAATATAAAAAGACWTTAAAGCAGCAAGAAACATGGGTGAAAATTTTASTTGTCAAAACCCCCACATGTTTTCCTGAAAAAATCCACCAGACTTTTTGCAGAACTGTTCTGGAAACGCAGTGYGGCCCAGAGTAGTGGCTGAAACAGGCAGCGTAAAGGACTGTGGCCCCATCTCCTCGCGGCAGGGAGCCCAGCATTCATGTGGGGGCTGCCAGATCCTCTACTTTCCTACAGCCATCAAAGCATSCTGCTCCTACGGTCCAAATGCTCACAATGCAGAAGACATCAGTCTCCCTATACAGAACTATAGAAATTGTTGTCCTATACAACTCATCTAGAAGAAGGGAAATGGCTCGTAATTTATACATAAACCTACTTGTTGCAGAGTACTATTTGGGTTTGTTGGCGCATGTCTGCTTTGGTTGAAATATAATGACCATCCAAACAGTTACATGTTCAGTCACTCAACTGTCAGGACAAATGGCCAATTTATGGACAGACATGGGTATTGCATCTGACTGCGCTTGAAAATATACTTCATAAGAGAGAGGTTTTAATGTTCTGAGAAAGCAATTGTATTTAATGAAGGTCACTCCTATGCAAGGTGAAACTGCTGCACGGCATCTCTCTGACCCAGAAATCAATTCATATTGCTGTTTTCCAGGGCAGCTGCAACTTTGGCTTGAAATCCATTCTCCAAATCTTTCAATCAAGCTTTCCTGGTCATTATAATACATAGAGATCTGCTACACCATGGATGTATGATCATTAAATTGGGGGAAAAACTGCTACTGTGCATATGTTGACAACCAATTTATTCACTGCAAAATAGTGAAGCATTGAGTATCCATTCCGTGTCAGTTGGAGGGCACTGTGCTATATTTGTTGCCATCATCATTATAAGGGTTACAAATGATCTACCTGGAGCTCAGCATATATCTTCTAGGATGAAGTGTCAACACAAAGATAATAGGGGTGAATTTAGAGTACAGCTTTAGGTATGCTTGCTGCTTTGCACTGCAAGTCAATAGATGTTGGCTGGAAACTGTGCAAAAATAAAGCAGTAGAAGAAAAGTCTAATTCAGTAACCTCACTTCAGGTGTTTTTATTTGGAAAGCAGTTGTTTCCTGACCAGCACTGACAGCATCTAAGTACAGTAAAAGTGATCATCTTTTCAAGAAAACATTTTTGTCCTAATTTTCTTTTGTGTACTTGTCATGAGGAAGTACATGGAACGAATAATCAGGAGAGCAGATGGCATTTTGAATAGTTGGTCTATTCAGTCATTTTCAAGTCTCTAATTGGTCATTGGTTTTAAATGTTAATACACTTCACTAGTAAATCATTTCTATTCTTTCTTTTTGATGTTTGCAAAGAATTACAAAAGAAATAGATATATTACTAACTGTGGTACCAGAAAATCAGCATTCAAGCAACGGTACTAAGTACCTACAATGAACTCCAGCAAATATGAAAAGGATGACTGTCATTCAAACTGATTAACTAGTAACAGGCTGAAAAGAAATGCGGGGCCATACTCTGTGCGRGTATAAATTGGCCAAACTATAATGACCTGGCTAGAACTGTGCTGATTAGCASCAGCAGAGGATGTAATTTGATGTCTGTAGTTAAATCTTTCCTTCGTGTGGCATTTCTTGACTAGAGAAGAATGCATCAGGAGTGTCTCCTGCAGTTCAGCAGGAGGGAACTTGTACCAACGAGTTTAGATCAAAACAAAWAGATCTGAACTTTCGTTGGACATGCGTAGTATTATATTATGGATGAAATGCTACACTATGTGATTTTAGCTCACTTACAGTACCAACAGGTATGAAATCATGATGAGAAACACCTTTTGAGGAGGCATGTCAGTGTGCATGCCTACACAATGCTCCCTTGATAGGCTGCGTGCTACAGTTAGGGGATGTGTTCCTTCTGCACGATGGTAACCATCTAGTACCTCCTGGTTTGAAATGTTACTGGTGCTGGAGGAGGAAACAGTGTCCACAGAGCAGGGCAGAGGCTTTGCTGAGAGAGAGCATTTCTGCTAGAAAGAAAGTTGCAGAAGTCAAGCTGTGCTCCACCAGCAAGATAAAAGTAGGGAAGCAAAAAGAAGCCAGCCAAAGGATGAGAAGGGAACTCAGCCTGACATTACTGAAGAAAATTGCTCAAAGTGATGTTTTCTTGTAAGAATACACTTTTTGGGGAAACTTTTTGGTGAAATACTGTCTCTGTGCCCTATTGAGACCCATATTCTCTTTTATACTGTCTTTTTTCTCTCGTATTTCTTTCCTTTTACTGTCAATGTTGTCCCTGAGAGTATTTACTTCAGACTTCACCTGGAAGCCATCTGTAAAGAAGTGCTTGGTGATGTTTCTACCTAGAAACATTATGAGACAGGGAGACACAAAAGAATGAAATAAAGAAAGTTGGAGAAAGTAGGGCTTGGAAAAGAAGCAGGTGCAGATGCTATACTAAGGTACAGAGTGGAGTAAGGTCTGCCTTTGTGACTATATACAGAATGACTTTCTGACCATATGATGGCGTATAAGTCAGATCAAATACCTAACAGGTAACTGTGGATTTAAAGTGGATATCCGTGCCCACGTTGCCAGCATTTGAGTATAGTGAGAAATACCTGCAGTACCTCTGGAGAGGATGGTGGACACTGACATTGCCCTAATATGCAGACTAATAKAATAGCATTAACACAGCTCTAGGGAGAGGCACCAAATCTGGGGTTATTTGCAGAAAACAGTTACAGGTTATGACAGAGGAAAAGTGAGCAAGGGGGAAACTAGACAGAAGGAGCCCATCRGACTTACCTTGCCAGGTCTCTCTCTTTCAATTTGATATGCAAATCCCTCACCAGGGCTTGGGAATGTTGTCTGTTCAAGACACATTGGCAATAGCAAGGTGCTTAGTGGACTTTAGAGAACCTCTAGCACTGGTGAGGGTGCAGAGAGCAATGCTTGGGATGGGGTTTCTTGAGGGGGGAGTTAGTGGTGCATATAGTAAAGGAAAGATGGCCATCCAGGAGGTGCCACCTGCACAGCAAGTAAAATAAAGCTTTGGAAGCAGTTGCCTGTTTCAGTTTCTTCTTTTCAGCAAGCAATTCTTGCTGAATGCCGGCCACAGCAATCTCCAGTCAATCAGTGCCAAGGTGTGYGGAGCACTTCAGTGTCTGGATTTAACATTTCTACAATCTAAGACGTTACTATGTATGTGAGTCAACAGTATTGTGCCTTAAAGAAACAGAAAGATGATGTATGCACTTGTTAAAGCATCTTGCTTCTGAGACAGTTGGAACCACAGGGGTTCTTTGCACTTTTCATGATGCGGTTGACAAAATAGGATCAAGCTATACCAAGAAACAGCATCAGCTCTGAAAAAAACATCACCACTATATGTGGAGCGCAGATGGTGCTTTTGGTACTTGATATTATAGCTGGTTTTAAGTTTATTGGAGAAAAATATGGATTTTTAAATCTTACACCTGCATGSTGAGAGGAAGCATATGTAGAGACTCACTGAATCCCTGGGTGTATTCTGAGTGGATTTTTACACACGCTGAGCTGGAGTTTCCATTCTCGCTCACCACGAGCAGGATTTAATTCTGGAGTGGTTCTGCTGAGGGCAGGCGCAAGCACAGTGGAAGATGAAAAGGACATTGATGGTCTGTTCGCAAAGGTAAAGGGCTTGTACAATTTTTTATTTTACATACACTGTACATGTGTGTGTGCATGCATGGATACATCTGCACACAATATACATGACTATATGTGGTACATTTTTGCAAATAAATGTCAGWGAAACACTGAAGTAATAGGCACACATCGGAGTAAACAGAACAGCTTACATTGATTAGATCTGAAGGACTCCTAAGAAGAGCTTCTTTGCAAGAGTAACAGATCAAAGCTAGCTGGATGTTTAAATGCAACTTTATGCAATAATCTGGGAGTTACTGTCCCATCACTGCCTCTGTAACTTATGTCAGCACTTTTCCTGCTGCTGAACCTAACAGGTCCCTCATTTTCTGYGATCATGCCATATATGTTTCTGTTTGATCTTGCTGTGGAAGCTGTAGCCCTGATTTGGTGCTGGTCCTCTCAAGACATTTTCATAATTACAGCACTGCTTTTTGTCATCCTTTTAGTTGTATTTCTTTGCCTGTTTTCATATTGCTTCCTCAGTCATACACTATCCCTTTTTTGTCACCTTCCTGTGAGACCTCTCTGGCACATCTTTATGTCACCTATCATGGAGGTTCAAAGCAATACTCRGCACCCCAAAAGCCGGATATTCTCAAACATGGCCTCACTTTTTCTGCATAAAGACCCCAGCTGACACTGCTTTCTTTTCTCTTATGTGACATGACAAAAACTCTGGCTGATACTTTTMGAGCCCTGCTAAGCATTAGAAACTCTGGAAACACAGTTGCGAGAGACTCTGATTCTCCCTATCGTTTATATATGCAGGTATCCCTTGGTCTGAGTGGGTGGGTAGGTGTATGTGCATATCTATATCTGTCTAATTGTGTAATTCCTTCTCTCTTTCTACTCTTACCAGACTCGCTCTTGGAGGCTTCAGTGGTTAAACTAACTTAGAGCTGGGTTCAGACCTCTTATCCACCACAAACTTCTTGGGACTTTCTGCCTTTGCTCCCAGCTGGAGAATATCATCACTTCTGTGAGTCACAGGAGTGCTACAAGAATAAACTCACTGAAGCTTGTGAGGTGCTTGGATACTGTGTGGATGAGAGCCACGTGAGTACACAGTTATGTGGGTAGATTGTTCACTGGAGTCCTGTCTGTGTGGATGCTTCTTTCTCCTTCCTTGATACTCTTGCTCTGATCTTGCTGCAGCCTCTGAAAAACATGATTCTCTCTCACTGCTGGTCGTCCTCAGCCATGCTTGTTATGTGGAGGATACATTTTTGGAAACTTGCTTTTTATCTACAGCARGGAAAAAGAAATCCTTATTCTGAGGTGCAGCAGATATACTGGCTTCACACACCAACAAGGTAATGCAAGAAAATTGAAGATCCTCCTTCTGACACTAAGTGTCTGCCCCTTTTGGGAAGTGTGGTTTTCAGTTTCCCCTTTCAARCATGCAGTGGGAGACCAAAGCAGATTTTTCTTGCCAAGTTTTTACCTTTCTTTGTGAGCTTTTAGATGGCTTTTTGACGCTGGAAGTTAAAAGGGTGCAAATATCAAATAGTAGCTCTGCTGTTGTGCTGGAGTGTCACATTCTTTCCTTCCTTGGACTGTGCAGTCTGCAAGCAGGGTGTTTGCATAGTAAATGCCATGTCAACTCAAGGTTAAAACAGGATTATTTATTCCTTTTTTCAACTCAGGATCAAAGTACAGTGCRCATTGTATGGAAATCACATCTGAAACAACTGAATACAATTACTATCTCAAATAATTGTCAGGAACATGCAATTGCTTTTGAGGTGTGAGTATTACTTACAGGAAAACTCTGACCTTGGATGTGCTCACATGGCTCTCTGGTTTCAATGCATGGCTCTTCAGGAAGAATGTAAACCTGCTAAGGGTCAAATCCAGGCAGCATCAGTCAGTTAGGGGCCAGATACAACCATCTAATCAAACATCCTGCCATGGGGATATCAAAAAAAGGATTTGCACCAAGCATGGCTGGTTGCAGTTTGCTGCTGTATTTTTGTTTGTATGTGCCAGCCATGACAATATATATCTGGAGAGGATGGCAACCCAGCTCTGCTTATCCCTGAAACCAAGCTCCTTGTGAAGGCAGTGAACATTTGCAAGTATGGGGGAGCCATGTGAGAAACATGCTGCAGGAAGAACTGCCAGCCTGCTGCTGAGGCTGTGCTCTCTGTCTTGGGGAGCAGGTCTGCTGGATTGCTTGTTAGCAGAACTGCAGGGGCATCTCTGTTACCTGCGAGTTTACATCTTAGTACTAGAATTGTACTTCTCAATTTGTTCCTCTCAAGGACAACTTTTAAACTTCCCTGACGCCAGTTCCAAGTGGGTGGAGCGGTGGCAAAGGAAGCTGCTTTGATTTAAGTGAGTGAGGGGGCAGTGCTACTCTGTCTGCCTGATTATTTATCTCCCTAGCTACACACAGCACTTGCTTTCTCTGGATTGATTCAAGCATATCATAACCTTTTGCTTTAGCTCCTTTATCATGCTGGTTTGCTGCAACAGTTCAGTCAGAAATCTGTCTCAGCCTCTGCAGAGCAGAGGATGTCATCTCGTTTTATTGGGCTCCGATGTGCCTCCCCCATGTGCTTTCAGGTTTCCCGTTTATCATATGGAAGGTTCTGAGAACTATACTGGATGCTTTTGGGCTGAGCAGAGTAGCCTCTAACAGTATTAAAAGCCTCCCTACAGTGTCAGCTTGAGATAAATGGGTGTGAGGACGGGTGATCAGCAAGGCTTGCTGTGTCCTGGAGCATGCCATCTTAGCAAATGCAAACAGCATTCGCTAAAGGGATTGTGCCATCTTAAAGGGATCCTCAAAGAGATTTTAACCAAAACAGCCATTGATTTCAGCAAGAACAGGAACAGACCCATGGCTTTTCTGCAGACTCCTGCTCTGCTATGGATCCATTCACACATACAAACACTAACAGTGGTGCATTTGAGATTCGAGCTCAGATCCTGAGTCAGTGGAAATTTTGAAGTCAGTATGCTATCTAAATTTTGCATTACTGCAATGAAGCCTATTTCCTTCTATCCTGCCCAGTTACTAGTGTGTGTCCCCTACCTGGTACCTCTCATTACTCCAGAAGATTTTTTGTCATGTGTAGGAAATATACCTCCTCATCATGTGCTCTGGATAAATTTGGGATTGCCTGAATGAATGTAGAATACAGTATCTCCTGGAAGGTCCTTTCAGAGATGATACCTAATGAGACTGGGTGATGTACATTATAGAAGAAAAAACACATGGACTAGACTGTGGCTGAGCTTTTAGGAATGAATGAATGACATAAAGATGGGAGGGTAGGATGATCTAATATTATAGTCCCTGATTTATATCTTATGATTTCTCGTGTGCTGGCCAAGAAACCTCCTGAAGTGCTTGGTGGCCACAATAATTTGTTTCAGGTGGGCAGAAAGAAGGTCCATATGCTCCCAGCACATTGCAGCAGGGTCTGAGTTTGGGATCTGCAGCTTTCATTCCCTGCTCTCTCCAAATACTTCTTCTGGGAACATGGCACATTACTTGGGGCTGAGGAACATAACTCTATTTAGGTATTTAGGTCTTTTTTAAGTCAATGAGAGTTAGATGTTAAAGTGGGGATAATGACCTCACAAGGGCTTGATAGAGACCGATACATTAAAGACTGGGGGGTGCTTAATTAAAACAGTAATGAAATAATGATAGGTACATCAAGATGCCTTAAGAGAAGAGCAACACTTAGGTGTGTAGGAGTTTGAATGTGGAGCATCAACTTCCCCTTCCCTGCAACATRTGAGCAAGAGACTAATAAGTTCAGTATAATGATTTTTTAAATGATTATAAAAGTTTGCCAGCGAGGGCGTGATAAGGCAGACGGAATGTGTACCTTTTGAATTGCTAGATTAGAAGATCTTGACTAGAGCATCTTATAGTTTTGGATTTGCCAAGGACATTCTGATTTTCCTGTTGGAAAGTGTTCAGCCAGGAGTTTTGATAACTTACTTCATATAGAGGAAGGGTCTGTGTGTGTATGTGTATGTGGAGGGGGACTGCCAGCAGAGAGGTAGTAAGTAGCTGGTGCCTACTTGTTGAGGCAATGTATTCCAGAGACGAGGTATCCACAGCTGGGGTTTCGCTTTACAGCTCCTGAGCTGAAGTTGAGGAGAGTGGGTTTCTCTGTCTCTGCACATCTCAAACTTTAGGGAGAAGAATTGATTTAATTTCATCTCGTCTGATCCTGATTAATGAAAAATCATTTCTGCTAGTTCTGGGCAGAAAAAATAATCTTTGACTATTTTGTAACCTTGCAGATATATGTAGGCGTGCGGCAGTAAGTTCTATAATTCTAGAAATTATGACAAGGCATCCATAAAGATGAGGCTGAAACCCTATGCAGCAGGCATTGTAGCTTAAAGGAACATTATTTAATACCTATTAATGGAACTGCTGAAGCATAAACACTCTCAGCTCAAACAGATTTTGTTAAGTCCTTTGTGCTGGTGGTCTCGGAGTGGGATGGCAGATCGTTCATAGCTGCCTGGCAGGACACTTCTCCCTCCGTTCAATACAGAGCTTGTGTCACATTCAGCATGGGGGTGAAAACCATACTYGCTAGTCAGGAGCAGGAATAGCAGGAGTGTGTGGGCAGCCAGCAGCCCTGCCAGGAGGCAGGGACTAAGGTGACGCAACCCCCTTAAGGGCTTAGCACTGGTGTCCCTTCAGCCATAGCAAAACTGCACTTGCAGCTGTGATTGCAGGACAGGGTGGGTGTTCTCAGAATAATTTTTGTTCAGCATGTTTATTAGGGAGGGACTTGAGCCTCCTTAAGAGGGTGTCTGGGTGTGTGGGCACTGCGGCCCCTGCCTTGGTACTGTTACCCCTTTGGTAGAGGAGAGCAGGGCAGGTTCACCTGGGTGCATGTCCCAAGGCTCAGTTTGTCCTGATTAATGGCAAGCCTTTATCAGAGCACTTCTGGGCTTTGCAGGTAGACACTGCGGAGAGCGGTACCACTGAGAAGTGATCCAGTACAGCCAAGATCAGGGTCACTCCTTGGAGTTACTCTGTCTTTCCATAGATTTTTCCATAGATTTTCCATAGATTTTAGAGGTCCTAGGGCTAACAGCCCAATAATACATGTGTCTCAGTCAAGTGTCTCTGAAGTCTCCTTCCTTTTTATTCTAGTTTCATAGTGCTTASCCAGGCATTCAAGGATCCTGGGTACAGCTTCTGCACATCATGGGACTGGCTTATAAATCATTACTTTTCTTAAAAGAAAAGTAGTGCATGTTAGATACTTTGCCTGCAAGCTTCTGAATACTTATAGGAAATGAGGATACATTTTCATGCCTTTCTTTGAAACACAGGATTAAAATAAACACAGAAGTTGAATTTCCTGGGTAATAACATGATTCCAGAAGTTAGGGCTTAAGAAAGARCAGTTTAACATGAAACTGATAATACAATGGGAGTGAGCAACTTTATAATCCATTTGCTTCCTGCTTCTTGGGCATGTCTACGCAAGAAATGTAGTTAAATTRTTCTGGAGACTGGTTTAATTAAAATTAGTACAAACCCCCTGTGTGGACTTAAGTTATGTTTGCACTGTGATCTGAAGTGTGATTCTTGGCATGTGTAGACAGACTGCAGATTGCTAATTAGATTAAGTGATGAAGCTGCACCAGGTCAGGTTTCTGCCGTATAGTTTCTAAGCCTAGGCTTATGTATCATGCACCAAAGTCTGTGTTATTGCACCTTTTTTATTATTGGCACTTGAACCAGAGAGACCATGGCCAGCGTGGGCATTCTGTACATCTCAGGAATGTCCAGCTTTGATGGTAGCAGAGACCTTGTTCTTTCTGAGCCTGTGTTTTGCTAGCAACTTCATCATTTTTCAGGCAGCATATATACTACTTCCATGGACTACCAGTGGTCTGTGGACCACTGCTTGAATGCTGTTATTCTAGAACTAAGTAAGACTAAATTAATCTGTGGCTTCAAACGAAGTTAGTGTTGCATTTGTTGGTGACTTTCCAAAGCAGATGAATGTGTAGTTTATTGGGGAGAAAATGTCTATAGTAGCTTATAAATGCTCTGAAAGCGGTGCCAAGAAGCATTCCCATTCCTGGGCCATTATGCCTCTGTATCGCTGTAGGTATGTCCTCTGCCTGCCCAAACCGGTCATGTGAATGTAACAGTCACAGTTTGGTGACCTTTAAGAAAGGCTGAACTGAAGTAGTGCCAAAAAGCAGCAAACACATGATGAACATGGAATTAGGGCTTGTTGTAGGGCCAGACCTTCAGCTCTGCCAGTTGCAGCTTGAGTAGAGTTCTCACGTTCTGCTGCAGCCACAGAGGAACTAGTGTTTCTTCTGAGTGCAACTTAGTGAAGTTTAAGAGGTGCTTTGCTTTCTTCCTGCCTCCATTTATCCCTGAAGGACTGCTCTGGAGTGCTGCTCAGCAGAGCACAGTGGAGGCCCCAGTAATACTCCTTCCCCAAATTTCCCATTTGCAGGCTGGGAAGGGCCCTTCTGCATCTCTGGGGCATCATCAGAGGAGTCACAGGCTTGTGGAGAAGAGGAGGGCAAGGACCGGATTCGTGTGTTGCGTGCTTGCCTTCTCCAGAGGTGAACTGTGTCTAGTACAGGGGCACTTGGGATCAAAAGCCTCCCTTGTGCAGCCTGCTGCCTGTGCCTGTTCAGCAAAGCATGAGGATGGTTTCTAGCTCATCTGTTCATTCAGGCTTTTAATTAGTTACCAACTATCCTCATGGTGAGAAGCTGGTGCCTGATGTTATTGAGGTACTTATTCGAGCGTTCACATTTATGCGAATGCATTCTTTTGATATTGGATTTCAGGCAGTCACAAGCCTTAGTAAGGAATTAAATATTGTGTAAAGAAGAAATGTGACCCATTGATCAGGATGTGCTGTTCCCATCAGTGAACAGTCTATCCTGGATGTGAATTGACTGTTTTCTCAGCTACAGAGACTGTTTTTTAAGTTGAAGCTGCAATGGCTCATGCTTTGTCATGGTCTGGAGGTCCACGGAGTGTCCCATTCRAAAAAGAACTTATGTCTGTATTTTCAAGCACCTGTATGCAGATTTACAGGTATTTAAACAGTGCACACACATCACTCGAGCTGCAAATACACATCAGTGCAGTCCTCAAACACATGTCACTGCAGGTCTCACATTGATCCTTTCTGTGGGGTGCTGCAGACAAGTCTCCTGGATGGATGTATATACTGCTTGAGTACTTCCAAAAAACTGGGCTGTGGGCCTGAACCCCAGAGAAGTGAGGGCACATGCCACTATACTGAAAAACAATCCTTAGCAAAACCACGATTTATAGAAGTACTCAGATCTTCTTACCTGCTTCCATGTTGCAGTGATGCCACAGCTGGATCTGCCATCACTTCACACCCATGTGAGAGGACAGGCCATGACCAAATAAATACAAATAAGCTGAAAAGAAAAAGTCACCTAGACATAATCAAAGAATGTATTTTTAACTGATGGAGTTCAGATAGAAATATGGAGCATGCAGGAAGCAATCTGTTTTTCCCTCTAAACTTGTCACACACGAGGGAGCAGATCTTCCTGTGATGTAAATCAGCATAGCTCCACTGACTGGAGAGAACAATTGTAATTTATCCTGCCTGAAGGCCTGCACAGAAGGTGCTTGAGSTTTCTTGCAATTCATTGGAGACTTGTGACATTGAGAGCAGGCATTCTAGCTCCACTGTCCTTTGGAGCGATTTGCAGCACAGGCAACTTATAATTACAAACACTTGATAAATCTCCTTCAGAGAAACTGAGGAGTTTGGTAAGATGCTTGAGACTGTGATGGCTGATTTCACTTTCTGTCATTTCGATCTTAGCACAAAGGCATCCTGCAGCAATACTCTGAAAGAGGTTCTGATGGTTCAGCCAAGCTTTGAAGTATTTCAAGGGTCTTCTTTGTTTGTTGAGATCAGTGGGTTCCTTTTCAGCCAAGCTGAAAAGTCTGGTGGAAACAAAAGAACCTATTTCAAGCCATTTTTGTGAAAGCGGTACCTGTCCCCAACACCTGACACCTTATGCAGCCGGTAAATACCATTCCCTATCAGCTACCTAATCTTTTTCAGCAGTGTTTGGCCATCTAAACCTGACCACCAAACTTCCACTCTGCTTGTCTTGGCTGACATTTATATAACAAAGAACTACTAGCTGCTCTTTTGTCAGCTCAAGAAAGTCAAGCACAGGAGGAGACAAATATGATGGGTACCATACAGCAGCACTCAGAGCAGTGCTGCTACCTGTATATCCAGCCTCTACAAATGGTTATACTGAGCCATAGCTCAGAAAAAAAGAAAAAAAAAAGAAAAAAAAAAGTGCTGCTGGATGCTTGGGGTGATTTAACTCTCTTGTTCCTGGGACAAAAATGGATGCTGTTTTGTACCAAGTCCTTTCATGACTGGATGTCTTATTGTTGTTAAAGATTTCAAAGTAGTATGATATAAGAGAAACACAGGCCTTTGGGCATGGGCTTTTCTGTCAGACGTATCTAGATATCATATGTGTTGCCCTGAGTTTAATAACCAGTGATCATGAGAACAGAGCTGATAGCAAGACAAAGGCCAGGCAGGGGAGGGACCTTCTCCAGTCGTGGGTGGAGATTGAACAGGAATGGGACAGAGGAAGAGGAGAAGGTCCTGCCTGCAGACCTCAGCATGGTCATTTCTCATGTGCTGTCTGATAGCACTGCAATGTGGCTTTTCATTAGAATTCCTGTGATTTGCCAGCTTCAAGGAGCTGAAAATTTTAAAGCTGCCCTGAGAACCAGTTGACAATGAAGATTTTACTCTGTGATTTGAATATCTACAGAAACAAGTTTTTTTTCCTGGGTTTAGAATCTGGAAAGTGGTCAATGTGGTCCCCTTACATTGTACACTTGTGATGCAGAACAAGGCTTCATAATGATACATCCATGGCTAGTTAGAGCTGATGTTTATTAAAGATGAGAACGATTTTGCTAAGAGGTTGTTAGAGTAAAATGCGTAAGGAAAAAATTATACTGCAAACAATAACAAGGTCCCAGAATTACCTTGAACTGTGCAACTGAGATTCTCAACTACTGTCAGATCATCTCTGCATAAGACTAAACTGCTGACATTTGTTTAATTACAATGTATTTATGAAATGGAACAACATTCCTAATCGCTCGTGCGTGCTTGCATTATGTCTTTTCTGCAGTATCTCTATTCAATTTGAATAAATTCTCATTAAAATGATGAGAAAATTTTGCAACCATTGGACACACTGATCACACCTGTACTTTAAGCTCGTGACTGGATTTTGGAGCACTCACCACTCACCTCTTCCTGATAAAAAATAGTTGCCAACCAAAAGCAGTCTTTCTGGGAAGAGGAGCCTTACAGAAACACAGTGGAATTGTAGTTTGCTTAAGATAATGTCATTTCAGTAAGCTCAAGATTTCCCTCACACCAGGAAGTAAACTTATCCAGGCTTTCATGTTTGGAGGTTGTGTTGGGAATTCCTCTATTGTTTTCAGAGTGTTTTTACCATCTGCAGCCTGGACTTCCATGGTTAAAAATTTAGCAGACTTGCCTAGCTGCAGGTTAGCGGAATATGAACTTTCCTTGAAGCTTTTTAAATGCTGGGATATGCTAAGTATTTCTGGAGACAGAATACATTCACCTGTAGTTGCCCTAAGCTCCAGAAGCAGAAGTACGGAGCACAGGAAAGCCTTGCTATTTTTGGTCTTTCTGGAGAATGCCAAATCATTAGGGGTTTGACACAGTGTCTCTGGGGAAGTGGGATTTGGAATTTCTGCCGGTAAATGATAATGTGGCTGTGTATCTGTATGAATCAAAGATCAGAACAAACACCGAAAGGTAATCCGAAAAATGATTCATGCAATAAGAATTTACCAGAATGATTAAGTACATGAAGTTCATGTGGTCTGYTGCAATTAATGCACTATGAATAAGCAAGGCAGATTACGACTGTTGATATTCACAGCTGCACTGTGTGCTGTATGCACATCAGTGCTACTGAGAGGTAGTGTGGAAAATTCAGCAATAACCAGTAACTTCCAATTGTTTTGCTCTAATGTTTAGTATTTAGTGAGCTGGAATAACCTTCTGTTAAATAATTAAAAGATTCCGAAAACCTTCCTCAAGATTTGATCTTCAGGACCACATGGTTGTTCCTTATGGTCATGACTTTAAACTGCCTGTCTCGATTATCAGGCTGCAGGCATTAGTGTTTTCAATACATGTACTGCACTTCATATTCTGTACTGGAAAGTTTTGCAGATTTTAACAAATTTGCAGTCAGATTGGAAGGAACAAACCCAAAGCCATACCAGGCAGATCTTTGGAGTACTATAATTTAAAAATGCAGCTCAGAGCTAGAAAACGGTAGAGTTTTGCAGTAAAATAGTGATTCTCTAGGGAATTCTAAAAGGAGGGTTTGGGAACTGCAGCAACGAARAGGGAGAGGGTTTTTTCAAACAGCAATAAAGTACTTAGAGCATCCGTGCAACCTTTGTGAAGAAAATCTCTCTCTGGAAGCTGCTGCACTTGTCTTTGAATGAGTTATTGTCTCTCAGCAAGCTTTAGGGTGTTGTTGAAATCCTTCCTTGCAAGACTGAATGGATGAAGACAACAATTTTAAGGATTGCACTGCAGTCATCCCTATGAGGCCTGACACTGGGGAACAGGAGAGTGGTGACAGCCAGTGTTTTCTAGGTCCAGAACTGCTCTCCTTGTTTCCTATAATTTCCAACATAATGCACACCTTACTGTCAGGTATGCTTTAAAAAGAGCATGTCTTTATCTCGTAAAAACAAATAGTCACTGCCAGCAGGGCTGCAGGCTGGGGCTACTAAAAGATGATCTGATGAGGACAGTATAATGAAAATGCCATGTGGATTTTACTCTAATAGTTTATCAACAGGAGCTTTCTGAAGAGCTCTTAAGTGTGCTGCCAAATCCAGCTTCCAAAGCAAGGAAAGTAATACAAGTCCAATACTGTTAATGTCAGTGGTTTCTAGTTAATTATCTGTAACCTGAAAAAAATCACTGAAAAGCACAAAGCATTGTTGAAACCTTGCTTTCTGGCTCTTTCTTCAGGTATTATGCTCCTTTGTTATATATTTAYATTCCTCCTCAAAAAACTCTAGCTCTCAAAGATAAACTCTAAATGATATATTGTTCTTTTGATACATCCAGACAATACTTCTATAGTTGAATGGAAAATATAATTTCAAAACTGTGTATGTGTATGTGTGTGTGCCCAGGTTAAAACTTCCTGAAAGAAGAGAAAACCTATAAGCAAAACAAAAATTACTTATATTGCTCAAGCAATTATTTTATCTGCCTTCTATTTTATTTTGAACTCCCACTTAAGCAACCCTGTAAGTCTTCTAATGCTGATATCTACTCTTTGGTCTTAATGTTTCCCTGCTGCATAGTTAAAATAAGGAGAAAAGAATCCTTATGTTCCATATGTTTATTGAGGGAATTTTTTGTGTGTGCTGTTCACATAAAATTGCATCCGTTGTGTTCATGATCCATAGTGCAATTCCATTAACAAAGCAGCACTCTACTTTTTGTGTGCTGTTATGCTTAAAGCCCATTCCTGCTGTTGTGTCTTCTGTAGAAATAAAGGAAAGGTTTGCAGGTAATTTAGTTCAGTTCATTTCCAGTTCTGTCATATTTTCTTTGTTTATAGCCAAACAAATAACTTTTTAGAAAATCTTTAGTAGAATCATTTTCATTTTTACGTTCAAGATAAAATTTTTACTGAAAGTAGAATGCATTTATTTGGTCAAAATTTTCAGTTATATAAAATGAGAAGTTGATTTTTTAAATTTTCTTTCAAGTCATGTTCCTCCCTCCACTTTTGGGGGCTGAAAAAACATTTTCTGTAATGTATGAAGAACACACATGGCATTAGGTGCCATTTCTTTATAGTATCAAGGATGCAGGACACCCTGCGCATTCAGGGTTTATAAACCCTTGATTCAGCCTGGAGTTTGTGTGATGATTCCCAAACAAGGATAAACACAGTGGCCTAGCTCAAAACTTGCTAAGCCAAGAGCACAGGTTTCGTAGGTGCCTGGCAATGAACAGTTCTTTCAAAGTTAGTGGCTGCTGCCTATGAGCATGTTGGATTTAATGCGGATGCTATGCTGTTGCTTCACAAGGGTGTTCCTGAGGAAACCCTCTGTAATTTGGGATATCTAGAAGAGACACATTCAAGGTAAAGCATTCCAGCTCAACAGACCTGCTCTAGCAAGGACACTCTGCAGGGGTGTTTAGCTTTAGTAAATGGGGCTGAATTCTCCATTGTAATACTCTAGCTTTACCAGAGACCACAGAGTAAGACGAACTCATTTGCCRTGGAGGTTGCCAAAAACCCATCAGTGGCTGGACTGCTTCTGGCCTGCCATCCTGGCCAGTGTGGTCTTGTGGCTTCTACGCGCTCTCTGGCCATCTGTCCGCAGGYGCCTGTTGTCTGTGTGAGTCCCGCTTCTGGAGCAGGGGCTGTCCTTTCTGTTTGCAGTTTCTACAGCACCTAGCTCAGTGAAGTCCTGGGCCATGGCAAAGCAAAAGTAATATAAATGATGGTAATTAAGCTACTTTACTGARCCTGCCTCTTTGTGCCTTTGTCTCATAAAGCTTGTGGTTTTTAAGGGTAGAGGAGGGAACTGGAGGAAAACAAAGGGAACAAACAAAAAAAAGAAGATTTTCCTGCCTTGAAGTGTGGGCTGAGAATCTGCCTGAAATGTGAGAATATATGCGTGGAAGCATGCAGCAGGAAGACATCTAAATGAGACTCCTTAGTGTGATAAGAGCAGCTTACCAGCCCTCACACATCGCACACACCGTTGTTTTCTCAAATGAAACTGGAAATCAGCTGCTGCTCTTCTGCCCCCCAAACAGACAGACTGCCAGGCTCGCGCTTCGCTACTGTCCTGCGAAGGTCATCAGGGACTTTCCTCTCCCCTTCCATCCGCTGCCGGCATTACGCGTTCAGCTGAGCACGCCAGCGTGGTGGGGAGAGTGCCCCTCTTTGGAAACATCAGCCACTGGACATTTGCAAAGGCAGGTTGCCCAACTTAATAACTGATGGTCAAGAGCAAAGCCTGTGTCTCTGTCTTCTCACCTCAAGGAACATTGAAATATGGTGCATAACAATGCACACGTGACCCATGGTAGTTAATTGCTCGGTACCATATTCTATTCTTTTTCTCTCCCTCTTTTCCACTGCTCCTTCTCTAACCTTACCATTCTCATTTCTTTCTCTTCAGCCTGTCTGTGTATCCCTTCACCTGAGTTTTAGAATATATTACCTGAGTTTTAGAATATATTCCTATTTCCAGGTTTGAAATTAAGATATTAAGTGTATTCTAGGTATTTATAATAGTAGATCTCTTTGTCTGGAATGTGCTTTTAGGTATTACCTTGGTCAGTAATTTAATTGAATTGGATAGTGACAACACACTGACATTGTTAAGGTTAATGACCCARTGATTTACAAGACAAGGCACATTTACCGGCAAATGGATTTTAGTAATTGTTCTACTGAACAATGAGAATAACAATTTGTACATTGATCCACAAAGTCCTACAGCACAGGCTCCATTCTTACTTCACCAGTGCCCCTCTCCATAAATTCATTATCACTCAGATAATGTTTTCTTGGCCCTGTCATATTTTAACTGCATTGTACTGAATTTCAAATGAATTTCTTCAATGTGGTCCACAGTTTTTGTTGTCCGCGTGGAGCATAGCTGGGTAGGAAGACAGTGAGAGAGAGGAGAGAAGACAGGAGGACAAAACCTGCTCAGTTAGGGAGCTATTCATCTTGGCTAGGTTAGTCTAAGATGAGTATCTCCAGTTTGTGATAAATACTTGCATCTCTTTGACAAGTATAGTTAATCCCTTTAATGCCTGTTTCAATACATTTGGATTGGTCTTTGCTTTGCCAAAATGTTGTAGGATGTCATGCCAAATGTATTAGGAGAATTTTTGTTTAGTCAGGACTATTGTCTTTATTAAATAACTTTGTAATTTTATACAACACAAAGCAAAAAATCTGTTTTGCTTACATTGGTGTTCATTGCCACTGATGATRGTTTGCTTGTAGTACTTTCTTTCAGTTCTTTATCTGTTAAATCCTAGATTGTCTGGGTTTTTTTTGTTYTTTGTTTTGTTTTTTTTTGGAGAACTTGGTTTCTTGCTGCAAGGCCCATAATCACTTCTTTCATTTTGTTTTAATCTTTCAACTATTGCARCAAGAATAACATTACAGGAGTCTCAAATTTTGTCCAAGACTTTCTAAAAGTGAGCACAAGAGAGCCAAAGAACTCCTCAGCCAKAACCTTTAAACTCCTGGATACAAATTACCTGGACTTCTGATTAAAGATTCTGATTGTGAGATATGTTGTTTAACATCTTTATTAATTAATATCGAAAAAGCAAGTATTTAATCAGCATTGATTTGTCATAAGGCTACATAATCTGGCATTATCCCAAACACATAACAGAAGTGTTTATTGAACATGGTTGCTTTTCCTGTAGGATTATTGACAATGTTATCAYTTCCGTAGTGGTAATGGACCAGTACCGTTGGTTAGATACTCTTTGTTACAATACACTTTATAAACTTCATTTTATTGACCTTAGCTTTATTGACCATTGATTTCTTCAGTTGTCCTTTTGCTTCCTTTATTAATTTTGTGTCATTCCTAGCTTCTAGTGTATTGCTGCCAACTTCTCTCTTTTACATTTGATGTTTATCGGCATTTTCTCCTGTTTATAACTACTTTCACTCCCCCATCAGGCCATGATGAGATTGCTTGTTCAATGCTGTGTTGCAATTATCAGCTATGTGTTCTTCATTACATTGCATGTGATATACCCAAGTAAGATTGCAAGACTTCTGACCTTCAGGGCTGTATTTAATACAGCRTTGTGCTTAGGCCTCTGCTGGATCTTGGATAGCAGTATTTTTTAAAAAATGAATACCTCTGTCTTTATTGTCAAAAGGAAAAAGCAAAAGTGAAGGAGAAAATGATATTTTAAAATAATTCTGTGCTAAGTTAAATTTAAGTATGGACTAAATTGAAATGACTTGGGTTTTTTATTATTGTTTTAAAGAAGAATTTTCTAGCTGTAGTTAGTCAATACAGTGATGGTGGCTGTATACTGGTGAGTATTTCGGTAAGTATGCAGACAGGCAAGGATTGTCATTTCTCTCAGTGAGCCTACAGCCTGCAGTTCAGGAAGATACCAAGGTTGCAAAGGTTGGATGGGAATTGGTTCCCTGGTTTGCTAAACCACTGGCTGTAATTTCTGACACAGAGAACCTGGGAGGTACCAAAAGGAATGGGAAGAACACAACACTGGGAAAGCACATTCTCTCCCATTGTCAAACTGATACTTCTAGGTTTTGTTCTTAATAAAATACAGAAGCAAACAGTAAGAAAGGACAAGCTGTAGACATCAAGAGAATAACAGCGATGCGTTAGGACTGTGGCCTTTTAAAGAACCAGTCATAAGAGTTGAATGAAGACTTTGAAATTGTGTTTACAAATTAGAAAAGGAAGGGAAATGATACAAATATAAATTTAAGAAAAGTAAACCTGTGCAAAGAGAAGCTGGAAGGATATATTAGTGTAACCTGTATGTTGAGTGTTTGGCTCAATGTGCATTAAAAGGCCATGCTGTATCTAAAAATACTAGATTTTTCCTCATTTTCTATGGCAGAAGTTTTACAGAAGGAATATTCAATGAACCCATCTCTAACTTTTCTGATTACGTTTTAAACATTAATGTTGTTAGCTGCTACATCCAATAAACCAGAGAATTTAATTGCTCCGTGGTTTATTAAATCGTATCTTTTCCGTCAGTCTCATCAGTGGAATGGTGCTGATAGTATTAACATAGAATGGGATCAAACCAGCGTTTCCTTCACTGTGTGCTTGAAAATATCTGAACCCTGGTGCTTGTACCTTGATGGGTGGTTATTTGCTATCTCATCTTCCGTTATTTTCATATGGCACTTGTATGGTCATTAATTTTCACTCTTGTTTTTCCAATTAAACAGTCTTATTGAAAAGCACAGGTTAAAGGCTTTGTTCAGAGGTGCAAGCAATTAGCTGCACATATGTTCATTGTTATAATTACTTGCACAAACTGTTATAAAAGGAAGTGTTACCATTTGAATGTGAGATAGAGGTGTATGGTTAGTGTAATGGAAAGCCTGGTTGCCAATTTAAAAACAAAATTACTGGAAAGAAACCATTTACAAATGTGGTAAAGTTGAGGAAATTAGAAAATGTGTATAATTTTATAAACATTCTCAAAACTAATGGGCAGTTAAAAACTGTCAGAAAAACAGTTGGGAATAAGATTGCAGATACATTCAATTTTGAGTCCTCATCTTGCCAATCAGACCATTGYGAGGAAATGCTTGTGTTGCTCAAAACCAGGGTGAAATGAAAACCTGGGCTAAGAATTGCTGGAAAAAAGTGCTTGCAGCAACTATGTACATGAGGAATTTAAACAATGTTTCCTGTTTACTACCAGCTTCCAAATTTCAGGGAATTTTAATGTGGGATTAGGCATATCATAAGAAAGCAGTGCAAAATTCAGCTTAGTCCCTGGTCAGGATTGTGAGTAATCCTGCTGCTCAGCAGAGATCCATCCTGGGGAAAGAATGGAAGTCCTACTTCTGCTAGATCTGAATTTCTGCATAAGATTTTAGCCAATATGGAGTGTCTTGTGCAGATATGATACAAAAACATACACGACATCATGGTTTTGCTTAAACTCTCTTCACATTCCTTTTAGGTTCAGTAACAGCCGTGCTGGTTTGGGGCCCAGTGTTGGTGTCGAAGACAACAGCACACAGCACTGCCACAGTGYTTTCCCTTCTGGATTGGCTTTTAGCACCTGGGATGTGGTTGATAACTGGAACTACATTTCCTTAAGGCCTTTTTACAGACTGTCAGGCAGGACAAAGTGGCAGGATCTCGGCACAATCTGAACGGAGCAGGATCCCCGAAAGAACTCAAGTAGCTAATGCTTAAATAGGGGAGGGAGGGTATTTGTTTATCAGGCAACTGTAGTCAGTAGCATCAAAGCAGCTCAACGAAGTTGAGGATGGAGGACAAGTCCTCAAGTCCGGTCAGCAGAGACTTCAGTGAGGSCAATTTCAGGGATATTTATATTAGGCCTGAATTAGGAGGGGAAAGAACCAGAGGAGAATAAGAAGTTGAGGAGAAAGATAAGGTCAGATCCTAGAGAGAGCACAAAGGCAGTCCCTGAAGAAAGCAGAAAGGTTAGAGAACAGCATTGCCRTTGGCTGTGCTTAGCAGGAAATGTGCCCATGGGGTAGGCGAGACAGAAGGTGCTGTAGGAAGGATGAGGTGTGGGGAAGGAAACGGAGCTGACATCTTTTGCTTTCTCTTTGAAGAAACTGGAGGGCAAGAGCAGATGAACTGCATGCAGCACGTGGGCTTGAGTTTTACTGTTGGCCGTTTGCTGAGCAAAGTGATGCTGCTGTTAATGCAACTGTGTTCGCCAGTAGGAGCTATGTCAGAGAAGGCAGCAGAGGCAGCTATAGCCGTTTTTGTGGACTCAGTAATACCCAGTGACCAGATGTCATTTCTGAGTGCTCAGGAGTATAGGAGCAAGCCTCGATTTTGTGCGACTCTTATAAAACACTTTCATACACAAGTGCAAGGGGTGGGTTGCTGGCGTTGTTTCTGGAGTCTAGTGAGTTATCCTTCACAGACAGAGCCAGGCTGGTCCTTCCTGCCTGATAATTTTCTCTCTCTGCCCCAATAATCAGTTCACTGTTTCTACTGCTGCTTTCCCAGCCTTGTCAGCAAGCAGTGCAAATCAAGAGAATCTGCACTTGGTCGATTTTGAATTAGCAGGTTTGACAAATGTTTTCATTTGAGAAGGCAAGCTGCCTCATTGTGCTTGGTTTAACACGGACACATTAGAGTGACAATGCTGGATTTAACTTTAGTTATCAACACTTTCAGCCTACATTGGTCCAAGTAATTGTCCTGTTTATACTCTGACAGGTTAAAATAATGTATTCTAGAATGAGAGAGCTTCTACTGAAGATGAAAAGCAGCCCAAGAGGGTTATCAGCTGTTACTAACTGTGACAAGCAGTGTGAGCTAGATGTATGGATAAATTGCTATTGCTCCAGAGGTTATTCCTATTAGCAGGAGACATATAAGAAACCCTAACAAGGCTTTAATACAGTACAGCTAGTAAAATAAGCTTGTCTATCCTATCCAAGCTCAGGGCTAATGGCACATTCCAGCATTTTCTTGATGCTGTACTGACAGGTGGTGATAGACCTGTTAATAAAACGAAAGCTCTACCAGGCTGTTGGGAAGAATCAAGCAACTGTGAGAATTTAAAAGATAATTTTAAAGAAAATAAATAAACAATCACTTTTATCTGAGATCTAAACACTGTTGGGAAAGACACTCCTGGATTCCTCTTCACACAGAATCAAATAATGTTGTGCAGATGGGATCTTGGCAAAGTAGGTAATTTCTGATAAAATTTTCTATCCACAGAAAAGAAATTTGATTTTTTTTCTTCAGTAAGTGTTCTTGGGATCAAAATAAAGTGATTGTTTAAACATGAAGTGTTCAGTTCCCTTTCCATCTGGAAAATGGTACTGGAAGTACTGAGAAAATGCAACTCAATAGCTGAACACTTTAAATGGTTTTAAATAAGAGAATTGAGCTCCTGCCATGGGCTCGGTATGAGTGGGCCTCCATGGACTTCACACAGGCACAGAAGTGTGTTCTTATTCATGCCATTCAGTGTGCTACTTAACTGGTGCCAGTGCAGTTTGTAGTGAAATATTTAGGAAGGGTTGCCTCACACGTAGGCTAGTTCATCTGTAAAAGAAATAGTGGCAGAAATTTCTTTAGCAGCAGAAGCAGGATACTCTGGAATCACGCAGTGGAATTGTAATTGCTTGTGCAGAAAGCATGGGAGGTTTTTGCATTATATTCTGAGAGATGCTGTGTAGAGCTTTGTTTACTTATGTAGGCTCATGCTTGTTATCCGACATCATTTCCAGAGACACTCAGTTGGAACAAGTGGACAAGGGAAGGGAGGATGCATTTTCCATATCAGACTGGAAGATTAACCAGATGAAAGTTAAATCTTGATGGGCTAAATTCAAATGGGAGTTGTGTGCAATGATAAGAGGGCTAAAGCTTAAGGGAATATTGCTACAGCCTGCTCAGTTCTATAGGGACTGGGTTTTGAGGATTGAAAAACCCCAAGGAGAGAGCAGAATCTGGTATTAACAGAACCTGGGAGCTTCAGGAGGGCCTATGATCAGCCCACAGTAAGCAGAGGCTTGAGAAGGAGACAAGAAAGATGAGATGATGTAAAAATGACAGCAACTACAACTGCATAAACAAAAGTGAGAATCATCTTAAAATGCAGAAAATTTTTGAATAGCCRTAGGAGCAGTATGTATGGGACTGCCCCTTTTGGTTTAATTTTAGCCAATTTTCTAACCAGTCCCTTAATGTGACATAAAAAATCTCTGCATCAGTTCATATGCTCACCTCCCAGAAGAGAAAACCTATTTAGTTTGATTATTGCTTGAGTCCTACTTTGCAGTAATTAAAATACAAAGCTCTTTTCCTGCTGTAAATTGGCTGTCTTTCTGATGCTCTTTATAACAAAGGAACCCTTACAAGTGTAATTACATGATTATTTTGACATCTTCTTAAATGGCCCTTCTGTAGGTGGAGTCTTGGGGAGACAGAGAGCTTGGACAGAAGTGTAGCTGATGCAGCTGTTTCCTGGTGCGTGAGATAATCATAAACTAAAGAATAAAAATGTTAAATGGTGAAATTAACATCAGCGACCATCATGATTTTATTTTCTTCCTTTGTTCCTTCTTTTAAACTTGAAATGAAACTGCAGAAGAGAGGAAAAACTTTGCTTCAGCGAGGAAGGTTCACTGCTGGCTGGTGATGCTGGAGACATGTGATGGGGGAAGGTCTCAGGGCAATGGAGATCTGCAGCAAATCCACGCTGGGCTACGGTAAGGCTGGTCACCGAAGAACTGGTGTTGCCCATCCTGTGAGGGCTGCAATGTGGGTGAACACAGCTGGCCAGTGGCTTCTCATCAGCCTTGCCTGATCTGAGAAGCTGAGCACCTCCAGGCCAGGCCATTTGGTGAAAAATCCTCGGGAAACCTGAGATAGTGCAGCAGTTCTGAACACACATTCAGCAAATATAGGGCCTTTCCACTGACAGCCTCACAGGGCTGGATCAGGCCCTGGCAGTCAATAAAAGAACCTTCCCCTTTGGATTTTGGAGCCTGTATGCTAGAGAGGTCAGCCTGCAAAAACAGGAGAGTGAAGAGGAATGCCATGGATTGCTAGCCCGCGCAGTGAATGAGAACTGGCAGAAACACACCATGTTTACCAAGGCTTATCAGCATTCATTTTATTTCTGCATTTTTAATAGGTGGCCTGGGCTGTATTATTTTACAGTGCAAGGCTAGAGCTTATTTGTTATGTACTGCCAAGACATGCCTATTTAAGTATGTTTTCCGGCAAACGCAAAAAACTAGGGTCAGGTATGAGGGTCAGTGTTGATTTTAAATGGCTGTCTTGGGGAACCTGGTATTTAAAGTGGGGAAGGAGTCTGAATAGGTCAGCTGCACCTTGCATTCTCCTAGAAGCTGTTCGTTGTTAGCCTTGTGTTTATTCATAAGGAGGCTAGCATTTCTAGGAGGCACACAATATAAATATTTAGCACTGTCAGTGGAGAAGGAAAATATTGTTGGAACAATGTCTTCATTTGTCAGAAGAAAAATAGGGACTAATTTTTTTGAGAGAGATCACAATTAACTGCTCCCCGTGAACTGTTTCTCTAAAGATTTCAGGCAGACGGATGCTCTTGCAGCAAGAAGAGTGAATGCCAATTGAGAGGAACATGGATCCGTTTATAAAGCCAGAGAAATCATTCTGTCAGGCAAGATATAGATACACAAATTAAGCAGGTATCAAAATTATATTGTCTCTTCAACAGCAACTGCCTCTCAAGAATAGACTATGGACTAGGAATATGTATAAAAGAAGATCTTAGTAGTCTGTAATTTAATTATGACAGCACATGACTACAGTAGCAGTCACCTGCTAATAATAATGATAGCCAGTTTTGCCCCACTGTCCTGAAAAGTCTCCTTCCTTGCTGTTACTGAAAAATTTCAGACTGCAATTCCTTTACATAGAAACCTTCCGCAGAATCCCTGAACCACCTGTGTGACGTACAGCAAGGACTGTGGGCCTATGCCAAAGGGAAAAGSCTTCCTGGTCCACAAAGAATTACCTTATTCCAAAGTAACTGCCAAGACAGACTGTTCCATATAAAATTTGCAATTGCCAAAAGAAATTCTCTGCTATGAGGATGTCTCGGACCTTGGTAGCACAGGCTCTTCTGTGCAAGTCCTTGTTCGGGTTATTAAATCTGGGTGCTGTTACAGTTTGTGTTGGACCTAGAAGTCTGTGATGGTGGTTGTGCAAACGACAGTCTCATGTCATGAAGAGAGTACAGTGTAAGTATGAAAGGAGGATGAAGGCAGGCTGGGAAGGGAGGCAGTGATGAGCACAGTCACGTTTGCTTCAGAGCAAATCCAGAAGGAGAACCCTGCTGTTTGGTCCTCAGCCTAGTGCTGTGCTCACCAGGCCATGCAGGCTTCATCCAGGGGTGGCAGAGCACAGACTTGAGCTACTGAGTCTCCTTCTTTGCTCTAAAAATTTCTGTCACCTGTAATGAGAGAGGTTGTGTTGTTTCCAAAGGAAACTGAATTGGAATTTGAAGAATAATTAATTGAAAAATATCCCTCAAAGCATTTTTAAGTCAAAAGCTTAATGTTGACTTACAGAAATTCTGGTGGTAAATGTTTGGTTTCTTTCACTTTTCAGAAAATTCTGTTTCACATTAGAAGATGAAAAATACTCAGTAAAAGCTTTCTGTACTTAGTATTCTTGGCCGTGTTTTTTTGGCTTTTGACATTTGGAAGTAAAGTTGAAGGTTGCTGATGAAAATTTCAGTTATTGCCCTCTAACTTTTGACAACATTTTCCATGGACCCTGCTATGCCCAAACTATTTTCTACTCAGCCCATTCTTTAAAATTCAGTCACTTTTGCTTTTTCCTTATAAACATGTATGAGCCTATGTCTGGCCTTTGGTAAAATAAGAATAAGGCCTATTCCCAGCTTAAATCTTACTAACATCCAAATTTCTTGCTAAGCCTCTACCGCTGCTGAATTTAATCTACTGTGAATTATCGGAGTTCAGCTCCTACTATAAAGTATGTCAGACCCCTGGCTATGCAGTTTTCTTTATTATCATTTTCATGTGTTTGTTCATGGACATCTTATTGTCCAAAAATTCTTGAAGATTAGATCAGGATCTCTCACCTTGTAAGCAGCAGTTGCTGGCAATTGAAAAGTCTGAATAGTGTATTACTTGGACACTCAAAAAAAAAAGTTTCATTTTAATCTTTATTATTTTTCTCATTATTAATTTTTCATCTTCCTGGAAAATACTGGAGCTGTGAGCAATTTGGGAAATGGGTTGAAAGTCTGTGTTCTTGCACTGTCCTTTCTGTAACCTCTGCTGAACTGCTGTTTTGTAACTTTTAACAAGTACAGTAAATGACAAATGATATCCCTCGAGGTTTATTCATTCCTATTCTCATATTGTACCATTTAACTGGATTGATTTCATCATGGGCTCCAGCTCTTGGAAATGCTCCCCAACTTCTTCCTTAAGGGAACCAGCAACCCCTTCGGATTTTTGTAGGACCAGAGTTCACAAAAAGGAGCCCTGTCACCAGGGCTTTACACACAGGTTAGGTAGGCAGCTGCCTAAGGCAGGAACCTGCCCTGGAAGCAAAACACAGTCTGAGTGGTGGCTGTGGCCATGCATCTTATGGTCAGCTTGTTTTCTGTGCCTGCCTCTGCCTTATCCCCACTTGGTGAGTGCAGATCTCCCCTTTGGCAGCCCTCTTTCCCAGATGGCTCCAGGTGACTGCTTGCTCCATTCCCTTGGCAGCAGAACCGTCTCTGTGAGGATGATTTCTGGTGGTCCATTGATAGTAATAAAGAGACTAGAGAATAATGGAAGAGGGAACTGGATTTTCTACTGAAAGGTGGTTCCTTAAACACCTTTAAAAATCAGGCACACAACTATAAAATGGGGCTATTCATATGGCAGTTTTCCATCACAACCAGACCTCATCAGGGTCCTGGATGCATGATGTCTCTTGTGTTCCTGCAGGCAGTCTGCATTTCTTGCTGCTCCACCAGTTCCTGAGGAGTGATGCAGGTCCCTGGCTGCAGTCCTCGGCTGCCCTCACAGAGGTGGAACTGCCTCTGATTAAGATGACTGCAATAAAATCGCCTGCAGAATACATAAAAATGGGTTGAGTGTAAGAGCAGCTCTGGTGTAGCCATGAAGTCCTGAACCATAACAGTGGAGTGCTGTGCTGCTGTTTTATTGACACTGCTCGTGCAGATTGCGTGGGTGTACGATAGAAGGTGAGCTGTGGACTTCCATCTGCTTAAGGACTGCTGTGCTGGTTTGAGAAAGGCATTTACRTCTTTGATGGGATACAACAAGCAAATGTGAGTTTCTTAATTTAGGGCTCTATTGTGCAACACACCCCCTATGACTTCTCGTTCTGCCACCCGTCGACCTTACTGTTTTCAGTATTTCTGTAGTCACCTTGGCCGCTGTATAGGGAGGATGTGGAGGGGGTTGCTGGAGAGTAATGTTTTCTTTGGAAGAAACATAATTTCAAAATAACCTTCCCTCCCAGATTTTTAAGCCATCTAAATAATTATTTCTTTTGAGATGGATTTTCTTCCCCCTGTAGCATTCCTGCTTGAATTTATTTTCTGTGAAAGAGAGAGAGACTTTTCAGGTCTAAGAATATTGCCTTGGAAATTGGTTCATTTGCAGTTTGGGCTAAAGAGATTATTTTGACTGTTCAATCCCTCATTCTGGGAGGAATTTCTCTCCTCCACAGAGATGGAGCACTGTGTCTTATCCACTCTTTCATTTATGTCTATGCAAACAGCTGTGGCTGATTTTGCCACTGCCATGAGTCCACTACCCACCTCTGTAGGGAAGCCTTTAGTTTTTGGGACCAGTCCACTCTAACCTTTGAAGCTCAGATTTCAGATGGTCMTCCCGGTATGAGATTTATCCCCCTTTCTGCACAGCTCTCAGCCCTTACCCTCTTTGCAGTACAGTCACAATTTACCTGCACGCTGCGGGTCTAAGTTTAGGAAATCTGCCAACAGCAATGCCACAACCGCCTCCCCAGCTTCCTGCCTTTCTGCACAGCTGTTCTTCTCTTTTGTCACTAAGAGGGAAAAAACTTAAAAAGAGAGATGGAAGTGTGCAGACAGATTTCTGGAAGGTGYCCGGTCAGATAACCAAGGCACAGCAAGGTCATTTTAGTGCAAGCTGGAAAACAGGTTGAGAACACCTTATTAATCTTCACTCTAACTATTGTCATTGAATGTAGGGATAGGTGTGGAGACAGGCAGTGATAATTTGCCTAGAAGTGATTATCCTTCACCTTGTCCCACTCTGCATTCCTGATGTGCAGCAGACTGTCATGGATAACCTGAGAACTTGAAGGGCATGTAAGAATATTAGGACGTTCCAGAAACTTTGGAGAGCTGTTCAAACAAGCAGTACCCTTCCACACCTTCCTGAGAGTGTATGATGTAAAAAAAWATATATATAATGTACCTTATAATGTATATAACTATTTAATTAATGTAAATTATGTCCATTGTTCTGGTACWCATTCTTTCCAAGAAATTCAGAGAACAGTCTTAAGAATAATTTGTGGCTTAGAAAATTCACCTACCCTGTTGGTAGACTGAGCCTGATTTCACAGCAGAGAACTGCAAAAGTCAGCAAATTTTGCAYTGGAAATAAGATTAAGTTTTTTAACTATGAGTGTAATTAATAATTGAAAGAACTTAAAGGAGGAAGTGACAGATTCTCCACCAGTGGGGCATTTAAATCAACAGGGGATGTCTTCTAAAGACTTGCAAAGTGAAATTCCAGTAATTTTTCTGTATGAGAATAWGCTAGAAAAATCATAAGTATCTCTTTTGGCCTTAAACCTCTATGAATTACATCTGCTTCCTCAATCTGCGGAAATTTGCAGGATTCTGAAAACCTCAGATAATATCCTAACAATGGTGAAATATTATAGTTCTATGATAAACCCAAAGATTTCGGAGTTTCAGAAGCATTTTCTTGAGCTCTCTGCATTTTCCCTATTTATGTATATTTTCCCCTTACATGAAATTCTTTTTATAACTCAGTCTTTTATATTGTTCTCTTTTGTRCCCTTTCTACGCTGTAATCATTTCTTCATCATAATTCTGTCGTTGCTATGTGCTGTTCGACTACTCGTGTTTTTCTTTGATTTAGCTGTTAGTATTGTTTTAACTCTTTACTTTCTGTGCTTGCCAGTAGTTCTCAGTAAATCRATAAAAATAGGATAGATTTCATTTTCTCAAGTAACAAGAAAGATTCATAGTTAAAAACTAAATGAATTGCARTTGCACTTAGAGCTGTAAAGAACAAATGAGTTTATATGCATAGTCTAACTTAGTTTAACTTGGTCACTTCTTCCCGAAACAGCCTGTTTCCTCTCAGCTGGCTGAATCACACTTCATCAGAATCAGAGAGAGAATTACTTTGGTCAGTTTAGACAAGGCTAATGACAGTTGACTAGCAGCAAGGCTTTGACTTTCCATTTCAAAATTCACTCTGTGAAATGCATTCAATAAAATATGAAGATGTCTGGAGCCTATTATCTAGAAAAGCCAATGAAGTGGTAGATTTTCAGCCGTGAGAGCTATACAACTTGATCTGTGAGTTGCAGCTAGGCCAAATCTCTTATTCCTGAGAAAGTTTTTGAGAAACTCTATTTGACTGAATTTTCTGATTGTAAGAGAATTTGCAGTGGGCAGCTGCCTTCCTAGCAGGACCTGGGTAGCCGCAAAGGATCTGCAGCTTAGGGCACTCACTGTGGATACTGTGCAGTTCTTAGTGTGCCCGGGATAACATATTTCCCTATGAGTAATCGCAGACATTTAGCATGTCTCTTGTTGATCATAGTGATGGGTAGCAGCTATCCAACTATTAACAACTAGCCATGATGTATATTAATTATCCTACATGGATCTAGGCATATTATTTCCCTATTTTTCTCCCCAGAGCAGTCCCATTGCTTTCTAAACCAGCTGGGAGTGCGGAGCAGGGCAAGAGGCAATCACTGTCACAGCTGGGCTGGCTTTCAGCCCCATGCTTGCGTCATTCCCTGTTTGTAAGAGGATGTCACTGTAATGCCCAGCAGTTTTAGCTCCCAGCCAGGCTGTTCTCAGGGTAGGTGTCTATGGGGCCTTCCCCACTGATGCAGAGCRCAGCCTTGCTGAGGATTCCCAACAATCTCTGTTTGAACTGCAGTCAAAGTCTGCAAAGTAATATTATGCAAGCTGCGGGGACTATTCAAGACATAGCTGAATTCTTAGAAAAGAAGTGAAAAAACAGCATCAAATATTAGCCTATGCCTCTCTGAAAGGCTGCTGACTATGTGTCTTTTCCACCCGATTTGCCAACCTGGAGAACTTTCCAGCAGTTGTGACAGACAAATTTCCTGTCTTCAACAGCAGCCCAAAACCACTGCTGTATCAGCTTCATGCTAGTGGCTTTACTGATGCTCGCTTGTGCTAACAAAGACATAATATCAGAAAGCATTCCTGTTGCGCTTAGGAGGAGATTGGGTCCAGGAGTGTGCTTTTGAAAGCAAGCCCAGCACCTGCCTGCCTTACCTACAGGAACTGAAAGCTAGCTGCCTTTAGGTGTAGGCAGGGAGTTATCTGAAGCTTCCTATGTCCTTCCAAAGCATAAGAGGCAGCAGTAGGAGAATTTTAGAAACCATGAAAGATAGCATGACAACTAGCACATCATGTTTTTTTTGGAAACACAGCCTAGGAAAGGCAGCCCTGAGGACACAGAGCAACTAAAGCACACAGGACTCCCAAAACGCCTCTATTGGCCAGCAGCTTTGTGACTAGCATTGCAATAATGAAGCAAATGGCCTCTGACACTGAGCCATTTCATCAGTCTGTTGCCAGCTGATCATTTATCAGCTGTGTTCAGTGAAGGGCAGATCACATCCAGCTCACCTGTGTCCTAGAACAAGGGTATTTTATTGCGACAAACACTCCTGTGTTCAGCTCCTGCTGGGCCAGGTGGGCTCTTTTCAGAGTACTAGCCATTTCATTTAGCTACTTAAAAGGGGACCTGAGCTCTTCTGACAGTATGGGTGATCCATATTTAAGCAGCGCCTTTTTGACTTTCTTGTCTTTTGTAACTCCCCCACTGCAGGGCTCCCTTTTTCTAGGAGCTTTTCTTCCCTGGTTTGCTTTTCTAGGGCTGGCTTTTTACATGTGGGAGAGCTGCCTAGCAGGTGCTGGTTTATAACTGGCTGTGGTCTCCATCTCTTCAGCTGGTGAGTACTGCTGAGCTTCTTTCTTACATTAGAGAGGGTTAATGTAAGCTCTTAGCAGTTGCTCTTGCTTGGGAAATAGACTGCCATGTTACTTTTGCTAGTAGTGAACACACTTCACTTTTGCTCTGTAATCTCATCATCTTGAAGCTCTGTTTTTCCTGTGTACCAAGTTGCATGTACTGTACTGTAGTAGACAACCTCAGACCTGTGTGTCTGCTTCCAGTAATGTACCTTGCTTTGCCTGCTTAGTGTGAATTACCTTGRAATAATTGAGCTGACAGTTGCTTGGTAGTGAAGGTGCCTGTTGCTGCAGGACTTCCTTTGCAAACTCCAACATCAGAGCTGCTGTGCAAACCCCAGTGCAGACAAAGGTTTTGGCTATTATTGAGTCTCTCATGTGAGTAAAAAGTATGAATTCTGTGTATTGCATTGCTTTGGCTGTTTAAAATTACTGCAAAAGTATGCATTGGGCTTTGTCCATCTCTCTCTAGATTCACTTTTTCCACAGGCTCATTCACAGAGACTTTCTAAAGTGCTGGGTGTTAAAGAATGGCAATTCAAGGCCTATATTGCAGAGAGCTGGTTTGCACTCAGCGTGCAAAGGTCACAGTAGTTCTGAATGCTTCTGAACAGCCTGGCCAATGTATGTATGAGCCTGTATAGAAAACGCTTTGTATTTACTTGATGGTCAGGTTCTCTCAGTCACGCTTGGCTCTAATTGTTATTTCTTCTGTGAGTTAATTTTCCTTGTTTAAAAGCTACTTCCAAACTTCAAGTTCCTGGAAGTGTTTGTTTGCAGCAATTTGCTTCAAACACACGTTGTCTCAGTTGCATTCTTGTTTCTTTATCTCGGTTACAGAAACTCATAAATGTTCTTATAAGCGAGGACTGACACTATGAAATGCAGCAGAGCAGCATGGAGAGATGGCTGAGGCTAGCACAGGGCCCCACTGTATACTCATTGCTAATGTACAAGAACAGGTCAAATTAGGCCTCCTTTTCTGCCATGTTTAAATACAACTTGCAAGATTTCCTCTCCATTTTCAGACATTATTGGCACTCACTGTATAAAGTATTAAACAGGCGCTCTCCATTTATCCACATTAATGATTCAGTGCAAACTCCTGCCTTCCCATTAATATCCACTAACCTCATTCAGTGATAAAACTTGATTTAGTCTCCAAATTACCTCGGCACAAAATTTCGTGGAGCAGCACTGCCTAATAGTTCAAGGCTGCGTGAGCTGTTGCGATAGCCAAATAACAACATGTGGCAGCATCTTTTCCTGAGACTCTGGAAAAGAGAATCAATCTAGCGCATAGAGAGACACAAATAAATTGCTAAACAGTATAATCCAATGATACCATACATCTCAAAAATGAGTGCCTCAAAAATCAATAAAAATTGAAATTGAAAAAGGAAGAGTTGTAGTTATCCAGATGCAGGTATGCCGATAGGACCTTCAGGTGAAAGCTCTAGCCAGGCAGATGCCAAGCTCTAGAATGGGAAGGGAGGTTTCCCCAGGATAAGGGGCGCACACCTCCAGTGCATGGTACAGCAGCAAAAGCATAGTGCTCCCAGCGTTGGTGGGTATTGTGGGGAAGATGGGAGAGGGAATAACATCCCCTGGGATTTGAGGGGCTACCACACCACTGCTTCTGCATCTTGACTTCCATTTGGGGCACAGATGGCTGCAGAGCAGACTGCTTTGTGCCTGGGCTCTTGGGCGTACAATATAGTGCTGGGGCAGGAGAGTGAGGTGTTGGTTGAGGCTGCTTTAGCTGTAAAAATTCATATTGCTGTGCCTAGGATTTGTTGGTAGTGTTGTGAATCCTTAAACCACAGTGATCCGAGGTGCCTCTAAGCTTGCATGCCGTGTTGGTGACCCCTTTTCTGTGCCTGTGCTGGAGTTCACGTGGGGTGCTGGGGCTTGTTGCGTGCTCTAGATGAAGTGTGTTGTGCTGGGGATCACTGATCTGCGAGTTTGTTGTGAAAGAGCCTGACTTTGCTGCCTTATACGATGCACTGGGTCATCTCCCCAAGGACAGTTTTGAAGCTAATGGAATGTGAATTTTGCTGCTTTGTTTTCCTCCCTTGTTTGTTCATTCCCCTATTTTCCTGTAGACTGGTGGGTGCAGGTTTTGGTGCTCAGACTACTGAGTGGTGTCCAGGGATGTGCCAGACTCTTCCCCCCACGTCCCCCATCCTGGTTTTGCATTAAAAAAAACAAAATGCAAAGCCATCAAAATCCCAGTCCCACAGAGCATGAGCAGACCCAAGCTGTGCTGCTTGCTAGTTCAGATCCGTTTTTTGCTTTGTGTGCTCTCCTTATTGCTCCTGTTAGTTTGCTGGCAGCAGATCAAGCATGGCTTGTCCTTCTTGGTGTGTAGCAGCCTGCTGCCTCCAAAGGGGGCAAGGAGAGCAGAAGGGGCATCACTTCACTCTGGTAGCATTTCTTCTAGATATCCTCTTRGAGTACTGCATGCATCAAAAAAAACCCAAAAGGCAGATATAAGCAGAAAAACAGGGGCAAGTTAGACACCTCCCAGGCACCTGGAAAGGGAGGGAGGAGCTAAATAATCCAGAGAGTGACTTGGCCATTCTGAGTCAAATGCTCCCCTGGAACTGAGTCTGCTGCCTCCCAAATGGTATAATTTAAAATCATTTGCTGCAATTTTAGGCAAGAATTATTAAATGAATATTAATCAGTCATTAAATGCTGTGAAACTGCTTCTTCATTCTGGGCTGAATAAGACCATTTAGCTGTGGCATATTCAGCATGTTAATGTTTCTGTGTGAAAGAGGTTCCTGCTAGAGCCAGTGTGAGGCTCTCAGCCCTGTTATGGATGGCAGTTGGTTGGACCAGGTGGGTGGGTGCCTTTGGAGTAAGCCTTTCTTTTCCTCTCCAGGCTCCATCAGTTGCGGATAAGATCAGCAAGTACTAGTTAAATTCCAGTATATACAGTGAACTCCAGAAAGAGCTGCCTAGCCCTGTAYTTGGACTGGGTGCCAGCAGCAATCATCTTCTGAAAACAGTAAGAAGGAAGAAATCATTCCTTTGCAAGGATGACTTGTGGCACGGTGTATGGAAAGAACATTTGTCAGAAGGTATTCAGACAGCAGCTCTCTCCTGCTTACTCTTGAGAAGATTAGTCCATGCAAGATTTATTTTGCAAATCAGGACTATTGCTGCTGTTGGCTCGCAGACCTTGGGCGTATTGGAGTCCCTGGCTGTAGGGCAGGGCAGCCCACACTGTTGTCAGTGTCCATGTTGTGTACAACACAGTTCCTATTCCTGAGTATTGTCTTTTGTGTGATTTATCTATCATGTCCTTGCACTTGTGAAACCTGGCCTGCCTTGTAAGTGAAGTGATTCAGTATTTACCAATCTTCTGGAGTACAAGAGAAGAAAAGTAAGTAGGTCCCTGATGCTCCACTGGTGATTCTGATGCCATGGAAAAGGCCTGTGGGTGTAAAGCAAACTCCAGATGAGATGTGCAGATCTAGAAGGAGCTGTGGAAGAGTGTTTTGGTTATGTTGTGTATTGTTGGCATTTGTGACCTTGCTTTGATTATGGCTGAGAGCATTCTTTAGACAAATTATTTTGTTACAAGGCTCACCTGAGCAACATAGATTGACTAATTATCTCAGAAGGTGGGGTTTTTTTGTCATCTTAGTGCTTAATAATAAGCAAGAGAAGGAATGAGACTGAACCCTTTCTAGCATGTGTCAAAAGTGTGCATGTGAATTCTATGCAAGGAAATAGAGTGGGGAGGTTTCACTAAGCCAATACTGCTGGAGAGGGTGTTCTGCATGGAGAACCGTTACCCTTATGGTTCTTCAGCTTATAAAAGCCAGAGAGCTTATAATAGCTTTTTTTAACTAAAGAAGTCTCTTTTATGGACTATATGTTTCACAGAGAAAATTATTTTTTTCTTATCAGCCCTTCTTTTTAATGATACATAGAGGGAATAAACCAGAAAGAAACCACTAAACCCATGCAGGAAAAAAAATTAACACACTTTCTTGCTCTCAGGTCTAAAAAATAATGAATCATTAAACCTTGAAGTCACATTGACACTATCAAATGGGTTTGAAATCAACTTGGGTCTGAGGAGCTATAGAAAACCTGCCAAGTGACTAAAACAGATACTGATGGTGATGTAAGAAATTGGAAGCATCTATTAAACAGACGCAGCTTTCCATTTCCTAAAAGTTATTGGTTAGAGTAGTACAGCGCTTCCCCTGGTGCGCATGTGCTGCAGGGGGACGGCCACAGGCAAAACCTAGTTAACTGAAAACATCACAATCAATAAAAAGCACTATGTCTTCCATTTACTCCTGGTTTTTAGGGGTTTATTTTGTTGCAGCAGCAGAAGGCACCAGTTCAATATCAATTCACCCTCTGGGTGGGGAGAGGGATACAGATATTGGCTTTTAATGCGTGATGAAGTTTGTGACAACGCTAAGCTTACTAACATTTAGACCAAATGCTGTTCTGTACATCATGGGGCACCAGATAATCCTGTGTTCAGTAAGCAGGCAAAGTAAGTAGAGATCTGTTTTGATATTATGCTTTCTAGCCAGGAACAAGGAAGGGGTTATTTTCCATTTAATCCTTTTTCTTGTCAAATCACTAAATACCAGAATTTTTTACTTTGTGGCTGAATTGAAGCTAGGCCTCTGATTAGGAGTGATASAGGGGTGTTTTATTAATCAGAGGGGGTGCTTTAAGCCAAGGCAGGCATTTAATTTCTGTATTGTTTTTTGTGTATATGAGGTGGAGCCATTATCTGTCTCTGATATCCAGGTACTCTGGCTGCCTTCACATCCTGGTGTTTGGTGCTGTTCAGTGCTGGCAAGTGCTGTTTGCCTGGAAAAGGCAAACTTGTTGAACACTGCTGTTGTTCCTTAGTTGCAAGTTCTGAGCATCCCTGGCACTGCAAATACTCAGCCATGAGGATTAACTGTCTTTCCACAGCAAAAAGCAGGAAGAGTGGCAGCGCTGATTAGGAATCTCTTCATCCTCTGTGCAGGGATCAGTCAAAGGTGGATTATAAATAGGTAGTGAGCAGGATCGCAGCATGCCACGCTGCTTTATGGAGGCAATGAACCTTAATCTACCAGAGCCCTTCTTCAGCATAGTAGTAGGTGCTCATGCTTTCTAATTCAAAAGAACCTGACCTCAGCACCTGGCAAGCAGAAGCCCTTATATAGTCGTTCTGCAACATGTTTTGATTAAAAAAAAAAAAACAAAAAAAAACCACTTCAAGCATGTGAAGGGTTCATGTGAGATCCTGTGCATCACTTAGGTAGCAACATGGAACTGAAATGGGGCTCAGGATCTGTCATGGGAAATGTTCATTGGAGTGTTTCATGCTCAGTGAAGTCCCTGGGACTGGTCTGCCTAGGTGTGAGCTCCTGCAGCGAGCACATTAAATGTACTGCTCTGCTGGCTGCAGCTATTATGGCCTTCTCATAACAACAGACAGCTCTTCTTCATGAGGTAGAGTCTATTTTGACCTTCTCTTTTTGGAAACTGATTGCCAGTTTAGTTGTCCTTTTATGCCCATTTGAGATGGTAATGTGAGAAATCGGTACTGACAGTGCATTTTAAGTCCAAGCCCTGACAGAAATTGGGTATCTACACATCTTTGTGGAACGATTCCAGCTCTGAGCAGGAAGAGGAGTGCTGCCGTAATACTGAGCTGGCTCTCAGTCTCTGCTTTTCAGAAGAAAATATACTGCACCAAAAAGTTAAGTCAGCAAAACTTCTTATGACCCAAATTCTAAAGGGAAAACCTGAGGCAAATGATTGCTGGGAAAAGAGGTTCATCAAAGGCAGAGAAATACAATATTCTTTGCCTTTTCTCTGTAAGAAAACCTATGTAAAATGTAATAGAAAAAATGTTTTGCTGATTCTGATCCCCGGGCAGCAGAGCATTAGCTGACTGACTCTAGATCGTGTGCTCCTGTTGTGTTGGAAGAATATTCCCTTGAGTAAAGCAGTAAATGATCCATTTTTGGAGGCCTGGGGAGTACTGGCTGGTCACGTACTGCTGGATCCTAGACTCCTGGTGCTGAACTGTGTTAAAAGGTATTAAAAATACATGAAATACACTCCTTCCTGCTATTTTCTCCATGTAAGTAACTGCRATGGTTGTTGCGAAGGCCTTATGTGGTTATGGATGTAGTGGGCAGTGGGAGAGAACATGCATGGGGGCTTCTGTAAGCTAACTGCTCTTTTAAGTCGAGGCCCATGCTATTGAAATGTCAGCAAGACATTAAGAAGCTTTAAGAAAGGCATCCATTGCCACGTTCCAGATGTGCATGCCCTTTAGTTGAAAAGGGAAGCTTTTCTTTGGGGCAAAATGTTATGTACCTGAATTGCTAAACCATCAATGTAGTATTTTGGAATTTAAAATTAACATTGAAGACTGGACTGACTAGGAAAACCTGTGATCTGTAACCTCAGTCTGGGAGCTCAACCTGTAATCTGATTTTGGGGAACCCCAGTTGGTGAAAGGTCTTTGCTGCAGGCTGCTAATACTACTTTCCACTGATCTAGACAAAGTTTCATTTTTCTTCCCTGATTTCTACTGGCTGCCATTGAAGTAATCCATCATTGTTTTCCTTTGTCACTAGGGCAATAACAGGCATGATATCGCACTGCTGCTCGGTTGCATCCTGCTTAACTACCATGTGTTGCACTTGTCCTAATTGTTATGTGGTTGTCAGGAAACTCTGCTGATAGCGCTTTTTCCATCTGGTCCAAGCTGTGACTTCAGATTTCTCTTTCCATCCCTGATGTTATGCTAGAGGACAGAAACAGGTGAATTATGGAGTATGAGTTATGGGTGCATTCACTTTTGTGCAAATTGCAAGACATTAGCATTCTTTTCATAAAAATAGAAAACATGCTTGAAATGAAAATCAAGTATTTTTCCTTTAGGAAAACAGATAGCAGTTTGGCATTGCCCAAGATTTTATTCCCTTTTTTGATGAAATGATACTACTCACAGAAATTGAGCTTGTCTTGTGGAAAACTGCCTCTGTCTAAAAATGCCATCCTGTTGTATTTCTGCAGTACTTATTACTGGCTGCTGTATTTTGGGAGTGCATCCTCTTGCACTCTGTTTTCACCTTTGATTATACATAGGGACATAGGGTGAAGGACAAACATTTAACAAGCTTTTCCATATAACTTTGCAGAATTTATTGATTTCATGCAAAACTAGGCTTTGATCATTATCACTGTAAAGCAGCTTGGGAATATGGCTTAAATTTACTTGTCTTTCTCAAATCATACTCTACATGTTCTGGTGCATGCTTTCAAGTTTTAAAGTTTGATTTATTGTAATTTATTACCTAGGAAGTGTTCTTAAATTACTGCTTCAATAATGTAATCTACTAAAAACTCTGAGGTTTTATCACACCACACCTGTATTTGACAGCAAATTGATTTGACAGTATTATTACATGTTTTTGACAGGCTTATTTGAAATCCTTAAATCCCAGTTCCCTCTTTGTTTCATTACCATAACATCACTGGCTTAGCCTTGTGATCAATTATCCACTTAGGAAGACCAAAAAGTCTGCTGGTTAGGTTTCTAGAGAGGAATTCACTTCAGCTTCTGTTAAATATGTTCACTTTATCACAGGCTTAAAAAGTTGCCCTGCCCTTGCTGGTGAGCTGCACCCCGATGCTCTAACACATTCTTGCTGGGGCTGGTCTGTGCAGGTCCTGTGGCAGCGGGACCAGAGGCCTTTCCTACTGCCAGAATATTATATAACAGGGTAGATATTAMAATATAAAGTACTTCAGTGGTGGAAGAAGCGAATTCTCTTCCCTTCCTTTAAGGAAACTGCAAGGAGGCCAAGCTGCCTTGCCCTGCTATGGGCACTGGGGAAGCAACGCCGGTTTGCTTGCATTTATCCTGAGTAGAATCAGTTTTGGGACAGAGATACCCCTCCCCTCACAAACTGGGCATCGTTGGAGGAGGGGTTTGAACTTTCTGTGAGCTGAACGGTCAGTCCCAAGACTGAGGAGTGCCTCCTGCCATCTACTGCAGGGCCCTGGTTGTAGTCTCTCCTTGGCTGGATCAAGGCTTGGTCTCTCCATGGCAATTGCAGTCTGATGAGATGGGACCTGCTGCCTGTGTGCTTTCTGCCCAGCGCACACGGAGACAGGAGCCCAGATTAAAAGTTGCGTGATCTGGGCTCTCCAGTTCAGCAAAGCACTTGTGGCCTCGAAGATGAGTGCTGCCCTGTTGCTGTCAGTGCTTACAGCAGGATGAAGCACCTTGCGTAGTCGCTTCTCGTCATAGATTGCACAGACTGAACTTCATTGGCAAGGATGTGCTTGTTATTAGTAATTCCTTTTTGTGGAAGGAGGAATGTAGATTTTTCACAAATGGATAGGCTACAAAAGGCATAATTAGCTATTTTGTCACTGCTAAGTAGTCTCATGAGCTATATAGCAATCCTGATAGTTTAATTTTTTCTAGTATTTCTGCCTGTGTCAATATCTTGCACCAATAGCTTGGGTAAAGGATTATGCTCTTGTTTGGATGCTCCTGTTACTAGATCATTATTATACACTTTTAATGTAATAAGAAAAAATCTTTCAGCCAGAAAAAACCCTCACAAGATGAGTTTGCCTGCCAAAGAAAAACATGCTGTTGGCAACACACTTAATGTAACACCAGAATTTGATAATCATTGTGTATCTGTGAYATTAGCATTTGTGTTGCTTGCAGCATTTTTAACAGGAAAAAACACCTTTCCTCAGAGTAAAAGTTGAAGTTTAAATTAAAAACAGTAAAAGTAGGACCCCTCTATTTTGCTAAAGCATTGTTTGAATCTGGATCTTTGAGCTCCTTGTTAGCATTTTAGCTCATGGAGCAGTGTATCACACCATCTGCATAGGATAACTCAAAATACAAGGGGGGAATGGCCAAGTGGATTAACAAATGAAGGAGCAAAAACTCAAGGAGAGGAGTGCAACCAGTGTTCTCTTATGTAAAGAGAAAACATTTACTTTAAGAAATGTTGAGACTTCTCTATTGGTGATGCAGTTTTTCAGATCTTGGCTGATAATCTGACACAGATCAGCTGGATCCAGGGTGACTTTGCTGGTTTAAATAAAATGGGGATTTGACCCAAGAAACAGAGCCACACTTTCCTGCCAGCCCTGCTGACATGGAAGGTGAAACAGGTTTTGTTTTAGTTTGAAACCTGAAAACCAGTTTCACATCCTAGGGATGCTCCCATCTGATTTTATTCTCCTGCAGAATCTGACTTAATGGGTAGTGTGAAGATAGTTGTGAGCACCATATGCCTGACAACTTGGTATAATGACATGTGACTTCACCTTGTGTTTCTCTTTAGATGATGACTAATGAGTCTTAGTCTCACAGAAGACATTAAAATACAATTACGTTATGTTAGATCAGCACTCACAACTGCTAAATTAGAGTGGTAGGCATAATATAGTTCTGAGAGATGTGTTTTTCTGCAGTGGATTCCAGTCAAACTCCTCCTGACGCAAATGTATGTGATAATTCACCATGCAGACAGCAATGTATTCACTCCTGTATTTTACCAGGCAGATTTTGTCTTAYGTTTTCACAGGTTTTTCTAACTCTAGTGAAGTCTCTAATGAAATTCCAATCCTGCAGTTGACTCATTAAGCTTTCCCCCAATCCATCACTGTAAAACTGATTATCAAGATGTTGTCTTTTGGTGTTATTGGTCTTGAGTGACACTTTTGGAGATTGCACATTCGTTCTTATGACTGACTCGGATGATATCTGCTATTCATCTTGATCTCCTTTTATTTAGTGTTTTTAACTTAGAAGGTTCTACTGCCTTTTTTGATTGAATTTTAATGATGAGGTCTTGACTACAAGACAGACCTTCCACAGCTTTCAGACACGTATTTTGCAAAATAGTGTCCTCAGGCTTTCCYTACTGACACATTTCCAGATTGTCTCTTTCACACAGTCGCAGGGGGCTGTTTGCCGCACTGTGTGTGCGCACTTCTACCCAGGTAGACGTGCCGCAGAATTACAGCTAGATTTAAAGAAGACTTGGGGATAGGGAATTACTATACAGTATAAAGCAATTATCTGCCAGCTTCCCAGTGGGTGCTAATGGGTCTGTAAGGGGCAAATTCAGGTGTAAAGGAAAATGAAAGAAGCAGCAATGCATGGTTCTGTCAGCAATATAATCGCAAATAGACCAACATGTCAGGGAAAGGAGCAGTTGGGGCCAGCTAAGTCAGACTTTGGTTAAGCACGGACAAAACCAAAGAAAAAACAAGCAGGAAGAGAACTAAGGGAACAAAAGACTTGGAAGGTGATGGCAGCATTGGGATACAGTCCCCCATTTGTGGGGTAGCTTAGGACACAACTGAAGACAGAATTTGGGGGTATTTAAGGATATCTGGAAAACCTTCTGAAGGTCAGGAACAGCAAAGCTTTGTACAGTTATGGCAAATTCATGACATGGTAGGAGATCAGCTGTACTTCTACAGCTCCTGCCACCTCTACAGCTCTGTTAAACTCTGCTGCTGACTCCTTTGGTTGGTTTGCCCAGTGAGTGACCCTTACAAGGCCCAAGGAATGGAAGTGCCCCCCCTTATCTTCGCCACATATGCCYGACAGATGGCACATCCCTTTGAAGTCCATTCATTTTTAGGAGTTAATGCTCCTCTCATTTGAGAGAACTGTAGCACCCTCTTTGTTGATACCTTTTTGTTTGGAGTAATCCAAATTTTCATTTTACTTTTTTTTTAATTTCTCCAACAGCCTCTGTTACCTTGCAATAAAGCTGCCCAGCAGGTGCCTAGGATATATTAACAGCATCTCATGGACCGCTTCTGTCAAGGATGCTGCTATGAAGCCCAGCCCCACAGTAAAGCTACCAGACCCTTTCAGGATGAAAATACTGATTAAGTCTGGGACTTTACACTGGTTAGGTTGTCCACAGGACATAGCTATTCCTTCTAGCGCAGAGGCAGATAACCACTTGCCCTGGATGGAGCGGCGGGGGGAATTGAGCCTAGGCTATGGCAATTCCAGGAGATGCTGGCACTGGTTAGCCATGTGCTGAGGGTTCCTGCTTGTCCCCAGGGAGCCGATGCTTGGGGAGTGCTGGCTGAGAGCTTGTGCTGCAGGATCATGATCACTGTATCTTCACAAATGGACCCTTCTCTATTCATTCCCATGCTGGAGCTCTCATAATGGACAGAAAATAAAGTGTGTTTAGGTCACTTTTTGACGAGCAGTTAGAGTATGTGCCCATGAAAACCCAACAACCCCCCACCAGGCACCCACATGCACTGTCACTTGAGATGCTTTTATGATGCTGTACTCTAAGCTCAGAGCTTCTGCCTGTTCCCAGCTGTACTTTAGTATCCAACAGGGATTGTGAATTAGCTGATGCATTTTAATGTTGAATAATAGATTGCTGGTGAAGAGCTCTCTTCTGTCTTCTCTGTGGACTTGCATCCTTCCACRTGGTGTCTGTGTGCACCTGTAGTTCTGGAGATTAACCTTAATCTCTGATTGAAAGCAAAGTGACATTAGGTTGTGAAGTGGATTCTGTGTGTGATACACTTAATGTTTTTTTTTTTCCTCTTTTCTGTAGTCAAAGGTAAGCTGCTATTAACAATGTTACTGGATGTGGCTGTCTTTCCTTATTTTAAAAGCTTTGCCACTCAAACACATGAAACTTTAGAGAACTTCTGGTCCTAATTCATAGATGGCACATAGTTCCTGAATGCATCCTTCCTGATAAGGAATCAGTTGTTTCTTTGTAAGTATCTTCTCCATAAATAGATTCAATTAATTCTCTCTTGCTGTTGCCTGAGCTGAACATCTATTTCCTCTTGGAGGTGAGGAAGAAGAAAACATGGTAGTAGGTACTTCATGACATCTGTTTATCCAGAGGCAGTAAGTTACTTGGAARGCTTAATGCTGTGCCAGATCACATGAGTGCATAGCTGTTTTGGGCTCCTAGATGATGTCTGGTGATTTATGAAGTTCTTAAAAGTATCTTTAGCTCTCAAAAGGATTCACCAGTATTTCYGTAGGCCCCCCACCCCCAACTTTCTCCTTTTAATTAGTATGAGGGTGGATGTACCACATCTGTGCTCTCTGCTGTTCTTGTCCTTGGGGATGAGCCCTTTAGGCCTCTAGGGGAAAAATAACAATCATGCTGTAATATTTAATTCCAGAACATCAAAAGCTGTGCATCTAACACATGGCATCTGTCCTTGGCACCCTTCTGGACTCTGCCCTATCCTAGGTGATACTTGTCCCTGAGAAGCAGCTGGAAAGCTGGGTCTTGACTCTTGGTTTGCAGCACTATAGGAGAGCAGGAGATAAAGCTGATAGGTGTAAGTGCCACTTGCCATGTACAGACAGCACTCCAAAGCAGCGCCTCAACAGACAGGCAGTCACTTTGCACACTATCACAAAATGCAAATTTCAGTGGAAGTTATTTTTCATAAACCTACTGAAGAACTAAAGCTGAAGGCAATGTTTAATCTGTCAAATACTTATCTGAGAACTACTTTTCTGTATGCATGTTACACTCGGGCAGTGCTCAGCTACTGGGGAAAGGAGTTGGCTCAGAGGTGCAGGCAGAGCTGTGCATGCTGCTTGTGGAGATGAGCAAGAGGGAAATGCTTAAAGGAAAACCAGGATGCAAGAGCAGACCTGGAAAGGGAGAAGACAAAAGCACCAGAACCAGCTGTGCTGAAGGAAGGCGCAGTTTAACTTTTAAGAAAGCTTGGGCTCAATGCCTCCCCTTGCATTGCTGTGTATGGCAGCACCAAGTTGGTGCAGAGACTGTATCTGGCAGACTGTCCCTGTCTGCTGCATGTTGCTAAAACAGTAAGATGGAGTATTTGCAGGTCTGAGTGCCCATAAAAAGCAAAAATTGCTTCACAGCAGGTGCGTGTTTGCCTAGAAGGGATTTAACTCTCCTTGGACACTATTGCCAGTACCTGTTCCCAAGAGACAGCTCAGCTGTAAAGCTACTGGAGTAATTTGAGGAAAAAGGCAGTTTTAGTTGGCTCACAACACTGACTCCTCTGGTAAGAGTGAATGCTTTTGGTGGCTGGAGTCAGCAGAGATTGTGTTCTGCTTTGCCCCCGGTTATGCCCAGCACTGGTCTCTCTGGGATGCTCCTTTTTGTTGGCTGTAGCTCAGACTGCAGTGCCTACTCCTGTGACTGCATTACCCTCTTACACTTGCTTTTCTTCCCATATCTTACTTTTACAGCTACTTTTCAGAAAGCAGCTAAGCATTTCTCCACTGCCTGCAACAATATTCAGAACTTGAGGAAGTTCTGCCTCAAAGTTTTGCAGCCAGTCCAGCAGTCCTCATAACACATTTATATTTCCCAATTTCCTCTTTATTGTTACATACTCTGTCACTTTAAGACCTAATTCCAGATCCCTTGAAGTTGTTGGGAACAGTCTTTAGTGCCTCTTTCTCTATAGCCCTTCCTTAAAAAGATCTCAATTTTTTTGTAGGTTCAGTGGGGTAAAAAGAACATGGCCTTTTCTTAGCCATGTGCTATAAACATTTGCCGCCTTATGTTCCTGCTGCAGTTCACCTCCTTGGCCAGCCTGTGCTTTCTTTGGCTTTCTAGTTATTTAAACGAGTGTGGTTTGTGGGCCTTGTGCTGCCTCGTGTTGGTTGATGTCACATTGAATTACACTGGCTACTTGTACACAATCAGTGACAGCCTCCGACAGTCATCCCGTAGGTACAATTTGTCAGATGTCACAGTGATGCATCCAAAGAGGGCCTTGCACTTAGCAGAACAGTTACCTCCGCATTTCCCCCCCTGCATGAACACTTTGGAGCTGCAGAGCTGTCTGCAGCAGGCGGCAGCAGTTCTGGGTCCAGCCTAATTTGACGGATCTTTTCACTGCTTCACGCTTCACAGCATTGCTTATAACGTTCTTCAGCCTTTTAGGATGGAAAATTCTCTTATGTTCTTTGTRTGATGAGTAGACAACTATCCTTGGTTACATTATACCACTGCCTCCTTCCTATTTTTTTTCTCTTCCAATATCATCACTCCTAAAGAGACTTGAAGAGAGAAAATTGCATTGGATGTTTAACATCGCTTAAGACAACAGCATCAGAAGGCTCCTTCCCCGCTGCTCACCCCTACACCTTGTGCGAGCACTGCATGTGCGTGGTGCAGCTCTGCCTCTGTTTGGCAGGCATGATCCAACCTCCGTGTGAGCAGCTTCGGCTTCCTGCTCAGCCCTGGGTGTAGCATCTAGGAGGATTTACTAGGCACTGCTGTGTGCAGTGCTTCAAGTGCTCCAACTTTCCCTAGACTTGAAGTTTCAAGAGCAGTCTTAAAACTTCCCCTGCAGGTCTGTTTGATCTTGGAGGAGAGAGACGAATGCTATTCTTACAGGTTCACTTCCCCTAACGAATGGCTCATTGATCCATGCTGGAAACAGTCAGCCTTGTTGACTACAGGGAGCAGAGTACAGACAGGGAACTGTTTCCTTTTCTCCATAAGCTGGATGGCATTGATTTGCTTCAGAACCAATACATTTTCATTAGACTCGTTTTATTTTCCAGATTTTCATCTTTCGTAGTGTTTATGAAAGGAAGAAATTAATGGTCCTTGTTAAATAGTGCAGAGAGGAACTGGGAAGGCTTCCCGGGGTTTTGGTCTGATCCTTCCTTAGCTGTGTTATGCCTTTGGACTTTTGCGGGGCTCGTTCTTGTAGTGGAGGTTAGGACTGGGTGGGTGTCATTTGCCAGGCTCTTGCGCTCCCTCGACCGCATTGCCCCTCGTGTCCCTGTGTGTGCTGGAGGTGGGGAGGGTTTGCAGGGGACAGAAACACTGATCGCCCCTTCTCCTTCTAGAGGCGGTGCAGACAGTGAAGTGCCCTGGAGGGCACAGGGCTATGTGCTCTGTTAATGCAAGCTGTCTCGGAGGGGAGCACGAAGCAGCCTTTCCCTTTCCTGCTCGGATGCTGCAGTCTGCAAAGCAAGGAGCAGCAGGGCTAGTGCGCAAGGGGCACCGCTGCTCCTAGCCTTAGCAGGGAGGCTGTCTGGTCCCATCCCGCATGGACCTGTTCATCAGCAGGATGACTCTCTGCCAGCCGGCTGCCATCCCCCCCTCTCACAGCCRGGAGCCAGCGGGGAGGCCAGCGTCTCGCACAGCACCTAGCGCAGGGAAGGCCCACAGCGACTCTGGATTGGAGGTGCAGTGTCAGCTGCCACTGCTTAGACCTAACCCTGCTGCCCTCCAGGTTTCCAGCCAAGCAGAGGCTTAAAAATAGAAAACAAACCAAGGCGGTGGCAAAATCTGATGTTTGTGCTTCCCTGAAGGCGGAGTGGTACGGCAGACAGCTGGGCAGTGGCAGTTGCGTGGGAGTGCTGGAGGGAGACTGTTTCTCTTGGTTTTTACCATGTATTTCTTATTCTCTGTGTTTGCTAGCCTAGATATACTTACTACGTGGCTTCTTGGCTAATTATTTCTAGCGTGGCACTGATTGAGCTGTTAATAAAGTGTGAAGGTGCCTTGCAGGCACATTTTGAGTCTTAAAGAAATGATCTACATCTAAATTGCAAATAGTAAAACTTCCTTACCCACCAATATTAAGGTGATAGCATCTCCACTATTGTAAAATTAATCAAACTTCTCTTGGTGACAGAAATGTTAATTTAAAACTTTCGTCACAATTACAGAGAGAGTTATCTCAGCCTCTGACTTGTAATTAATTTCTCTTTCTTTTCATCACTGTGTTACAGCCCTTTGTAATAGTGATAAATGGAGTATCTACCTGACCTTTTTTCTTATATAATATAAATTACTTTTAGGCTTAAAAAAATTACTTCTGGTTAATAAGTGCTTTTCCATAAACAGTGGAACAGGAGAGAATAGCTTGGGATTGTTGTTCTAAATACACACTGCTGCAGTTAAGATGACAGACAGCAGGGGACCAGAGGGCAGGGGCTGCTCTGGACCAGATTTAAACAAATGGGGTAAGTTGGCGAAGTGGAAGAAAGTGAAAGGCAACATAGGTAAGAGCTGCGACAGGAGAGCCCATAATTCAGGCTGAAGGTGATGTGCTTTAGGATTGGCACATAAGGTCTCTGGGGCAGCAGGAGAGGCCGGCAGTGCCAAGACCCTGCATTTGCCAGGGCCTCGTGGGGGAAACTTCTCCCCCTTTGCTCTCTGGAAATGAGTGCACTAGCAGACGCTACAGGCTTCYGGCTTTTTGCTGCTATTAGGACACAAAAGGAGTGAACTATGGCAAGGTAGMGATAAACTAAGAAATGCAGAACTTCTGGGTGAGGTAAACTGAAGAAAAGGTGCTAGGAAATCCTTCTGTGTGCCCCCTCTGTTCGCAGGTCTCCTCCCTCCAATCCTCTTGAATTCAGTGCAAGCTCCTGTGCTTCAGACTGCTACATACTCCACATGGGCCTTTTCCAGGCTGCATCTTGGGATCTGCAGGAACGTGTTCCCAACCATCTCGCAGCAGGGTGAGGGAAGGAGTCTGCTCAAAGGCTGGGCTTGTGCTGCAGGATCCCTGCTGCCTCCTGACCCCCATGAACATCTCTTGAGGGTGGGAAAATTCTCCCAGTCTCCTTTCTGGAGGTAACTATGATGAAGGGTGCAACAACAGGAGTAGGGAAACGTGCAGCTTTCCTCTCTGCAGTGCAAAACATGACCCTTAACGTGGCTAAAATGTACAATGTGGAGACAGCAAACTGGAAATGAACAGAACTGCTCTAGTTGTGGCAAGGCACAATAGGGAATTGCTGCCAGCCGGAGACATGAGGGGCAGCGTCTTGCAAGAGGAAGATCAGTGAGATGTAGGGAGAGCTGGTCTGCTTCCCCGTGGGGAAGTGAGCAGGGGCTGATGTGAGCAGGGCCAAAGTTATAACAGCACTCTGCTCCAGCCTTCACAAAAAGGTTAACTGTGTTGAACTGGATAAAACATCACAGCCTGGCAATAAGGATGCTAGAAATTGGAGTATAATAGGCCAGACAGTACTGGGGTGAACTGGATGTTTCCAGCTCTCGCAGCACTTTGGGAAGTGGCTGGAGCAGTTTTCAGAGCCTATTAGTGGTTATCTTTGAGGGTGTGAGAAGGTCTGAGGAGGCTCTAGGGGAAGAGAAGTGAGTAGCACCCACCTCTAAAAGAGAAAAAGAAGAGCCAGGCAAGTCCAGACCAGTTAGTTTGACTTCACTTCTGGGGCAAATGATCCAACAAACTGTTTGGACTCGGAGTGTCACAGGCGATAAAGAGCAGCCAACACAACTGTYGGGGACAAATCATGTCAACCCCACCTAGTTCCCCTCTGACAGAGTAACAGGGCAGAAGGAGGGTTGTCAGACAGCTTGACTGCGGTGAGGCTTTTTGTGCTGTCTCTCAGACTCAATTTCCTTCGATTGCTTTGGAGATTGACATATCAGACAGGTTCTGAATGATTGGCAAATTGTGTCAAGGGAGAAGTTATCAGTGGTTTGCTGTCAAACTGGGGAGTGCTTCAGGTGAGGTACCTTACAGTGCCTGTCAGGGGCCTGGTACTGTTCAATATTTCACTTGTGACTTGATGCTGTACTTGGAGATGACACCAGCCTGAGAGAGGCAGCAACGTTTTGGAGACCAGTATTAGAATTCAGCATCAGTGTGGAAGAATTGAGAAACGATCAGAAAGCAGTTCAGGGTGGTTTGTTTGTTTTTAAATACTACATCTAGATTTGTGTCTTCAGTAGCATAGGCACAAGCTGACAACCTCACACTAAGCATAGCAGAAAAGGATGTGAAGGCTTATCAGGGATCAGAAACTGAATGGGCAAACAATGTCATGTTTTTACCRGGGGAAAAAAACGAACAGCCATCACTTGCAGATTTATAACCTGTCGTGTCATATGCRAGAGGGGCAGTAACCCTTTCACTCTGTGCAGTGCTAGCAGGGCTGGGGCTTGAAGAGTGCATGGTTTCAGGGGCTGTCCATGGGCAAGATGTAGAGCCGGTAGGAGGCTCAGTGGGCTGGAGGAAATGGGCTCATTTAATTGAGGTACCGGGAAACAGTGGAGAAGAGGTGGTTGCTTTTAGTTTGGCAAATGATTGCTGCAAGAGAAAGTAAATGAACTGTTCTCAARGCCCAGTGCAGCTTCATAAAAAAGGGGATTTGACCATTCAAATAGGTTATCCAAGCTTGTCTGAGGATTATCCAGGGATGCGGTAAAATTTTTTTTTAGTAAAATCACTTGGGCATCATATGTCAGAAGTGGTTGTGTGTCCAGCAGAGTTGATATAATTAGCCCCTAATTATAGAGTATCTTATCTGAATTACTCCATGACATTTGGTGATGTGTTACATAGAAGAGAATAAGCTGTGAGAATACCGCCTCAGGCCATAAAAATCTCAGAAATCAGTAAATGTTGAATTATGGGTGCATCTTCAGAAAGCATCCCCATTCTTAAATGCTTGTTTCAAACACTCTTTTGCTTAAGGTCTCCCATCTGTAAAATGTGGGTCTCCATGTTCCCCTCTTCGAGTTTAACCCAAAGGATTCTCTTCCTGTAGGCATTTGGCCACTGACCAATTTGCCAGACAAAATGCATTTTTCATTCAAATGTAGTTAATGACCCAAATGAAATGAAAAGCTTGTTAGGAGTTGATTTAAACAATGTGGTCTAATAGCCACGTTCTTCCCTTTCTGCCTGCTCTCACTAACAATTCTACTTTATTTCAACTAGGCAAAACAGCAATGACCTCTTTAAGCAAGGCTCAAACGTGTCTATAGGGTGGAGGAAGGGGGGGAGGGAGCGGAGCATGTCTGTGTTGAGATTTTTACTTTGAAATTTCCTGTCAAAAACTAATGAGAAGAATCATGTAATTACAATAAATGCATCTCACTGGTCCCCAGTGGCTTGTTTCTAAACACAGGATTATTATTTAGGCATTCATGACAGCAACAAAAAGTACCAAATAAACCTAATGGGCTCTTTTTATATACAATAAAAATGACATACAGTAGCTGCATGTCTTACTAATTTGGCAAAGTGATCTTAAAGAGGTGGGGATGCCTGCACAGTTGTTTTAATCCTGTTTGTGGATGCAGAGGCTGGACTTGTACTTACAAGGGCTAATGGGCTGAAGGCAGCATGGCTGGTGGGAGATAAGTGTGTCTGCTTCTTCCCTACAAGAGACCAGGGAAGAGAAGAGGTGCCCCCAGCACCCTGAAATGTAGCTATCTCCACTTGCTGCTTCCCCCACACTCTGTATTCCTCCCATTAAATAGGAGATGTAAATGTTTCCCAAAGTCGGAGTAAGAGTGACAAATAACCTGAGGGGGCTGTATTGAGCAGCCAGTGCCAGCAGAGGATAAAATCTCATTGCCTTCAGTGAGAACAGGCCTGGGCCCGTGGAGGAAAGGTGCAGGTGCTGCTTCTATTACCTGCTGTTCTGCACCGATGTGATGGTTGTGTTGCTTGGATGCTGAAGTAGCTTTTAGTGCATACTTTGGGGTCTGCCTTCGAGGTGACCATGGTGTAGGCTTCAGTTCCAGAGTGCCACCCTCAATTCCAAATGATGAGAATATCCCTACTGAATCCTTCCGGGGGGAACTGCCATCTGTGGTTTACTGTACTGCTGTTGAGGCTGCTATGCAAACCTCCCCTTCCCACCAGTAATGCAGCCAGGACAGCATTTTGGGTCATGTAGGGTGGTGGTGGCTGCACAGCCCCTCCCTGGCTAGGTGCTGCTGGACCTGCCTCTGCTGTGTGGAGAGTGTTTCCACACTGAAGGGGCTGCAAAATCTCAGGAGTGTAAAGACAGAGATGCTTTTCTGCAGAATGAAGCTGAGCTCAGGGGCTGTTGTGGGAAGCGAGGGCTTAGTTCTCATCAAACTCAGCTAAGGGATGTTGTTATGTGAAAATGGGTAAACCCTCACTGGGGCACATCTGCCACAAAGCTCAGTGGGGCAGGGAGTGGTGCATGGTGTGGAGCTGGGGGAGGATTGTCACTGATCCTCCACTGCTTCCCTCTGTTTGCTGCTGGGCCTGCATCTGCMGAAGTCTGAGAATTGTGGTGTGGTTCAGCCTCCTAAATGCCTGTGAGTTCAGGTCTTTCCACTTGCTTTTGTTCTGTTTATGTTTCCAGGATAAGCTAAGTTTGGAAGGGAAAATCTCATCAGTCAATCATAATTTGGACTAGAACAGGCATCATTGTACACATAAAGTGGACGTGCTTCATCTTAATACGCATTTTTTTATTCAAAGTTATGTTTGATTTTATACTAATATCTTTTCAGGACAGAGGTCTTATTGCTCTTACAGCATGGAAAAGTCTGTCTGCCGATACTGAGCATATCATTGGAGCAGTACATTGCATCAGTTTGGCTTGGATTTGTCACCTAGACAGTTAAGAGAGGTGGGGAGGCTCACCATCTGGAGATGCCATTTCCTTTTTTGGACTATAGCAAGAACCTATAAAACAATATAGGCTGAATGCCTGACTTTTGGATGTCAGTTTGGTGAGATGAATCCTACTCTTTAACTGTTATTGCACCTTAAAGGGTGTGCATAAGAGCTATCGGTGGAGACATACAAACACTGTAAATCTTCTTACTGCATGTACCAACCATAAAGAGAAGTGATCTTCAAATGACACCATCAACACAAAGGGCACTAGGAGAAGTTCCAACTTATGGCACAATAAATCATCAAGTAGTCTAGTAATGGACACTGAGCCTGGACAGTTTTGCAAAGTGAGTTCTCATATAAAATGGTATTCTGCATTCTAAATGTGGACTCAAAACCTGCTTAGCTGGTACCACTTAAGCTTCTTTAGTGAGATCATTTGGGATTTCCACAGTCGACCAATCTTCCCAGATTGCTCACTGTCTAATGTAATCCCAGATGTATTTACCATACTTCATTCTATTTATAGAGGTGACTAGGCCATGAAGATGTGGCTTATTTCCAGGGACAAGAAGTCCAGCTTCCTCAGTGCATTTTCTTCTGAAAGTAATGCTATGGCACGCTCAGAGTTTGTGGTGAACACATTTGTCTTTGCTCTGTGACGATGGTTGATCATTAGCAAAATGTATTTCAGTATTTATGGTTACAGGCATATTGACCTTAATGCTACATACAGCAGTGACTGGATCATAGCCAGCCATGGTTAGGAAAAGGTGCAAGAGCTATTTCTGAGCAAAGAAAATGCCTCCAAGGCACAGCAGCTGGCAAAGGGTAGTATAGACCAAGTGAAGTACGTCCTTGGTTCAAGTATGATAATCTGTCTGCTGAAGGCCCATTCCTTTTCCTCTCTACTGGTTCTTGCCCCCACTTAGCACTGAGGGGCTGTTAAACCACATGTTCATCTGGAGCTTTTCTGCATAGCTGCCCTGCAGTAAAAGGAATTACACTGATCTGTATGATTTTGAAGATGTGGCCCATAATCATATCTACTGATAATGGTACCAGCACTTGTTCTCAAGAGAGATGCTCTGCTCTGATACATCGCTTTGTAGTGTCTAACTTATTTCACTGCTCTGTACATTTGCCATTGATGTATGTACATTTGCATAGTATGTTGCTTTACTCTTAGAAGTGTTTAAAGTTAGGTTACATTTGCAAGACAAATGTGTGAGATCCTGAAGCACAATTCATTATCTTGCCACAGGTTTAGCATGATTCTCAGCAGCAAACAGGTCTGATCGAAGCCAGACAAAAGGCATGCTTTTCTATTGAGCAACATGATGGTCTTGTGACATAAGAAATTACACACAGCTGGCTTTTCTCTGGCTAAAGAATCTCATTTTGTTATTACTTTATCTGTGCAGTTTCTTAATATTCTTGTATTAGGGCTCTGCTTGCAGGCGTAGCGTATTATTCATATGCTAGAATAAAATATGGTGTGGAGAGGAGTGCAGAATGTGCTTTATTTGTGGCTAACTGGGTATGTAATGATGTATAAAGAGTTGGGAGTTGGTACTTAGCTGCAATGTCTCTTCTGCTTTCCTGTTCAGCCCCAAGCCTAAATGTAAAAGACTTATTCCTTTTTAAGCTTCCTCTCCTAACACTGCTTCTCCTCTCAAGCACACTTTCCTAAAATTCTTTCTGGGATAACAGCTTTTTAGRCACTTGACACTGGTAATTAAATAAAAATAGACTTCAAGGGGATGGCTGACAATCTTTGTGTTCAGTTCCACTCTATTAACATTGCTGGGGCCCTTGGGCTGGAAGTGGTGACCTCCTAGGTGGTTTGCAAGATGGACTGAGCTCCCATCACCTTCAGAAGAAAGAGATGGGTGTTTGCTATGGGGAAAGGTTGGGGCAGTGCTTCTCCTGCCCTCTGCTGGGATGAAGTGGGGGCCTTTGAAAGGGGGATGGGAATGGGAATATCAAGGGACAGAAGCACCTGTTCTTACTCCCTGAATTAGCAAGAGGCTCAGCAATTAGGGGTCATCAGGATTACGGAGGACAGATTTAAGTTCCTGCTCTATGCCTCAAATCATGGCCTCAGATCTCAAATTTTCAGTCTGAGGCTGGGTTCCTCATTACAAGAGTATTAGGTTTTTGGAAAAGAAAGGCTGAAGTGGATGTGTGTCTCATTTTGTCCATGATGAAATTGGTAGGTATACTCCTATGAATCACTTTGGCTTATGCTCTCTGACARACAGTTTTGTTAATGTATTACTGATCACTTCCAACTCCCCATCTTCATGATGAAGAGAGCATGAGGAGCAATGACTYTTCTCCTTGGGTGCTTTTGCTGGTCACCCATTCATTCTGCAATTATATGCCCAATTGTATCAAAAGCCAATGCCCAACTATATCGACTGATGTGCCTCTAATTTTTTAAGTGATGTTTTATTGATGCARCTGCATCTTGCTTGACCTTAAGGTTTTATTATGTCTTCACTAAGAGTAATGAGAAATCTCCTTTTGCATTTTGTTAGCACTTCTGTCCACCTTCAGTGAAATATATCTTTATGTAATCAAATACTCTGTGGTTTACTATCAAATCCAGTGACTATGGGCATTTCACTTAGGTAATAGGATATGCCAGACTCAGTTGCCTATAGGTGGAGCACTTGACTGTTCTTGCAGTCATGGTCTCAGTCAGGATTGGATTTCTCTAGAGAGCACTGTTGTGATTTAATAGTTGGTCCACAGCTCCATGAATAATATCCAGAGAATTGTTCAAGATGGATGATATCACAAATGGGTTACTTGGGCTAATTCAAGGCATTTTCTTGAGCATGCTAGGTCAATTTTCTAATGGATCAAAGTGGGYGTGTTTCAGAAAACTGCTGGCATACACATACATACACTCCCACACTGCATAATGTAGATCAAGGCAATTCCAAATTCTGCTCTATTTCAGTCTATCCACATTTCATCTCTTTTGTTTGAGACATTTAAAACTGAACAAAGCACTGGTGATTGTGCTATAGGGAGTGACCTGGAATTGGTAAGTGAGTGGCCTAAATGTTCCCTTTTCATCTCTTTGATTTTTGTGAAATTAAAATTGCAGGTCAGGGAATACTGATGAAGCAGAGAGAATTTGAAGTTCTTGTGCCCCCAGCCTGATGATGATGCCGAGCAATGGAAGTGCACGCAGTCAGATGTCTGGATGTTTACCCCAAGCCTTTCCACTTTAGGAGTCCTGTCTTTTGAAAATTGRAGGATTTCTTCTCAGTCTTTACACCATGAATAAATAGCTGTCTGTTATCTGTGATATGGAGAAGAAAAGTCTACTTTTCCCTTCCTATTTCTTTCACTTGATGAATCGGACTTGGGGGGAAAAGTCACAAAAACAATATGTAACTTGTTATCAAACTAAGCTAAAACAATCTCTCATTGCTTACTTGGGCCAACTTTCAGTCCCTCTCCTAAAGTTGTACCAGTGCAGCTTGCTTGTGTAAGCTCAAATGTGCATGATTGAGGCCTGTGCACACCATGACATCTAGAACTGGCACAGTCAAAACCCATGGAGGGAAATGGGCTTTGCAGACTCATTCATCTGTTTAAGTGCACAAGCAGCATCCAATGGGTGTTTTGTGCCTATGTGTCTTCAGGTGCACAAACAGGGAGGCATCATCTGGTACACATTAGCTAGAGCTTCCCCTTTCAAGGTTAAGGCAGTGGTTCCTAAATCATCTGGCAATTCCCATCATCTCCTCTTTAGTAATTTAACCCATTATGCTTAATATTCTGCTGATACTTAGAACAACAGACCTAACACATTTGTATAAAACTAGATGAAAACTAATGTGCAAGTGGTGTATGTCTTCCAAGAAAGATACCAAGAGATTTTTATCAGAACGCAGACTGTTGATGTAATGAAATTTTCCCAAGACAAACGCAGCAATTGCCCTTCCTGTACTGTCAGTAGACATAACTGTATTTTGTTCCCTGAGAATTAAGTTGCTTTCATATTTTAAGCCCTAAAGTAGGAAAACTGAAGGGATAGAATCCACGTGAAAATTTATTTTCAGTTAACAGTGACTTAAGAAGACTGAAGGAGATATGAGAAGAAATATTATGGCACATCAGTTTAGCATAAATTCTTTGCTCTTATTTTTGTTCTGACTTTTGTGCTGAAATTTTTACATATTTGGTCTGTTTATGAATATAAATAATCATTTCAAAATGAATTCGAGTTTGCTTGCTTCCAGTGTTGGCATTTTTTGTCAGGTAGTGTGGAGGGTTAATAATGAATGCAATGCAAAGTTAAAGCCGCTTTAATTAGCGGACAAAACCTGCTATCGCATGTGTCAAGTGGCTTGTGAGAATGAGCGTGAKTCTTAGCAAAATGCGCTGCTTCTCTGTCCAGGTCTAAGTTTTTGGTTCAACTTGTTATGCAGACAAACTCCCTCAAACTCCTGGTGCATGCTCTCGTTTTTGATAGGATCCTGATCCACCGCTCACATGTAAGAAAGAAGGTAAATCACAACAGTGTAGTCAGCATCTGGTTATTTTGGTACAAATGGAAGGTATCTATCRAAGCAGATTCCTCCTCAAGAAGCAAAGTAGGAGGAGGAGTTGGTGAAATTTCTAGTGAATGTTCATTCTTTTAGTGTAATCATGGGAACAGAGTAAGTACAAAGGAGGCAAAATATCAGATGTGCAGGTTTTTTATGAAAAGTCTAGGGACAAACAACTGTCCTGGGTTGATTTTTGTGCAACTTTGGGAGCAAGGAGTGAAGCTGGTGTATGCATTCGATACAGTGTACTTTATTTTTTCTTTTGCGTAACTAGTTTAGTTGATGGCATACTAGTTTTGCTCCTTTGATCTCTGCTCAGTTTGACTGTATTTTCAATAACTACTTAGTATAAAAATAAAATGTGCAGGCTGCAGCAAATAAACTAATTAAGGATTAGAATGAAAAAGTGTCAAAATCCGAGACCTTGCCGAGGCAGATTAGTCACTGCATATGAGACACGATCTAATAACTAATGGGTTGCTGTAGTAACGGGGGAATCAATACCCCCTGGCTGGTCAGGGAGCTGACAGTAATTTCTGCTGGGTCATAGATTCTAGAAAATGAAGTGCCACCTACCACAACACAATCTCTGTGGACTTTTTGACAACAGCACATCCTACAGAGTTTATATCAAAGAAAATATTAATCTCCCAAGTTTGCTTGTTTATCTCTGCAGTGGTTATCTGATATTGTTAGAGCCGCAGACAATTAAGTTTATACTCATACGTGAGCTCTCGATAGGTTCACTTTTGAAATAAGCCTTTGTCTTAACTTACTAAGTGATGGGTTCATAGGACACTTCAGTACCAGGGTATTAGACTGAAGGAAAGGGAACCTGCAAGAATCCAGTGTGCTCCCCCAGGTCAGCTCTCCTTGCTCACAGGAAAACTCCTACTGAAGTCGAAAGGAGTTTAGCTGGAGTGGAGCACAAGGTGCACTTACAAGGTAAAGATGGTTTCCAACCGGACTGTAGAGCCAGGCTTGCTGTGTGCTCTGTGTGCTTGTGCCTCGGTACCTACATTTCCATGGGGATAGTCCTTCTTCCTTATCTCATCTGTTTCAATTGCAAACCCTTGGGGATGAGGACCCTCTTGCATGTCTGAGCAGCCCTGAGAACCATGGGGCCCTGCTGTCAGCTCTGTACCCTGATTGCTAATGAATAGCAAAAGGGGCCTTCCTCTATGCTGGGACAGAAATTATGATGTTGACCAGAAGAAGCAGCTGGGGAAGCCCCAAAACTACAGTGGTGTGGCATGGGGGTCTATATAACTTTTAAACCCCAAAACAGAGAGAAGTGGGCAGCACAGCTCTTGATCTGTGACTGGGAGCTAAAACTACCCAGTGCAGAAACTTGAAAAGGAAACCAGCAAGCAAACAGGACTGCAGTGGGCATTTCACACCTGCGGCGAGAGGAGAGCTGCTGCGAAGCACAATGAGTTAATGCTAGTCAAAGAGCTATGGGGGATAATAAGGACTCTTTCCAAACACCTAGGGGGATGGGAGTGCTGGAGAGAAAGTAGGTCACTCATTAATGAGGGGAGTGGTGGTGTTAATTATGTCCTGAAATTGCCTGAGATACTGAGCTCCTGAAATTCATCTTCAGCAGAAAACCATCAGGAAAATAAGTTTGGGCAATTAGGAAGTGGTGGGAGAAACAGTGTAAAAATAGCTTTGGATAATTAAAAGCAGATAAGGGAACATCTAAGAACTGGCAAGAAGCACAAAGAGGTCCTCATGCTTTTGCTGAGCTCTGCTGAACCGATCTCCCTGGCGCTGGGCCGTGAGCATTTGCTGGCCCGGGCCGTGTGAGCCTGGTTTGTGCTGGGGCTGAAGCAGTCGCATGCGCGGGTTGTTCAGCTGCGCGAGGGCCGCTGSGCTGCAAAGGCTCCTCACTCCTCGTGCCAGGCTTGCAGCTAATGCCACTGTGCYGCAAACCCCAGCACCGTCCGCGGGAAGCTGGCTAGGGCAGGCTTCAGCTGCAAGCACRAGACAGGGACTGACACGGAGCCACTGGCAATTACATCCGTAAGGTCTGCGAGAGCGGCAGCGTGCTGCAGGGTCAGAGAGGGGTGAATGTCGCACCGAATCTTTCGGATCGACGGTGCTGCGGAAAGGCACGGCTGCGTGTCCCTCTCTGCAGCCTCCTGCTGTGGCAGCGGTTGTGAACATCCGTGTGCCCTGCTGCGGCACGTGGAGAGGAGCAAGGAGTTGCTTCCTTTTTCTGTTGCTCCCCATTTTTACGGGACAGGTGTATTGCAGGGGAGAAGCCCAGCACTGACTAACTCTGTTTTTCAATGACAGCTCTGCAGCTGCTGCTGGCATTTGTGCTGGTTGATACATAATGCTGGTGAATAATACCTGGCCTGGTACAGCAAGAACTCTTTTATCAAACGCTTTTAAAGAAAAATGGCAGTCCATGTAGCATATAATGGAATGGATGATAAATCACAAAATGGGGAAAACAATTGTGTTACTTGTGCTGGTATGAGTTCCTGTTTTGAAGGTCCATATGTTATGTTTTTTGATGACATAAATTTAATGAAATTCTTTGGAAATGCTGACCAGAACTCAATATACAACTCAGTCCCAAGAAGTTTCCTAATGTCTTTGTTTGTTTTAGGTAATAGATCTGTTGATGTGCATCTCTCCTATTAAGTGCTGTGCTGTGCTGCTGTAATGAAGTAATGATATGGAATAGCAGCTCGACTAAAATGGCATTATCAGAAATGTCACCCCCTAACAAATTAGCAGTTGCAAAGTTTGCCTTCTGGTCACAAAACCTTGTTCCTTTTGTCTTTTGCTATAACTTATAATAACAAAGCCTGTGATGTAAATGTCTGCAGGGTATGTTTCCAGTAGCTAAGCATGAAACATGTTTCATTGGGGATATGGGGAAAAACAGGCATTTTTTAAAATTCARGACAAAGGATTTCTGGCTGTGGGCATTCCAGCTGCAGCTGCTGTCAATATAGGGGAGATGGGACTGGTTTTCTATTTCTTTTTTCTCTTTAAAGGAAAAGAGAGCCAAACATCTGGTTATGTAACTCACAATATTCAAAAAAAGAAAACACAGGAAAAAGTAATAATACCTCTGGAGATTGGAGAGGTTGCAGATTTCAAATGAGTGAAGTATAGTTTGTGTTTACAACTTCAGAAATTGGGACTCAAACAAGGAAATGGAATAAGGTGTGTGTGTGTGTGTGTGTGTGTCTTTTTTTTTTCTTTTTTTCCCCTCTTCTAGCTGGAACTAGTGATTCATGGGGCTTATTCCAAAGCCGGTGGAAAGACCTCCATTGGCTTCTAAAGGTTTTTTTGTTCAACAGGTCATAGGAAGAATTGCAAATCTATAAAGAAATTTGGAAAAAAAATCCAACCCCCAAAGCCATGGCTAGCCCCAGCCCTGCATGTGTTGCAGCAGGGTGGAGGGGGACCCGCTGCCTAGGGCTTATGCTGGGGAGGAAGGTTTCAGAGAAGTTGCCCCAAACATCTAGCTGCAGGGGCACAATACCGCCGTCTCCCTGGAAACCCCCCAGCTCCAAGCTCTTTTCCTTTTGTTAAGCTGCTCTCTAAGTGGGAAAAGATTTTGATGGCAACTTCTCCCTGTCTCTTGACAGGGGCAGTGATCTCTGGAGCAGTCGGTGACAGATTGCCGGGCCCCGACTGGATTTTCACCCCATCACTATCCCCAGCTTCTTATGCACTCACTAGCCCTTGTTTTGGGGACAGCRAGCTCTCTGGGATGCGGCTGGCCTGACTGGCCTTGAGACGCTCCCCTTCTTTCAACCACAATTTTGTAATGCTCAAGGTAGGAGTGTGGTCTGTGTGTTTTTGCGGCAAGCACCAAATTGGGATTGCTCACTGCAGCTTGGCCAAATCAGTTCAATGATGCTGACTTGCACCAGCTGAGCCTCTTTAGGTTTGGTCTTTGTTCCAAAAGCTAAAAATAAATAAGAAGTGTTTCAAGCACGTTTTGAAGAATTAATGGTTGCGCCATGAGCTCAGGGAGAGGAGGAAGGGAGAGGAACATGGAGGTGACCGTAAAAGAGAAATCTCCCTGGAAAGAGCTCTGAAAGTCAGGGGCAGTTTCCCAAGGCTGCTGAATATGTGAAAGAGCTGGCCCTGAGGGCGGTGATAAAAGCCATCATTTTGTACTTTTTGCAATGGCAGGGAAAACGCGCTCGGGTGTAAACAGCTGGAAAGTCTGGCCTTTGCGATCTGTGCTCAGCCCATTGCGAGGGCTGCGGAGGGACGGGTTTGCTGGGTTTGGTGCATAAAGCAGCCCAGGCACCCCACGGTGGGTTGCCCCGCGCGGGGTCCGTGCTTTGGCCCGCGGCCTGCCATGCGAGCAGACTGTGTGGCGAAAGCCCAGAGCTGGCCTCTCCACCATGGGAGCAGTACCAGCCTTCATTTCAACAAAGAGGGAGTCGGAGCCAGTCTTCAGTTAGATACAACAATCTTTTTATTAAAAAAAGTTTTATTTTTAAGATGCAACAGCAAAAATGTACCAAGCATGGTAGTTTAATCCAAATAAGTGACACTTCACTTATCCAAGCAACTGGGAAGTGCTTGCATACCTGTGGCTTAATTATTTACCTGTGACTTAATTGGGAGTAATTTTACTGAAGAGTCTGTTTATTTTCCTATGGAGAGGCTGTAAGTTGCCTCTAAATGAAAATGTTACTGGTCCCTACCTGAATCCCCCTCCCACCAGCTGAGCTGAACTTACTTCAGCCTGTGGAGGAGGTGGCCTCCCCTGCTGCCCGCCTGGGGAAAAAGCGGCTTTCTCTGCCGCAATCCATCTGTGGTCTCTGGGCGTGCAGGTGGGACCTTCCTGGCAGAAGTACGCCTGCCTCTGCTGCGGTAGGCAGACCGCTGCCGCACTGCGCTGGGGGCTTTCTGACGCAGTGGTTTGATTTTGTCACCTTGTCGCTGATTTGCTGACCCCAGGGGCTTAGGAAGAAGTGCTCCTGCAGATCCGGAGGGATCAGCTTCGGAAGCTGCCACCTGCAGTTGAATCCTACTGCCTGCCCCACATCAATGACACCATAACTGGTGGCGAGAAGAAGCCTCCTGTATTTCGGGACATACTGCTTTGCATTGCGTCATGCCCAAGAACGCCTCATCTGGCTTGGCTGGACGGGTGCTCAGCAGAGCACAGAGACGTGGCGAGCCATCACTGATGCTCAGCTGTGAGCAGAGAGTTTCGGTAGTGGGGAGAGAAAACAGTGTAAACCACAAGAGCCGTCTCTGCAGTGATCCTACAGCTGCACTCCTTAAAACACACCTAAGGGGCTTAGGAGCAAAAGTTTAATTGGGCTTAGGGAGACTTGTGCTCTTCCGTAGTTTACTGGGGCCTCACTTGATTTTAATCCTCTACAGATTTGATGTTGATAGTTACTTTCCTCTTGGAGCTTGGAAGGTTCATCTATGCAGGACCAGATATTCAAAGTTATGCTACTAGCGTGTCTGTGACTATTTGCTGTTTTTATTCCATGCACAAATCCCTGATGAATAGAGACAGAGCRGGGGCCATACCCTGGACACTCATCCTTATTTAGATGACCCTTTTAACTTCAATGTGTTATTCTTGCGCGCCCAAGAACAGTTTTGTGCGTGAAAGGTTGGAGGATCAAATATTGCCATTTGCATACTCTGGTTAGAGGATAAACTGGTGCTTGTATCCAAGTGTGGGGAACCTCTGGTGTTCTGCCAGTGGAAAATGCTATGAAAAGTGTTTTTATCTTGAATATCCATTTAAGTCAATCCGAATGTGCTTAGATGCATTTTGGCTAGGTTGTGAATTTGGAAGGCTCAGATTTTCCCCAGCCCCTCCCCAGCGCAGTGTCTTGAACCAGGAACCTCCTTTTGAATCCCTGTAGGCAATTTCCTTACAGCACTTAGATCTCCAAGCTTCATTGGACTTGTTCAACAACAGAAGCTTTATATCATTGCTTTTTCACCCCAAAATGCTTAGTTTCTATTAACAACCTTACAAAAAGGGCAGTGTATTACTACTTGGTGATCCCAATGATAAATGAAGCACATTATATGTGAAGTAAAGGCTCTATTTATCCTTGCTTTTTTTTTTTTTTTTTGTCCCAGCAGGTTTAATGTGAGTAGCTTTCGATGACCTTCATAACAAATCAAGAATAAACCTTGATGTATTCTCACAAAGATGAATAGTATTGCAGACTTTTTTATTGAAATAACAATACTAGCAAAGAGCTATATTAGTAGTATTTGATAATGCAAAAAAATTAATGTTCACTGAATGCCAGGTGCCAGCACTATTTGATTGTTTACCAATGTAGTCATAAAGAAACAGAGTTATTAAAGGATCTGAAATCACTCAGTAATTCAGCTGCTGACRTTGATGGATGGGACTTGGCTGTTCCTCTTTGCTAAAGCTGCTGACTGGATAAATGTTTTATTCATGAAGCCCAGGGCAGGAAGGGATGCCAAAGGTTTAAGAATATTTTAAGAAACTCTTTGAGATGTCAAGCAAGTTATCAGGTGTTGTTAAGCAAGGGAGCTGAAGTACTACACTTAAACATAACCGAACTCTGAACATATACAACAACAATACATCAAAAGCCAGGATGCAATTCTTATCTCGAGCAGTATAGGGAATGATGAGTTAGGAATACAAGTCCTTTTATTTCCTGCACTTTTGTACCTTCAGTCATTTTGCAGCCCTGTCTCTTTGCAAGCATTTTTATACTAAAGGGAATTCTCACACGTTGCATTGTGAGTTTAGGATTGGAAACAAATAAATATTTACATACGAAACTCTACAAGGTCACATATTCAGATCAAACACAAAACAAATGATCCAATGACAATGTTCATAGAAATTGCAGCCAGGAACAAACTATTTAAATCAGAGCAAGTGGATTCTGCCTGACCTCTCGGGGGAAAAGTTGTTCAAAATGATAATTATTGAAAGAGGCTGTTACCAAAATACAGAATAACAGGGAATTTTCCTCTTCACCCTTCTCCTACCTCCTCTTTGTCTGAGAACAGTGTCTGCCTACAGCACCTCACCTATTTGGTGGGGCCATGCTGACTTACACCAGTGAAGGACCTGCTTGTAATTTAAGTGATTCAAACTCCTTGTTCCTATTTTATGAGAATTCTTCAGATCAGGAACCTTTTAATTTTTTTTTTTTTGGATGGAAAGCTGTGTTTTTTTRTAAAGAATTTTAATGAAGAGATCCTTAGCCCCACAAGCTCCTGCATGGGCAAGTGTTTGAATATTTCATAATCTATATTAACTTCTTTTAAGTTTCTGCAGTCTCCTAAGAGCAGAACAGATGAGCTCTTGATGGAACTGAACTGTCAATCTGAACATGGTGACATTAGAAAATAGCTCTGTTTCCGAGTCTGTGTGAAATGTCCCTTCTTGCCAAGGGAGCAGCAAAGTGGAGTTTAAATGTGCCTTATGACATCTCAAGAGTGTAAAAATTGGGAAAGGTATTAAAAATGAGTAATTAAAATTGAAGACTGATAGGTAATGGTGAATAAAAAGCAGTCAAGTACTGCACTCCCACTGCCCTTTTGATTTGCAGGGATTCAGTACTAAAGACCAAAAGCATATTTCTCTTGGGCTCCAGTTAAAATTCAAATCCAATAGACTGACAGTGAAAACTACTGTCAAAAAAGCTGTCAGGTTGTATCAAAATAAGTCACTGTATTACCTCTCTTTATCTGTCAAAGCCATTGATTATTTTCAATAGAGAAGCCCTCTGACAGTTGCTGAAACTGAAGAATCCTGTGTTGAAATGATTTGGTTGACACATGTCACTATTTCCTAAACAGATAAGTCAAATATGTTTGTGGCTTTTTTTTTTTTTTATCTCTCTGTGGGAGAAAGCATGTTTATGTAGTGTTTTATGAAAGATAAATAATGCAGAAAGAAAGGAACATCCATTAGCACTTCACTTTCTCAGCTATATCTATCAGTGTTTTTATGTAGCATCTTTTTAAAATGTTCTTTGCATAAAATCTTCTGTTCCTTTGGTAGCTGTGATACATTGCAGGGATTTGCTTAGATACCTGGAAGTAATTCAGATAATCAGTGAACCATATTGGTGCTACTCTTGATCATAGCTGACAGTTTACTGTTGACTACACCAAACTCCTGTTTTCTACTAGTCACACATTTGTAGCAGTGATACAGACATTAATGTTCTGCCAAATGCCCATTTATATTAGAGATGGGCAAACTGAGAAGGGCAAAATAAGGACTGTAATAAGTCTTGGAATTGCCGCCAGTTTTCAGAGTGAAGCTTGGGCCAAGCCTCTGCCCAAACTCTTTGTGTAATTGTCACCTCTTGTTTTGAGGGATGGTGGCGCTCCTGGTTTTATAGGAGCTGGTTTTGCAGTTCTTCAAGAATAACTCTATATGGAGTCAAGTGCTCTTTATGAAAAATTTTGCTTTTTTTCCTCTTGCTGCAGAACAAAAAACTATGAGCAATTTTGGCACCTTTGGCAGAGGGGAAACTCCAGGTGTCTTCCAGTTCAACTCTGTCCTYGTGTCTGGATGTAGAGGCCACTTTACATCTAAAACAGACAAATCGGGGGATGTTTCCAGTGTCCTCTGTTGGAAGGAGGCTGCTGTGAGCAGCTGAGTCACTGTGAGTTACTAATGTTGTTAAAAAGGTGAAAACTGGCTCAAACAGCAGCAATCAGGGACAGGCTAGTACCCTTGTACACAGTCTTTATTATTCATTAGCACATATTGTGCTTCCTCCTAAAAATAATTCAGGCTACACTTGTATCACATTAAGATAACACTAAATCTTTCTATAATTTGAAAGAAATACTGCTCCCAGCTGTTGTTGCAGACGTGAGTGAAACAAAATCCAAAGAAGTGCTAAGGGAGCAATCGTAAAACTCCCAGCTCTGTTTGCACCAATCTCCTTTTGGTGTCATTTCCCGCAGAAACGGTTGCAAGTGGACTTCTGTGTTAGTGACTGTGATGGCCCTGGGCTCTGAGCTCGTGCCGTGTCACACCTCTGGGGTCACTGCGGAAAGGAAGTGCCAAATCCCTTAGGCACTCGAGCACTTTCCCTGCCGCCTTAAAGGGTGTTGGGTGCCTCAATGCCCAAGGAACCCAGGCTACCTAGATCCTGGTGCTGGTTGTCATGGGGGCCCTGATGGTGGTTTCTTACGCCCTGAAACGGGCACCGCTGTGCCGAGCACTGTGCATTGACTATTACTAAAAATGAGGTGCAGAGCTATGGGGAGCCAGTTCTTCAGGCACATCCCCGTGCTTGACTTTGACTAGCCATGACAGAAGTGGGGCCCCTAAATTCCTGCGGTGGTCTGGGCTGTGCAGTATGTCTCTGTTTACGCAGAATTTAGCCTGGCTGAAATCCAGCACTTGAGCATCTTTTCTGTTGCTGGCTTCTCCTGAGACAGCAAACTCTTTGGAGCGATGTTGTTTTGTTTTGTATTTGTACAGCATGTAGCACATAGGGGTCTTGCCCACGAGACTGCTCAGGAACTGCCAAAATGAGTTTAATATTAATAATAATATTAAAAATAAACACATGTAAATATGAATAGTGACAGGCTCAGAGTTCTAACAGCTCTGGAAGGCTTTGATTTCACATTGGTAGAGATGGGGATGCACCGCCTCCCCAGATGACAGGCTTGGATGGAGTAAAGAAAAAAGAGCTATAAACATAGCCCGTAAAGTACGCCTCTGTCATCCTCCTCAGCCACCCGCCCCCATTAGCTCTGATGATTTACTGAGAGCGTGCATCTGAGTACCAGCAAAAAGCAATGGAAAAATTAACCCCAGCAAACTTACAATCTCGCACCTGACCCCGGATGGGTACAGTGCTGGCCATCCAAGTAGTAATGGCTCAGCAGAAAGCGGAGGAGAAATGTGCCGTTAAAAAAGAAGCACGGCGTGAGCTGCTGTGTGGTGACAGCCGTTAAAAGATACAAACCCAAAGCGCGGCTCTGACAGCATATTATATTCAGAAGATAAAGAGAGAGAGAGAGGAAAAAGCAAAACGAATGGGGTTGCTCTGTACATATGGCCAAAAAGGAATCTCGGCATAAATGCCACCAGCCAGGAACTGCGTGTGTGGATGGACGCCTGTTGGGGAAACAACCCTCACCCCCTGCGCGGCTTGCCGGGCGGGCGCTGGCGAAAGCCTCGTGGCTCAGGGAATCCCTGCACGCGATCCGGGGGAGCGCTCATCCGGCGACAGGCCGGCAGGTGCCGATGATCGTCAACGGTAATGAGCTAAAGGCAACGAAAGGCGCATGATTTAGGGGGAAGTGGCAGATTGTGATTTTTGTCTAACTGCAGATTTGGTTGTGGAGCAAATCAGATTTATGTTTCTCTCAGACAATTTTGCTAATAAGTCGATGACTCAGAGAGCCCGCAGCAGATGGGATTCTTTAGCTGAGGTAGAAGCTATTGTTTTTGTCCCAAAAAGGGAAGTAGCCATTTTTTCCAGAGATCAGCTTTCTAGAAAAGAAGTGTGATGATTTTTTTCTTCCCAGCAGAAACGCAGCTTTTTCAAATAACACCCAGCTATGCTTTTGGACTCTCTTATCTAATATGCAGAAGTTCTCATTAGAAATAAATAAATAATGCATATGACAACTTAGTATGTCATATGTAGGGAAAATAATGATTTTTTGAAATCAGCTCCTGTAATTAAGAACATCCCAGAAGCCATTGCCAAGAGCCGCTGCACTAAGCGGTATTTTGGAGCAAGCTCCTTAGCTACACGAAGAGCAAATGCCCCCTGTCTGGCTGCAGAAGGCTGCTGCTGAGAACGGGAATATTTCTCTAGTAGAACACATCATTGATCTAAATACTTGGAAAGGGACTTCCATCTGGATGTGAAACTGCTGAAGATCCCCTTCATCTTTCTTCCTCCTCCTGCGGATGTTCAGAATTTGGTTCCTACTGAAGTAATTCAGCGTGCTTTTTTTTTTCTTTTTTCTTTTCTTTTTTTTTTTTGGAGGGAAAAGCATCCACTCTACAGGAAGTCCCTGAAGGATGGCAGTGAGCATGAATATATCACTATAAAAGGACATTCTGCATTCAGAAACCACATGTGGTCTGAGTTTCACTGAGGGGTGTTTCTGTTCATAGGCTATAGAAATGTGTGGTACATAGGGTGATGAAGCCTTTCCTGACATTGTTTTGTTTAAAATCCATTTGAAGATTGTCATGTCCACCTTTCTTGAAATTTGTGTTACAGCAGGTAGGGAAAGTGGCTTAACGCTGTGTGTGTGAACATATCCTGGGAAGTGACAGAGGCCGCTTCCCTCCATCCTTCTTTGTAAGCTTGTGGTGTGGGTGCAGAAAGCTGAGGTTTGGGATTCAGAAATGCTTTTTCAGAATGTTTTTTCAGAAATACGTTAGGCTTTTAATATTTTTATAACATCTACATTCTTTAAGAAGCATACCACTCTGAAGAGCTTGAGTAATCGCACATACAGTCATTTGTATGATGTGTGCCCCTTGAGCCCATGCCCTGCACTGATAGGCTGAAATCTTCCACACCATGATAATCTGAAAAAGACAGTAGGTAACAAGTTGGGGAAATTTGTTAATGCTCCAATATTTAGTTAGATCTAAAGATGTTTAAGATCTTCATTAGAATTACCAGAGCTATATTATTAATCAAACACTGATAGAAAAATTCAGTGTAAATGAAAGGAGGTTACTATTAATTGGATGGAACAATTGATCTTACCATGGAGTAAGTTTGAAAACAAAAAAAGATCTTGAAGATCTCAGTGGAAAACATCTGCTCGGGTTTGAGCAGTGATCAGGAAAGCATAAATATGGAATGGCATGGCATTAATTTGCTGAATAGAGGACAACATGGAAAATATGACAGTATTGTTTTAGAGATGGTGATGTGGCCTCACCTTGAGAGCCATGTTTGGTTTCAGTTACCCTAATTAAAAAATGATAGAGCAGGAAATAGAAGAGGTTCAGTGAAGGGCAACAAACCTAATCAGAGGCATGGAAAATACTCGAGCAAAAAGATTTGCATGCAAGCCAAGACTGCAAAGGTTAGGTCTGTTTATTTTGGGGAGAACAATACACGGGATGTACCACAGAGAGACAGGCTATGATGGATATAAATAAAACTGAGATGCCATGACTTTTTAGTCTCTTGGATAAGAAAAAGAGATATCAAATTAAATTTGACGTCAACACATTGAACAGTTTTAATAGGAAGCACTTTTAACCTAAGTTTTAATTAGCCTATGGGACTCATTGCCACAAGGTAGGATATTGAGACCGACAGATTGGCATCGTTTGTATGATTAGCAATATCATCTACAGCTAGGCAGGCTGGAGTTTCAGCCTTTGTACTTCCGGCCATACACTAAGCACAACTTCTCCCTTAGGCATACTAGTGCATAATCCCCCATTATGGGATTTTACAGTGCCTTTTGAAGCAGCTGGCACAGTTTAGTCTCTAGGCCATTGCTTGACTCCAGCATTTGAATCCTGTGCTCATGACAAGGGCTGGGCTGTAATTTGTGGATAAAAAATATATGTAAAGGTTTGGATTGCTTTTTTCCCTCCGCATCTTTACTTGACTTCCCTGTGAGCTGACTGAGTTCACCAGCCTAGGGGAAGAGCAATTATTTGCCTCCCATGGAAGGTGTCTCTTTGCCCATTCTGGACTGGTTTGTTTTACTTCCTTTGTCCTTTTAATAGCCTGCATCCTTTACTGTCTTTAATTATTGCACATTTTGGACCATCTCGCCCCAAAGCAGCTGCCATCAATAAACTGGTCTAGTAATTATTTCTCTGGCTTCGGAAAATGGCTATCGTGAAGTTGACGGCACTAGGAACAGGTGGACCACAGAATGTCTGTTTGATTTTGGTAAACAGCATTAAAAAATTGGCGCTTTGACTTGGTTCCTGTAACAGACTAGTTGTACAGCTTTTGTTAATAAGATGCTGTATGTTTTCCAGTGTCGCAGCATATGTTATTAGTCATTGCAAGGCATCCACTGCTTTTTTCTTTTTCCTTTTGCAGACGTGTAGAAAGTTGAAATGCGTAGGAAACAGCCAGGGGACAGAATTGCTTCCAAACATAGTGATTTTTGTCTGGGGAGAGTCCTTTGGGGACAGGCGAGGGTGCAGTGGGCAGGCTAAGTCAGAACAGGCTGAGCCCAGGGTATGGCCCCTGGATCACACAGATGCTCTGCTCTGTGCAGTTCCTGCTCCCTGCCCAAAATTTGTTCTCTGAGGCGCTTAACGCTTGTAGGACAGTTTAGCCTGATGGAGCAGTGGTAACTTGGCACAGAGGAAACCTGCGCTCTGTTCTTGGCTCTGCACAGGCCTCCTGGGTGAGTTTAGGGAAGTCATTGCAGCAACCTCAGCCCTCTGGAAAATGGCGATTGTGATCCTCCAGTCCTATGTGCAGGCTTTGCGATCTACTGAGAAAAAGTGTTTCTAAATGAGGGGTGGGATCGTTGTGGCTCCTCTGGAGGACAGGGGCCAGGGTGTGGGGCCAGGTCAGGTGCAGTCGCTGCCCCCGGACTGTGAGGTGCTGGCTTTCCTGCCTCCCACCCCTCATGGCGTTGTAGCATGGTCTCAAAACCAAATGGTACTTTGGGGATTATGTTTTTATCTGTTCTTCATCTAGTCATGGGTTGTGACTCTTGGCCATCACTGCCATGCAGAAGTACTTGTTTTCCACTGAAGCTCTTAGTGACTAGATACTGCAGGAAGGATGTTTTCAGGCAGACAGACACCTGCTATTGAGGGGCTCAGATAAGGCCATCGCTAATGAGAGAAGCGCTCTTACCCCTTCTACCTCCCCGAGAATAATCAGTGCTGCAAAGGATCTAGGATGCCTTAGTTCCCTCCCGTCCCCTCCGCTCTGGCTAGCAGGGCTGAGGCAGATGAAGAGCATGCCCCTTTCCTCTGGCAGGGAAGGCAGCGGCTGCTCCTTCTGAGAGCACTGTGCAAAATTAATTCTTCATTTCAGGTTGCAAAGAAGCAAGTAAATCAACTCCTCTCTTATTTCACCCTAGGGGTGGCTGCAGTGGTGGCAGAGGAGTTGCCGCTCAGCATGCCAGGGCACGTGTGGGGAGCCCTGTGCCATGAAGGGTAAGGAAGGAAGAGACAAAAATGACTTTTTTCTTGGAGAAGCTGGAGATTTGCTTCTTTCATGTTGCTAGCTCTTTCTACCATGGCAATCTGGTGATTCTTTGTCTTAAAGGCAAGCCAGATAGCAAAGTGGGGTGATACCAGATTTCTATGAAGCCTAGTGGATTTTAAACTAAAGAGAGCAAAGTCTCTGCACACACTGACATCAGAGAAGCATGTTCTTCTGCTTCACGTGCTATCAAGTGCAGCTGTTAAAGCTCTGAAACATTTTTGGGCAAAGAACACTATGTTCCTGTGAGATTTTAAAAATGAATTAATAGACCATTGATGTAACTTACTGGTTTTTTGCAATGCCTTTGTTTCCAGGCAGTAAAAATCTGCTTGCTAGTTGTCCAGCCAGAAGTCAGTATCCATAAAAACCTGCCCCAGGCAGTTTGTGCAGGGCCTTAGTTAATTAAGATATGCATTATCATCCCTGCTTTGGGCTGCTTGTGAAAGAATGTAAAAAAGCACAACTAGACAACTGTCTTTCCCTCCTGTTTTGAGACCCATACTTGATCCCACTGTGATTGCCAGCAGCAGACAAGGAATGGAGCCAGAAGAGTGAAAATTAATACTGGTGGTATCTGAAATCCCTATTCACAAGCTTAAAAACATGCCTGGCTTAGGCTAGGACTTTGTTTGCAAGGAGGGGACAGATCGTTCCCCAGTCAGTGCTGGAGAATTCAAAAATTCAGAGTAAAGACCTCTCCTGCCATTCTGCATGGGGCTCCAAACGGTGCAGGGACTACTTTGTAATGAACGGGATATATCCTGTTGTCTATGTAACTGCATTTATTCAGATGTATTCAGTTTACAGGTGATAGTGCTCTTAATAGTCAAGGGTGAAATGACGTCCTGAAGAGTTTCTTCTTGGATGTTAAGGTTTTTGGTCTTTGATGCACAGCCTTAGTGAATAGGAAAGAAGCAGTGCTTACTTTGTCCTCAGAGTCTGTCTCCCTCATTTGCTGCTTTCCTCTATCACACTGGTTATTTGCCTCCTCCCTCCTTCTGGTTTCTTTGCCGTCGCTCTGCTTGGAGCGTGGACTGTCCTTTTCCACCAGGGATCTTCCCTCCCCACATACCTTGCTCGCGGCCTGCCCAAGAGCACAGAGTACCTAAGAAAGCCCAAACATGCAAGTCTTAAGTTTTCGGTAATTGTTGTCTTGTCTCGAAGTTCTTGCAAGGATGGTGTTATACATGAATAGCTGGAGAAGGAAGCAGGACTTTGTCTGCAGCAGGGCAGCATGGATGATGGTGGTACAAATCCCCCCAGTGCCAAAGCACCTGAGTACTGCCTGGTGTGGGAAGACAGCAAGTTTCAGGCTTCAGCACTTCAAGCGTACCCTAGCCCTTGAAGGAGGACGGACCAGGAAGGGTCACTGCTTGGATGTGGCCATCTGGCTGTAATAAGGTGCCCACTACCTCTCTCGTTCTCATTCAAAAGCCTTGTGGTAGGTTCTTCAAGCTGTTACAGTTGAGTTGTGCTTGACCTAAAAGGAGGTGGGGGAGGGCTCTGAAGGCACTTAGCAATTTCCAGAGCCATGCATTCCCCCAAGGAGGAAAGAAAGCTCCTGAGCCCTAGATAAATGCTCGTCGCTTAGACAAATGCACAGAGATCCTCAAATCCTCTCTAGAAATAGGGGATTGCAATATTAAACATAATTATGAGATGTCTATAGAGCTGCAGCTACAGATGGAGCTTTATGATTGGTTTGAAGTGATGCCACACCAGCATCAATTATTCCCAGCAAATGCACAGAGATATTTCTGGGGGTGGTATTTTCATTTTACGGCAGTGCTCGGTCACTTGCAGCGACCAGCCAGGTGCTTCTCCATTTGCACCCCAAGCATGCTGTGATGTCTCGGAAATGCATCGTCTGTCATGTCCTATTGCGTCAATAATCAACAGCTCAGATGAACATTTTACCCTAGCTTGGCACCTATGCTGTCAAAATTACTGTGAATGAGAGAGCCTGCCTCTCTGCTATTGCAGCTGTGAATATTAGCTACAGAGTGGCACTAAATCTTGTTTAAGCTACAGTCATTCCACCCAGTGATGAATGTCACTACCTGAATAATTTGGGTAATTTCCTGCAGCTCTAGTGTACTAGCAGAGAAATGAATGTTAATTTACTGCTAATTTAGTATACTAACCCTTAATTAGCAACGAGCAAGCTCTGAAATATTGGATTCTGAAAGCTCATCAAACTTTTACAAAAAAAAAATCCCCTCCCAGCTGAACTCTTCACTCTATTTGAGGTTATTAGCAAAATGCTATGGGAGTGCTGTTCATTACCTCTCACTAGGATATATGTAGCTGGGAACACCCCCATTTACCGCACTTGCCACAAAGTCCATTAGAAAGAATCTTGCTCTTATGCAGTGTATTCAGCCACTGTACTGTATTGTAATATGCAGGTATGCCGTAGCTTTAGTGACAGACAGGATTAATGGCACAGATTATCAATGACTGGTGGCTGAAAAGGTGAAAGAGAGGCTGAGCGGGTCTAATGGACTGGGTCATTGCTAGAGAAAGCAGTACATGGCTATATAAAAAAGCTGGATGTGACGTGAGTACATCAACCCCCACTTTTTTTCTCTGGGCTGGGCTGTCTAGCCYTTTCCAGTCAGGTAGTGTATTCTGCTCAAACAGCCCTAATGATTTTGCAGGGGTGACTTGCACAGTAAGGCACAAGGCAGCCTGAACAGGGGTCTGGGCAAAAAGAAGGGCAGTGTACTGAGCCCTATCCCATGCACAGGGAGAGCATGCACTGGGCTGAGAAGTGATGGAAAGCAGTGGGGCAAGAGGGGAGGGAGCGCTAGGGAAATGAAAAGACTACAAAAGGAAATCGAAGAAGGATGTGTGTGTCAGCTGAACTGCTGAAGCCAAACCAAACACTAAGCTGGGCAATGGGCCAGCGCATGACTTATCCATGCCTCTGCATCAGTACAGGAGTATTTTTTTTGTGATGAAAAGTCCAAACTGTCAGGTGAGACTTCGTATCATTGTTGGAATTGAGGTTGGGTGAAGCCCCATAATTCTGGAGAGCTCTGCTAATAGTCAGCAGCAATTTCATCTGCTGTGCAGGATTACTGAGGTATCAGCTGGCCCAACAGCACAGTAACAAGTAGAAGGGCTTCTGATGGTCTTTCTTGAGCACCTCCCTATCCCGCTGAAAGATGAACCTTACTCTATGGAGAGACAGGGTGGGAACTCGCTACTGCATGTTGTCCTGTACCAGCTGTGGGGACAGATTGCCCAGTGCCTGTCATTGCCACTCAGTTTCCCATATCTCAGGAAATCATGAGCTTTCCCATTTCCATCTATGCAGGCTTTCCCCTCCCAAGCRCACTCTGAGTGTGATGGGCTTCTTCAGTGCTTCTGCTTAGGATCCCAGGATTTATCCAGTATCTCTGAGTCTCCCTTATCCTACTGGCTTTTAGGTTGCTACTTTTCCCCTCCATCACTTGGTTGAGTAACAAGGACTCAATTGCCAGTACTAGAATTACCAAAGGTCCTCTGTAATGCAGGTTTCACTCTGTTGTGTTAGTCAAACCATGTGAAAAGCCAGCATGATACTCCGCATCACGAGATACCGAATCTTCTTCAGCAAATTTATGTAACCAACTGCTGGCCATTCAAAAAAGTGGCTGTTACAGGTAAGCTTGTAGTCTGTCTGGGCTCACTCATTTTGAATGTGGGGACACAGGGTGCGSATTGCAGTCTGTCCAGCCTTGCCAGGATTGCTACAGCTCCAACGGGGCCAAAGACGCCAAACTGCAGCGTCAGACATCTTTGCCTTCTTTCCAGTGGCAGACAGTCCCTGGCAGCACACGACTTCCAGGCACTGTGGCCGTATCACCACGCTCCTGGTTCTCCTGCCCTCCTGTTACTGAGTCCAGCTTAGAGTGGTTCCTTGAGGACTGGATTTCGCAGTTGGGCAAGTAGAAAAGAGCTGTGCTGAGAAAGGAGCCTTAAGGAGTCTGAAGGCAAGTGAAGCAGGATGGCAAGTCAATCTTAAATTTGGGTCATCCTCCTGGAGTCAATGTTGTTCTTACCTTCTCTCTCTCTGTGCCTCTCTCCCTCTGAACTGTGTCTTGTCTCTCCTTGGGTCTCAGCAGCTTCCTCTGCAGTAGCTGGGGTTTCCGTTGTCGTCTTCCAAAATGTTCCTTCCATATGTAAATGCCCCTTTTTAGTGCCAGAAGACCCATTTTGTACCAAACCGTGCATCAGCGCACGGAGGTATATCTCACTCAATCCTACAAAGAAGTGCGTGTGCACGGATTTCTGCAAGACTTCCCTGTTCACCACAGCAACTCTACCCAGTTCCTTTGCAACTTCCCCTCCTTTCTCTGGCGTGCCTGGCAGAATAAGAAATCAGTTACTGGCCCAAACTGTGAGCATGGCAGTCAGGCTGCAGCACAGTTTTTCTGTTTGACTCATTTGTCAGAGTGCTCTGTTTTTAGGAGATCAGTGTTGCTTCGTTAGCTACTGTTCTGCTCCAGCCAGGAGGAGTAGCAAACTGTTGTATTTGCACCTTAAAGAAAGCTGATGAAAAATGCCTATTTGTACTTTTCCTTCAACTTTCTCTTTGAGACTTTTTGAGGATTTGTTGAGCCTTCTTCCATGGAACATAGTTTTCTTGAGAAAATGTTGCTATTGCCAAAGAGACATTTCATGAAATAGAGAAAGAAAAGTGTTGCAAAGCTGTAATCTTTTCCTGTCCCCCTGGGCAGAATGGGTCTGAGATGTTAATGCACAGGTGAGAAGGATGTGTCCTCCACTCCCATTTTATGGCACTGAACTTGTCGAAGAAGGGAAGAACCATCTCTACCTACCTCCATCTGAAAGGAAACAATCCTACCCAGCTATTCGTTACAAGGACTGAGCTGGGAGAGCCTCTTACTCCCTCGTGTCTTGTTGCACACATGTAAGAACAGAATTTGACATCAAAATTAGCACTTACAATCCATTATTCAAAGAAGCATGAACTTTTGTATTTATGTGGTGGTGTTTTGCTGCTGGAGCACTTTAATAAAGTCATCTGTGGTATGTTGTATTTATCTGCAATGTATTATTTAGACTCAAAGGGTGAGATTCATCTAACCTAAGGTAGATGTGTACATCTGAGCTGAACACCTGCAGCTTCTAGGACAGGCAGTAGAAGGAAATTAGCACTTTTCAGGTGTTGTTCATTGTCCAAAAATAGATGCTTAAGACAGGTGAGATGAAATGAACCCTAAAAGCACTTGTTTCTCCCCATTGATCACAAAAGGGTATTGAGGGTGTTTAGTCTAGACACAGGTGTCTGCAGTTAGGCAAGATGAGTCCCATCCCAAATCTTAATCTTCTGCAGTGCTCCAGGAAAGAAATGACCCTGATAAACAGGGCAAGGGAAGACTCAAGTTCAAGATGTGAAAGCTTTTTTGTGTGCATTTGTAGTTACTGTTTCATGTAATAGGTATCTTCTGTTTAAGATGTGTTTTACTACAGCTGAACAGAGATCAGTAGCTAAGCTTACAGCGTGGGAATCACTGTCTCTGGAAACAGTGATTAAAACAAAGACTTGGAGTAAAGGGTGGATAATCCATGGGATGGGAGCTCTTACATGACATTGTGATCAAAAGGGATAGTGCAGATATTCATGTTTTAACGTGGCTCTCAGGAAAATGTTTTTTCCCTTATGTCTGGCCCTGGGTGCAACAATGTCCCAAGCTCAAGAAGCATGCTAAAAAACTGGAGTGGCTTCAGAGGCTCATGAGAAACCATAAGGCCTCTTTCATATTCCTTTAACTGAAAGACCCCAGAAGATCACGGTCCCGGTAATGAAAACTCAGTCACCATCTGTAAGTGGCCGTACAGGGAGCAGGGGTTTGCCAAATTGCCCGTTATCCTGGCAGAGGGAAGGGACAGCGATGGGTGGAATATGAAGCTAAACAAATCCATGGTGGAAAGAAGCACAGGTTTTGGTGGGAACTGGCCACTGGAACAGCACACGGAGGGCGATGCTGGCTTCTACCGCATTGCCAATTTTATAATCACAACAGGGTGTTTTTCTAATGGAACGGCCGTAGTCCAAAGAGGGATTAATTCAGGGAAGTTTGTGCTGTGTAGGAGGTCGATATAGCTGATCACAACAGACTTGATGGGGGGAAAAAAGGCTGTGGTTCCATAAATCATGGCCATGGCTTTGTCCAAATGGTTTGGAAGCAGACTCTGTTTACTAATCTGTAAAGTCTATAAGAAGAAATTTAAATTTTCTTCCTGGAAGCTCTTTAAGATTGATTCCCCCAGTAAACCCAGCTTCAGGAAATCCAGGACAATGCCAGTTAATTAATTAAGGCGATTAACAAGTAAACTGGTGCTTCCTTCCACTGTGGGTGAGCAGTTGGCATTTTAGCAAACTTTGCCTTATAATAATAATAATACTTCTTGGGGCTGTCACATCCTCCTCCTCTACCCTTTCCCAATTATAATTCTCTTCTTTTGATCTTGGAAATGTTTTTTATTTTTTTAATCTAAAATATGCTGCTTGGAGATGACATTTTATGAAATGTTCATTTTAATTACACAGGGATGGTTATCACTGCAGGGATGTTGGCACTGGCTTTCAATGCAAAATCCTTATTTTCTGCTGATGATATCTAGGAAAGAGCTCCGAGCCCTAGGCACCTGAAGATTGTAATGCACCATTGTTCACCGCTGAGAACAGCAGGGAACAGGAATTAAAGCAGAAGCGGGAGGACAGCAGTGGTGGCACCTAAATCAACAGTAACGGCCGAGAGCCGGGCAGGGGGAGGCTGGGGTGCGGGTGTCCTGCCTCTCGGCCCGAAGAGGAGGGCCGCAGCCGTCTCGAGGGATGCGGGTGACGATGCGGTGCCTGGCTGGGAACACCAGTGCCATGGGGATGTCCCTGCTCCCCCAGCCTCGTGCCGGGCAGTAGGGCTCCCTGCGCAGTTTGGTGCCGCCAGCAGAGCTTTTGCCTTGCCAACAACAGATACAGCACAGATGCCAATTCATCCAGTTGATCTTTCAGATTGAGCAATAGAAGTTCCCGGCTCAAAAGAGCCACGTGTGATGACAGCATCTACTTCGGGCCCGGCTGTTCCCTCCTTATTTAATACTACTTGAGGTTTTTATTCCTCTCAGTGGGACTGCCTGCACATTGAAGTACTCCTCCGTACAGGTAAGGGTGGTACAACCTCAGGGCATGGTAATAACAGTACTTAGCTTTAGTGCTGTCGTGAAAGATATCTGTCGTGTCAGATATGAAAAACCTCTTAAAAAAAGAGGCTGGAGTTGTTATTCGTGTAACATGCCAGGGACCTCGGACGCAGGGCGAGACCTGCCCCAGGTCCTCGGCGGGCACTTGCAGGCTTCACCCCCTGCCGCTGCAACTGCAGCATAGTGTACAGTGTCTTTTTAGCACGACTCCGCAATAACATTATTGCAACCTTGAGGGATTTCCAGCGCCTTTGAATGATCTTTTTTGGTGTAATTCTGTGATATAATTCCCTGGGTTTAAATTTGGCCCAGGGTGCCTACATGAGCATTTCGACTCTTGCGCGTACCTCTGTGGGCTGTTTAATGACTCCTGTGGCCAAAAGGCCGCCTCGTTACTGATACTGCAGCAGGCTCGCGTGGCGGACTAAGGCCTGAGCTTTGTGCTGAACAAACATGTGACTAATGGCAGGTCCTTCCCAGATTACTAACACCTCTGTTCTGCAACTTAGGTGAAGATAGAGCTGGGTAAATAGTGGGTAATTTGGTTCGGGGTAAAAATGAAAAACTGGCCAGTGGAATTAAAAGTCGTAGTTTGATGGCCAAAAAGAAATACTCTGTACTCTGGAAAAAGTACTTAGTTTAGTTCTCTGTTCTTTAACTTTTAAAGCATCTTGTCTTTTAAAAACATAGCTCAATATTTAATTTCAAAATGGCAGTTTAAAAATTAATGGTGTTGAGAGTTTGTTCCCTTTTTTGGGGTAGAGGAAAGGGAAGGGAGTGGTGGAGACCACTCATAAATCATGTTGTTTCCTTCATTTTCAGTTTTTCAGCAAACTTCATGTTCAGAAAAATTAATTGATCGCCACTGAAATAATAAAATAAAATCTTTTGTAACTGAGACCTGTCTGCCTAATGCTGCTCAGCTGTTTTACTACCATGGAAAGGAAATAAAGAATTTTATTCATAAATGAAAAAAGTGAATGTGAGAGCTGGGCCTAAGCCACTGCTATAGCATCAGGCAGCATAGGCAAACCCAGTTATTAGCTGAGCTACAACTGCACTAAAGAAAGTGGTCATTAAAAGATTAGCTGAGGCATTTTTGTTTTTTTGTGTTTTTTTGTTTTTTTGTTTTTTTTTTTTTAAGAAAAACTATTTCCAAATGTTAAAAGACTCCAAACATATCTTTAAAAGACAAAGCGCGTATCACTTGGAGAAGAAAGCTCAGAAGCGAATAGATCAACTTTAAACGCTCTTTACCTTAGCGCAAAAGGGCACTTTTAAGGAACAAGAAGCCCTCCGTGTCCTGTGCGATAGCACGTGTTTGGTCTCGTTTGCTGCGCTCAGAGACGGGGAGGGAGGCTGGATGGTGGGAAAGCTGTTTGCGGCGAATGCRCCGTGGTGCAAAGCCCCGTGCGCAGAGGCAGCTCGGGGTGCACCCTGGGGCCCCCCGCTGCCTTGCCCTTCGCCCCGCGGCGCCCGCCGGGGTTGCAGGAGAAAAAGGGTCGCGGAAAAGCTCAGCGCGCCCGAGCGCGGCGCTCCGGCTCTGAGCCGCGTGCTGGAAGGGCAGTGGGGAGGAAGCCGCCTCTGGCCTGATCGGGGGACTAAACGATCCTTTTGTGCTTTAAGGGCAATGCAAGGGGCTTGCGTGGGAAGAGGAGCCTTTGTAGTTCAGGGCCTGGTCCCAAGCCCGCTGGAGGTGGTGGGGGCCCTCAGCAGAGACGTGTGGCTGCCCTGCGCCSTTTCCGCGTGCAGCATGCCCTTTTCTGCAGCTCCATGGTTCACGCRCATCTTTTTCGTTATAAAATTGAAAAGAACTATGAGCTAACTACCTAGAAAACTAATTAACCTATTGCAGTGCAAATCCTGGATTTACTGTTAATCTCACTCAAGGAGTCCCTCTGTCCAGATTTGCCCCAGAGTTTAGTACTGGGAGCAGTGGGAGCTGGAAGTGTTTAGCACCTTTGAAAAAGAGACCGCATGCAGGCAGCTCACATTAATGAATGCTGGAAAATAATCCCCTGCGCATTAGCTCATGGGTGTGTTTGCCAGCAGAGATGGAGTCAGCAATTCCTGCTGAGCTTCTGAGGTCACAACAAAACCCCAGTTTGGTAAAATAATGCTGGCTTTTTTTAATCCATATTTATTCCCTGCTTTCAGGCATTTTTGTATGTATTGATCTGATCAATGTGAGTAACTTTTTTGACAAACAGGCTTCTTTAACTGCCTTAAAAGCTTCATTATTAGGATAATGGAACTAAAGTTAAAAACAAATCAAACAATGCACGTGTAAAAGGTTTCCCCCAGACAGCTTGAAAATAAATTGAAAACAAATTCAATTAAAATAACAATCAACCTTTTTGTTCCTTCAGTGGTATGATTTCTCTGAGGCAGGTACACAATGATAAGAGATTTCTTTGAAATGTTCAGGGTAGCACACCCATAGGCAGAGCTATGACAGATCAAAGCAGTATTTTTGCTAAAGAACAGCCTGCTGCTATTAAGTTTCTACTTTAAGGTCTGTAATGTTTCTCTTTTTTTTGCAGTCCCAGATGCTTTTGCATCTGTTACTGTTCTTTTCTTGTGCTTTTTACCTTACTAAGCCTGGCCCTAGATCTTGACCCAAAGGAAATATGTCTCTATTGAAATTTCTCCCTTCATGTAGTGTTGTTCCCTCCCTGGTACCTATAATCTGCAGTTTTTTGTTTCTCTGGTCTGCTACCCCTATGCCTGAGACTTCTTTATGCTATTAATCTTTTTGACCCTAGATGTGATGGGAATGGGGCTGTGCTTGGAGCAGCGGGAGAGAAGCGGCATGATCAGAGGCAGGTCTGCACAACACGCGGCCCCAAGGCCAGCCGGAGACGCCGGGGCACCCAAACTGCCCGGTCACTTCATGGGCCCCGCTGACGATGTCTCACCATTAAGAACAGAATTACAAATGGCTTGAGGATTTGCTTCGGTGTTACTTGCCATCATGCTTGTGACCCCATGCCTGCAGCATTGTGCGCAAAGGTAAAACTAATGAAGGCAGCTACTCGTGAGCTGTCGCTCGCAAATGTTTGTGCTGTATTCGCTCACAGTGGTAAAGACATCCAGCTATTTACCGATTGCTTTGTACAACTTACAAAGCATTTCAGCCTTGCAGTCCATCCGAAAAAGACAGATTCTCTGTTTCGACCAAGATCGGGCACTGCAAAAGCTGTCCCTGCATTAACCATTGATGAGGTGCCTCTCAAGGTTGCCCATGCAGTGTGCTCTTGTGAAATAGGAGCCTTTCAGCCCGGCTAGTGATGCTTTGGGGAAATTACAGTGCCATCTATAGCTAGCACATGACGTTGTTTGCAGAAGAAACTTGCTAGTTTTGTTCATGCTTTTTTTGGTTGCAGATTTGCTTGATGGCTACTCTTTTCCGGCAGAGCACCTTTTATTCCATGAAGAAGCTGATGGGCTTTCTGTTTTGAAGATTCACTGAAATGAGATATGAAATATGTCYGTGTAATGTAGTCTGTATTAGAACATTGTGTTCCCAAGTCTGTAACTGGAATCGGTTTGGATCGGTACTCTGTGCRAGATGAATATCTGTTTTCCTGCGTTGTCGCTGTACTGGTAGGAAAGAAAGAAACTATGATTCCCTGTTAGTGGAAGAAAACAGAGGATTAGGAGGCTTGAGAGCCGTGTCTTGATCTCCTTGTTCATGCAGAATGATAGCTTGCTTCAAGTGCACCACGTCAGGGACCTCCAGGGAGGTGCTRTTGGGACGGCCTAAGATGTAAAGTCAGAGCTTTGATAGCTTAATCAAAGCGAGGGAACGAGCTGGCGTTGGAGCACGTATTTCAGCATTTTTATCTTTATTTTCATTTTTTTCCCTAGGAATGGCATTTCACTTAATATTTTCTTGTAATGGCTGGATTCTGAGCTATTTCTTGTTTGATTGGAAGTGATGGTGCTGCACAATTGTGGGTATGGTCAAGGGAAGGGTTTGTCTTGTTGAGAATGCAGAGTGCGTTCCCCGTTATTCCAGGCACTCGACTGTCACTTTCATAATCACAGATTGTCTTTTAAGTCATCAGAATTGATTTTCATGCCCCACTAATTACTACAATGTCTGTTACTTGGGAACCATGGGCAATAAAGGTGTAGTTCGTGGGCGCTGAACTAGTGCAGTTTATTCTGAGATGAGTTAATATCTTACTTGAAGTGTATTTGATATTGAATAGATGGAGAGGTCTTGCAATGTTTCTGACTGCTTTGGAAAGTAATAAGCCTATAGCCGCCTTCCTGAAATTTTTCTGTTTGCTTTTCTCTTCATTACATGATCCAGTCAAACTGCAAATCATCTGGAATCATTTGTATTTCATAGAGGGTCTGAGTTTTACTGGTTTTATTAAGGATTCCCAATAAAATAGCGTTTTTAAAGTAAGTATGGAAGATGTTTCCTATTACTATTGTCAACAGGTTGTCTGCTTAAATAAAAACAAGAATTTGGGCTGGTTTAGAGCTATGTTTGAATATATCCAAAAAGAGCCAGAATATGACACTGTCAGGGAAAAAATTGGTCTGCATATTTCATTTTTTTGTAARAGCAGAAACATCTACAGGATATTCTAAGCTGGGTGTACCTGGTTACCAGAGCAAGCTGTGATAAGAGGAAGGCCTTGGGAATTAAACTGGAGGTATTGTGTTCATGGTAGGAATACTGTACAGGTTAGACAAGGGTTGTTAACATCTGTTTCACAGCAGAAAGGCAAACAGAACCAAGACAATTCTTGGATTTGCTTCTCTATCAAACAAATACGATTTTTAGTGAGACTTTATTTACAAGGGTTTCTGGAACATTGTGGTACTTTCACCAGTTACCAGGCCTTGCTTTTTAAACATGCAGAACGCAAGCTTATATGAAATCAATGGGAGCTACAGGTTTTGAGCACCTGCGATTAAGAGATAAACCAAAGCAAGCCAGCTCTTAACAAGCTCTCCTCCCTGGATAGCCCAAGAYTTTGGACGAGTTTGAAAGCTGAACACGGATCTAAAATTTAGAAATAACCTCTGCCTTTTCAAGGGGCTGAACAAATGCTGCAGGTCCTGCAAGCACTGGCTCTGAATATTGCAGCTTGACCCCATCTATGGTTTTATAAAAGAACGAGTTTATCTGTTCAGAGAGTGTGAACAGTTCTGGGTGAAATGCCTGGAAGCTCTTTTTAGCAGCATAAAGCACAATTTTAGGAAGGGGAGCAAAGGCTTTTGCAGCCTCTTCTGAAAGTAATTAACAGAAACAGGGTGTAAACGCTGGCTTCTGTGCTCTCCGAGGTAAGCAAAGTAAGAATTCGTGCTATTGACCTTGTTAAGCAACTAACATTTTTCCTCCTCTGCAACAGCTTTTGCTTTCTCCCACAGTTCAAAAGCCCCCTGAGCTCAGGGCCTTGTGCTACACGGAAATGTTCAATCCCACATTTGAATAAGCTGAATAAATCCAGCCATACTGCTAAACATATGGTAAGTAATAGCATCATTAACAATAGCATAGTGCACATTTGACAACTGAAGGAATTTGGCTGCTTCGTGCCAYGGGACTGACAACAGAGAACGGGTCCTTGCTGCTCATGCCAGGCTGTCCTGCCTTTCACCCTCCCTCCGCCCCTGTGTTGACCTTCTTGAAAATTTGAAAGGCTGCCCATCTTCCTGCCTTCGGCTCAGGCTCTTATCGTACGCTGTCAGCTCCGGGGCTAGGTAACAGCAGCTCTGTGAAACTCTGAAACCTTTAAATGCTGCTGTTTATTCTGCTTGGAACTCCCTGCCTGGGCAGTAATGAACCAGCGAAGGGACGAATGCGTTCAGCACCCAGGAGCAGATCCTGTGCACATCATTGCCTGGTGGAGCGCTTTTAATGGCATTTCAAACAGGCTGTGTTACAGTCCAGGGATGCCCACAGTGTCCCAGCCTCCAGGGCACACTCAGGAGCACCAAGCTCTGGCTAATGGTGTGTATGCGGCCCCAAAACTGGGACACCAGCAGACTGGGGCAGAGGGAGGCAGACAGTGATGTAGTGATGTGTTTTGATTTTAATCTTGCTCAGAAGAAAGCACGTCATTCCCTTTCCATACAGTCCCTGATGTATGCTCCAGATACAGGGGCCTGTTGTCACAGTCCAGCCCAAAGGACTATGCATGAGATCTTACCCATCCTCTGCCAGACGTGTTCCCAGTGCCACCCTGCTGCAGGGTGCTGCAGAGCCATTAATGTGCTGCCCACAACATCCCTCAGGGATCCCTTAGCACCTAGTTACTCAGATATCAACATGGGATCTTGACCACCATTTGATTCTACTTCTTGCTGTTCCTGCTGCTGTTGCTGGCAGCCCCTCATAACCCTGTTCCCCCGCCATCTCTGCTACCCATCTTTCCTGCCGCCTTTCATCTTCACTTCCCCTCAAGCTGCCCTTGACTTGCTGTCTCTCCCTTCTCCTCTCTCCTTACCAGATCTGAAGTGCATAAACCCAGCAAGCCCACCTTCCTCTCCATCTTGGTGCTCCCTCCGGGCACCTCCCTTGTGCTTGGAAATGCCAGGAGTTATCCCAGCCCTCCCAGAAAGACCTGACCTTTGTTTTTTGCATCTTGAAGGGCAGCTAACGTGAACAAATTTTTCTCCCCATCACCCTGGGGCCTCAGAGGCAGGATGTCTTGTGCACCAGTTTGTTTCAGAAATGGATTTATTTTGCATCTTGGTGTTCTTGCCTCATTGAAACACCCACCGCCAAATGCAACTTTTCCCATTGTGATAGCCAGCTTAGCAAATTCCTTCAGACTCTTACCCACAGAAACAGCAGATGGCTTCTGACCAAAAAGTCATTCCATCAGTATAATGCTTAATGCTGGAGGATAAGCATTAAGATTGCTGCTTTACTATGCATCCTGGATACATAAAAACAATTCAGTTCATCATCTCTGAGCTCCCTTCAGTTGCCACCTGTTATTCTCCTCCTGTGAATCGGTGAGTTCCCAGATAATCTCAGTTTCTGCTGCGATATAATGGGCAGTTTTCACGCTGCTCTTCTGCAGTCTTTCATGGCTGAAGGTGAGCAGCGATGGCTAGTGCAAATGACTCCTGCACTAAGAGGCTCTTCCAAACAGTTTGTCTGGCAACATTCATGTCCTGAACTTATGGGTTTAAAAACGTCTCTGAGCATTATACACAGGTCACTAGCTCACGCTGTCCCTCTGTTTAGATATTTTTCTCAAGCTCTGCTAAACCCTGGGTTAATAAAAACACTTCCGTAAATGAATTTCTTTTGTTTCTTTATTTTCAGCAGGAACATTTTTTACATAAATGRACATTGCCCTGTAGCATTTGCAATCCAGATGTTGCTGCTTTGTGAAAAAGGACCCCAAAGTGAATTGACTGTAAGGTGACGATATGTTAAAAAATACAAACGAAGTTGGGAAGCCAGTTCTTATATTTTTTACTAGCTGAGCCCTTAGAAAAACAGAAAGAGAACAAAGCATAATAAAAAGATAAGTTAAACACAAATGTTTAATTTTTTTACTTGAATCATTGAATATGCTGTGAATAGTAATCTAGTCAAGGACTTTTTCTTCTTTTAAACTAAGTGATTTTAAACAGATTGTTTCAATGCAAAGCCATATTACATTGCTAGAGAAAGAGACCATTTTAATCATCTAACATGCACTTGCTTTTAAAGGTGGAGGGGAGGAGGGAGAGRAACTACTGGCCTGCTTTGGAAAGATCAAGAACTTGAAGAGCAGTACATGTTTGGCGATGCCTCAGGTCCGTTTTGACTATGTAATCTACTGTATATATATGATAGGCTGGAAAAGAAAGCAGGCAATGGAAGAGAATCATTAGTAATAGCTGAGAATGGTGTTCAGTGCTGTGGGCTGAAAATAAGGAAAAGATTTATCTGCAAACAAGCAACAATGCTTTAACCAAAGGGGACAGTTGGAAAATGGGTTGTTTCAGAGGGTCCGTGATTTTGAGCAAGTGAGGGGACCCATAATGTGTTATCAAATGTTGGGAGCATCAGCACGGGTGGGTGTTTGCATGGAGCGTCAAGCAAGAGTAGCGGATGATAATGCACGTTATGGATGTTTATGCACACTACTGCTTACATTTGCGAAGCCCCGGTTTGCATCCTAATGCTTGCCAGAAGGACGGCACATGTGTTAGGAAGACGCACACCACGCACTGCATGCGTTCGGCTTGGGCTGCCTTGACAGATTTAATGCCGTAATGCCCGGGCATCAATGCGCCTTGGATTTATCACTCGCAACGAATATTGCCGGAGCCCTCGGCCTTGGCTTGCCTGTGGTGCGGCAGCCCAGCAGATGGAGCAGTGTTCCTGCTCAAGAGGACCGCTATCGGAGCGGCGSGGGGGTTCATTGCGCTGGGAGCGGGGCCGGATCCAGAGCAGCACTAGGAAAGTCAATAGAGTTAAGCCGATTGGCCCCCTGTGCATCTATAAAATACAAAATAAAAGGTTCAGTATAAAAAATATATGTGAGATTGCCAGCTTCTGTGTGTGGGATTCTGTAATATATATATAAGATTAACTGAGCAGTTTATATAGAAATATATCAGCTTTTCCAAACTTTATATGCTGTACAGTAGATTGTTTTTATCTGAGCTCTAATTTACAGCTAAAACTCAGACAAGGGCATAAGAGACTAATCCTTTTGATCACATTGCTATTTTATGATAAAGATATACTTTATTATTTTTAATAAAACAGTAGTAGCTGCTGTTAGCAGTATTCCCACAGCAGCAGCCGTGAACAGTGGTACAAACAAGAACAGAGAACCCTTCTCCATCTCTTTTTTTCCCTTAATAAATAATTGAAGGAGAAAACAAGAAAAATATGGTGTAGGATCCAAACAATAAACAAAAACCAGGGTCAGAAAGCAGGGCACATGCTTTCTTCTCCTTTAAACCTAACTACCCATATTTTTTTTTTCCTTGCTGTGACAGAGAAATGTACTCAACTCTTTTTGTAGTGAATTGTATCTTGAAAAAACATTTTTATATATGGCAGTGCTGAGCGGTGTAACACAGTAATGGCACATTTTCCTCTGCGTTACAGTGGTGCAGCTGAGCCAGCTCTGCTGCCGTGCAAGGCATGGCCCTGGTCTGAGTTATTACYTGTGGCTCTGCCTGCCCTTAAACCCCTGAGGGTAATCTGGAAGAGCTGCTACCCCCAGGTAAGTCTGAAATAAGAGGTCAGCATTTGGCCCCTGTAAGCTAATGGGAATTTAGCCCTTCACAGATTTTCTTGTCTTTCTCTTGACTTTATTGATGGAGCAATGGTCTCATCTTCCAGCTGTTAATGGACATTGTGCTTTGCTGGTATTTGTGTATCTCGGCTCAGTGTCCATTGCACAATTCCCAAACTTCTTTTYTTCAGGTCATATACATGTCCTTTGGACATCTAATTTTACCCTTTGAGGCTGCCCTGCTGTAATCTCCCTCTATGGCATCCTGCTGTCTGTTAGCCTGTCTCCAGGTGTCCATGACACACTCAGTGTTCAGAGATAACGCTGCATTTTGAAGGCATTAAAGATATTTAATTGCAAAGCAGACCARACAGGAATGTAAACAGCTTCCTCTGAATACAGGTATTTTACATTACAGTGAGGCATGTCTTTTTAGTGCGCTTCTCTCTATTTCAAAAGGGCTAAATTTGGCTTCTGTTCAACCATCCTACCTAGTTACACAAGGTAAGCATTAGAAGCAAGCTTGGGGTTTCTGCATTAACAATTCTGTATGTATTTCCATGCGTCTCGTTTCCTCTCTTGCTGTCCGTTCACCAGGTGTCCGTATTTCAACGTTGTGCCTGTAGCAGGAGCAAACGCTGGCCTCTCTGGCATCATTTTAGCTCCGTTTAAAAGCTGAATGGCTACAAAGTCTTAGTGAACAAATAGATTTAAACTTCAGCTTGACCTCTTTAGCCAACCAAAATAAAAGCTGAGAAAGGATTAGATTGCTTCCTACGAGTATATCAAGGGGGAAAAGCCCAGGAGGTGGGGGAGAGCTGTTTCAGTTGAAGATGATCTTAGCAGAAGAACAAAGGGGGATGGATTTGTTTTGAATTAATTTAAGACATTGGGAGCTTCCTAATGTCTAATCAGGGAAGTTTGGGACCGTGGCTTAGTAGGAGCAGTCAGGCAAAACAGCAGAGCTGGTTCTGCAATAGAGGATCCTCAGGGCAGGAAAGGGATCATGGGGCTGAGTCCTGCAGGACCTGGACTCACCACCCAGGGAGTCCAGTTCAGCCCAGTGTTGCTTATTCCTATGTTAAGACCATTTAAGGCTCTAGCTGCAATAGCTCTGAGGTGTGGTTGCATTGCTCAGTAAGAGCTACTGCTCAGCTGGGAGAAGTAACCAGCATCTCCCAGGTTCTCTGCCTAACTCTGCCTTTTTTCCAGCTCTCAGGAGCTAGAATGAGCTCTTGTTTCTGTTTCTTCTGGTTCGTCCCACTGCCTGCTTTGAACCCTTCCTCGTCTTTKTGTCAGGTCTGTGTTCTGGCGCTGAAAGCTATTCCCCACTCTGTCCTTGCCTCCCTCTCTGGAAGCCTTACCCCCACCTCCTTCACCTTTGTCCAGTCCCTTAGCTTTATCTACAACCCCAGCCAACCTTTGTCTTCCTAGGGACCAACGATTCATATTCTTCTTCAGGTATCTCATTTGGACCGTTGCTTCATTCTTTGCTGTCTGCTCCTCCCATGGAGTCTCACCTGAGTCAGAGCGCACACCACACATGCCCTCCTTTCGCTGTGCCCACATCTTTTTTTCTGCCCAGCTCTAAATCTCCTTTTTCTGTGCTAGAACATCTCTTATGCCTGCTCTTGATAGGATTTTGTGGACATAATGGAGGCTAGAGCTAAATTCCCGAATGCAACTGGTGGATTGTAATGTTTCTGAGGTGAACGTTTGGATCAGTATGGATGAGGCTTGCTTAGGACTGATTTTTCTGTCTTGCTGTGTATAATTGTGGCACTCAAAATATTTATCACTAAAGGCTCTGGCTAAAGTTGGAGGCAGGGAGGAAGCTTTAATTAGTTCAATGCTGAGTATGATGGATGCGTTTTCTGGGAGAGAKGATCCAATTCTAATATCAGTTGTTTCTACAAGGATCTGTCTTGGATATGCTTATCAACTTTTGTCAGCTGGTGGAAGCCTCCAGAACAGATGAACCTTTATTGAGGCAGTTCTCTGTAGTCTCTCGTTGGGTCGGAGTCTGGCATTTGGATGAAAGTAGCACCTCTTACAGATTCCCCACTGCTCTTGTGTTGTGCGTGGCACATTGCGCAGCATGGCTGCTGGGCAGCAACAGGATGAATGAGTCTGTAACAGCCTGCCCCTCTGTGCAACCCGTGGGTCTTTGGTACCCTGGGTCAGACCTTCACCAGCCCAGGTAGGAGTGGTGCTATTAGCCAGGGGAGGAGGAGGATGTTACACAATCTCAGTCGCTAAAGGAATTCAGTATGCACTCTGGCAGTATAGTCTAGCTTTGTACTGCTAAAAGGGGGTCTAATCTATCTGATCCATCTGCCATCAAATTAATGTCCAAACCTGGCTTTTGGATTCAGGTCTTTCATGAGGAATGGCCTGAGTGACAGCTATGGGAAAGAATAGAGAGATGTGAATTTCCTACGCTATAACTCTCGAAGACTGAAATAGTTGGTATTCATAGTTCAGCTCAGCTCTGGCAGGGCTCTCTGAAATCATAAGTTACATAAAGGAGGAACCATGTGTGCTCAGATACACTAGATCTTTTTTTATCGTTATTGTACTAACTCTTCACTTCTAAGCAGCTACATGCCAGATGTATGCCATTTCCCACCCCAGCTTACAGCAGAATTTTAAATTATGGAAACACTTCTTGTCTGAACTTCGGCAAAAGGTCATCTAAAACTCTGTGAGCATTGTGTGTCTCCCAGAGATGTAGTCCATAAACTTCTGGCACTTTGCAAGTATCACAAGATAATATTTTACTTGGTTATGAAGTTTGTGCACTTCACATTAGTAGCACCAATACCTCAGAGGGACAAAAGAACATTTTTAGCATCTCATTTACATAATGGCTGAAATGAGAATTTGTTCCTTGTTGAATAGGTACCCTGGGGGTTCTTTGATTTGCTGTAGAGCTCTGTACAACATGGAAATAGCACGCGAGTTACTAGCACCRATGGAGCTGAGATACTTCTGGCTTGTCTATGTCTTGCTACTCAAATGCCATTAACTTGCCACCTGCAGATTAGGTAGCTTCATGTATTTGTTTATCGTGATGCTGATTAGCCAGCCATTAAGCACAGTGAAACCTGTCATTTCAAGGCAACTTTAAAGGAAGGCTGTGGACAAAAATTTGCTTGGGAGGATGGCGCTGAGAGCCCTAGTGCATGCTGCCTTTGTCCAGGGGACCGAGGGGAGAGGAGGACACCTGGATTGATTTATCTGTGCAAATACTGAAGTCTCCAAGCATGTGTTTGTGTGGGAAGTCGCTGTGTGTGAGGCAACCAGATTCCCACTGCTCTCTACATGTTGTACATGACCACACTAGAAGATCCTAAGCCAAAGACTTGGACAGGCAGTGAGCAGGAATAAATAAGTAGTTACTGACCATGTCTTACAAAAGGGATGCTGAGGACCAGGGAACTGAAGGGTGTTTCTCCACCATGTAAGGCAGCACAGCAAAGGAGTGAGCCCAGGAGCCAGAAGGCATTTAGCACAGCAGCTGTCAGTGCTGAGATCCCAGCAAGGTTGATACTGATGCCTGGGCGCAGTCCTCAGCTGTCATGCACCCTCCGCACTTGCCCACTATGGCAAAGAGAGCTTTTGTTGGAAATGGGAATTTCAAAACCCTATCTTCTACTGCTTGGTGCGATAAGCTTGCCTCAAATCAGCCTCCATTGTGTTGCATGTGTTGACAACTAGTTCTAGCAAATAAAGAGTGGGCCCAATTAGCCAGCTCTTATCCAAAAAAAGTTCCCATAAATGTATGGAAGAAATTTTGCTACATAAAGGAATGCAGTATCTGACTTATTAGTTTTTAGTGTTTCAGTTATGGTTTGACACTTACAAGTTCCCCCTTTTTTGGGCTTGCATTGTGGTGACACAGAGGGAAAGTAATGAAAATTAATTAGAGTTATAAATTTAGAGAATTAGTTAAACTGCATTTAACCTAAGTGTGAACAATGATTCAGAATTAGAGAAGTCTTCATTTGCTATAATTTACTTTGAAAGTGGATTAAGGTAAATTGAATTAAGGCCTCTTTAATTCTAAAATAGAAGCATCTACATAGGGATGCAATTTAACTAATCTGTTTTGAGAGTTAATTTGTAAAATGTCTCCATGTATCCAAAACCATGAAAAGGGAGATGGGCAGTTCCCCAGTTTGAAGAATTGAGGTTTTTTCTTTTTTGAAGATGGACACTGGAAAATGTCCTCTCATTTCGGAGATCCACAGAAGGGTCATTGGTGGTGGTTCCCCCTGTCCTGAGCCATGCAGGGGGGCTCTTGGACACTGTGTCTGTGAAGCCAGCTCAAGAAGCTTAGAGTCCTCCAGCTCTGGATCCRCTGATGCAGCTTTCTGAGCCGTTCAGCTCGATGGTCCTTTGCTTGGCTAGGGGTAATATGGCAATGGCTGCTAGTTCACGAGGCTGTAACTTGAAAAGCAGTTAGAAATACAGAAAAGATGGTTTGCAAGAGCTATTCAAAAAATCCAGCAACTTTTTAATGTACAAAAATGTAAGGTGATTGTCCTTAACCCTCTCTAGTTCCAGAGCAGTCAGAGAGCACTGGGTAGATACTTCCTTTTTTTCACTAAAACTTGCTAGATATTCCAACTTGAGAAAGAATATTCAGGTGCAGTGTCCGCAGTGGTATAGACATATATTCTTTCTTTCCCCCCCAAAGACTACACTTGTCTTAATTTCCTCTCAATTACACTCAGGCATTAACTAATACTGACTAACTACAGCCCAAAATAATTATTGCTATCTGTTCCCTTTGTAAATATAACTCCAGCACTGAGCTAGAAGAATAATGGCATATTTACAGAAGGCAGCTAATTAAATAGAGCCTCAATTGCTTTCAGTTTGCCAGAAGGAGCCATTTTCACAGCAAAAAATGTGTGCAAGCCTGTATGCTTACCAGGAACAACTCGGTATAACATAATTCAGAGTTCCCAAGACAAAAATTCAGTTCAAGACAAATTTACGCTGGCAATAAAAATCTCATTAAGGAAGATATGAAGATCTCTCTACTACACCACGACAGTTAAAAGAGGTTATCATTTTTTCAGTTTATTTAAGGAACAGTATATATTTCATTGTTCCAGAGCAGCTGTAATTGCAAGTGTCTTTCAAACACTGCTTGCAGTAATGCATTTGTCTTATGACTGTAACTTCAGAACCAGCCTGTTGATGCATCTTCATTAGAACAGGAGAAGACACRGGAGTTTCAAAGCTCTTCAACATTTGGTTCAGTTTTCCCTATTTTTCCAGYCCCTGCTCCTGCATTTTGGAAATTCTCTCTCTCCCCCATTATTCAGACACCTGCAAAGATTTCCTGTGGTCGCAGTTTGTCTCCAAATGTTTGCACCCTCTTTTGTTCCTTTGAGATGTTTAGCTGAAACCATTCATGATAATTACAGAGCAGCAGTCCTTTGACAAATCAAAGTTGAAAGAACCATTCTTGTTAAAGCCTGTTGYTACCAGTCCCCTGGGCTTTTTCTGTTTTACAAAAACAAAAATAAGGGGATTGTTTCCGAGTTGCTCTTTTTCCTCCGTAACAAAGGATGTGTGTTTCTTGTCCCAGTGTTCAGATAGAGAAGCCTGGTGCGGAGCTTCTTATTTACAGTCTTTCCCTTTGCAATAGTTCGCTGAGTTGCTGGATGGAAAGCTGATTTTCTTCTCCTGCCTGCATATAATTCCTGAATTTGTTTTTATCTGTTGGAAGTAACAATTTGGTGGCAAACATCAGCACTTTTCCCGTGTTTAATTAATTTCTTTAATTTTGTGGTAAATGAGAATAATGGGGCTTAATTTTGCTATTTATGTAAAATTGATTGGTAATTATGGAGAGCACAGGAGGTTTGGCTTTACAAACCAAAATTAAGTGACCTCTCCATGAGGATGACTTGGCACGTCTCCCTCACTTGTTGTGAGAAAGCAGAGATGGCATGGAAGCAGATGTCGCTAAGCTGCATTTAGGTTACAGGAAGACAAAATATGGAAATGTATGTGATTTTAAAAGTATATTCAWTGAATGTAAACTAGTACCAAGAATGAAATACAACATGCCATACAAACACCATTCCTACCAGATCCTCTTCTGATACAATGCCACATCCCTTTATTTTTCAAGGTGTGATACTGTCATGCCTCAGAGAGCTGAGAAGCAGGGGTAAAATCGGATAAATCTTTTATAAGGAATGTTTGTGCTTGAAGCAGAGCTGGGACTGAGGATACCTGCCTTGGGCTTCTGTTTCTGCCACACCTGACTTCTGTGCACGTTAGCAAGTTCCTAATTTTTATGTCCTGCTGCAACATGGGGTTTGTAATACTTCTGGTCTGCTTTGTCCGGTTGGAGGGCAAATGCTTCGTGGGAGGATTCATCATGAAACGTGTGCAACAGAGCTGGGCCTGTCCCTGTTTGAGACCCCTTTGGGTCTGGCACTACCGTAAACCCCGCCTGCACCACAGCCTCTGTCCTTGGATAGGTCTTGGGGTAGGCCAGGATTACGGGATGAGAGCTGGGGACTAGACCCCGGGGGAGAAAAAAGCTTTGTTAGCCTCTGCCAAAAGTGCTACCTATCTTTGCAGGGAGTGGGACAAGCTACAGGGGCTTCTTTGAATTTAACTTYGAAATCTAATTTCAAAGGCAACCGCTTGCAAATTTCCAACTGTCTTTTAGTCTTAATKTTGAAAGCCCCTTGCATTCCCCCAGTGGCAATGCTCAGTAGCCCTTGAAATTATTTCCAGCGTGTATCTTAAGTTTCAAAAGAAGGAAGCATGGGAAAAAACAATCTAGATTCTCCTCAGTGATGCTGCATCAATACTTGGCTGATCTGTRTAATGCTAAGCACAGCGGAGCAGAGCTGAGCTACCAGTTGCTAGCTAACGAGAGGATTAGCTATGCCTGCAGATGGGCAGGCATAACTTAAGCAAGAGGGCAAATGTGCAGAAAAGTCAAACTCAGACTCCAGGGGAAGGTGGTGCTGCTTTTCCTCCAAAGAGCGTCCTCTGCATGAACACCRGGCAGGAAAGCAAAGCAAAAGCAGTTGTTTGGCTGGGGCTTGAAGTGTGTTTTGCAATGAGTCTGTGCAGCTTTGCTTGACGGTTGTTGCTACTAATAATTGTATTTGTATTCCTGGCCAGCCCAAGCACTCCGCATTTTATATGTGATAATCAAATCCAATCAAAACGTATTCACAAACTTCACAAATAGCATCCTCCGTTTAACAAATAGCATCCTCCAAGGTAGGCTGGAGAACAGGGAAATCAGATGAAGACAGAGCAGATAGTTTTCAAACCCAAGAAATAACATAGCACCGCTTTTCCCTATTGATCTGGTGAGAGACCAGGGTGGGAACGGGGCTTGGGGGCCAGGGTATCCAGGAGGCAGTAAATGCCACATTGCTCTGCTGGCGACAGGTTGTCTGCTCTTGCCTGGAGCCTGGAGCTCGTGGGGACCCACTGCCTACCCAGGCAGGCTCCTGGGCAGCATTTTTACTGCCCTCTGGGTCCCTCAGGGCATGACTGGTCCCACATCATCCTTTCCATGATTTTACCCAGAATCAGCATTGAACAAACAGGCCCGAGCCATCCTGTTAAACCTTTTCAGTACTGGCACGATCCTAAATTTCTTGAGGTCCTTTGAGGCTTCCTCGCTGAATACAGCTGGTTCAGAAGCATCATGACTGCTTCAGAGAGATCTTTGTCAATTGTTCTAATAGTCTTGAGAGCAAATTATTTGATCCTGCAGTTAAATGTTTACATGTATTKGTTGGTGTTTAAAATCTTCTGTTACTGTTGGAATAAAAAGTATTGCCRTATCACTGTAAAAGATAAACAATTTTTTCCTTCTTTTTAAATACAGAATAGAAATGTTTTCTGTTTATTTCTGTATTTTCCACATGATGCTCGACAATCTCTCCATCCTTATCTATTATGAAATCTGCAACCTTGCTAGGATTTAATGTCATGCTATTATATTAAATTTCCATCTTTTTGTTATTCTACAAGTCATAGAATTTCCATTGATACCTTTGGGTTCCTTTTTCAWATTGTCTGCTCTTCTTTGTTGCCAATTTATGCTTCTTGAGATCAGAGCCATCACTTTACTGTTTGTGATTGAATTTTTAAATGATTTTTACAGCTCTCATTTTAAATAAACTTTTTTCCCTTTTAATTAAAGAAACCTCCTTTCATGGTTGTAGGGTATTTTCATCCTAGATATCATTCACTCCCACTTTATTTTGCTCAAAAGCATTTTCAGTTCCTGTTTTGAGATGTCTGTTTTTCAGGGTACCAGCAGTCAGCATTAATGGTCAAACTTGTATTTGCACGGGAAGAATGAAATATGGTCACGACTGCTAGTAGCGAAGCCATGATGAATATTTAGGCTGGYGATTCATTCTTTCTGCCTATCTTTTTATCCAGGGAGACTGACTGTTGAATCACCTTAATATAACTGCCATATTTTTTGTGTTAGAAAATACCGGTTTGTAAAGCGGTTCCCCAAAGTTGGAACTCCTGTGGTAATGTCACTTTTCTTCTATGTATCATGGTAGATGTATTTCAGGAGATCTGGAGGGGTCTCAGAGCGATGCCTCGTGATGCACTGCAGTAAGATCCTGCATTAACTTGGTCTTAAATTTATAGACAAGCCTCTAATTCTGCCGTCTCTGTGTTTAGGAGGTGAATACGGCAGTTCGAGCCAGGGCAGAGCTGTGCCGAGCAGGAATTACAGCCAGGGATGTCTTGATAAGGAAATAAAAGGGGCAAATTCAGTAAAGGAGCAAAGSAGGCAGCTTACTAAGGAAGGAATCAGGTCTGAAGGCACACGAAGACACCTCAGCTGCTTTACGGTGTGGGCCTGAATGAGCCGCGGGGTGCTGGCAGGCAGGAAGAGGGAGATGGACCTGCTCATAAATAGACCGTCTGCCCTCCCGGAGGAATGGGGACAGGCTGAAGATTCAAGGGACTGAACATATTAGGCTGAGATTAAAGACGATGCTTCTCGGGGGAGTCGGGCTCTGGCCTCGACCCGTGCAGAGCACGGCTGATGGTTCACCGCCGCTTTCTCGCAGTGTTGGTAGCGACAAAGAGGGCGYGATTTACGGACCTGCTCCGTGAAGCACTGCAAGCCGGGTTCACCGGGCAGGGGCTGGTCGCCTGTAAGAGCTCGTGGCGGGGGAAACGGAAGGCAAAATAGTAATCRCAAATAGCAGGTGAAAGGAGTTGAAATTAATTAGGGCTGCGGCATGATGTGAAGTTGTGGAAAGCTGCACATCATGCTGCGTGTAACCGCCTGATGATTATCGCAACCTCTTTGTTCGACTGAATGCCTCCAGGCAAACCCCAGCCCCTTCACTCAAGGGGTCGGAGGAACAGTTGCATTTTGGCCTCAGAGAGAAATCCCCATTGACTTGAACAAGCAAGACACCCGTGATGCTTATTCTATGCTTTTCGTATTCTTGYTGGCTGTTAGTTTAGCATTTTACAAGTGAGGCCGAGAACAGATGATGATATTATTTTCCCCTTTCACATTTTTTTTTCTATAAATTTGTTCTTCATGTCCCTGCAAGAACCAAGTTTCCCCCCTATTGTTCTTGTTATTGGCATTATACATAGATAAAACAATTCAAGAGAGTATTTTTCCTAGTTAGGCAGAGCAGAGATACCATATACCATAGGCACATCTGTCAACATGATGCTCTGCCTGTCTTTATTTTCTTGCAGTTTGCTTGTGGTCCATTTAAAATTAGATTACGACTGATTGGTTCCTGCATTCTAACTACTTCGCGCGACGCTCCGTCCGCTGATGTATAAAACAAAACTGAGGCGACTGGAAAGCCTAAGGGATCAATTCCAAATATCACTGTGTAATAAAACYGTATTTCCTTAATTTTTTATTGATTCAGCACTCATTCTCCTGTAATGCTGCTGTGGTTATATTAAAACTCAGTGACTGACAGTGGCATCCCATAGAAGTGATTTAAATAGCAGTACCAGGGAAGAAAACAGGCTTGGCTTTTGCAACAATTTTGCTCCAACTGGCCCAGAGGATTTCCATGGCAGGGAGGGAATGTACTGTGCACCTTTTTCCCTTTGAAATATGTCATCTGTATTTCTTTCAGCCCTGTACTGTGCTTGTGAAGTCAACAGGATTCCTGCTGTTGACACCGCTGGGCGCAGCCTGCAGCCTTTCAGAGTAAGCATGCGTATTTGGGTTGTACATTGGAACTAGTAAGTTGTRTAGGGTCAGGAACTGGTTGTTCAGATGCAGTCCCCAGACTACTCTTCAGGTGAAATGAAATGCAAAACAAAGGACAAGAATGTTTCTGTGCCATGGAAGGAATCTGGCTAATTAACGGTCACAAAATGTGYGCCACTTGCAGGTGGGAATTTCAAGGGACCTTAAGAGGGTTGTGCCGACGGGGTGCAGAAGTCCCTCAAAGTGCTTGGAAATCCTGACCTGCCTGTGGAAAATGCCCTGCAGATGTGGYTGTGCAGTGTAAACCTGCAGCACCKCACTGACGAGAGGCTTTTGGTTGTGCAGGCAGGGTATTCAGAGCTTTCTGGCATGGGTTTCCATTCCTGACGAGCACACACAAACRAAGGAGAAGGCAAAAAATTAAGAAAGATGGGAAGTGAATATATGGGGGCTCCGGAGGCTGCTGGGTGGTTACTGGTTTCTCTGTCAAGACAGGTTTATCTGCCCTCATGAGCACCCCRGAGCATACAAAAGCCATGGCCTGGGGCGCACTTCTGGACTGGGGAAATGTTRGTGGAAATAGTCTCCTGCAGGAGTTCCCCCAAGTCTGGCAGAGACAGTATTTCCTATCGGGGCAGATGTAAATCTCTGAGACGTTTGTGGTCCAAAGCTTAGAAACAAGAGCCAGAAACGTTTGCTCAAAATTGTCCCAATTGCAACGTGCTGAACTAGAACTGTTCACAGAAAGTAAACTTTGATTAATGTACAAGTCCAAAGTAACCCCAGACTGTTCAGGGGCAATTTGTGGGTGAGGAATGTGGCCGAGCCTCCTTTAGCGGCCGGGAGCAGGGTGAAGGGCCTTACCCCTTGGCTCAGCCTCGTTCAAAAACAAAGCAACCCCCCAAAATAAACAAGAAGTTGAATCCTGGCCCCAAAGTGGCATTTCYGCGACTGACACCAAGGGACTGTTTTATCTGCTCTGCAAACTCCGTGCTCGGCGGTAGCAGACACTGATTAAGCGTGCAGAAAGGCAGCTCAGGTCTCGGCCGTCGAGGACAGGGTTTGCGAGCGGGCTGAGGGCACCCCGCGTCCGTGGGGTGGGAGCTAAAACCACGCGGCCCTCCGTCACGGCACCTGCGGTGCAGTGGGGAAGGGTTCCCGTCGCGGGTGCCGGGAGGGCGAACGCCGCAGCCCGCCTGTCCCTTCGTGCGCCGGGGACCGTTTTCCCGGCTGTAACTCTGAGCTCGTTTGCTGTTGACTGAAGTCGGGCAGTGGTATTGCTCGGGTGTGATACTGAATGAATATTGAGTGCGCCTCTAAGATAAAGTCATTATTTAGGAGCTCATTAAAGTACTGGCCTTGAAAAAATTTCCCTTTGCTAATATCCTCTTCCATCACTATGTCAAGGCTTGGAGCAGCTTGGGAGGAAGAGCGGCACATTCGCAGAGCTCCTGTAGCTCCCTCTCTCCTTTTACCCGGGGGGGCTGCTGCCGCCAGGGCTGGAATAAAACTTTTCTAAGCCTAGAGCTAAGAAAACACCAGGTGGTAACAGGAGCTGCAAATTGCTAAGCAACTCTGGCAAAGTCCCTCAACACCCTCATTTCCAGAAAAAACCCGGAGGCTGTTTTCTCTGTCTGTGAAGTGGCCTCCTTCCGTCAGCGAGCTCCGGCGTTCTCCCTGCCTCGAGAGCGCATCTCCCCTCGCTTTCCCACACCCCTTTTCTCCTTCCTCTCCTCGGGGTCCCGAGCTCACCTTGCACCCTATCTGCAGGATTTGCAGACGTCAGGAGGGGAGCAGCCGGAGCCGATCTCGCCCCCGCTATCCGGCGTGCCAGGCGCAGCCGTCATCCAGGAGGCCACCRCCGGTCCTCGCCCCACGCGCGGCTACTCCTGCTTTCCCGCGGGAGCGGCCAAGACTTCGCTGACGGAGAGATCGGGGCTGCCCGCTTCCAGCTGCCAAAAGGTAACTTTAATTGTCAAAACTGGGTTTTGGGACTTGTGCTTCCACGTAGCCCCCTTACGGTTTCCTAGATGGATGCTTTCAGAGTTAGTATTTCACTGGCAAATAAAAAGGTTTTGACTCATCATTGCAAAATTCAGGTTGACAGCAAGTGTCCGCTCTGGAGAGTCTGTTTGTCACCCACCTTTTCTCTAGACAGCAAGCAAGGGCCCGCTGGAGCTTAAATAAATACTAATTTGCAGTAATGGTATTTAATCCCCTTCAAACCGTAATTTACAGAATCTGATTATTATCATAATATCTGATCTACAGTTCTTAATGCTTTATTGTTATCCCATTACAGGAAGGTTCTGCTGGCACTGCATATTGTCTACTTCTCTTACAAATGTTCTACAGAAACCTTATTAATTATTAGTCTCATAAAACACCTGTTAATGTTACCATTTTAATAAATCTCCTCCTTAATTAAATTAGGTGATTCTGATAGCAATCCTCTAATGTCCACTGCCCTTCTATTCTCATCACAGTCTGATTGTACAGTGGGAAGCAGTGTTCAATTATAATTGATGTAGGCCATAATTCAGAACCAAATTATAACATATAAAGCCATATGATCATTGAGGAATATAATAGATTTCCACACTAAAGTGTCATTTGGATTGATTAGTGCTGTTTCCAGAGCCTTATTAGAGGTGAGAAAAGGCTTAATTCAAAAGGATCTTTTCTTTTTCTTTTTTTCCTTTTCTCTTTCTCCCTTTTTTTTCTTAAATACGTGCACTCTATTTCCTCCTTGATACACAACCTCTAATACAAATACTTTGGTGTACTGGTCACAACACCTACTTTCCCACTTGTGTTTCAGTTCTAAAGCTCACCTTTTCTTAAAAAAAATTCTAAAGGCAGGCTACACGATGATTTTATTTAATGATTTAATAAAACTTTTTCTCCTGAGATAGAGATGCTAGAAATCTTGCTGATCTATTACTGTTGCTACCCAAGCATGAAAGTACAGTTATATATGATACAGCAATACTAAAGCTCTAAGCAAAAAATTAAAAGCGTATAAAAAGAAAGACCTTACGCTAGCGGGAATGTTGTTCAGGCACCGGGAAGGTTTCCCACACTGAAGCGAACAGGCTGCCCATCTGGGTCCAGATGTGTCCTCTCTGCTAGGGAGTGTCTCAGGGGGCAACTTGTCCCATGATCACACCAGGGCTCGCGCAACTTCCGTGTCCTTCTGGTATCTGAGCACCTTGTGGCCTTGGCTGCTGCTTCTCAGCTTTGTGAGTAGGGAAGTGCCACGTTTTATGGGATTAGCAGTACTTCATGATCCCACAGAAAACCTCACAGAGCAAAGTGGAGCTGCCCAGGGTCCATGGTGAGAGCCTAACCTTTGGCTCCAGACCTTTTTTGCTGCTGTGAAAGTCTCTTCACATTGCGTCGCTGCCTGCTTCCCCTTCCGATCGCAGTCGTCTGCCTTCCACATGGCAGCTGCAGTCATTTATTGCCCAGGAAAGCAATGCAGCAAAATGTTGCGTGTGGTTTTAATTGATTTTAATATAACTTAGAAGCTCATGTGGCCTCAGTTCCTCCTCAGAGCCTCCCCCTTTGCCCTGTGCATGATCCTCCACCTTCCCCCAGTTGTCCCATTTATCCATGGGTTTTGGTCTCTGTTCCCCAGTGAAACTAGTTTAAAGCCCTCCTCAGGAGACTGCTGGCCTGTTCTTGCCCCACTCCATCAGGCCGATCCTGTCTCTCCCCAGTAGTCCTCATTTTTCAAAGAGGGTCCTCTGGCTGCAATTTCTGAGTCATTTCTGAATCAACCAAAAGGATGCCTTGGCTGCTTTGTAGGTGATCTGGCCATTTAGAAAAACTTGCTTTCTTGCTTTTACACACCAGAAGTGTTTTGAAGAGAAAAAGCTGCAAGTTTCATTTGGAAAATGTTGAAATGAAATGTTTTGACTTTTTTAAAATGAAACATTTTGACATGTTTGGATTATTTTCTTCATGTTTTTCTCCCAGTGGACATCTTTAATGGAATTTTGCCCAACTTTGCTAATGCTGAAACTGCATCGTTTGGATGAATTCTGAAGCATCAGCTTTGGTTGCTCATTCGCTCAGCCCCAGATCCATTCAAGATCATGTCAAGCAGAGTGTTTTCCCTCTCCTGCCCCTCATCTATCCAGATCAGATGCCTTTTCAAGCAAGGTCTGAGAAGGGACTGAAGAAGATGAGGACTTTGATCTCAAGTCATATGAAACAAGAAATTAGAATAACTGGAAATCCAGGATGAGCATGCATGGAATACAGGCTACTAAGGAGTAGGTGTAGCACAGGTAACTTAAAAGTTGCTGAAAAGCACCACAAACAAAATGAGGTCTTAGTTCACTATGTTTAACAAACATCTTCTCAAGTCATTCTCTAGCATTTCTCTACTGACTGAACCACAGCCATTGCTGTAGGAATACAGGATTTTGCACGTCAAGCTTGCAATTAAGCATTAGCTCATGGCAGTGCACCATGGATCTTCCTCTGGGAAAGAGATGATGTCTGTGTGTCTCTGTGCCCTCCAAGCACCGCATGGCAGATCGTCTATTCATTTGTGCACAGTGGGATAACTGACAGCGAGTTTCCTGGAGTTGAATACTGCCTGCCTGGGGTCAGTATTTGGCTCTTCCATCTTGCCTTCCTTTGACATCTGATATGAACTTCCAGCATCGCACAATCAGACGAGGCAATCCTCAAAGCTGATGAGTCTTTTTGTTGCTAAGAGACAACTTCTTGAGGAGCAACATTCATTAACTTGTTGGGAGTGGATAAGGAACCATGAATTAAAGTAATTTGAAAACACTTCTACCTTCACGCATTAATTGCAAACACAGGGAAATCATCCTGAAATCTGGGGTATTTTGGTTGCTCTCAGAACATTGTTATTTTAATAGATTGTTTGGATGTTTCACAGTGGGGCTACCAATGCTCACAGTTATTGCTATCCTCCCACTCTCTATCTCTCCAGATGCATTCAAACCATGCTAAACGCAACAGAGCCCAGCACTTGCACAGTCCTGCCTCTGCACTCCGCTCGGCCCCCAGAATTGCTCAGATACCGTTAACTGGTTAAATGTGGTGATGCTTAGAATCGGTGTGTAGCTCACCCTTGCCAAACTTCGGTAGGTGAAGTGTGTGGTCTGTTAAGCTGCATTCCTATTAGAGAGAGAGAATGCAGTAGGAGATGATGCTTTAATTGTATTGGTTTCAGGGCGTTTTTTTGAATGTAACATATCTCTATTGGGAAACGGGGAGGCAGGCACAGAGTCAATCTTGTCCTAAGCATGCTGCGCTTTGTAGCTCACCCTCCCCGGATAATTCTTTGGATTATTTAACAACAAAATCGCGCCTGTGGCCCTTTGAAAGAAACAGTATGTAGCTTCCGCCTCGGGAGGCTTGATCCTGCCCCATAACACCTCCCTGGCCTGGAGGGACCCCCTTGCCCACTGCAGCTTGTTCTCCTCCTTGTGCTCTGTCTGCATTTTCCCCATGGTGGTATAGGGACAGGCTCAGCCGCCTGCTGCTGGGGTCAAGAAAGGGAGTGGGGGGCCATCTCCAACCTCCCCGCGTGGCTGCATTTAGCATCCTTTCCGGTCTGGCCCAGGCGAGCGCAGGCAGAGCAGCTGTGCTGTGCCGTGCAGTGAAAATGCGTTTCCTGTATCCTGCCCAAAGACAATCGCTTACTGCACATTAGCGGGATGTAGCGGAAAATTTATGTATGATTTCTCTCTCTGTTCAGATTGAACAGAAATACCATTCTGCGAGAGAAGTGGGCCTCAACAGAGCTGAATGGCTCAAAGAATGGGTCCTATCAATGCTGATAATCTTCCCTAGCGATAAGGCAGTGGATTATACAGCGATTGGATGTTGAGAGTACGCTGACCTTAATCTCCCTTAACTTTGGTTTTCTCTCCCATCAGATTATAACAGAGAAAGTACAACATGTGCCATAGAAGATTACACACATCCTGCCACACTCCGCAGATGGCTGATACAAAAATCAGAGACAATACTAAAATAATTAAAAAGCCCACAAAAATAAACCAGTGCATTCAGCTCCTTTGTGAGGCTGTGGCTAAGGAAACTGAGCCAGCCAGCCTGAAATGCATAATATAAATGTAAGTAGATCTTATTAAGATTCTGTGTGGCTGTTAAAGTATCCTCAGCCCTTGCTTCCAGCTTAGTATCACGACTAATGGGGAAGAGAAGGAGAGATTAGTTTAGGCTACTTTGAAACACCACAGATACACACAGGAGGCATCCACTGTTGCTTAAACTTGTATTTCACTGATCCGCTATGTGATGAGTGGAGTGCCAAAAGTACCGAAGAGTTGGCACATAAAATCCATGTCTACTTTATCTACTCTGTCAAGGCTAAACAAAGTCCTGAATGAGCCTTGGAGAGTCAACAAATCACTGCAACAGCAGCTGAAGAAGGAAGTTCAGCATGAGTCCAGCTCATTAGAATTCCCTTTAACGTGCACCCTCGCAGACCAGCGAGCTGCGCGGGATCTCGGTAAGTGGAAGGATGCGTGTGAACTTGTCAGCAAGCAGAAAACGGACAAGGTTGATGTGACTGACCTTCAGTGTTGAAGCCTGATCGTTCCTGTCATTTGAGATGGCRATGCAGGAAGAAAAGGTCAGTGGGTGCACCTCTGAGTTGGAGATGGTGAGAAATCAGCTTTTTGCACAGCTTTCTTGGGCAAATCCACACCTGCCTGCCGAGAAGCGTGTTGTATTTATTTCTTGGTCTTTTGCTTGTACTAACATGAGGCCCCAAAGGGGAGTGCAGCTAGGTAGGGGAATGGCTATTGCAGAGTATAAACATATGATCATTCATTTAGAAAATGCCTTTTCCTAATGGCAATATTTGGTTAAAAAGCAGACCAGGCCTATGAACAATGAATATGCTCCTTTTCTGTTTTTCCACGCAGACAATGAAAAAAAAAAAGGACTTAATCCTGCAGTGCCTATGTTGGGCAAATTTCTTATAGACTCCAATGGGAGTTTTGCTCAGGAACTGCAAAACAGACCCGGTAACATTATTTCCATTTATTCAATAGTTCTGAGATTGAAAACAATAGAGACTGGGCAAAAGAAATAACAGGGGCATCTCATATCCATGTCTCACTTCATTAAACATCTGAAAATGGCAATGAAAAAGCAGAGATTGCGGAATGAGATTTCCAGACAGCAGAATGATAGCATAAAAGACTGTCCTCTGCTTGTACAGTGTACATGTGTTCAGAAAATAAAGGCAGCAAAAATATCTTGCTTTACAATAGACAAGGATTTTCATAGCTATTATTTTGGAAACACAGGAAGTGGAAAACTGCTTCACACAAGAGAGTCACTTGTTAACTTTGGTCACCCAATATGTGAATGTGTAACTGAGATAAAAAATCATGTGGCTTTATCCTTCTCCTTAACAGGAAATATTTGCATTCAGAAGCTCAAGAGGTGAGATTGAGTAGCTAAGGAATATATGACAAAATATTGTAATGCTAATTGACATCATGTGCAAGAAAATTAGTCCTTACAAAACACGTTATTAGCCTTTGTTGCTGTTTTAAATAGAAAAGGTTTGATCAATCTTTGCCCTGTCAATATGGGAAGAAGTGACTAGAAGATGAATTCATTCCAAGCTTTCTGAAGATGCGACAGCTCCTGAAGGAAGGGTTGCTTTTTATACTTGCAGAAAGGTGTCAGCTGGTCAGGAGGGGCAGAACAGTCATCCCATTTTCAGATCCATCTTTTGGAAGTCATGGCATCCAACATCTCATCCTGTGCTTTCTGAGTTGCGACAAAGAGATATGGATAAAGCAACCTCAGGATTTATTAAATCTACAGGGCCTTGGTCTGAGTGACTTCTCACTTTCTTCTTGCTTGCTATTTGCAGTAACGGAGGGCTTGATACTTTGCACTAAAAGGGTCTTTCAGCCGAACAGAGTGGGTGGCCTTGATAGCGATCATGGTCAGCTAGGTGGGGGAAACAGCACTGGGTGACTCAAGGCACAGGACCAAGCTCCTCAAGGAGCCCAGGAGTAACCCCCAGGCCTGGAAACCCCCACCCTCACAAGTGTTCTTGCTGGTCCTAAATATTCAGAACCTGCTTCTGCCCCCAAACTGTTTGTATTTCTCCCACGCTGCTTCTGAGGACTGCTTTGAATTTGCAGAGCAGGACCATCAGGCATTCGCATCAGAGAGAAAAAAAGAGTGAAACTATTTCCTCCCCAAACAAAATTCAGAACGGTGGCTTCAACTTGTTGAATCCATTCATGACCCCAAATAGATCGCTCCAGCCGTAGTTTAGCTTTTGAAAAATAGCATTAAATTTGAGGGCAAACAGTAAATAATTAAAATGCTGGGGGCAGCAGTCTCGCAGCCATCCTTATCGACAACTTGGCCCCAATATCGCAAATGGCCCCGCAGGAGCTGGTCGCTGGGTCAAGGCCACGAGGCCCCAGGGATCGACGCTGCAGCCGTGGAGGGCAGGAAGCTCTCGGCGACGCCGGCAAATCAATGCTCCTGCCCTTTGAAAGCCCAGCTCTGCTGCAGGAGCGGCAGCTGGAAACAGGAACGTGCTTGGGATCTCGCTGCAAAAACTGGGGCCTAACTCAGCTCCTGACCCTGCACCGGCATCGCACGTGGTGCAGAAATCCCCTCCCCGCGGCCTTGGCCCTCGGCGGCTCCCCGTCGCGGCTCGTCACCCTGCCTCTGGCTAACGAGCTCCCGCAAAGCTTCACGTCCCCACCAAGAAACGAGGTAAGGGCGAGTGTCGCGCGTGCGGTGGAGGTGGGATGGAGGAGACCTTCTGAGCCCGCGAGTCCCTCCGTCACACGTGGTGATTTGCATTTTGGCTTGACTCAGCCTCCCGGCGGTCCCCTTGGCAGTGCCCTAAAGCAGCCCTGCTGCAGGGGAGGTGCCCTGAAAGCCGTTTCTGACAACAGGCAATTTGTAATCTAAATTCCTACTCCAGCACTCTTTTTTTTTTTTTTTGGAGGTGTGTCTTTTTTTTGGAAAAGAGCTTTTGGCTTGTGCTAGCTGACACGGTTAGACTGTAAGACAGGCGAAGGAAATTGTAATTCCCACCGTGCTTGCATGTTTTCAGGCTAGTCTCTTGACTCTAGTCTGATTGCCCGCCTGAACGCGGTAATCTGCCTCGTCTCCCCTGGCACAGACCTCATGAGGCAGATTACCTGTTTCAGGAAATCCAACCGCGGCTCTGGCGCTGGGACCTTGCAGGTGGGACGGTGCGTTGCTGAGCTCCCGCTGTCCTCTCGCGTCTCCCCCCAAATGGCGGAGCTTGCGAACCAATGGACCAAAAACCCTCCAAATGGCGCGGGATGCCTCGCTGCTTCTCGCACACTTCTGCTGGAGCTGCAAGCTTGGCAGGCCAGGAGGAGCCAGGAGCCAGGAGGTCAGGGTTTCAGCCACCCAGATCTCGCCTGCTCTCCAGAGGGCTGCTGCTGATGCGGGCTCCTCCTGTCAGCTCTGACGTGCTCTCCACCTCTGTTTGTTGTCTCAGGCTTTGCTTCCTTGCTTTGGCGGCTAACGGGCGCTTTTGCATTGCGGTTTTGTTGCACCTGGATCTGTACCGCGTTTTTCAGGTTATGCGGTTCCCTGCACACCTTCGGTTTGTGTTGGCTGTGCTTTCTGTGCTATTATTACTCGTGTGAAGGCCTGGGGGGAACTTGCCACGAGCTCGCAGCCTTGCAGAGGGCTCCTGGCTGCTGCGGGCTCCGGAGATGCTGCAAAGCCGGGGTGAGCGCGGGGCGGTGAGGAGGGACGGCCTCGCGCCGGTATCCGACTTACCTGCCGGCACTGCTGCTGAAAAGTAGCACAGATCACAGTTATAATACAGCCCACCGCCTCCGGAGTCCAGGCGCATTAGAGTCTAAAGAGAGCGGTACGCTCCCTAATGGACACACGCAGGGTTTTCGAGCGTCTGTGCATCTTTTCCTGATTGTCTGCTGTCGAGGCGGCGTTGCGCGGCGCGCTGGGCTCGCTGCTGTAAGCCGCCACCGGCTCACACCAACTCGCTCGATTGTGTCTGCGCCCGTCGCTCGCCGCTCGCAAGATGAAATGGAAGGCGGCAATAGCGGTGGAGATTAAACGAGCAGCGAGCGGAGCCTGAGCTGAATGTTGGGAGGGTAATTAGTGGCGCCGGCGCTTCTAAGGAGAGTAAAGGGGTTTTGCTTTCCTCTATTATCCGCRTGGCACCGGGGGAATGCCAGGCAACTCCCTCCTGGTCCTTCTCTAATTAAAAGGTTTTTTGGAGTAAGGATGGGAATGTACGAAGAAGYGATAAATTAAACCTTGTAAGCTCCTCGCTCTGTGCTCATGCTGCAGCAGTAAATAGATTCTGCCTCTCGCAGCGAGGCCAGCAAAGAAACCGCTCCTTTCCCGTTACAAACAGYGCTTTGCAGCGCTTTAAGCAGCTGAGGAGGCCGACTGCCGTGTTTTCCCACCCGGCTCGGTCCCGTGCAGGGCTCTGCTGTGTCCCGGCTGGACACGGGGCYGGGGGACGTTCCCTGAGCAAAGGCAAAATAAATGTGCCGAGCGTGGTAGGGCTCTGCTGGCATGAGCGCAGGAAAGGAAAGGACTTGCCTTCTTCTAGCGGTCAAAAGCAATGGTAGGGTGGCTTCAAGCAGTTGCCGCAGCCCGTGGGCTGTACTGGCCTCTTTTTCCCAGTACGCAGGGTGGAAAACACAGCTTCTCTGTCTAATTACAGCGGTTTGGGCTTCCACCTGACGTCTCCCTGTGCGTTGCTCATGGCAGGCCAGAGAGGAGCGGGAGGTGCCTGGCAGGTCCCAGGGATGGAGCAGGAGGAGGCTGAACCCTCGTGCCCTGGGAGGTGCCACAGCCCCATCCTGACGGCTACGGGAGACCCCAGCCGGGGCGAGCACCGTGCCCCCTGCTCCCCGCTGACCTCCTCGGCGCTGGGCACACGGCTAATGCACTCAGGCAGAGCACGAAAAATAGGCAAAACGCTTCAGGTGGAGCGTAAGGGATTTTTCTGAAGAAGTTTTAGCTAGAGTGAAATGCAAAAGGAGGGCTATTTTCCTGCAGAATGGAATCATTTTTTTTTTAAATGTAGTTGTAAGTGAGATGACACTTCAAAATAAAATTAAAACCTGCCCCCCCCCCAATATTAAAAGAATGTCAAAATGGATTTTTTTTTTTTAATGGTTTAAAAATCCAGCTTTTGGACCTGACCAAAGCATCTTGATGGTTCAATAGCATTTCAAAATACTTGGGTGCATCCAAATTTGCATGTTTCGGGGAAAAAGTTTTTTTCCAAAAGATGCAATAAGCTCTCTGTAGACATCACAACCTGTTCTGTCCTTGCAGTACGAGGGAGGGTTTGTTCCTACATCTCCTTATAGATTTTTCCTTTAAAAAGTAAAACTCATGCATAGGGTAGACACTTGCACCTAAAAGCACATGCCCTATTGAATTTTCAGGGATAAGTATTTTAAATCTAGCTTTCCCCAAAGCTCCAGACATGCGTTATTTACAGCTTAGAATAATAATGTTACAAGCTGTATTATATTAAAATTGTTCCATAAAATATTACGATTATCATTTTTTGTAGCTTGACTTAAGGTGCACAATTTATATAAAACAATATGAATTATTTTCTGTTACAAAAATTATTCAGTGTGGGCTCTGTGTATTACAGTTATTAATCTTTCTATTTAAATGCAAATTTTTCCTTTCAGCTGAGAGCTAAAGATACTTTTTATACAACTAATAAAACACAACTTTGATCTTCTGATCCCTCATCAGGGAGATGCCTTTTTCAGTTATGTTTAGGATGTCTCTGCCAGAACATGGTGTTCCTTGACAGCAAGGATGCTTTCTTCATATATATATATACAGTATATTATTCCTGGTAAGAWTGAAATACTTGTTTGTACAGCAAGGTGTTACTTGGGCAATCCTTAGTTGCTGTTTTTGTAATAGGAGAAATGTAGATCTGAAAAAAGTAGTGTTCTTTCTGTGGATGTACGCCGTGACTGAAAAATATGAGCGTAATTTATCCTTAGAAAAACCTGCTTTGAGAGTGAGTAGGTTTGCTGCCGTGTGAGACTTGGACTCAAGGTGGCTTTGAGCAGGAGGGGGATGCATAGAGCAGTCCTGGCTCGCGCTTTCCTGGAAGCCAGGCCGGACGCTCGGAGCTGCTTCRTCCAGCCTTAAATCAATGATCGAAGAAATGTCAGGCTTCCCGTAAACCGAAGTGTTTGTGCTGCTAAGAAACTGCGGAAAGCTTCGTGTCAGCCCCAAAACACCGTATCGCCAGGTGCTCGAGTGACACGGGGGCGGTTTGGTCCATCAGGCGGAGGTGCTGGATCCTCCTCCCTCCCTCCAGCTCGTCGTGGCTCTGTGTTTTAATACCGCTTGGTTCTCGTTGTCTTAGCAATGAGCAGAGACCAACGGTGGTGGCGGCTCTTGTCCCCTGACGAGAGGGCAGGTCCCGCTCCTCCGTTTCCCTCCGTTTGGCCAGGGCAGCCTGGGCCACCGGCGCTGGGCCGTGGGCAAGCATGGAAGGCTTTTGGATGGCTTGTCCACCCAAATCGCTGCCCTGCTCGTCCCCGGTAAGAGGGTGGGAGTGGCGCGGCTGGACTGCAGTGAGGCTTGCAGTATCCCATCCCTGGGAGTCACCCCCGGCTGGTGTTTTTGCAGGTCTCTCTGTACGTACAAAACGGGACATTGCTCCGGAAGAGAATTAACTCTTAGCTGTCAGACAGGTTGCATCCTGAATCAGTCATTTATGCCAGTTCAGGCTTATTTCTGCCAGCTCTTGTTCTGATAAGTGCTGCCATAACCCAGGGCAGCTCCGAGGACTACGTCTGTAATAAGGTTTATAGTGTCTGACTTCTAGTTACTGCATTAGCAAAGGAGATTGCAAACCATGTGGTACCTCCATTTGCAGCCTGGCCTAAGCACAGACGTTGCACCCATTGCACCCCTGAGAAATGCTGTGTCCTGCTGGCACAAGGTTTTCTGATTTTCTCCCAGGTGTCACGTGTGGGCCAGCAGAGCATGTTGTCCTCCGCTTGCTGGCCACCGCTCTGTCTGCCTTGTTCGTTTTGGTCTGACTGACCCCAGGCGGGAAGCCGGCTGCTTCAGCCGGGGGAAACACAGGGAGCAGTGCTATAATTAACTGGCCGTATTAGGCATTTTACAGTTCTGACACCTCACAAGAGTGGAAGTTTAATGAGGATGGAGAGAGGCTCAAAAGCAATCCATTTTCCTGGTAAAGATTGTAATGAAGGTGTGAAATGATGCACAGCTAACTAAACTTGTCTGTAATAGCCTCTCTGTTATAATGTAGTGGTCTGACAGACTTTAGAAAAAACAATACAGTGCGCATATATATATATATATATATATATTCCTTTCCTTACAGTGCTAATGTCAGCTAAAGTATGGCTTCATCTGGATGTGCCACGTGTAGGTCAGGGGCCAAAGTGTGTAAAGAACTGATGTATGAAACAAAATACTCATTTGCAATGTGAGAAGCAGGACAACCACAGAAACACCGTAGAAACATGCCCTGAAAAGGAAGTTCACGCGGAGCCGTGAGCACCAAAGCCAGAGCCAGCTCTGAAACGGCCCCAGGTAGCTCTCTGCTGGCCGAGGAGCCAGGGCAGCCCGTTCCCTGCATCCCTTACAGAAAGCAGATGAATTCCTCGCAGATCTGCCAAGGCAGGGAATTAGCATAGAGGCATTTGCTCACTATTTGCTTCGGAAGATGCTGTGTCTCTGGTTATTAATTTATAATTCAGCAGTAGCAGCTGTAAACAGAGTGTACTTCGCACAGCGAAACCCTGTAGTCTGTCACTGCGGCTGCAGCGCTCTGCTCTCAGTTGCAAGTAACGCGTCAGATCAGGRTGGGCGCAAGGGAACTGGAGTGGCGTGGCCCACGCTGTTTGGCGTCTGGTGGCACGTGGGAGCGAGAGGCCCTCTGACATTGTTTTTGGAAGTGGCTCCTTTCCCATGGGATCTCGTGTCCCCCGGCTATCATCATCCTGGGGTTTTATCTTCCAGCTGCTCGGAAGCTGCGTGCACCTATCTGACCGCCTGCCCCAGAGGAGGCCAGCAGCCGAGCGGAGCAGTCCCCTGCCTGAACGGGAAGCCGAGGGCAGGCATGCCCCTAGGTGCTTGGAGGTCGAACATTTCCCATGCTGTATCTTAAATAAGTCAGTCTGGTTTATGGCAGACACACACGTGTAGGAGAGTTTCCGTTCTGGGCAGCTCTTGTCCCAGTTTGATCTAGAAGAGAACTTTTCCTGGCTAAGCTGAATTGCCTTTTCCTTTCGTATATGTATAATTTGTATGCCTAGTATAAATATCAAGCACATACATCAAGAATAAAAATGGAGATAAACACATTGATAATTGCAATCGGTATGTAAGTACCTGAGCCCATAAATTCCCACTCATGTCATTAATTTGACTCTCAGAAGCAGTCTGCTTGACTCCTCGGGACGACCTGCGTGAACGTGGCTGAGCTTTCRCGTAGCTGCTTGCAGGATGGAGCCTTCCTTCCTAAACTACGTGCATTTTACATGCGGCATATGGTGAAGGCCCATAAAGCATAACTGGAGAATTAATGTTCCTGCTCTCCTGCAGGGAGCATCACATTCTGAAGGGTGACTCCATTCAGTAACATCAAGATCCTATAGGAAAGAAGTTTCTTTTAGAGATCTCAGCCGTATGATTTACGGTAAACAGCACTTGTATTTCCATGCTATGTGTTTGTACTCTAGAGCTTTGCTTCTAGCGGGGCTCAAATTTGTTTTTGTTTAGCACATAACGGGACTTGGAACAATACAGTTTTGGCAAAATATATGGGAAGGTTACATAAATATTACACAAGCTCCCTATAGGCTCCACATGTCTTTTCTAGTATATTTAAATGATATAGCTATGCAGTTAAAGCACACCTATTAATACAAGTTAATACAAAGACATAATTATTTTATGGGAGCATTTAAGTTATATTTTTATAAAAAGAACAGGAGGATCCCCTGAGACATTGTAGTACAAATAAAGGATAGAAACTCAATTAGTGAAAGCACAGAAATGAAAAGTGAGACATGAATAATGTAAAGTAGAGTATAATTCAGTAGGTATTCTAGTTTGTGTAACATAACGTTTCTTATACATTAAAAGGCTGTACTGAAGAATGAATTAGACTCTTTTCCTGTGGCAGTTTTCTAAACTGGGGTTGTCAGAATTTCTCTGCAGTATTCCGACTTGAGACAGTGAAAGTCGATTCCTTAATCCTAAATTGATGGAGGTGTCACTTTGATATTTCCATTTACTTTTTTCATTACAGGAAGAACAGAAACTGTCCAGAATTAATTTTTTCATTTTGTGTTCCCCTGAGACTCCAAAAACAACCAATGACTTTTTTTTTTTGTATGTATTATTTTAGATTATTATTTTCCTAGTGGGGCTATATAGAAGCAGGARCCTCAACAGTTGGTCAGAAAGTAAAGAAATAAATAATTGGATTTCCAGAAATAAACCTGATCCCTACCCTTTTTTCCTTAGAAGCCAACAGCATGTTTCCAGCAAGGGGAGACCACGTAACCAAACGGTGCCCTCTGACCCGTGCCTGCAGATCGCTTTGGTACGTGATTTCTGAAGCCCTTTTTGCCGTTCCTAGAGCAAAGCAATGGTTTCCTCTCTCGTCTCCTGCGCGAGCCTCGGGGCCGGCTGGGCCGTTCGCGCTGTGTGCGAGAGAGAGGGGGTTTGCACTGCGATCTGAGGCTTGGGGGTCTGGTTTCACGCAGCTTCCGGCGCTTTAATCCTGCTGGCGAGGCAGTTCTCTCTCGGGGACAGCGAGTGTCCGTGTTGGCCAGCGGTTTCATAGGGAATACGCCTCCGTAAAGACTCCGGTGAGTAGTCTTTGGGCAAGTGGTTGCTAAGAAAACACGAAATTATTGGCATGTATGTCCTTTGCATCAAAAGCACTTCCCCCTAGTTGGTTCAAAGTGATTAGCGTTGCTAACCTCCTTCTGCCAATCACTGCTCCCATTTATTTATAGAAGGCTTGGTAATTAAACTACTTTGAAATAAGTGCAAAAATGAATATTTTGCAAATGAAATTATTCTTCACGAGCTAAAAAGAAAACCAAGAAGAATCCTGCCCCTGGCAAGAGCAGGGCATGTAAAGGAACTTTTCCAGGACAGAGCTGGAGTAGCCAGCCCAGCTCTTTGGTTAGGAATGTGGGGGGCAGTGTAATTCAATTAAATTCAGTGGAGTTTGGCTATAACCTCCACCTCAGCAGCTGCCACCATGGGAAGAGAAAAGATATTTTCAGAACAAAGGTTGTTGTTATAAAGCATTTTGGAAGAATGTGTGGATGTGTCCTCTTCTGAAACAGCAGTTTGTTTCTTATGTACAATTACCATTATGTTCTTATATGGAATTGGAAATTATGCAATTACTTTGATCCCCTAACTAATTATTATATTGTTAAATATTCCAGAGCTTGAGTCGCTTTTTTTTTTTTTTTTNTTTTTTTTTTTTTTTTTTTTTTTTTTTTTTTTTTTTTTTTTTTTTTTTTTCTTCTGTCACCAAAAAATGAGAGCACATTGCCCCTACTGCAAAGATGCTGTGAGTCGGGGTTTGGAATGGGCTTGTTTTTATTAGGGTCGGTAAATAATTTTAGCATTTTTATCTGCATTTTGCTGATTTTGCCACTGGGTTTGCAGGCACAAGAATACAGCCCTATTCTCTTTCTGAACGATGGCTACACTGGGTCCCTATGCGGGCAAACGCAGGAAACATTCTTGAAGCTTCCTTTCAAAATATAATTTATTGTCTGTCTGAAGACAGCACACAGAAGTAAAGCAACAGAAACAGCGTTGCTTCATTTAATAGTGTGAGATCCTCAAAATGTATTCCAGTTTATATTATTCCAGAGATAAGAATCTTTAAATACTGAAGGAGCTTACAGGGTACAAGCGTTGTATTGACGTTTTTCTATGCTATCATAACCACGGATTCATCTGCTTGTCCTTATGTTAGCAATTTAATTTTAATCCAGGGCAATAATGAAAAAGTGCATTACTGGGGAAGAACAAACTCTTTGTAGCCCACGTTCCTGATATTTTTATGGAAGTGAAATGTATTTTCTGTTGACGATAACACACTATCTTTAGGTCTTCCGTGAACATCTACGAGCGATGAAAATAGGTTTGCTACTGCATTGTCAGCTAGAGGGAAATACACTGTAGTTCTTTTTTTCAGGAGCGGATCTGGAACCCCCCATCTGTGCTCGGTAGCGCCTTTATTCTGCGAGTTTGCACGAGAAACTCAAACCTCCRTCCGGCGCGGGAAAGTGCTTCTGCACGTGCTCAACTTCAGCTGGGTGAGTGCTGGCGAGAGATTTTCGGCAGCCCGTGTACGTGGGCGAGAGGGCAGAGCGCCAGGGCTGAGCTGCCCTCCCGGCTCCGGGCTTAGCTGGGTGATGCTGCTGGTCCGTGTTACCACGTGCTCGGGCTGGGAACTGGCACAAGAAACCTCCCCCGGCGGCACAGGGAGAGATTTGAGCTTCAGATGTGGAAAACCATCCCTTTGCCTTGYGCAGGACACTTAACCATTGCTAATTGCAGCAGCTACCAGAGCAATCATTCGCAGCCAGACCACTTCAGGTATTGAGTGAGGGTTTTGTGCTTTTACGGAGCGTTTCTGCAGGACTCTGAGGATAATAACGTGACGTATTTTGCTCTCCTGTTTTTCTCTCCTACACACCTCCTGTTTGTATTGCGAAAGCTCCAAGTAGCCAGGTTCTCAATGGAGGTGGCTTCTTGCCCCCACCAGGCTCCAGCTACAAGCCAGGTGCGTGTCCAACTTGGTGATGTGGTGGCCTGGCCAGGCTGAGCACCGAGATGCCCTGCCCGGACAGGGGATGTCCAGCCCGCACATCTGCAGAGCACGGTGTGGCATAGGTAGCAAAAGAGTAGGCAGAGAAGGTGACCTGGGACATTTGCCCTTGCTCTTGCAGGAGATCCGGCTTCTCACAACAACATAGGTGCGAATGCTCTGTGATACTGGGTCCTCCTCAACTTTGGGTCTCTTCCAAAGAACGGGTACGCAGGCCAGAGGCTCTTCAGTTGGGGGTTTTCCTTGTCACAACACAATTGTAGCCACAGACTTGTTCAAAACTGGGAACAACCCAAAATCTAAAGATACACAGATCAGAGAGCCAACATGAGTAAATGCTCGAGTGTTATAAAAGGAGAATATTTTGGATTCCATTTTTTTATGATTCCATCTTTATACCTATAAACTAAAATCCTACGAAATGGAGCACAGAATGATATTTCTTTCCTCTGGTTTACTTTTTTCTGAACTCTTGCAAAGAATTTTCTATCACAGTTTTGAAGTTTATTAAAAAAAAAAAATCCTATGGGAAATGTGTACTATTCTCTATTAAGCTACATAGGACATGTTCCTAAGAGTCTCTCACACTCCTCCCACACACACCTTCCTACATGTGAGATAAATTAAGAATGTCACTATCTTTAATGCCAGAAGTATTTCCATCTTCCACTGCAAATATGCAGTGATGCATCTATAATAGCACTGTCAAGGGAAGAAATCTTCACATGAACAAAATTTAGCAATTTGTGTTCCCATTCTACATGCACTTAAGTATTTTATCCACAGTGGCTATTTACTTCAGTGAGATCATGCCGGTTGCAGGTAAAAGGAGGAAGAAAACTCTTGTTTCTTCATATCTAAAGCCATTCTGAGGGTACATCTGTGCTTTGCGGGAAGCGTGGCTCATCTGCTCAAGCACAGAGATATCTCAGTGTATACTGGGCCTCCCCATGAGTTGTTTCGACTCTGCCATGGCCTCGCAAAACAGTAGGAGGGGTTGACTGAAGAGCTTTGCACTCGCTAATGGCACGGAGGGTGCTGGGGAATCTGGGTGACCCTTGTCGGCGTGTGGGGCATTGCCTGCACCTCGCGGGGCTGTGCAAAGCCAAAGGCAGCACAGACGTCAGCATGGTGCTTGTGACTATGCTTCTCCCTGTGCGGCTAATCACGCCAAGATCTGCGCACATAATAGCTTTCCCTTTTCCTAATGCCTCTTACTAGGACAGCGTTTAAAAAGAATATGTGTTCTTGCCATTAAGAACASTAGATACAAATGGAGAACTGGATAGATATGCATTGCTTGGTAATTAAAACAGAAACACACGTTTCAGGGAGTGCAGTCAGGCTCCACAGAGTACCTGATCTGGTGTCCAGTGTGCAGTACAGTAGCAAGAAATGCACCCACAGCACCRCTCCTCCATGAGAAGGTACAAATTAGAAATTTCAAGGGCTGTTGAACACTGTGAATTTCCACTGTGRATCAGCACAAAGTTATTTGGCACACGAAGTTCTGTAACTGTGATACATTGGGAAACTTCATACTGTGCAATGGCCCTAAAACTCACCCTTCCTCCTCTAGCATTTGGAGATCCAGCGTTAAAACATATTTAATATAAAGCAGGTAGGATACTAGCTGACTGGAGCTTTTTTTTGTGTGTGTGTGTCTCTTGTTGCCTTTTCATTATTCATCTTAGGATCATCTCCTTTGCTATTTATATTCAGCATAAATAATAATTAAACCAGAAGACAGAGGTGTTATGGTGTGAATGTGAAGAAAAACTCCCTATCCCTGACGGGTAACAGAGTTGCAAAGGTAGCCAAGAAGTGAAGAGTCTTCTCTAGTCTAAGGAAATGTGGTCCTTTGCTGATGCCTGCTGGAGAGAAGGAAAGCATTAACATGCAAATGCTGCTCTTAAGTGCCCAGAATGTAGTGATTAAAGCGCTCTTGCTGTGTGATCTTAGGCCTCTTACCCTTTCTATTCCTTAATTAATTTCCTCTATCATTTATGTATTAATAAAAACAAATTACCTGCTTCATGGGAGGTGAGAGGTTTTATTCATTTATGTTTGCAAACAGCTTTGAGATCCAAGGAGGGAAGGAAGATGCTACAGAAAAATGTGAAGCCTGTATGTAGTGCATAAACGTTACACGACAAGGTTTTATTCCTTGGCAGTTTGCTAATTTGACCTTGGAGTAAGTCTTTTTCCTTTTCTGCTATCTAAGTTTATTTTTCTGACATTGTCAAATAAGGCACAGCCTTTTACTCTAATGTGATACGTAAATGAATGAGCATATGAACACCTCTGTTTGGGGTGCCTTTGTTTCAGCCTTCCTTCTTAAGTTAGCGTTTATGGAGAAGGGCACAGCTCAGTGACTGTGGAGTCTCCTACCAGTAGGTCATGAGTTTGAAACCAGTGTTAGGATTCGAAATTACTTCCATATCCCACCTTCATGAGATGACCATGGATTCATCTCCTGGAATCAAACTCTGCTCTCTGCTATTACCAATAGGTTAGAAGCTGCAGAGTTATCCTGCATGGGACAGAGGTGTGCAGATGGGAAGTTCCCAGGTAGATAAGTAGAGTTGGTTGTTCTCTACTGTCACAATTTATGCCTTGCACTAAAATTAAATTTTTTAATGTCTTTGTATGAAAATGAGCTCATTAATTAGCTTGCATTAAAAGTCACATTGGGAGTTCCATGTATGTTGTGAGCTATGCAGGATTCAATCATCTTTCTACATCTGCTCTACCCTCCAAAAGATAAGCCAGCTGAAAAGAAAGGGAGAAAAAGAGTCGAATGAAGAACATATTTTACTGGAGAGCTGTTCAGCATGGGTAGAGACCCACACCTTCCCAATGCATAAGGACTTGACCAAGATCTTGCGGTCTAGCAAACCAACATGCGGTAGTGCTGGCCAGAGGCTGCGTGTATATTGTTTGTAGCTTTGTCAATAGAGTTCAATACAGGCTGATACACAGTCAGATAAAAGGCAAGAAACATGCTGTCAGTGGATGTTCTGATGTCTTTTCTCAGGCAAGTACTGCAAACAAACATGACATACCTTGCTACCTGTGCAAACCAATCCCAGGGCGGAATCAACTTTAAAAGTCGGCATCTCTTCTCTGGTAATATCTAATAGTAATGTCTAATTCCAGATTTTCAAAGCTATTCCCCTTAAGGGCATCCTGTGATATGGAGCATGTTTGTGAAGGCTGCGCCGCAGAAGCAGCTCAGCGCATTTCAGTATTCTGCGAATTTCCTCGGCCTGGGTTCCCCTTGGAGTTCCTCAGCAGGCACTGAGGACGTGTCATCCTTTGAGTCATCTCTTACTTTTAAAGCAGTTTTCCTCCATGAAAGCTGTTTTGTTTTTGACTCTGAGTACACAGAACGACGCATTTCACAGTCTTTTCACACAGATTTTTTGCAGGGGGAGTAGGTGGGGGAGGAGAAGAACAGAGCTGCCTTTGGGGCCTCGCGTGCCTTCACACCTTGCGTATGTCCTGTTCCCTTTACCTTTTCGGATGCTCTGGGCTTAGGTTTCTGTTGTGCTTCTCAGCTAGATTCACCCTGGGGCAGAAACCAGAGAAGGAGAGTTGTTTGACTACCAGCTCCTCTCTGGCCCCACATAGCCCGAGAGCAGCCTCAGCCCCCCCCATGGTGGCCTCTTCTCGCTTTTGGGGGCCTTTGCACGCTGTAGTGTGGCCTCTCCACAGCCGGTGTTGAAACCTTTTGGTTGGTCCTGCTGCTGAAGCATAACCCAGCTGTCCCGTGGCAGCGCTGTGCTCTAGGAGCTGCATCCCAGGGCATGCAAAGTGGTAGCCTCTAGTTACCCAGCCTTTCAGAGCCAATGTCTGATTAACAGCTCATGTAAAGACCTCCTGCTGCGGAGGCCATTCATGCTGTTCCAGAAATTTTGAACTAATTGCACAAAAGGTGAAGCTCCAGTACAACAACAATTGATTCGGCCTCAGGCCCTACACAGCAGAGAACAGCTCATGAAAACCCAGGACCAGGCATGTGATTGCAGACCCTTAATCCAGCTAAAATACCATGGTGCCTGACCTCATTAGAAAAAAGCCACAAAACACATCTCCCTGAATTGTTTCTTGCTGTGTCCTGTGAAATACTGGAGCTTGGCCAACCAGCCAGATATTTCTCTCTCCTGTAGAGCGCCGTGTTTTCTTCTCTGCCTTGGAAACACTAATAGACCCAGAATGAACTCCTATAAACTCATGGGGAGGACAACTTATGGTTTACACTGTAATTAATACATAGAAGTAATATGCTTGGAGAATACATAGAAGTAATATGCTTGTAGCCACGGTGATTAAAGCTGATACAGGGCTTGTAGGGTGAGGGAGTAAGGCAACCAGGCAAGGCACGGAGTTATCACGGGCCAGCAGAATTTATAAGCTGGCCATCAGTGTTTTCCTTAGATATTAAATCTACAGGAAAGTTAGTGCATACCCACGGCACAGGTGCAAGGCTGCCAGTCTGGACACCTGCTTGATGCCTCACCTTTGCTCTCTCAGCAAGTCTGTTCCACTTTAAAGTGTAAGTTTAGGTTGCGCCCAGAGCGGTGCAGACTTTGCATATGGCAAAGTCATGCTCTTGCTTCCAAAGCCTAACAGTTTCCCTGGTGTAGACAAGTCTTTAGTTCTGTAGGATACCAGTAACAGACAGTTCTTGCTCCAGACATGATTATTTGGTTGCTAAGGTCTCTGGACTGGCAACCTCCCTTGAAATTCATGTACGGGAAAGGTGGAGAACACCAGCATTTCTGTGTATGTGGCTTAATTCTTTATAGTGGTGGTCTGCAATCCATAGGTCATGGATGATGTGATCCTACAAGGTGGCTTGGTTTCTACAGAGAGGTTCATCTTCAGTACAGAGAGGGCAGGGTGTTGTGTCCCTACACCTACTTCTTTCCCTTGCTCTTCTCAGTTCAGCACAGGTAGGTGGTCCCAGCAGTGCGGAATAATCTTTCCTTTTACAGCTGCATTGAAGGCTGGGGATCAGAGGCTGCAAGGAGGTTGGTGGGCATTTGTGGATTAAGGGTGGCTGGTGCTTCCCTGTAGCTGAGACATCACCTCTTCTATCAGCTGAGGACTTCAGAACAGCTTGGTGCAAACCAGTTGAGCATTGTCAATGATTGCTGTGGTTGTTAGCGAGGCATGAAGCACTGCTTCTGCAGGCTCCCACTGGCATGCAGTGCTACAGCATACTGTCTGCAGGGCCTGTAAACTCTTCTGGGACATCCATGTGCATCAGATCCCATCTGTACCGTTCAGCGTTAAACATCAATATGAGCCTATTAGAGAGAGGCCAGGGAAAGTGGAAATGGCAGCTCAGCGGGCAGTGACAGATAGTGTGCAGGGGCATGCTGGAGAATGATTGATTTACTTATTTAGGGCTCCACTCAGCAAAGATTCAGTTCCATGGAGCTTGGGCTTCATAGAGGTTGGGAAGACTAGACTCTTTCAGGAGCAGATGAAACCAGTACTTTGGGCCTTTCATAGCACCATGTTTATTTATTTGTTGAACCCATTCAACAGTCTCACAGCTAGCCTCACTGCCAGTGGTGGCCCTTTGCCCTGGCACCAAGGGCAGCTGGCTGCTGAGGATTTCAGGTGCTGCAGCAGCATGGAGGATAGTTTCAGAAGTGCAAGTTTTGGGGGTCTCTGGGCCCAGCCCAAGCTTCGTGGTGGCAGAGCTGTGGAGATATGGTCCCTTGCCACATGGGCCGCTCAATTACTCACCAGTGTTTGCTTTACTGCAACATGCAGAAGGAAGAAGAGGTGCATCACGGGTTTGGCCAACGAGAAGGACCACCCTGGGAGCAGCAAGGCCCCAGGGTAGGGTCATCCTAGGGCCAGTTCTCAGGTAACCAGCACCTTCTTACCTCTTTGGGAGACATCTCTTAAATGCCTGTCAGCATGCCCCTCCTCCATTTGGGAAAGAAAGACTCAAGCTGGCACAGCACCGTTAAAACCTCTAGTGTGTAGAGCCCAAACTCCATGAGAAGCCGGCCCCTTTGCTATGCAATTTCTGGATCCAGAGTACATGTCTGTTGTGGTTGAATTGGTAGGAATTGCCAGACTTTATCAAACCAGTGATTCATCCTCTCTGGAAGCCTTTCTCAGGGAGTGGGCAGTGCCAGCTGCTTCAGAGGGAGGTGTGAAAGCATCCTGACAAACAGCTATGTGATATCCCCAGGGAGGTGTTGCTTCCTGGCAGCAGCATTTGGCCTTGAGCATCAACCTAGTCTCAAGTGAAAATATAGCAAAGCACAAACTTAGAGCACAGGGATTATAAGGAAAAGGTCTAAAAAAATTCTCCCCATTTAAAGGGGAGAGTAGCTGCTCTTCCTTACAGCTGCACATGGGTATCCTGCAAAAGTTTGGGACTCATTTTCCCTTCTCCTCCAGACAGGTCTTTGGCTGACAACAGCAGTTTTGACTGTAGCTGCCTAGTTCTCCTGCACAGCCCCAATCTACAGGAACACCCTTCAGTTTAATACCTCCTCTGTGTCCATTTTCTGGGACTGTTAGTTGGCTACAGCTGCCAATCTGACTACTCTGTGACTTGGAAAAAAAATATCCCACATCCATCAGAAGGAGCCAAGTCGCTAATGGAGACCAATCAAGCGTGGCATGCATCACCTGAGGGCTCAGAACCCAGGAATGAGACCAGGATGAAGCACACAGCTACTTAAGAGAGGGATACAGCTGTGGGGGTGGGCTGCAGGGAGAGCAGATAGCTGCTGAGGAGGGACTGACACTGGAAGATGCTCCAGCTGCCCATGAGAGGTATCTGCAGCTCTGTCTAGTGTTGATACTTTGCTAATGCTAGTTTCATTGGGTGGGTAGTACAGTAGGAAAACAAATGGAAGTAAGTCAAACAACTGGAAATTCAGGGTGTTATCTGCAAAATGCAGCTGGAAAAAATTTGTTCTCTTTTTAAAGACTTCCCACAGATTTAAGTCCCTTGTGTCTTTCCTCCTAATGTCAGTGCTTAGAAATAGGGCTGAAGAAGTAATATAACATTTTTGCTAATGTTAAGCTGGCAGTTAGTTAAGGCTAGTTATTTATTGTACAGACCAAATAGCTCAAAGAGAGCTGTTTTATGGACTTGCAGAATGACTGCTGCTCTGAGGAAGCAGGAAAATTGGAATCTCTGTCCTTATACTTCTTGGGAGGCACAGTGACCTGTAATGCCTTTGCTCAGGATGATGAGACCCTTGTGTCTGTGCTAACCGACCAAGTAATGGCAGGTCAGCTAGGCTCCTCATAGAGTTGAGAGGTCAGAGAAGGCCAGACAAGGTCTCTAATGATCCATGCTGCACTCCCAGAGGAGACTGACCTAGGATAATGCTGTCCATTGCTGAGCGATGACCTTTATTTCTAAATCTGTTTCTGGTACTGCTGTGGATAAGGAGGGTTTAATGCTATCTGCAAATGGCAATGTGCAACTCTGGGAGGACTTGGCTGTGCATTGTGCTTCCATCTGGGTGCTGGTCTGAGCTCTGTGCTGCTGAAATATCCAGCCATGTTTTACATTGGCAGCAAGTCATGGGTATGTCTGTACAGAGTCCACATTGGAGTTGCTGAAGCTGTGCACAGTTGTACTAGGATGCTGCTCCCCATATCTGGGCATTTGATGCTTCCAGTTGTGATTTTGTGCCATATGAATTTTTTTTTTTTTAGGTCTGGAAACAACTGGTAGTTGCCACTCTGATTTTTACAAGCATAGCATCCAAGAGCATCAAAATGATACTGGTGTATGCTAAACAACCCTGATCCTGAAGAATCTGTAGTTGTTGCAGCTGGAAGAAGGGTGGCTTTGGAGAGAGAGAAGGAGCAGGCTAAGACCAGCCCAGGGCTGGGTATGGAAGAGCTGGAAGATGGACCTGAACTCCTCAGACCCCCAGGCTTCCCTTAAAAGGATGTGTTTCAAATACAGGGCAGTGTATGCTGATCAAACTTTGGACAACATCTGTGAGAAGGGGCTTCTGCTGTGTGTTTGGTTTGGGTTCACTGCCCACTAGAGCTGAACTTACTCATACCCTACCAGAAGCTGTGCCATGCTGGCTGGAATCTCAGCACACTGCCTCTTTCACCACACATCTGATTTTAGCCTCAGAAATGCCTGGTTTGGGGGGATGGTGTAGCTGACTGGGATTTGTGGTGGGTAAGGGGGGGGCAGGAGAGCAGGCTGGAGCCTGGCAGTGGAAGTGCAGCAAGTCAAACTTGAATTCAAGTCCATGGCTGAGCTACTGACTAAACTTTGCAGGAACATAGTAAAGGCAGGGAAGATGRTGTTGTTACGGCAGACCTAGAAATGGAGCATGCCTAGAAAATGAGGACATCGCTGTCTCGCAGGGACTCCTGTCCCCTTCTCTGACAGAGTAGGTGTTGGGTAAACTAGTTTCTTCAGAGCTAATCCCTTCCTTAGTGCTGATGAGGAACACAGTGGACTAAATTGCTTTTTCATGAAAATGCACTGCTTGCAGAGGGTGAAGCTTTCCGTGTGGAGCTGCCTGGAGGTCAGTGGCCCCAAGGAGTTGGGGATCACAGATAGCAGAATAAATCCTGGTTGAGTGGGTGGTGTTTCCATGCCAAGCCTTGCAGCCCCTTCCTGTCAACATTTCTGGTGACTTAGCTTGGTTTTCATTTTAAGTACATGTTGAGACTGCAAAATCTGTGGTGAGCTGGGATTCTTCTTCTCAGCTACCTGCAAAGTTGCTCCTTCTAGCATGTCATGCTGCTTTCCCACCAACGTCTGTTCTCATCAGTGCACATCTGCCAGACTGCACTAATCCTTGTTGCTGTGGGAGAGGCAGGTGGGCAGGTGGAGCTTACTTACTTGGTCCTTGCTTTCTTGAAAGGCTCCTCAGGTCTGGTCCAAGCCCGACAAGCAGCCCTCTTCACTGGTAGCATCGATGGATGCCCGTTGTCTCCTGCAGACCAGGCACCGGAGGGAGATGATGATTCCCCCGCTGGCACAAGCAATTGCTGGTGTTGCCAGTTCAGGGGCCCACCAAGTAAATACATCCTGCTCCCTCTCTTTCTGAAAACCATATGACACAGAGCAGCTCCTTCTGCTTAGTCTCCCTCTCCCCAAGCTTTTTAACACTATTTATTTAGCAGCCCGCAAACAGCTCAGCAGCCTGCAGCACTGTCCCTTTGAGCCCTGGTCTCTCCTGTCCTTCACTGTGGCAGGCTGCCTGCTTGCTGCATGTGTTTTGTTCACTGTTCAGCTGTTTTAAAGACCTGCTCACCAGCTAGGCTTTGGAGAGATTAATAATGTCTCTTTTCTGTACAGTATCCTTGACAAGCCAGAAATCCGCCCATTCACTGTTTCAAGCAATTAAAATGATGACACAGCCATCAACCTCCACACAACCAGTTGGCGAAAGCACTGTGCAATGGAAACTCCAGTCCTCCGCAAGTAAATTTGTATGTAGCTTGGCAGAGAGCAGCCCTGCTGACTTTCCAGGCCGATGCTGCTTTGTTACTCAAACACAAGCATCTAAAACCAGCATTAGGCACCGAGAGCTGCGCCAAAGCCGACTGCTGTCGTCGTATAATAAAACAGCATGTCGAGGTTTGCTATTCTAATTGGGCAGCCAGGAACCCCCGACGGACAGCGGAGCTTATTTATTGATTGCTCTTCAGATCAGAAACTGGACTGCACTGCGGGGAGCTAGTAAAGGAGGAAAACCGTTTTAAATACATTGTAAATGCTCCTTTGCAGGATTAATGAGCAGGAAACTGTAACGTGTGTTAACAGGATGCAGAGAAACGTAAAAGCTGGTAAACGCGCGTGGCTTTTGATTCCACAGGAGGATTCTGCTTCATCGGAGGTGGGGAAATGCAAACTATAGTAAATGTCACTTATTACCAGCGTCTTACAGTGGAAGAGAATCTATATTCTTGCAGTGAGGTTCTTGCAAATTCAGAATTGTTAGAAAATACAGAGGAAATAATACATTATTTAAAAAAAAAAAAGTGTGTTTGAGGGGGAAGATGGAGGAAGTGGAAACCTCTCATGCTGGCTACTTCATTGCCTCAGGGCTAACTTGCAAATGACATGAAATACAGGCTGTGATCTCTTAAATGGCTACAAGGAATTCACCAAGCAAAATAGCTGAAGGTCTCCACTGGGGGCTGCTCTGGAACAGGCACCCTTATAGGGTAATACCTGGCTCTGAAACGGCTGTGGAGCTGTGAAACACCCCACAGAGTCACCTCTCACTGTGCAATGCTTTTCCACCTTCATCAGCCACTCCAGCAGCTCTAAGAGAGCCGAGCGTGTTGTGATCCCGTATATCTCCTTGCTGATTGTCTGGATCATCACCCAGAGGCTCTGCCTGTTTGCACCACGCTTTCAACAATGCATGAGGTGGGACTCGAGACAGTGAGGCAGAGATGTGCAGTAAAAGTATAAAAGCATGTGCTGTCTTTTTAGGAATGTGCACCATTCCCGCCATCTGCCAAACTCTTATAATTATCCTAACACCTGCAGCTCATCTAGAATTCAGTCCTGGGTGCTTTCCTCCTGTTTGATCAGCTCATTTCCAGCTGCCTTCTGTATGGGAGATGCCCTCTTCAGCACAGTGGTTATTGCTACTAAAGCAACTCCCCTGAGCAGAGTAGTTGGCAAAAGAAGGTACGAATGCTCCAAGCCTCCCTTGGACATCCCGTGATCCTGGCTGAAGGCAATGGAGGACAGCTTGCTTTGCTCAGCCAGGGATTAGCACATATATGTGCTGAGAAACTTGAGGAAGTCTAATGTTTTTATTTTGATCTGACTCTATATAGAACCAGTCATAAGTAAAATACTAATGAAATTAATAAACTAGAGAAATGTGGGAATTTCTTAATACAAGGGGCTAAATATTGCATGGAAGATGAGCTCATCTGCAAATTCTGTTTTGTTTTCATGTGATATCACCCTCTCTGGCCAYCTGAGGTGTCCAGTCTGAAATGTGAGCAGCTTGGGGCAGGGGATGCCTTTCACGTGTTTATAAAGCCTGGAGATCTTGAGCTGTGGTTGCAAGGTAATTAGACGTGGTCCTGGACTGAAGGACCTATCACCAAGATTGAAGAGTTGGACATTTAGACTTCTGCAGTCAGACATTTGCCATCCTGTGACTTTTAAGACTGAGCTGGCAATGTCCTCTGGGAGAGCTGTCGGCTGCACGCAGCCCAACCACGTGCAGGTATCTCCTGGGCCATCCGCCTGGGAGGCAGCTGCCTGGGAAACACRGCATGCTTAGAGATGTGCTTTCAGGTCATCTTGGCAGAGCTGAATGCGATGGGCCGGGTTGTCTCCGCAGAGCTCAAGTGATTCGGCAGTGACGTGACAGCCTCCTTGCTGGAGCTATCAATTCAGTGCTGCTTGAGAGATCTTCAGTCATGCTTAGACCACCAAGCACTTTTGCAAATGAGAAGGGCTCCGTTTTTGTTATTCATTCCTTTCTTGCACAGCGAGGATGATCTTTTTTTAAACACACAGAGGTCTGTGATGCAAGTACTCATTATCCACCGCAGTTTGTTACAAATGAATCATAAAGTAAACTTAATGAAACAAAGCACACAAAAGTAGATTGATATTTGACTTGGCTGTACTGGATGTTTTCTTTTCTGTTTTCTGTCAGCTTGGCAAATACTCTAGGTTTTTATCCAGCTTTGTTCCCTCCATGTCGTTCCTGTAGAGGTTTTCACAGATCACTCCAAAGTAAGGAAGAGCCATGCAAAGTGAGAGAAAAACAGACCATGCAAAGGTAAAAGCAGAACAAGTTTATTAGGGCTTTACAGCAACTATCTCAATTAATTGTCCTCAAAGGGTGATGACTTCTTAAGACCAATGTCCTCCTCTATTACCTCCTTGGAATTTACGTGTACTTGTGACAGCCAATAGCCTCCGTTTAAATAAAAGGACGCTACTTTCAGCGGTGGTTGGTAAGAGCAGAAAATCAACAGAAATGTAAATCAGACCTTTCAGACCTTGTAAATTTTTTTTCCTCCCCTTTTCCCTCCCCGCTCCCCGAATGCTCTGTGCTCCCTCCCCACGTCCAAATGTCAGGTGGTAGCACGGAACGAAAGAACTGCTCTTCCTGTTTGCAGTCCAGCTTGAACCTCGTGAGTGTTATTGGTGCTGGTTTTTCTTTGGACCAAAGTCCTTTAGACCCATTTAGGACACCTCTAAAAAGCCCAGCTTCCAGTGTTGCGGGTATTATTTTTAGGGGTGTCCCCTCTGCAGAACACTTAGAACACTTAAAATTAAAGAAGTCTGGGTTGATGTGCTGATGAACAGCCACCACTTCTGGGGGGTACCTTCATGTGAAAGGTGGAAACCTGCCAAGTAAAACTTGCAGCAACCACTGTGGAAAAAAAAATCATATTGTAAGGTATAGCTGAGTCCCAGGGCACGTTTCACCTTGTTACTTTATGGGGGAAACTTTTTTATGCCAGCATCTGTCTTAGGACTTTAGTGTCTCCAGCAACGAGCAGCTATTCTCAGAAGGCATCACCCTGAAGGCAGTTTGCCACCGATGGAGTCAGACTTTGAGATGATATTGCTGATGAACTTCCACAGGCACCGGTGGGATGGTAGCCACTGGCAGCAGAGAGGTGGTCTGAGGTGAGTATAAGACATACCTTATTTTTGACTTTCCTCCCATCTTGTTAAAGAATTGCAATGGGCTGTGTGTGGAGGATGAATTCCGGAGGCAGGGCGTGATGGCAGGTGGCGAGCAGTGGCCTCAGCCGGGCTGCGAGGGCAGCTGCCAGCACCTCTCTGCACCGGCTCTTTGCACTGCTGGCCGGGAAGGCCACCCCGGCAGTTTACCTGGTCGTTGTGCCAGGCCCTGACGCAGAGAGCTCTCGTAGTGCATGTGAGGAGATGAGAGTCCCCAGTACCTTCTGGTGTGGCCACGCTTTTCTGTCCCTTGTTGAGGAACCTCCCGAGGACACAAGAAGGGCACAAAGGAGGGGTCTGTTTTATTGTGTGAAGAGAAACACAAACAAAAGTCATCGGAAGAAGGAACGGAGGGTAAGTTTCAGGTTGAGTGCAAGTTAGCCAGCAGTTTTTTTCCTCTTTAAAAAAGGAAAAACTCAAAGGAGCCAGTCCTCTGGCAGCAGTGAGCATGCTTTGGGGTCCTCTCTGGGCCCCCTCCCAGCAAAGCAGGAATGCTCATGGCTCACTCAGTGGGCAGCACAACAAGCAAATAAAACCCATCGACCCATCTCCAGGTGGCTTTCTGTGCATTTTAGTAGCAACTGACCTGCCAGGGGCGTCACTGCTGTCCTGCTGAGAGCTGAAGCGCTGAGCAACCATTGCAGACACGGCTCTGCACTAGTTGTGCTGTGTGTCTGCTCATCCTCAAGGCTGTACCATGGCTTGAAATAATGTAAAAATTCAGTTCTGCAAGGGTGCTGAGGGCTCTCAGCTTGTCTGAAGTTTACAGGAGTGCTTAGTACCCATCCTAAGTGCTGCGCACCTTGGAAACCTAAATGTTTGGTGGCCAAACCCAGTGCCCTTGAAATGGGTGGCAAAGCTCCCGTCTGTTTCCGAGGGTGAGTGCAATGCTGTCTGCTGCTGGCCCGGGTGCATCTGGATTCCAGGTGTCAAAGGCTGGCTCCGGCAGTCTTTGGTGGCTGTTTTGCAGGCAGAGCATTAGTCTGGAGAAGCCAAAACTTTAGGGCCAAATCCTCCACGGACAAAAGCAGATGCAGTTGTTAGTGCTTTCGGCAAAGCTGGGCCATTAATTATGAATGGAGCATGTGTACTTTCCTACTTGCAGGGGACATGGAGCATAAGGGTGTTTGCCTTTATACAAGACATGTACAGGCACACAGTGAAATACAGCGACAGTTAAATGTTAACACTCACGATCCAATTTTGGCTGTCTTCCTGCATGACTGTTTGCAGATTTTTTTTTTTTTAAAGTCTTGAAGAGCGAAGAGCCTGAGAGCCCTCAGTGTGAGATTTGAAAGCTCCCCTAATCAGAAAGGAGGGGGAAAATCATTTCGAAAGCAGCCAAATAAAAATCAGGTGCCAATTAAAAACAAAACAACCTTCTGCTGACATTCGGAGTGGTCTCTAGCTCCTGGAGGGGAAACAACATCAGTGGAAGCCTTCCAATTCATACATTTGTGAGTCACTTTTATTGACATTGACCTAGCGGCTCAGGTCATTTGGATTTTTTATAATCATAACGAGACTTTGAATATTTTTTCTCTTTGCATCACAGGAAAGTCATGAAACTTCTGGACACTCTACAGAGGTCTTTGGCTACATTACTTTGCTTATTGGTTAATGACAACACCCTTATTTAGAGCTGCTAAGAAGAAGGAAAGAAAAAAGCCTGTCAATCAGTAAATTAAGTCTCAGCATTTTTTACATAAAGCAAGGCAATTTTTTTTGCTATTCTCCAACAACAAATAACCCCAAAATCTCTGAAAATTTTAAATTATTTTACGGCTTAGGCAGGTGCTTGACAACTTGCGAAGCAGCAGGGAGGTCAAGTAATCCTGTTGTCCGAGGATGAGCGAGGCTGGCAGCAGCAGGGAGCCAGAACAAGTTCCAAAGACGCCTGTGGCGGGGGGGAGAGCAAGGCTTGGAAAAGCCTTGCCTGCGGCTAGCCCGCCRAAGCGTGCTTACGCGGCGCGTGCCGAGGAAGAGGGTGGTCCGCGATGGGCTGGGGGAGCCGCAGCACACGGACGAGGGYTTTGGCCGCGGGAGCCAGGGCTGAGAGAGGGCTCAAGCCGGGCTTGATGCGCGGTGCTGCCRGAGGGGCTGGGTGCAGTCCGCTCCGGCGGAGATGGGAAAGCTTCAGGCAGCCTCATTCACTGTCATGTGGTTTAACCCTAAAGGTGCTTCTTGAGCTTGGTTTTCTTGATCCGTGTCCCCTGGGTGGGTGAATGTGTGTGCCAGCGGGGAAATGGGGCCTCCTGTCCCGGCCCCGGCTCAGTCCCTGCTTCCCCGTGAGCGGTGCTGGCTGGAGAACGGGCACAGGCTCGGGAAGGCTGATAGCACCACGTAACGCTCGTGTAGGAGATCATCCAGGGGCTTCRGTTCATGCTTGGAGATTCTGGCATTTGTGGGAGAAAGGGTCCTTGGGTGTCTGGGGTGACCAGCAGCTCAGCTGTGACRTGGGGTGAAATGGTTTGTGTGGCTGCCAAGCCAGTGTGGGAGACCTTCCTCTAACTTCCTCAAGACGGGAATAAGAGCAGGATGGGACCAAGGCTTCAGTGAGAGACTTTGTGTTTGAGYGAAGTCTGCTGGACAGCCTAAACTTAGTCCTTGCAGTCCTCTGACCTGGTCGTGCCGTGAGATCCCATTGGATTTCTGTTCAGATCCAAGGAGGCACTGGGTCCTTGCTGTGGTACAGTGACATTAGCAAACCATTTCCTGGTGTGAGTTTGTGAAAATCCACTGAATTTAACAGGATTAAGTTGTTGTGCTCCACTTGAGGATTTGGTCCTTACTGTCTCTCTTGCATGTACGTGGCCTACTTGTTTCTGATGGGTTTTTTTTTGCTTTTTTTGTTTTGTTTTGTATTTTTGCAGTAATATATTAGTCACTTTATGCTAAAAAGTGCCTAGGGTATTAATTACTGGAAAACCACACAAAAAAATTGGACTTTTGTGCCTACATTCTCCTATGCTAATGTGCCAAAACTAATCTTATTTAAACATCATGAACACTAAAATACATTTAAATTGGGACCATTGAAATTGACCTCTTTTTTGTGTCAAGAGCTCCAAAATAAGCTTTTTCTGAAATACAAAAAAGAGTAACAGGAAAGCCTAATGCTTCTAAAACATCATCACTTAAAAAAAGAATCTGGGTTTCAGCTGGATTTTGGTAGAGATGCTACTAACCTGTAAGTCACTGAACTGAACAAACCTGAAAATCAGGCTTAGAGTAATTCTATCAACAGCTTGTCTATAGTAGTTCAATTTCATTATTATGGCGACTATCTACAAATAAGTGGTGGGACAGTGCTGAAAGCTGAGGTAGTGCTATGGGTTGGCTTGAGAAACTGTACGGCAGTGAGACTGTGGATGCACACAGTCTGAAATGCTCTTTTCTGAGCAGCAAACTGGCAGAGAGCGGGTGCTGTGCCCACCTGGAGAGCCTCCAGGGATTGCCCCATGAGATGCATTTTTTTTCCCGATTCTTCTCCCTTCTCTGTGGTTTTACCACCCACCTGTATTTATATTTAATATAGCAGCAGCTGGTTGCTATCACAGTTTGTCTTCCAAAGATCTCCAGTTCTGGACCGACAACGCAGAAGGAGCCCCAGTAGCACAGGCCAGTGGTTTTCCTCCGTGACCCTGGTGGAGCTGGAGTGTCCCACAGAGATCCCATTTAAAGAGCTGAAGTGACAGAGGAGATGCCACATCCTCAGGTATTTGCTCCAGTGGTTAATTAATTCCCTTAGGTGTTCTGCACCAAGAATAGTTTTATTTCTCTGAGAACTGTCTTCGGTTTTCACCTCTCGAGATGCCTTTGTCTGTCAGATTAAAGAGCCTCAGCTTATTATTGCTCTCTCTGTGTAGGCACTTGCTGACCACCATCGAGTCACCTCTGAACCTTCCCAGGGATGGACTAAATGCATTGAACTAGCTCCCTGCTGTAATGCAGGTTCATCAACCTCATGTCCTTCCTTCTGCTTGCCGAAATCCCTCCAATTTGTTCACGTCCTCTTTTCCAGGCGGGCACCATGGCGGCTTGTGCAGTTATTCGTGTCCCCTACTGGGGTTAAAACGCCTCTCGCCTTGCCATGGTCCACGTGTCTGAGGGCTGTGTTTGGCCTCCCAGGGGCTGCGGTTCAGCTGYGGTTGAGGATGAGCCCAGAGCCCAGGTCTGGTGTGGGGTGGTGGGTGCAGAGAGGCCAGCCCCAAGCTCAGGATCAACCTGCCAAAGCAGTTCACATGCAGGTATGTTGGGGTGCCAAAAGACCAAAAGGGAGGTCCTGAGACAGCCTGCTCTCCTGGACGCAGGAGGAGAGCAGCAAAGGAGGGACAGCCACGCTGTAGCTGGAGCCTGATCGCACAAATTTCACCCAGCTCCAAGTGACTGTAATTGCAGAGCCAAAGCAGGAGCAACTTGAAAATCCCCAGGACGGCATAACTTCCCAGCGAGGAGAAAGGGGCCTTCATGAGGTCTTGAACCGGTGTCCTTAGGCGCTGTACACCGCAGTGTGATGTGTGAGCACTCAGCCACTCCACCACAAGTTAGAAATGAGAAATTTCAAGGGCTATTGAGCACTCCGTGAATTTTCACAGTGGCTCAGCGCAAAGTTATTTAGCACAGGTGTTTTGGTAATTGTGATGCATTGGGAAAATTCGCAGTGCTCAATGGCCCTCAAACTTCCACCTGCTTGGTGTGGTGGTTAAGTATTAGCGCAGTGGATTATAAGATAAAATATGCAGGAGAGACTTGCTGGCTGCAGGACTTTTTCTGGCACTGGTTATATTTCTCTGTTATTCTGCCATTAGTTTGTTTGTCTGATGTRTATGAGAAGGACAGAAAGTTGACTTCAGCGGCTCTCCAAGTTGCAAGTTTTGCACRCTAATAAACCCGGCAGCTCCTTTTCCACTCGCCACCTGGGAAAAAGAGCCGCAGAGGGAGGGGACGGCTCAAAGCACACGCTCGGGCCGTGATTAGCGGYACCTCCAGAGCTCAGCTCTGGGACGGGGGAGAGAAGGGAAGAGGGACCCCCGCCTACGCATGTCTAAATATGTGGACCCACAGAGGGCCCACAAGTCCCAGGTAGAGTTTTCTTTTAATTATCACTTTCCGTGTCACCTCTGCTCCCACGCTGCCTGTGCCAGGAGGGGCCCTTCGGGGAAGGACACTCTGTCTGTCCTTTCATGCACAAATGAGTTGATTAGGCAGCTTTGCAAGGATGTGATGTGACCAAGTACAAAGAGTCAGAAGAAAGTAGCTTTGATTTTTGCTTTTACTTCAGCACTGGCAGCGGAATAGCGTGGCAAGCACACTCACCAAACTGACGACATGGGCCGTTATTACAAAGTAATTAAAATACAGGAAAATATTGTTTGCTGCTGCAGCTCTGCTGTCTCCGAAGCTGAATTGTCAGGCTGCTCCTGGGCATTACCGGTTTTGCTGTGCTGTGGAGCAGGCAACTAAAGCAAAAGGAACGGAGACGTTGCCGGGTGGCAGAGCTTATGTTGGCTGGTGCCGTTTGCAGAGTAAACTTTTTTTTTTTTTTTTTTTTTTTTTTTTTTTTGTGGTGAGTGGATATTAGCAAGGAGACAAGTAATGTGATTCCCTTCCTTCCCCAGCTAAACCAACGGAGCCGCCTGGCCCCCGTCCATTCGCTGCTCACCATGCGTTTGCCCGGAGCCCGGGTAGCACGGGAGCACGCTTGCACACAACCACTGAATTGACGTCGTCGAAGAAGGGCAAGTTCAGCATCTGAAAGCAAAAGACGAAAAGTAAGAATGCACTGAAAAATCCCCAGTCTGTGCAGGGAAAGGTGGCTGGATCGGCCAAGAGCCTGTCGCTGCGTCCACGCGGGAGGCTGGGGACACCCAGCCTGAGGCCACGCGTGCCGGCGGGACGGCAGCGGCGCCTTCGTGGTCCCCCGGGGCTTGCAGCTCTAACGCGTGTCTGCTTTTGCTCCCTTTCTCTCGGCTGCTTTTTGGCGCTGGCTCTCTAATCGCGGCAGCTTCCTCCTCCTCCGGGCTCGGAAACGAGCAGGGCCCCCGCGAGCCCTGGCAAGGCTGCCAGCTGGCTCACTGTGCTCCGTGCTGCCAATTTTTTGGCACCGCGAGGCGGTGACTTGTCGTGTGCTCTCGGGTTGCAGGCGCAGGTGTGACTTTGATGATGAAAAGGCAAAAACGTAACAATTGAAGTTTTTGTCAGGAGCAAAATGCAGCCACCTGCAAGAGGCTCCAGGAGAAGATGAAAAGCGGATGTGTAACTAGTGGGTCCTGCCATGAACTGCAAGTAAGATTAATGGAAGGGTTTTATTTTGAGCTTATTGATAAAATCTCAAAATTCCCAGTTCTGACAAGATTTCTAATGGAAATTCCTGATATCTCCTCCCCACTTCATGTTCTTCTCCCTCCCTTCTTTCTCCCACCTCTCTTTCCCACTCACATCATGTTTTTTGGAGTTATTAACATGTAAATTAAGTTCATTTATAGAAAGGAACATTTGACAAGTTGACAAGTGTTGCAYACGACAAGAGTTTGGATTGAGAGGCATCCCTGCTTCCACGATTGCTGTTATTCCCTGGGATGGAAACGCAGCAGYGGGCAGCGCTGTTCTGGGTGCTTATGCTGTAGTTAGTCCCAATTCATTTCCAAGCGCGCAGCTGAGGTACCGTGCTGGATGTGGTCCTTAGGGTCAATGTGGGGGTCTCTCCAGGTCCTCCCGAAGGCAGCAGGTGATTCGCTCTGGTGCTGCCGGGATCAGGTTTGGACCTGCATGTTGCATAGCAACCCTAAATTATCATAGGAACTCTCAAAAGAGTATTAATRCTACTCACAAATAAATACAGTTTGTCTCTCCACTGTTTATGGACTGGTTTTATGCTGTTCCCCAGCTGAGTGAGGTTTTCATCTTCCCAGGCAGAGAAATTCCAGTTACTGCCAGAAGACCGGTAGCTCTCACGCGGTGGCACAGGGGCTGTAATTAGTCTTTTCCAGAGCATATATTTCTTGCATTTCATTTTAAGGAGGACTTTATTTTAACTTGTCGCTTATTGCTCCCAACTGAGCAGGCTCTGCTCCCACTAAGGAAACAAGTTTTCTGGTACGTTTTAGGAGAGGTTGTGTTTCAAGTGTGGGTGTTTCCCACGCGGATTCCCACTCCTGGGTGGAAAGCACTTACAGCTCGTCTGTGTCTGCGGCTTCTAGGAAAAATCATGAAAGTAAGGGATGTATTGTGCCTTTTTCTCCTTCTCTTTGAAAGCTGTCAGTACTAATTTAATTAGTTGTTGCATAACTGTGGTTTATCATTTCCAAGTCTAATGTATTATAATGTTGTTTATACTGATTTGATGATTAAAGGCCTTGTCAGAGTCTTTGTTTCTTTTCAAAAAGAAAATGTATTTATCACCCTTTAACAAAAAAAAAGTGCCTTTCTTGCTATGCAAATGAGATGCACGAGATTAAGGAGGTTTATTGCACCTGAAAAGGTTTTTAGAATAATTTTCCATAGACTTAGTGTCCTGTTTATTGTCCGCAGTGCCCTTGTCCTGCTCTGCAAGCAAACTCCCTGCTGGGGCTGCCGCTCTCCTGGGCAGCACTCCTGGTCTGCCCATGCTCGCATCTCTCCCTCACCCTCTTCTCCCTCACCAGGATTTTGCCAAATCCCACTTATTTCGCAATCCCCTTGCCAAGACCACTCCATGGTAGAGGTGGACTGAAGATCCAGTTAGGTGAGTAAATGTAAGGAGGCTGCTCTGCTCCGACCAGGATGCGGTGCAACCCCCTCTGCTTTGGGGATCACTAATGCGCTGCTGTTTTGCACGCGTAGATATTGTACCTAAGTGCGACAGATAGGGGCTGCAGACTGCGTCTCAGGTCCTCAAAGCAAGCAACACGTTTCCTCCTCCCTCCTGCTGGAGCTTTCGTTCTGCTTTTCTGCAGCTGGGTGAATGACCATGTTTGTGTCTATCATCAATTCTGCAGTCTGTTATTTAAATTACAAAGCTCATTCTTTGCATCAGCGTATGCACAGCAAGTTAGCAATCTCTGCATAAAGTCCCAGCAGGCAATGATTGCCTCCTAAGGAAGGCAGCAGCAAAGGCAGCCCGCTGGATTGACAGCCACCGCGCTGAGTTTGGATACGTTCCTGGAACAGTTGTTTTTCTTTCGAAGAAAGTTGCCATTAAGGCTGTTGGGTCTGAGCACAGGTGAGCACCGTACTGGAAAATGAAGTTGCTAGTGCAACAGCAGGGGGAACCCGCCCCCCCAAAACGAAAAAAAAAGCGTCACCAGCTCGTTTAGTAAAAACACACCTCAGACCTGAACGATTAGGCTAATTCTGCTTGGATTTACAGCAATAATAACCAGCAAATGTGCTTCCAGAGGTGCCTCGTGGTGTAACGGAGGAGCAGGCCGGGATCTCCTGGGCCCTGCTGCGTTGTCCATTGCTGTTCAGTCCCGTTTGCCTCCTGGTTAGCATCGCCCCCCCCCCCCCCGAGCACCGCCTGCACCCATGGGCGAGGGTGACCCGGCCCCCGGGACGTGTCCTGCCTGGAGAGGGGGAGACGGGGGTTGGCTCGGGGGAGCATCAGCACCCTGGATGAGCTGGCAAGGGGCAGAGAAGAAAGAAAGTGTTCTTCTTTCACTGCAGCCCGCAGGGAGCAATGGACACGGCGGTGATTTGCACGGCTTGTTTAAGCCCGCCTGGGCCTGCGGAGGGAGAGGGAGGAGGCGCAGCAGGCACCGGTGAAGGCACTGGGCTGCAGCTGCGGGCTGGAGCAAACCGCTTGGAAAAGGATAACTGGGAATTAAATCCTGACAAAGCAATTGAAACTCGTCAGGCAGCAGCCGCCAGCCACCCGGGGCCGGAGGGCGGCGAGGCCGCTGCGGGCTCAGAGCCGGGCACGGCAGCCGCCAGCGAGCGGGGAGGGCTCAAACATCAAAAAAAATCAGATCACAAAAATCAAAGCAATGTTTTTTGGGGTGTATGTATGTGTATGTGTGGTTTTTTTTAATGCAATATCATTTGGCTGCTGTGAAAGTTAAACTTGCAGACCGTAGGCTCCTGCACACTCCTCCGAGCTGTTCCTGCAGGACAGGATTACAACGGTGTGTTTTAGTCTAATGAGTTTAAACACGAACAGTTATTATTTTGAAATAGATACGTGCTGGTAAGCGCTGTCAAACTTTTACAGAAATTATTAAAACACTGGGTGAAAAGGACTACGAAGGGCTGCACTCTCACCCGGGAAGCAGCACACGATGCGAATCGAGAGAGCGGCGTTTCTTTACCGCTCTGTTGACTCACAAACAGACTTGGAGCTCGTGACAGTCCTGCCGGATCCTCTCCCTCTTCACAACTCTATTTTATTTCCAAATACCACTAAAGGAATATTTTTTTTTTCCCTCAAGGTGATTGCCCAACTTCCTTCTGTTTCGCCCTCAGGAACCACCCAGGCGAGCCAATGAGCCGCAGAAGGTGTTTCGGTATCCCCTGCCCTTGGCTAATGATGGGCTGCAGATCCATCAGCAGCGAGGGAGAGGCATTTCTTTTTTCCTTGTTAAAGATCTTCATCTTTCTCTGAGGGGAATGACCTTGACTTGTCAGCGCAGCTAAACTGGGAAAGCTGTTTTGCTATTCAAACTGAATTTAGACTAGCTAAATAAATAGTAGGCGAAAGAACAAATCTTCTTCCTTAAATGAATGTAGGATATTAAGACCTGGCTTTGTAATGATTATAGTCTAATACACAGCTCTCTGAGAGGCAGTATTTTTTTTTTTTGCCTATGTCTCTAACCTTGAATGTTCCATTCATCTTTGGGGAAATGCTTCTTTTTTGCTATACATTTTGTGCACACAAAGAACAATTTAAAACTTACATTGCATGGTCAATCAGAGATACCTAACTGGCTCTTTGGAAAACATGAATTGTGCTTTTTTTTTTTTTTTTTTTTTTAATACAAACACAAAACAAGTCAGTGGCACCACATTAATCATTCAAGCCGACTGGAAAGTCTCCAAGCACTGGCTGAGTAAAAAAATAAATAAAATAAAAAGCAACAAAAAAAATCCCCCCAAAACCACTTTGATAAGAACCAACTGGGAATGAGTTTTTTTTTTTTGAGTTTCAAAAAGAACAACAAAAAAAACAATTTGAAGAATTGGCAAGAAAACAAATTGAACTATCATGGCCGGTTGTAAGGGCCATGCTTTGGCTCTGGAGAAATGGTTCATAAATATTCATTAACCTGGGGAAACATGAAAAACAGGATTAGACTTATTCATGGGAGTTCATCTTTGGGGTCAATGCTAGGGTGAGAGAGCCAAGACAGGCAAATTGCAGTTTTATAACACATTTCCTGGGACAGACACGATCTGCAGAGCTGCAGTCTTCTCTTAAAAAAAAAAAAAAAAAACTAACAAAAAAATTTCTTTACATGGCACAAAGACCATCTTTCAGCCAAGGCCTGCCTGAAGGGCAATGCAAACGCCGTGCTGTCCCCAAGCCCCTCTCCCCGTGCTGCGTGGCCTCGTCTGTGCTCACCCCTGGGGACGCGGGAAGGTCTCTGTGGCCCTGCCACGGTGGGAGTTTAGACCCCTGCTGTCAGGGGACCCTTAGCACCATCTGGCCTTGTGTAGAGGTGGGAGTTGTACTGCAGGGAAATGTCCTACAGCTTGTAAGCTGGCAGGGTTAGTAGTCAAGTCTTTCCACACAAAGTCGGTGCACGGCAGAGAGCTAATGAGCTCACAGGCACGTGTGATGGAAAAAAGCCACGGTCCTTCCAGAAACCATCCCCAGCTGACCGGGCAAAAGGAAAGGATGGAGACCTCCGGCCAGATGGCCAGGAGCATGAAGATGTCACCCACCCAGTAGAGGAGGAGATGAACAGGAGGGAGTCTTCAGGAAACAGAGCCAGGTCCAGGTGATAACTCAATATTGCAGGACTTGGCGTCATTGCCTTCCTCTGCTGCTAGGGGAGAAGTGTCTGTTCCTCTGTTTCTTCTGGCATCCTTGTGTTGTCTAGTGAGAAGGCGATGCTGGGAGACAGCGCTGCCAAATGCATGTGTGATTTCATCACGTGCCTGGTCTCCACTGTCAGTATGGATTTCTAGGTGCTGCTGTGAGACACATGGTGGCATTGTGGCAGATTTGTGCTAGCTGCGACTGACCCATACGCTCATAGTAAAGCAAAAGTACAGCATGAGCTGATGCATCATGCCTTAGAAAATCTAGTAGACTTGTGACGGAACAAACTGAAATATCACATCTCCACTTATCCAGCCTCTGAGTGATCAGTCTAAGTTGGTCTTGCTCTAATGCCACTGAGTGGAGAAATGATTTTAGTGACTATGTTGGCCCTTAGTTCAGGACAGATGCACCACTGGTGATTGCTGCACTTGCACAGAGGGACATGATCCCCAAAATACAGCAGCCGCCCAAGCTGACTTAGACTCACTGCCACCATAGGAGTCTGCTGGGACTGACAAACCACATACACCTTGCAAAGTGTGTGTGGGGAAGGGTGTCCCAAGAGTCTTGCCAGAAATGTCCCAGGTTTTATAAACAAATCTGTCTAGGCTGAAGCTGAATTGAGGAAAAATAATAGTTATAAATATTGTCTGTTTTGCTATAAGCAACAAAACCATAGAAGTAAATCAGTTAGTCTGCGGTATCCAACCATTAAATATCAGCTTTCTGCAGCTCCAATGGGCAACACTTGCCTCGTGGAGATCAGGACATTGCAAGATTGCCCTGCACTTTGGTCCCATCTATGTCTGTAGAAACATTCTTCCACCTTCTCCGTTACTGTGCTCATCTTTGGTGCTTTTGAATAAGCCAAAGTAATTCTTAGCAGAAGCAGCAGAGGCTGGGGGAAATCTGGCTTTCTCTGCCTGAGTCTTTTGTGCACCATTTTCTGTTTGCTGATAATTCTCTTGAATAAGCTGAGTCCTGGAAAATGAAGGGGACTTTGTAGTTACTTGAGCTCCCGCGTTCTCCCTGGGTTGTTTTCCTCCATGCCAATTGGGTTGCAAAGCCATAACCACAGTGATTTAACGCTCGCGCTCTGGAGCAAGGGATTCCCAGCTGCCCAGGGCGGATGGCAGTGACAGAGGCCGAGTGTGGTTACGTGGCACGGCAGAGGCTGTGGCACGGTGTGTGCTACGGCATGGCTTTTCTCCATTTCCATTGGCACCCATGATGTGTTGAGGATAACTTGCTGCAAAGGGTAACCTCCTTGCAGATGGGGAGCTGCTGGCTCTGAACGGCACAGTGCTGCCTTCCTCGCCTCCTGCGCGCGAGGGTGTTTCAGCCACAAGCAGCAGGTTTGGGGGCTCCTTCCCTCTCCGCTCCGCACTGGCTCAAGCCTCTTGCTGTTTCCTTTTCCCTTCCTTGCATTGCTGCTTCTGCTAGCCCTCGATCACCAGCAGCCAGGGCCAGGCGAGCTGTCTACATTTTAACTTAGAGTGGCATCTTTTCTCCTGGCAACAGGCTGCCTTGCTTTCTTCCTCCCTTCTTCAATAAGAAGTGACAAGTGCTCCTCGGCAGAGCGGCGCAGGCAAAGGAGCTGCTCAAAGAGAGCCTGACAGCAAGTTGTGCGCTCGCTACAAGCCGTGTTATCACAGGACCAATTAAATAGAGTTCACATCCTTCCCGTCTCTCTCTCTCTCTCCCTCACACGACAGTGCTTTACACCCTTTCCGATGATATCATAGCTTATCTCATCACGGCTCCTCCGAATAAGCAGCAGTGGGGTTTCGCACCGTCTCAGAGGGATTTTTGCCGTTCTGCCAGGACATCCGAAACGTGATATGATACAGCTGAGAGTCGCACCGCTGGGTTTAGCTTCACAGTCTGTCCCTCTGCGCTCTGCAAATAGCTAGATCGGTGTATAAGGAGCTTTTCTAGCAGCTGGAGGATGCACAGATGTGCTGTTCTCACACTGCTTCAGGCAGTCGCAGGCGCTCTTTGGAGGAAGGATTGTATCTCACCAAATGCTAGTGCTAAGCAATGCTGCAAATCAATGATGTCTTTAATTCTCCTCCAAATTCCCGAGAGCCAGGGAGCTTAGCTTTCACCTAGCTTCATCTTCAGCAGTCTTCCTCAGCCTTGGTGGCAGCTCTTAACCCATATCGGAGCGCCGAGTATTTCTAGGTCCGTAATGGAGGCGCCTCCGTTGAAACTGCTACTGGTTGCAAGTTGATAGCAAGTGTTGGCGCTACCCAGCGTAGCCTCTGCTCTCAAAGTATTTTCTTAAAAAGATATAGCAATTTTGAGTTCAAAAGGAGTCACTAAGTCTTCCAATCTATCTGGCCTGCTTTGTATCATGGGCTTCTTCAGTTTGGCCTGTTTTCCTGGAGATGATCCCAGTACTATGCACTAGGCTTCAGCGTGTTTCCAGGAATGCAGTGAGGCCATTAGGAAATAGGGAACCTTGTTGTGCTGTTTTTCTTCTTTGTATCTGTGGTTTGCTTCAATGAATTCTCACCTTCCCTGTTAAAAATTTCTTTGTTTTTACTCTAATTTGAATGACTCTGGCTTCAGCTAACAGCTATATATTGGTAAGAGAATTAGAAGTTTAGAAAACTACTTTGCAAGGATGCTCTTTCCGCTGCTGTGCTAATGAAACTAAAATACTGTTCATTGCAGTGGTCTCTGTAAGATGGCTTGACTTTTACATTGCATAATTAGTTTCTGGATGATTATCTATTAATATTTTCATGCTTGAGTCTATGCCAATATCTGCTTTTGGCCAAGGTCTCTTTCAGCTGTCTTACCTTGCACATTTGGACTAAGCTGCTGAAGAAAACCCTTCTTTTGCTGAAGTCAGGGCGACTGCATTTGCTAAGCAGACTAAGGTAGCAGTTTGGTAACTTCGATAATTAGTGATTCATTTCTAGAACTCTGCTTTATAAAGCACATAAATGTGAACTAACCTTTAGGAATCTTCTGCAGCTCTGACACCTAATATCATACCACACTTCACAACAGGAAAGAGAATGTATAATTTATGAGCTAGTGAAGTATCTTTAATTAAAGCAGTATTTTCTAAATTTTGACTTAATTTAATTTTAATCTCACAGAAAGAAGCAATCTGAGTCCAGCCAAGGTTTTCCTTAAATACCATCCTTGTTATCTGGGAGGCTTTGAATCAAGTAAGATAGATGATTTTAATTTCCATGTTCGCAGTGTAACACTTGGGGTCAATGTTTGCATACTTATCATAGGCAGTTTACAATTGACAACCGCTGTAATTGTTCAACTTCTCCTTGGTGGAGACCTGATTGACTATTATGCACTGTATTTATTATGTCTCACACTAAAATATAGGTGATTGATTATTCCATTATTCTATTGACCAAGGCTGTAACAAGGTGTGACAAATATATGCCACTACAGTCCACAACCAACTGAGGAAGGTAGTTCAGTCAAGTTGGAGACTTTTAATGCACGTGACTCTTCGGGAAGCTTTAGCAAACTTTCAGAACATTGTATTTAAAAGACTTTATCTGAATGAATGTACCTCATTTCTGCTAGGCACTTTCTAAGCATGAAAAAAGATAACAGGCCCTCATCTGAAAAGCTTAGAATATGATTGAAAGGACACTGGAGCCAAAGAAAATTCTTCCAATGACTTATTGGACTTTGGCAGGGTCCTAAGGGTAATCTCTCTGTTTACTTCACTGGGAGTTGTGTCAGATCCCGAAAAAAAAAAATCGCCATTTGTTAACAACATTAAAATGTGCAGGAAAAGTGCCTTCCATCACTGATGTAGCACATTAATGTGAATTATGTGCACATATCAGGGGGACTTACAGTTGGAAAGAGAAAAATCCTGTATTTTGAAGCTCTTTATCTGCAGCTTGGTATTTGAAATGCATAATTTAATTATCTTTAAACTCCTTTGTTCCCCCTTAAAATAAATCATGTTTAATTTTCCTTTTAAATATCATGCACTGATGGACACAGCACTGGGGATCATGGTAACAAAATGGTGTTGAACTAGTTACTGGAAATTAGTAGTAATAAACAATGCATTTGCTACCAGTCTGTCATATTAATTATTCTTCAGAATGTGTCAGTGCTTTTCATTTGTATTTAACATTGCCTGAGCTTACTGCCAATTAAATACAATGTTGTTATCAAATCAACTCACACGTGATTACACTGGATTAATGTGGTTATTTTCTTTGATCCAGCATAATTAAAAATCACAGTTATGATTTTAAACAAGTGTAAAAATGTAATCAGTTTGCATATGCAGCTGTCTTTTTCTTCTAATTTACTTTAATAACATTTGTCTCCAAATAGCAGAACTGCCACAGTCCCGAGCCCTGTTTAGCAGCTCAGAGGAGAAAGAACCATTTTGCATTTTGTAAGAAACCCGGCAGGTCCCAAGCGAACAGCCAGGCTCCTGCCCCGAAAACGTCCGGTTTGCCCAACCCCGGCTGGCCAGGCTCCAGCTCTTCCCCATACGGGAGCTCTTGGTTTTGGGGCCTGCCTCCCAGCCGGGATAAGGAAAGGGTGAAATACCGCAGCCCAAACCAGAAGGACGTTGTTACCCGTCGCTGCCCTCTTCTCCGCTGCTGACAGCCGGGACCAGGCAGCAGAAGCTCTGGAGGAAGCTGCTCTTCTGCTGGAGCAGATAGAAGTAATTAATCAAATCACTGCAGCACAGAGAGCAGCGCTGGCCTGTCTCCCGCCAGGCAGCACATGACTCGCTGCAAAACAACGTTGGTAGAGGGGCTTTTTCCCCCCTCCCCTTCCATTTTCAGCAGGGAAATAATGGGCTGAACTTTTCCAAAGGCCGCCGAGGATCTTGTTTGGGAATTGAGCCTCCCAGGTCCCCCAATGCCACTGAGAAGGTCTCCATCTGAATAAATGCCATCGGCTGTCACCCCAGAAGGGTTGGGGACCCGAAGCGGTGCTGCCCCTTGAAGATGCTGAGACTGGCCGAGCTTAGGAGCAGCAAAGCGGCTGTGGCTCACCAACCCGACTGACCCGGTAACGAACATCTGACCTGCTCGAAGCCCTCCAGAAAGCTGCTACACAGCAAGCACCATCAGCAGCCCTGCCTGAAAAATGCAAATTATGGCACATTTTATTACTTCTCTTAGGTACTTGCTTAGGGATATGTTTTTCCCCACCTAGGTGTTATCTGCATGCTGCTCTCCTCCCTCCGTTCGGCAGCGGTGGGAAGGAGGAAGGTGCCGTATGGCAGTATTTACACCACGCGCAGCCCAAGCAGTGCCGGACGCTGCAGGAATTAGGCAGCCCCGGGCATCGGCCCCCTCTGCCCGCCCAACCCCTCGTGCCCCCTTGGCTGCACTGGCYGTGGGGTAGCGCGCGGCGCGGGGATCGCCCCCGACCATCCCAGCAAGCCTCTCCGGCTGGCAGAGCCTTTTCCTGACATGCAGAAGCAAACGGCAAAGCGCCCGCCTGCCTTCGGCATCGCTTCCACTCGGGYGAGGAGCGGCGAGCGCCGCGTTTGCGGGAAGCCGGCTCCTTCGCCCRCTGCTGCGCTAGAGGCCGGCGCGAGGGTCTCTCGCCTTAGGGGAGGCAGAGCTCGCCTGTCCCACCGTGCGCCCGTCCTTGCCAGGCCCAAAAGCAGAAACAACTAAGCCAAGAATTAAGTTTCGATGAGCGGAAGTTAGTGAAACATGCGCCACCCCTCGCTGGCGCTTCGTTAAGCGGCGCGCGGCTTTCTGCTGAGGCAGGGCTCTTCTGTGCACATAATAAGTAATGTTCCAATGAGATGAAACCTCAGGCGCCTGATTCAGCTGATATTTCTGGCAAATTGTTGACCTATTGCAGAATTTTTCTAGTCTTGGTAGAGTGGTTCTAACAGCGACAGATTTGTCATGCTGTTTGTAACAAATATGCAGCTTTTATAACTCTGAAAGTTATAATATCTTGAAGCGCCCCGGCTAATAAKTGGCTTTGCATTCTGCAGTAGCGCTCTGTGTTTACAGGCAAGGAAAAGAATTAATTAAATAGCAATTAATAGGATTTAATAGACATTGTGCTACCTTGTGTCAGCGAATAACTCATAGGGACGATTTTAATTTCACCTGACATATGTATATTAATGATTTCTCTCCTGAGCTGGAAACGGGATCGTGCTGCTGCGCTGCAGTCTGGGAGAAGGGCAGCCTGGCTAATGCAAGCTGGCTGTGGGGACAGGTTCAATGGAGCTGTTTGCCCATCGGAAAACAGGTAAAGGGGGAAGCAGCAAAATGGTCCTTTGCTTTGCTCATCTCGGAACGGATGCAGAAACATCCTCCGTGCCTGCCTTTGACGCAGCGGGCTTGATGGAGAAAACAGCACTCTTTTGGAGCTGTTCTCCACCCTGTACGGAAACACGGGCAAAATTTTAGTCCAGTTTTGGATCTGCTGTAATCCGGAGGGATTTTAGGCAATGGAGAAAGTGGCTGTGAGTTTCTGTGGCACTAACCAAACATGAGGGCATTGCCCAGGTCAGTTCAAAGAGGGGACATGTCAAACGGAATGACAAAACCAAAAGCTGGCTTGGGCTTCATCACTTATTAAAACCAGCGAGAGGATGCAATCGACCCCCCTGCTCCGAGAGCTGCTAAATGACTGCTATCGGCAGCGAGAGGCAGCCTGGAGGGACCCGTCATATTGATGCTTCTCTGACAAGGGTCAGAGATCAGACAAATTACTGCCACGCTGTAAGTCCACGTCATCTTTCAATATCCTGTGACCTCGAATTTAGTGTCAGACTAACGCTTTTCACCAAAGTGTTCGTTTAAGGTGAATCTCAGCCTGGTATCACAGAATGGCTGAGGTTGGAAGGGACCTCTGGAGACCACCTAGTCCAACCCCTAGGTATAAGGAGGCGGTAGGAGCCCGTAAAGACACATCATCTTTGAGCTTTTCCCTCTCGGTGAGATCAGATGGCTTGTGATCGCGCCCCGAAGCTTAGGTAGGGCAAGGCTCGCTTCTGGCTGCCGGGGTTGGATTTCACATGCAGCTAACACCGCATGGGCGAGGATGTTTGCAGACAGATTAGGTCTTGGGAATTGCTAATGAAACCAGCTGCTTCGTCAGCAAACTCTCCAGGGTCCCCCACTGTCTGTGTAATTAAAACGGGGACCGTACGGGTGTGAAGTTAGCTCTGTATGCACAACGTAGCTGTCCCAAGGTAAGCCGTCACATCTGCTCTCTGCAAAACCCGAAGCGCAGGATATCATTAAGCGAGTGAGAAATTGCTTGAAGAGACGGCACCGCTGCCCGCGAGCAGCCCAGGGCCGCTCCGGCTGCAGCAGCCCAGGGAGTCTAACCGGCGAGAATGAGAGGCGGCGTAAGAGCGGGCTGGGAATTAAATATGCTCGCAGGTTTGGCTCCCCCCTCTCCACGTGCTGTCACTTGAGGAAAAGAAGAAATTTCAGTCTCTAAATGGCACCACGTCGCCATTTCACATTGATGTTCGCAAGGACAGCCCAACTGCCTGCAAAGCGTCTGCCACCTGACGAAAATCAGAAGAAAAAGTCCAGGCTCCTGAACAGCCTCATCGCTCGTAAACAAGCTGTCACTTAACCCGTGCCAGCGCTCCTCCTCCGGCTGGAGTCGAAGGTGGTGCAACGGGCTTGAAACGGCTGCCTCGACACTGCTGAGGTGGAGACGGGTTGGGAGAGCTGCTAATGGTTTGAGATAGAGAAGATGTGGGGGGAAAAAACAACCCTCAAAATCCCTGGAGATTTAGTGATGTGCCTGGAAGTGTTTCACGCTGGGGAGCGAGAGAGGCCCCCCCAAAAGGAGGGTGCGTTTGCAACCTCAGCCAAGCACGACATCACCCAGGCTCCCCCCTGCCTGTTTTTTTTAATGTCACTTTGCCTGTCAGCCTCGGGCTGGGGTTGATGTTCACTTCCTCACGTCGTTCAGCAGGATCCCGCGGTCGGAGAAAGCGAGAAATGCCACGGAGTGACAGGCGCTGCCTTTCCGTGCGTGCGAGACAACCTGGCGCCCCGAGGATGCGTCCGGGCTCCCATCAGAGCTGAGCCGAGCCGAGCCGCCGGCGGATTTAAAAGCAAAATTCACCCCCCTTGCAAACCAGGCGCTCCGCGCTCCGGCAGTTATTCCGGAGTAAAGGCTAGCGGCTCTTAACGACAGCCCCAAAATGACACTTTTGCAAATTATCAGCGACGGGCAAGCCAAAGATTCGCCCCAAGCTTTCGTCCGRGTGCCCACGAGGGAGGGACGGCCCCGGCAGCCCCTTGGCACCTCGCAGGCGCCGGGAGCCTGGAAGCGCCGCACCGCCGCTCAGAAAGCCGCGCCGGGGATTGCTGCGGGCGCCCGGAGGCTGGCGGCGGTGCCCGTCGCAGCAGGGGCTCGAGCGCTCGCGCCTGACCACATCGACAAGCGGGTCCGCGCGTTGCATGGATGAACGCGTGCAGCGCTCTCAGCGGTGGGATTATTCCTCCTCTCCCACAATTTCGGCATCCTGGGGTGACCGAGTGCTGCTTTTCCACGCTAAGCATTTGCGCTAGCCTTGCCTCAGAAATCCCCCACCGGAGCAGCTGCTTTTTCTGATGTCCCTAGAGAGGAATATGAGTGTGCGGGCATGTGCATCTCTCTCTCTCACGCACACACATTTATGTGAACACCAATATATTTTATGCATACACACACGCATACGCGCACACATCTCTATGTATATATTCAGGTGTCGAGCATCTTTACAGGATATTAGCTGCCTCTTTTCAAATTTGTATCTGCCAGGCAATAAGCAAGTATTATTAAAAGAGGTCTGCTTAAATGAAAGCTGTTGGAGAACAGAGTTTTCATTACAAGTCTGCCAAATTATTTTCGAGAGCTCGTCGCTTTACCTCGGGCCTACCCAGGGGCTGGAATTCAAATGCTGTCAGCTTGTATCTGTGTTTCTACTTGTTTATTTATTCATTCATATACACAAACACACACACGTACATAAACGTATAGGTATATATATGTGGGTGCATATAAACATATACATATATATATGCATCGTGCTGCCCTCATGGTCCCTTGCATCCAGCAAAACGCAGCTAAATGCCTGTAATATCTTGATTTGAGCTCGTGCCTGATCATTTGTGTTTGCTTCTCTTTCCCTTCATGCCACACTACCGGGAAAAGATGGGATTTCCTTTTGCTTTTTCTTTTTTAAGGAGATGGGTCCATGCTTATTTTGGTACATTTTGCTTCAAGCTTGGACAACTTTTTTTTCCACTCTGCCACCTATCTCAGCCTTTCCAGGCAGCCGTCTTCATGGAGACCCAGTAGACGTGAAGTTTGCAGTGTGCTGACGCTTATCACGTGGGAGACACACACACACACACACACACACACACACACACACACACACACACACACACACTCTGCTCCCTCTCCTGCAGCTGTTTGTTTTCCTCTCCTGTCTCACTGATCACAAAACTCACTGCAAAGGGAGCGGATAAATCCAGCGCAGGGACACGGCCCTGCTCCAAGGACCCACCTGCTCTGGGGCCTCGGCAGGGGAGCTGGGGGGACTGCAAGGGATGCTTTGCCTTTGACCTCCTGGATTTGACCAGAAACCCTCTGTTTAGTGTTCGCAGCCCAGATATACATTGGTGACTGTCTGCTCATGAACTTCTTTTAAATTTTTTTTGGCTCATGAACTCAAAGCCAGTCTAAGGCAGGAGCTTGGCACCTTCCTTGCGGGTTAGCAGGTTTGGGGCGGGGGTCTCGTGGGTGCTGTCTGCATTCGCAGAGTCCACTGTGGAGATATCTGTCTAGCCAGATGGGGAGGAGACTTGAGCCTAAGGGCAATACCTGGAAAACTCAGTTTATCTATCTGAGGCACAAACATCTGTGCAGAGTTAAGGCAGTGTGAAGTTTCTGCCTGCATGCAGTTATGTAAAGGTGGTGTGTTGATTTTTCTCCCTGTGAAGAGTTTCTTTTTGGCCATTCTTTGTACATCTCTGGCTCAAAATTTCTAAAGAGCTTGATCACCCAAGGAGCTGCACAGCTCAGCCATCTGCGTGGTCACAAGGCGAGCAGGCAGGGACACACCACCTGCTTCAAATTTGGAAATGGCATCTTGGTTTAAGGGGAAGAAACTTGCAGGAAGGAGCTGGAGACCTAATTGAATGAAAAATATCTTCTTAGAAAGTATACCAAGAATTAGCAGAATCTAAAAGGAATGAAAAAAGAAGCCTTAGCAACAAAGAAAGCTACATATAACAGGTCAGGAACTGAAGGGACAGAGTGAGAACTGCCGAAAAGCATGCTTAGGTAGAGTTTGCAAAGACTATTAAAACACGTAGATTCAGCTACGTCCTTAGAGCAGAGAAAGACCAAGGAAAAAAGACTAGAGAGCTGCTGGCCTTATAGCACAGGGAAGATGCATATGGGCAAGACTAACATTATGTGCCCTCTTCCTCAAAGCAGGAGAAATGCCTGGCTTTTCAGTGAGGAGGAAGATTTAGAGCATGGGCCAAAGGCAGCACAGGGAAGGAAGGCAGAAATGCAAATTAAGACCTGCAAAAGGGAATCCAAAATCTGACAGCCCACACTGAGTTCAGTATTTGGGTCCCAGGCAGCCAGCGGGAACTTTCGATGGGAGGTTTGTTAGGCACCTAAATAGTGGGTTTGGGTGCCCAACAGCAGAGATTGCGTGATTTCTGTCCTGTCATTTTGGCAGATCTGACATACGGACTTACAGGCGAATGCTTAGCAAGTGTCTCAAGTCAGCGGTGAGACCGTGCAAGTGGATAGTAGCAATGTAGTGCATTCAATCAAGAAGGGCTTGATAGGTGAACAGGGTCCACTAATCAGAGCTTGGYGGCATGCAAAGCTTCAAGAGACATTTTTCTGATAGAAAGACCAAATACAAAGACATGAAGGCAAATGGGATGAAATGCAATGTGATTTACCAACAAAGATTAACCTGAAATCCTTAGCTGATCTTGCAGATAAAGGAAATGCAACAGTTCTCCTCTTCCAGGATTTCAGTGAATCCCCTGTCATAATCCTCTGAATATCTAACATTATAAGCCATGCTGKAGAAGATGGGGATTAATAAAATACCTCTAAAATGGGTGAGGAACTGGCTAAAAGGGGCYGGGGATGGTGAAAGGGGAAGTGTGGAGAGGGTTTTTTTTTAAGGACTTATCTCATGCTTACTTTGATCTTTGTCTTCCTTGAGTATTTTGGCAGGTGAACAGGGGAATCTGCTGATGGTAGCTGATGATGAGGACAACACAAAGTCATGAGAAGGATCAGGTCATTTTACAGAAAGGACTTGAAGACCATGAGCACACAGGGGAGGGAAACCAGCTAGTACAACGTGGTTTCTGACAACGGTAGGGAGGATCTGATCCTCCCCCCAACCCTAGGCACAGCCAAGAGGGAGCATGTTCACATGGCTACCTGCATCCGTGCACCCAGGCGCTCAACTGCCAAATGTTTGGCCTGGCCCTTCTTCTGGAGGCAACCTGAGGTGCCTACTAGATGCCGTTAGCTGCCCAAAGCTAAGATATAATTGAGCAGTTCCAGGACTGTCCATTAGCAGACGCTAACTGCATGCAAGCTGGGCACCTCCTTGTGATACAAACACATCTGGGTTCCCGATCCCGACGGGGAAATGCTGTATTTCAGGATATAGGAGGGTGCATACAGGAGACCAAACCGGTCTATAGCAATGTTCCTGCCTGGAGATCTTTTGGTGCTGGTGGTGTCCCCCCTCGCTCAGGACCAGGTTCAGCAGCCACCAGGGAAATCCGGGACAACAGGCACTTTGGGTTTTATTGCTATACTTCTCCTTCTGTGTCACCCATCTCTCCGCATGTCTGATTTYTGACTAACGTAAATATCTGCCCCCTTCTTTAGCACAATGAAAACTAATTCCTTAATATGTATTATTTTCTACTGTATCTCCATTTCCCTGCTATCAGTCTTAAGAGTGCCAGCAATTCCTATTGACGCTTGTCTGCTGTGTGTATATAATTAGAACAGTCGGCTCAGGTAATTACTTTTAACTTCCCTCAGCTCCTTCCTCTGCTTTGCACTAGTCTGCGTTGTTGGGGCTTTTCTTCATTTGAGGCTCTTTGGCGGAAGGTTTCAAAGCAGGGTGCATGGCTTTTAACTCCCTGCCTCCCACTGAATTGGAGGCCACCAGCTGCTAAACCCTCTAAAACCTCCAGTTTGCTAAAAACTCCTGCGCAGTGGACTCTCTCACGCTCTCCTTCTTATCCATGGGGCTATAAATGGAACGTCGCAAATGATATTGCTGAAAGCAAATTGCCTGCTTGTCAAAATTGCCCGACCAGTTTCACGCCCCAGGGCTGCCAAGCGGCGCAGCACTGCCAGGCCTGAGCCGAGCTCTCCCGACACCGCCAGCGCGCCTGCTCCTGACCCCCCTTCCCCGGGAAGGACCATGCGGGAGCCAGAGCCAGCCATTCCCTTGCTGACACCTCCAACCCACATGGACATCCGTGGCCATCCGCGAGGCGGACAGCTCTGCCCAACGCCTCCTCAGCTGGCCCCGAATGACACGCGGTCATTTTCTCTCCATAACACACAATTTAAGCCATTCTTTATTCACAGAAGTAACTGCGACCAGGGAAACAAAACCACCGCAATACCCCCAGGAAGCAATGCCATCGAGCTGAAGCTCTGCGCACACGAGCTGGCCACGTGCAGCGATCCTCATTACAGCCGCACGGGAAAGGGAAACACCGAGCGGTTCAGGGAACCACGCGAAGACACAGTGCGAATCTGTGTCAGCGAGCTGGGACGTTCCCGGTCTCCAGTCCCATTCAGCCATCATGTCACAGTTTGTCTTGAAAGATTTCCTTTCACACATAAGTATCTGCTTAATTACAGCTATTGCAGAGACAGTTAATAGCTGATGAACATGCCAGTGTATTTTAATTGAATATATCGAGCGTGCTGAACAAAACCACAGCTCCCGACCTTTCCCGTAAGGGAAATGTTAGGACAATCCATTCTGCGTTCAGAGCCCACGGAAAGCATGGAGGGGATCACCCAGTACTGCTAATGGGAGTCACCCACGGAAATCCCTTCGGTGTCAGCAAGATAACAGTCCGCTTGGTGTCCAACTATTTTCATTTCATACAGACATTGTTCACGCTGGAGGGGAAAAAGTGGGAGCAGCCACCTGGCTAAAACCCGGTGCTCCAGGTTACGCTTTCCCCTGGCCCCTCCAGCCTCCGGCAGCCTGCAGTCGCACTTTGTTACCGCGCTGAAGGGCTTGGGTGATTTAACGCCGGAGGCTATAGTTTGTCATTGCAATGGGACAGAGCTGTGAACCGAGCACCCCCTCCTGCCCTCCAGGATCACTAAAGGACAAAGGCAGATTTATTCCGGATGCCGGGAATCCCTGGCCCTTCGCCCGCCTGGGCATAGACRCTCCAGGGATGCGAGACCCCAGCCTCCTCCTGCCCTCTCCCCTGGCCTCCCAAATTAAAAAAGGCACTTAAGCCCTTGCTTAAGTCTTTATTGATTTCTAACAAGCCTGAGTTTGTGATTAAAGTTTTCTTGTGCTTAGGTACTTTCCTGCATCGGTGTTTGGGCCCTTACTCCAGCAAAAACTCCCATTGATTTGTGCTGGAGCACGGGCTGAGGAAGGCCCCGGGGGAAAGGCTATATATTTGTAGCACAGTGCTCTTTAGACACATGACAATTGCAGAGCAATTTTGTAACATTAAAACAGCATTACTAGTGTGTCTTTAACTGGCCATAAATAGAAACCTTGACTTGTCTATAGTGGTTTGATATTCCAAGCTAGGCAGGAACATTCAGTCCTGGCTTGCAATCCATTTTATCACCAAAAAGAAATTTTGTAGGTTAGATAAGTCAAGAGCTTACTCTTGCAAAACTTCAGCCTGTGTCTCTGAGCTGCTGGTGAGGCTGCATCTGGTATTCAAGTGCAGGAGGAAGAGGGAAGGCTCTTTTAAAGGCTCATTAGAAATGGCAAAAAGATACAAAAAGACCAACACCATTTTACACTTGTAAAATACCCCTAGCAGATTCATATTTTTAATCTTCAGTACAAAAGCACCGTAACTACAGCAAGGCATTAGTTTCCGATGACTAGCTACCTTTTTTTCTATAGCCTCTGGCATTAAAGCTCTCAGTGAAAAGACACTTTAGAGCTAGTTCAGGCAGTTCATTTTCTGTCAATCAACTCTCAGGCTGGAAGTATAAAGGCAGTAACATGACAAGATTTCTATTTTAATATCTTTACTCTTGATAAGATAATCCTAGAGGAACGGTGGTGATCAAATATTTACAGGCAGCGCTCACTGGCACAGYCTGTTGTAAAATTAAATACACAAAATTATGTGGGGATAATGTTAATGTTGTGATATGAGGACAAAAGGCAGCACATTTGAAATGAAGGTTGACTCTTCTTAATATATTCTCCTCTGTGGCAAGGACTGGCGCTGCCTGTGCTAAGAACAGAAGAGCAGCTTTCATTTCACATTTGGTGACCTTTTCCAGCTTTTCAATAGCCTGTTTGTTATTTAAACGTATTTGAGTACTTAATGCTTTTGCTTTTTAAGTATGTATTTGTGTGTGTGTGTCTGTGTGCGCATGTGTATGTCTTTTTGAAACGTACCAAATCAACATTAAAAACCTACAAAGATGCAAGTGCCCTAAAACAGACAGAAGTGCCCCCRTTCCTGGTTTTAGACCATGAGACTTAGTGCAAACACTCACAGAGAAACCTCTGAAAAGTGGATATTTTTTCCCTTTTCTCTGTGCTGGGGCCTCTGGCCCRTGGAAGTGGGACATGCAGCACCTAGTTGGCCCGTCCCTGCCCAAAGTGGCCGTGGAGGAGCYGGGCTCCGGCGGGGGCTCACACGTCGCTGCATGCCGAGGCCCCCCTCCACGGCCGTTATTTAATGCCRTTGTGCCGAGACTCAGCCGGAGCCCTGGAAAAATGAAGCGCTGATTTAGGCTGAAAGGCCAGCGCTAGCTAATATGGGAAATTACTCTAGCAATCATCACTCTTTTCCTGTCACTATGGTGACAAAAAATGACAAAAGCCTGAGCAGAAAGAGATGGGGTGACATAAGTAAGCAGGGCCAGAGGCAACGTTCAGTAGCTGCAGACAGGTCGGGAGCTCAGCAAAGCCAGGGATGGAGCAGGAGCCTCCAGAAACTGGGCTGCCCGACCTCTCTCGCTGCCCGACGGGGCTGTATCATGTGTGTATGGGGTTGTATCATGTGTGTGTTTGTAAGGGTCTGCAGAGTCACACAAGTAACACTCAAGCCCACGTTATASCAAGCACTCCGGAGCGATCCATGCAGCTATCACAGGCATAAAAAAATCCTAGTTGAAGAAGGCTTTCATCCCAATGCACTAAGCATTTACTTTCACACCTCCTTCCTCGATAGCGTTTGGCAATTTGCTGCCTGCCTGAAGGACAGGGCCAGCCACCAGCCTGGCTGGCCCCCGGCCCCAGCCGTATCATTAGGGGATGCACGGAGAAGTCCTCTCTTCCAGCCATAGTAATGACAACCCATGATGGAGAAACACACGCCAAAAGGAGGGGGCTCAAAGAACCGGAGGACACGTCTTTCAGCCAGGCACGAGAGGAACACCCTTCGCCAGCATCTGCAGTCAAAAATATGACCGTGACTCCTTGCTGCTTTACCCCTCGTCTCAGTGACGTGGCTGGCCGTGTTTAGCCTGAGGCCCTTCCCAGCACTTACCTCCTCCCCAAGTCCTCGTCCTCCTCCCAGATCCATCCCCCCAGGAGTCCCAGCACCACCTTACCCCACGGATAACTTTGCCCATGGAAAGCTGTAGCAAACAACTGGGTACTCTTACTCAGAGTGCACTCTTCCTCTTTTTTGCTCTTCTCTAGAGAAAAAGACATTTCGCATAAAAAAGACGAACAGAAACATCATTACCGGCATGCCACTCAGTTCCTAGACACCCTGCCCCAGCCCTGGTTCCCCTCCCATGAGCTTTCCCAAACACCTCTCCCGCTTACTGGCACCACCGGACTGCTGGCCCAGCACCTCAGAAGCAGTGCAAGCCCCAGGGCTGCGGTTCCTGGGCACCCCAARCCCTGACTGCACGGCTCTGGCTGACCGGAGATCCCCAGGCATGCTCCTGACGGGTGCCTGTCAGGCGCCCAGGTGGCTAGCCTTATGCTTGCCAGCTCCCAGGCTCCTAAATAGCAGGTTCTTGTGTTTTTGAGCTGCCCCAGGGTGGATAAATTGGAGAAATTCCATATAAGAAACTGGGCAATGTCAGAGTAGAGTGAAGGTCCAAGGACACCTTGCCCAGGAGTCCCAATTTGAAAAGGTCACAGCAGCTTGAAGCTAGATCTCCAGTGAAACCACCTGAAACTGAATGCATTGAGGAGCTACTTACAGAGTTGAGCAGCCAGGCCAGCAGAGAGCAAATTTCAAGATCCCATAACTTTGCCGTAAGTGTGATTTTTTTTTTCTTCTTCTGGAGTCAGCCTCTAAAAAAATGGGGATGGGAGAGGAAAGGGAGAAAGAGCAGAACAGGGTGGTGGAGTGAGCAGTGGAGAAAATCTTCATCCTGAAATGCAAAGCCAAAAAGCCCCCCTGCCCCTTCAAATCTTTTTTCTCTTTCTTTCTTTCTTCCAGGAAGAGAAATTRTATTTTCCAGCCAGCTCTATTCAGGATGATTGTGTGGAGCTCTGCTAATGGGCTATGCCAAGCTGTGGTCACCCTACGGAGCTATTGGCAGGAGACGTGGCAAGTTGGAGAAGACTACAAGGGAACTCGGCATGATATTTTTTGATGAGCTGATTATTCAGAAATTTCACAAGAGCTGAAATACATCACTCTGTTCTGAAACTCAGTCCTGCCAACACTCAGGACAGCTTACATGAGCAGGAGCATTTTCTCCTTCACAGTGCTGCTGGCTTGTGCGCTAGGAACCAGATGCAGCAATCGGACAAGGCGTTTCAACAGCCATCGACCGCAGTGACAGCAAAGATAGGGAGTGGATAGGAGGGCACAGGGAGCTGAGACAGAAATGATTTAGGTACCTTCATGGTTGTCACTGTGTGTGTATTTGGGCTTAAAAGTTTTTCACTGGCTCCTTGGGTGCTGGAGCACYGTGATTTTTATTGTTTTGCAGGTAGGGACTGGGAGCCACCGGCACATCCCACATGCAGGTGTTTTCATCTCAGTGGGCTTTCAGCCCCAATCACCTCTCTGGGTGCTGCCATGAAGCAGGGAGGACGCGAGGAGCTTGAAGCCCCCAGTCTGGCCAGGAGCTCCTGTCTTTAGCCCATGTCCGCATCCAACCCAGGCTCCCATAGAGACCCAACTGTCATTTTCCATCTCTCTGCAACGTTAATTAAAACCAAAACACCCTGTTATCAGAGCGCACAGGGTGTGTGTGGGTCAGTGGGAAGTGCTGAGCCGATTATTTTACTGCACAAAGACTTCAAGGAGCTGAGGGGACAAGTCTCCAGGCGCTCGGTTCATCACACTGGGAGAGCCTTGGAGCTATCTGAGGTGGCAACTGACCTCCCACAGGGGAACAGGGGCTGGAGCTGGCAAGGCAACTTCTGCATCTGGAGTGAGAATGATGCTGAATTATTGAAAGGTAATTAAAAAATACCTTTGTGCTGTACTCACTGCCGTTGTTGACAGCACCATATAGTAACACCCGTCTTTCTCAGCAGGAACAGATCTGCCACAGGACAATTAGCCATTTATGTTGTCTTTCTGCACAAAGAAACATAATTGTGGTCTAGATTAGCATTCACACATTGAAAAACCAAGAAGAGATGGGTGGAAGCAGGCTAGCTGTGACCCTGTGCAGCACAACATGGGCCAAGCTGCCACYGCTCCAAAGCCTTTGGAGCTGGGTTCCTGATGGTTTTGCCCAGCCTTGAAAAGGGTCATGCAGGAGCAGACAGCTGCCAGGTGGGTGACTGAAGGGACCGTGCACTGGGGCTGCCTGTTGTGGCAGGGACCGGATTCACAGGCTGATGGTGTCCATTCGGATCTATGCTCTTGGCAAGGCTGGCCCTGCATACTCTCCAAAACCTGGCCACTTTCCTGCCCGCGGGACTAATGGTGCCTTTGGCAGCTCTTCCACATTCCCTGTTTCAAAGCAGGCAGGGCAGAAGAGGGCATCTGGAGCCAGATCCGACTCTGACTCCGTTCCTACATAAGACAATGAGGAGCAACGCGACTGAAACAGCTGTTTTGCTAATGAAAATGGAGGCACACAGGCACCAGCGCTGCATCCCCTTGGAGGAACTGCTCACTTGAATGAAACAAACTTTCTGCAATCCAAACCGTCTGGGAAACTTGCTTGCATAAAAAGGCCAGAGAATGAGGTCCCTAGCTGTTTAATGGCAAGTACGAGAGCGCGGATACGATCAGCTCTGTCCTGCATTATTAAGCCACCCCATTGGGACCACTTCCCTCCCGCTGCGTGTCTGAGCTCCCGCACGGCAGGCTGACCCCTCCGGCATTTGGATTTTTCCAGTGTTTTCTCCTTTCAGTGGGGGGGGCCAGAGCTCAGCATCCAGCAGCACCCGCCAACACCAAGGCAAGCCTTTGGCATGCCAGTGCAGCAGGCAACCCGGGCCCTGCGCAGGGGCAGGGGATCGAGCTCGGAGACGGCACGGTTCGTCAGCAAAGCCCTGCAGTGCCTTCAGCACCGTGTATCCCAGCATTTCCAGCAACTGAATCTTTGTATGCAGCGCTCCATCTAAGAAAATTAAGTCTATAGGAAGTGTATGAGTGATCCAGACACCGTACTAGAGCCTCAGGTCTTTAAAAAGCAGGGGGGTTTACTCTACATACTGCTGCAGGGTGTCATGTACTTCATGATCTGCCTTTTCTAATCTCCCCTTATCTCTCACTCTAATCCTTTCTCATGTCCCTCATCTATTGCAAATTCCCCTTTTAAGCAGGAGCGAAGCACATAAATATTTCCATGCTGCATAAATAGGTTGTTTTGTGCATAATACCACGGGAGGCTTTTTTAAAAACAGGACCTTTAGCACTGTGATAACAGCCTTCTCATTTACACAAATGAAATGCTCCATGCAGCTCAGCACTCATCTGCTAGGCAGCCCTGGTACAAAATGGTTGGCGCAGCGCCCACTCATCATGGGCTACAGAATTAATACTGGAATATTCCATACTTAATAGGACGCCACTGAGTGTCAGGTTTGGAAATACCTTGCAAATGCGATTGATGCGCAGATTTTCTATTTAGCGCTTTCCCTGTAGCACAGCCCTTGTCTTCCTTCTATGCGAAATCATGTCTACTTTAAATATTAAAGTGCAAAAGGAAAACCGTTCATGTTGGCTCATTTGCTGCATTCTTCGCAAGTCCCATCTGCTTACCTTTTTCCCTCTGACATTTCTTGCCACCTTACCTTCATTTCTTGTTTATTCAGCCCTTGTTCAGGGTCACAGTAGATCTTTGAAATCAAATTGGCTTTTCAGGAACAATATTTTAACAGCACCACAGTAAAATGTGGAATCATTAATACATGTGCTTCCATTCATATCTGACCAGCATAAAGACTTCGAACCAATGGACTGAATTTCTCTGCAGTATACGGCGCCATTGACTTAGGGAAGATGATGACATATATGAGTTTGTCCGTTGTGCCTTCTCCTACCTCACAGGTCAGGTTGCAACCTTTCAGGACAGACTATTTCGGAACATTTTTGTTTGTTGCAGACAGTGAACTCACTGTGCTGCCAGGCACGCAGAGGAATGCTCCACTCCGGTTTGGACCTGACCCTGAACTCCTCCAGAGCTCAGCTAAACTCCGCGCCTGACAGCCCCATGCAGCACGGCTCTTACTTTAAGGACTGTGTGCACAGTATTTCCCATCCTGAGTACAGCGAACGCTGAAAGCTTATGTTGTAGCTTCCCCACAATTCAAGAGTAAGATTACTGGTGCTCTTTTCATGCATATCTTGCAGACTCATTTCTTCTCCCTTCCATCTGTTGTTTGACTTTTTTTCTTTATTATGTGTTAGCAATCAACAGCTAAACCACTGCAGGTTTCTTCCTTTGCAGGGCTCTGAACACGGCATTTCTTGCCGAGGGAGCGTTCCACATGGACGGCTACCACTCCGATGGTTTGTTGTGGCAATCAGGACATTCTTGCCAGCCTAACCCTAATGTGATGACTATCACATTAGTGGCTTTACATATTTATTAATTTGCAGAAGYGTTTTGTATTGCTTTAAGCTCCTGCAGCGTTGTATCAATGCAGTAAAAGCAACGGAGAAAGGAAAGATCTTAAGAAAGGTTACACATTTCTTTTTCTGCTATCTTATCTGGCACAATGGTAGCTCTTCAAGTTCATCTTGTCTAGGCTATAACAAAGCCTTGGTTTCTATGAGATGTCGTATCGCTAAAAGATCTAATTTTTCTGCGATACAAATACAACAACAGAATCTCAAAAAGCACAACATGGAGCAAATGCTTCATAATGCATCTAAACACAGGATCTACACAGGTTTGCTAGCATTTTATTTCAATTTAGGCCAAGGGACAATTTTAAAAGATTCATTCCCAAATTCACAATTCAGAAAAATAGGAGTTACTACTCAGAGCAGTATTTTGAAACAGTGCTGTTAGTTGTCTTAGCTGAAATTCAACCCTGATGATATCCAAAGGTCCAATAAAATTTTTCAAGGAAGAATCCTGTATTTGTAGAACATAATAAAAATGTGTTTGGCTACAGTTCCAGCACCACTGAGAACTGGAGAATGAGGTCTTTCTTGGGGAGTTTCTTATGTCGTGGGATGTTTTTCAAACACTTTGTTATCTGAAAAATATCAAACATAATAACAAACAGTTAAATGTAATAGTATCTTTGATCTGTGTTAGTAAGATAAAATGTAAGGCTGTTTATTGCTAATGAGTTGGGTGCTCATTAATGYGTTCCAACAGAAAACACTGACAGTAACAGGCAAAATGAAACGTTCAGTGTTATATCCAGACACAGTACATTCCAGCTCCTATTATAGCATGTGCTATAGGGAAAGGAGAAATTCACTGCACACAACTACTTTAAAATTATATCTCAGAGCAAGAAAGATGAACATTTGTTTGATTTATTATATACTTTTTCAATGAAGTTCACTTCCAAACAGTACTAAAGCCTTTCTTTCACATTGTGCTTTTCATTCCTAACTTGCAAAGCACCCTCCAAAGGAGGTCAGGCTCATTTTACAAAAACAAACATGAAGCAGAGGAAAGCAAAGCTGCATCTCTGATGTTGCTGAGCAAGACAGCACAGTCCCCAGCTCTGTTGACCGCTAGTCATAGGAACAAAGGATTAGAAAGGGCATCTTGTGTCATCAAATCCGGCTTCTTACTCTTCAGATCAATTTTGCTATAATAATCTCATGCAAGAGTCTTCGGGGCACATGATCTCTTATATAAACTTCTGCAAATGCTCTTTCAAAATCATCATCTATTTTATATCCTCACATATCCCGAACCTGCAGTGGGAGTCTTTATAATGGCAAGGTGTTACGCCTTAGTGATTTGGGACTGTCATCCAGAAAATGTCCCTGTGTTTCAGAGACTGGAGAGCGAATGGGGAATTTCTTCCCATGTCTGGTCTAATTTTCTGTACCTCTTGGTGGTCCATCCTGGCAGAAGACCATCAATAGGTGCCACAGCAGACCTGGAGGGTGTTCCCAAAGCAGAGAAACATGAATGTTGAGAGCCTGACAACTGAGCTGACTACAGCAATGAAAAGTGAGTGCTACCTCCCTGGACAAACTCATGTTACAGTCTTTACTGCAGTGGTTAAACGTCTTCACTGGAAGCTTGCAGCAGTCCAAAGATGCTAACACAAATGGGACATTTGGGTTTATCCATGCAAATACCTCGCCTTTCATGCAGGGACTGACATCCTGGCAAGCGACAAAGCCTCAAATACGCTCAACCCAATGTGTCCCATCACATCCCTCCTTTTTCAAATAACCGCTAACTGGGAGAGCTATTAATGCCTTTCCACCTACACAGCCTCGATACCAAAACTCGCACAAGGCAGCTCTTAAGCTTTGAGGTCACGTTCAAGTTGCTGGTTTGAGTGTCTCTCTGGGCAGTTCTATTATGCAGCAACTACAGCAAGAGGATAACATGATACAACCCTTTGCTACTAATTGAGTGTGAAGTGGGCTTTTTGCTTGGTATCTTCAGTTTTGTACCTGCACTGAAGAGCATGTTTAGAGCTGGCTTCCATACTCAGTAAATTATTTCAGCCTATTAAACACAAAGCTGTTACCCAACTGTAAGATGAAGGCACAGCCCCTGAACTTGTTTCCCAGGGCTCTGTGCRAGGCTCGGATCCTCGCTGCTGTTGCTGCTGTAACTCCCCAACCGCCCACTTCTTTGTTTGATTGTCTTTTCTCCCTGAAACATATGTTTCCCCTTTACATGGCATTTTGAGCAAGAGTTTCCATTGTGTGCCCCTCCTGACTGACAGTTTGATGGCAGCCTCTAAATTACTTGGCATGTGTTTCGTGAATCTGCTTGAAGGAGGGTCTGGCTCCTTCGTCAATGCGTCTTTCTGCAGCTTTATGAGGCAAGATCCTAGCACAATTTTAGCACAGGTTTGGGTAAAAAAGTCCTTGCCCACACTTGATATTACCCTTATTTGAAGCTCAGCACTGTCCTGTGCCTCGGCTCTTATTCTGCCCATCGATTGTGCTTGGCCTTCCCCAATTCCCTCTCATACAATGCAACACGCATAAAGCGAATGATGGATCAAGAATGGATCAGACTGAAAATATTTGGTATTTGACAGACAGCTCAGGTAAGCATTCAGGCTTCTGGGCCCTCTGTCAGCTCTCTTTGGTAACAGCGACGCACTTGCTGCTTTGCCTCTATGCTGTACAAATTTGTCTACGTCTCTGGCCATGACATTTCTACCGTAGCTATAATTACAGGATCCAAGCAGTGCTGTATGGCATTCATGTACTCCATAGAGCTCCACTAAATGGCCACCTGTAGGGAAATGGAAGTCCAGAGAATGAGATATATTTCTTTTAGCACCGTACCACTTGCAGCCTCAAAATAAAGCCCTAGAATAGGTGTAAGGGCTACATTATGCTTATACTGGCCTCCCACAAGAGGAACGCATATCACTTATAATGATAACTAACTCCATTGCAGCTTTGTTTTCTTAAGAATAATTATGTGCTTCAACTAGAAGAACCAATGTTGATGCTGAGGCTGCTGTGCATTAACACATCACACTTATTCAGGGAAGCCTTTCACCCTGAACTCTCCAGGGTGAGAATTACTGCTGCGCACAGTCACTGCGCTTCTCCTGGCTGTTTACATCTTCCCTTGAAGAGGCAATTTAACTCCTGTGCACCAGCCTTCTCCCTGCTACAGAGGTGGGGCCTCTGGATGTTTTAAACCTCAAAAATACCAGCAAGGGCCAGATTACGTCTACCTGTTGCATTTCTGTTGATATTAACTTTCATTGTGTTGCACTGAGATGACAAAAATATTATTTTATATGTACTTGTTTCCTACCACAGCAAAAAAACTAATTTTAGGGGAAAAACATAGACCCTATGATCCGATCCATCTTTTCTTTGCTATTTCCAACTATTCAAAGTGTAATGTCACTCTGAAATGCACACTTGGAGTGCTGCATTCTCTTCTACTGACAGACTGTTATGATATTTTCCAAGGTGACCTTCATAAAACATGTTTCTTTTGAAGCTTATATTTCACTTTCAGGTCATAATAGTTCCACACAGACAAGCAAACCATCAGCTCCTGCTTTCTAATTAATGGTTCTTGGAGGCTGCTGAGTAGGGGATATAATTAATAGCACTTAAGTCTGAAGTGCAGAGAAATCTATAGCTGATTACTAGGATGTGTATTTACTTAGGGATTATATGCAAACAGCTCCTAAGTGCAGCCCTGAACAGCTCTCACCAAAATCCCCAGGACCAGGCACCACCTTTAGTCTTACTCCATGTAAGCACTCAAAAAATCGCCTTGCTTAGGGAGCAAGGCTCCYGTGGCTGGCAGGACCTCCCGTCAGTTGTAGACCTCTGCCCTGCTCCCATTTTCCCGTAGCAGAGTCCTGCAGCGCTGCTGGGAGCATGGCAATCAGGTCTGTGCTAAGCTGTTGTTTTTTGTATTTTATATGGCTGTAAAGTGATTCTGCTTGCCAAGGGGCTGCCTACAGTGGATGGGCATTGATTGCACCCTGCAGAAAATACCTCCGGCTGCATCTGTGCCGTCTCTGTGGCACCCAGCCAGGAGACAACCTGGTCTTCGGGCCACACTGCCCAGGTACAGTGTCCTTTGGAGCAGACTGGCTGTGCCTGCACCACACAGCACGTGTCCCAGACAAATTGCCAGTGTACATTCCCTCTGGTCAGCTGCTGCTAACGGTGGCAATTCCTCTGCTGAAGTCAATAGAGTGGCATCTTTTCACACATGCTGAGATCTCGGTGCAGAAGAGAAGATTGTGAGACAGGATGAGTGCTCTCAAAGAACAAGACTGTCTCTCTCTTTTACAGTGGGGTGAAAAAAAATAAATAAAATTTATATTCTCTGTCAAAGTTGAAACGACTAAATTCTCCAGAAACATTGCCAGGCTGGGGACGAAGGGGAGAACTGACATCAGAAATCCTGCACCACCGTGCAGCCTGCATTATTTGCAGAGATTTTTAAATAAATCTTGCATGTTGAATGACGCAAAATATTCAGATGGTTAAGCAATTAAAAGCTATTGGATCTATATAACTCAAAAAGCACTAGGCAGCAGAATATCGTTGTCAATCCCCTTTATGCAAGGGGACGTTTTGACATCATAGTTGAGGCTGACAACTTTTCTAATGGCATAATTACTTCAGTTGTGCATAAAATAGGCAAACTCCTACTGAAACTTGCACAGCCTGTTTTTTTTCCTCAGAAAGAACAACACAGACTCAACTTGCCTTTGAAGASAAGCATTTTTTGTAACCTATCTGAAAGTTAGTAACTCTTTTAATCTTTAGCTTTTTTGCTAGCATGTGCATGGTAATTTAAAATTCACAAAACACAGACCATCAAAACACTTATCCAGCTAAGGATAGTTAGAAAATTTTAAAGCTGCATCTGAAAATGGGCTTGGAAATTAAAATGCTGCATCAAATGCTGCTCTCTAAATAAGGATAGTCATACTTCAAAGAGTGGCAAGTTGGCAAACACAACTGACCATCTGACAGCCAACACTGAATGAGGAATAGTTCCTAAGCAGTCAAATCTTGGTGCTATTAAGCAAGACAGCGACGTTTAACTGGAAAGATTATATTTTAAATAGCCTTTCTGCAGAATGTTTTTCTTTCTTTTTTGTCCTTATTTCACCCACATTGTAATCAGACCAAGGTGGAAAGGCTTCGAAGGCAGAAGGCATCATCTCAAGCAGGAAACAGAAGGCTTTCAAGCTGGACTCTTGCTGTCGAAGACTGCCATGTGTCGTAAYGAATGGCTTTGACTCACCAGCTCTCACAGCATAAAAGAGAAGGTTGTGATGAGGAGCCTCAGGTTGCACAAGCTCGAGTATTTTGCATACACGCAAGAGGAAGCCAAATGGGCTTGCAGTGAAGGCCAAAAGGCCTCCTTCCCTTATGCAGCACAAGATTCTCCCTATGCAGACCATGTTCCACTGAAGCCACGTTAAGTCAAGCTGAAGGGGGATACAGGCTTTGTACTAGCTCCATGCACAAAAATGTATTTTATTCTCTTGAGATAAATAAAGCTTGCTTTGTCCAGCCACTGGTTTTGGCTCAGCCAAAAAACTGTAAGTTCCTTGTCCTTCTCCAGAGTTACATGAAGTTCTACTGAACTTCAGTGCTGCAGGTACTGTCTTGCAAGCAGCCCAGGAAAGCCCACACAGCTATGGGTATTTAGGAGGCAACAAGGTCTTCTAATGAGCTGGGATACAATGAAGAGGGCAGGCACAGTAAAAGACCAGAAACACATGGAAAACACCGATTCACTCACTGATTTCAGTTTCACCTACTCCAGGCAACTGTACACACGAATCATTTTAAGACAAGTATTTTCTTAACACTGCAAACTTAGTTGGCAAGACTGAGAAGGGATTATTTCTTCCAGCAAGTGTTTGGATATTTCTGATCATCAGGGAACTGGTGTAGAAGCACACAGCCGTGGCCACCCAACTAGCAAGAGGGATGGGGGATCAACACCAGCAAATGTAGTAGGAAGGGAATAAATAGCTTCTTGCCTTGATCAAATGTTTCTTATGAAAAAGGAAATCACCTGCAAGTCCTTCTTGATCAGATAGTCTTCAAATACAGGTAAAAGGCCCTGCTACACCTAGCCAAGTCACACAGGAGATGCGACAGCTGATGAAGCACTTGTGATAAATGAAAGGGTAGCTGGGAAAGCTCTGAGACGTGTCCCAGTCTGTCCAGGCTAGACTAGCTGAACTGAGACTTCTTTGAACAAAACACTAAGTAGATATGTAATGTATGAGGCCTTAAACAATGCTGCTTATTGGCTCCAGAACACACACATTCAGCTCTTTCTGACTTTCCCTGTGCTGCATCAAAAACCCAAGTCAAATAGTGTCCAGGTAAACTTATGGCAAATAAATGGCAAAATAAATCCTTTGTAGGTGAAAAACAAAAACAGCTTTGAAGGAGAGTGTCTACAACCTTGTTAATTTGCCAAGAGTTTTTTTGGTACATAAAAGTTGAGAAATTCAGAAGATGCTCAGATCTACCTTTATCTGAAGTTCAGAGCTTTAAAGCTTCAGAGGCAAAACAATGTCAGGGAGAAGAGATTGACAGTGATGCCTTGGGTTGGGAATCAACGGTTGGAGGGACTGCCTATACTAAGCAAAATATTCTCATGATAATGATGCCACTAAGATTTAATCTATTGGCCTAAGGTAACAACCTTAATATCATGGGGAGCTTATCAAGAGGTTACCCACACAGAGACATGCTGATTTATTTTCATAATAAATGGAAATAAAAGTCCAGCCACATGAATTTGCTTGCAGGAATGAATTTATACCATCCGTTCAGCTTTGTGTTTAGTATCAAAAGAGCCGATGAACATTTTAGTGATTCATGCGGACCTAATTCCAACCCCTGCGAGAATCCCTGCAAGAACATAGTTTAAATTCATTTGTAAATAGATCAAAAAAACCACCCCAACCTAAAAAATATATAATGGGGAACAATGTCACAGCAGAACAGGGATGGGCCCATTCTATCCTAAGTACCGTTCATTTGCTGCACTGTGCCATCGATGAAGCACTACATAATGCTTCTCTTACTAGAGTGCTTTATGTATCACCTAAGAATAGGCTCTTTCTGGCAGAATCATGTATTTTTGAGATGTACATCTCTGAGAAGGTGAAAAGTGAATGTCTATGTACAAATCCAGCAGCCACCATGGAAACTTGACTATGTAGTCCACACGGTGCTGCTGGCCCTGAAGGTCCTCAGCTCCCCAACTGGATCAGGCCCAGACGCTGAGGACAAGCTTCCTCCACACATGGGAATTATATGTGTTACACAGCTTTCTCTGTGCCAGTCCACAGAGTTGTTAGAACAGCTAATTTGCCTGGAGAAGTTGATGCTTTCGTGGCAGACAAGAGGATGGTCATCATGTGAGAAAAAATGGAAAGGAAAGCGTCCCATGAACCAGCCCAAACGGAGGCGACAGAATGGCACAGGAGGCTGAGAGCTGCCATGCAAGTGCACCACGTGTGTGGTTTAGCTCAAGATTTTTCAAGCTGGGCTGTGAGCGGTGAGTCACAGGCAGAGAGGAGGTATATTTATAGGACTTTGCTTCTTCAGAGGAAAAATTATGAAAGAGTCAGAAATGACAGAGAAATGAGAGTGCTGGACGATGGCAAATGACATATGGGGAACAGGGGAAAGGGAGCTTTTGGAATCATTACTGCAGTGCACATCCCAGCGTAACTCATATTGATCTCTGGGGACCAGTTCATTTCTATTGGAAGAATCTGGCTTCTGGGACTCCAGGTACAAGATGAAAACCTTGCAATTTCTAGAGTACCAATGTTAGTGTTTGCCAAGTATTTTCTCTTCTCTATTCCTCCCTGCCTACTCTTTTTCTTTTAGGGCCAGTGGAAAATTTAGCGTAACAGGCAGTTTTCCAGCAGGCTTAAGTTTGAAAGTTGAACTGATCAGATGAGTTAAGACTGCAGGAGGAAGCATTGGCTTATCCACTCTGTAGTCTGAATTCTGCTGGGACTTCATACGTACAGATGCACAGGCATATTTGGGTGTACATACATATAGCAGTTTTTAACTCATCATCGAGATACAGAGGCTATTTTCTGTTCTAAAAATACAGGAAAGATATGTGAGGATAGACACTGCTCTTAAGTAATGGCTGATAATTCTGATTTCCAGCTATGCTATTTTTTGCCCTCCAGGAACTAAATGCTGAATATGCCTCTAAGACAGAGCTGATTTGTTCAAGAAGGAGCATGTTATTTGAGCCACTGTTGGAGTACTATGTCCTTTTGGAAACAATGCAAACCTAAGACCTTTCATTTCTTTTGCTCTGCTCTACATATTCTCCTTCTGTCCTTAAGAAGCCTATATAAGACTGAACAGTTTTGGTTGTTGCATGAACATGTTAATGTGTAAATTGTTACCTCTAATTTTACTGAAAATACTTCTTCAGAATTGCAGCTTCGGCCGCCATTTCTTCTTCTGTCCTCCACTTGTCAGGGGAATCCTCTTCTCCTTTGTCGTGTCGTTGCAACTTTTGGCAGGGAGGGAGGAAAAAAAAAGAAACAGAATTTGTTATTTATTCCAATATTTTCCCTATTGTCAAATTCATGGCGTGTCCGTATGCAACTAATCAAACTATTTGTATGTCCGTGGGATGGAGGGACCTGGTGATGGAGAGAAGATAGTACTGGTGGACTCTTTAGACTGGAGACAGTAGTAGGACTAGTAAACTGGCTCTGATGGATTTATTATGACAAATCAAGGTGCCAGGGTGAAGGACAGGCACTGACAGAGCGCACCTTTGTGAGCTGATGGTCGGATAGCTAGCAAATCTTTGGAGTAAAGCTGGTAGGTAATAGGATAACAAACACACGCTGTTATTTTGAAGTGCCTGTTGCATCAGTGGAGTGATCTTAGGGAGAAGCTGCCGATGGCACCTTGTCAGCAATTCATGTAAAATTTTCCCTCTGGTTTTTCCTCTGCCCATGGGGCCAGCTTTCCCATCAAAGACCTGCTGTGATAACATGGGCCGACTGCAGCCACTTCCCGTCGGCAGTTTGTACCGGTAGTGTTCACAACAGATACATTCCCTCCCTGCGTGTAAGTTATCAGTCCTTCCTTGCCCTTGTTGAAAGTGAGACACATCCCTACCCTAGACACAAACTCTTTTCTTCTTTTAAGCACACTATGTTTTAACTGGTGATTTAGTGAGGAAAAGATCAAAAGTAGGTGAAACAGATCATTTTTGCATCTAGCTTGCAAAATATGCTCACAAAAATAAAGTTCTGTCCCATATACAGTAAGTATTAAGTAATGCTATCCCAGCGATGACAATTTCAAACAGATCCTTTGCCTCTACCGAAGAGGGGAGAGTCCTATTTTTTAGTAAATATACTGGGCCAGCACTTGAGTGACTATTTGTTCGCACGTACACTCAAAAGAATGTCTGCCGCTAATTAAGTGCAGACTACAGTTACAACAGACAGCAGAAAATTTTGCATTAATTGCTTGTTTTATCTCAAAAGCACTGAGGATTTCCAGTGTCTCTCTAGGACAGAGCACAGCAGAGGTTGTATTAACAGCATCAGTGCTTCTAAAGAACATTATAATACCAAGTTTTTGTTAACGCCACAAACAAAACTGGAAAGTAATGAATTTACACCTTTTACTTCTGGACAAATTTTAGTCCAGAAGATGAAGCAGTTAAAAGCAGAGATGAAACAATACTGTATCTGCCAAGCAAACTGCATTATTGTATAGCAATAATGTTTAGCAATAAACTAGGATTATTAGCATATATCCAACTCACAAATACTTTTATTTGTGCTGCATTTCTCCTACTCTGAATTTTGCTGCCAGCTATAGTCCTATGCAGGTTTTCATTCTGCAACATAGATTTCTTTCTGCTCAGCAGATGAAGCTGCATTAGAAAGCTATTTCCTTTCATGCCAAGGCTGATACAATACAATAGCTATAGGCAAATAAAGTGTATTACTGTTTGACTAGTAGAGGACTGATCTTCATTGTTACATTAGCTCCAGGTGTGTTATAAATCCATCTTGTAATAATGTTATAGAATTATGGATAAAGATTAAAAAAATAGGAACAGGTACACTGTATACACTGCCAACATACATCCTCTGTGTCTCCAGCACTTGAMTCAAAAGGAAACCTGGTTGTGAAGTGTCTAAATACAAATGCAAATTTTATCATATTTGAGCCTGGGTGCCTTCCTGCAGGGGAAGTTAAAGTCAGCTCCTGGGAAACCAGCCTCTGAGTCCTCGATTTGTGTCACGACACTGCAGGAGCGATCTGCACCCTGTCACTGCTCCCAGAGTGGAAATGAAAGGTGGAGGGACTCAAATCCATCGGCCACGCATCAGCGGAGCTGCAGCCCCATCCGTGCGCCTGCTCTTACCCACTGTCCGCATCTGTATTGCCCAGAAGTAACTTGGCTTAGCTGGCCCTGAGGGCGCGTTATGGGGAGCAGCCTTCGTTATCCCGTACTTTCTGCAGAGCCTGAGCACGCACACATTGCAGAGGATGCACCGCAACAAGCCCAGGGGGGTAAACGAASCGTCTCTCTGAGGTGTGAGCTGGTTTTCTAAAAAAGCAATGTCTTGACCATTCAACTTGCCACCAGCAGGAGAGACAACCGGCAGCAGCTGAAAGGCAAAGGAGAGCAGCCCCTGTTCCTCAGGGTCTCCTTGGTTAACCTGCAAGAAGCTTTTAGTGACGTGCTTTGGTCCTCACCAGCCGGCTTCTGCAGAGCCCGAGTACCAGCACCAGCAGCCGCTGCTGAGACCAGTAAAGGTGGATTTGCTTTTTAGTTTTTCTTTTGCTTACTCAAAGAAACTGAAGTGAACAGTAATAAGGAGGCATATTGCAAAATGTCTGGTTGTTGTCTAAATTAAAACACTGTGAGAAGTCACAGCCCATGGTGACTTCTCAAAGCTGGCAGAAGAGAGAGCATTTCTTTTGCTWCATAACTGCTAACCTTTAAAAACAATCAATCTTTGACTTAAGGTTAAACCAGATATAGAGGGTGCAGCAATGAATTCTCAAACTTGCCTGGAAAACCAGTCTACTTTGATAGTCCTGGCTGCTGGTATGCAGCCTGCGGTACCGTATAGCAAAGCATCATGGAAATACCCCGAGAGCGGCTCAGCCCCTCACCCCTRCTCACACGCGCCTCTCACATTTAAAGCACATACCCACATTGGGTGAACASACTGGATATGATAAACCACAGACTATAGCATTAACTCACCGCTATGGACAACTTACTCATTTTTGACTGATGAATATTATTTCATTATAAAATAGCTACGTCTGCCCAACCAGCGTCCCAGGATTAATCTGTGTTAAAACCTCTTGCTGTGTCAGTAATTTCTGAGGTGCAGTAAATGATTATCACCACGATGACTCTCAGGTTTTGATATTATGTAAACACCACCACGAAGATTTGGAAAGCTGCTTTTGGTGGCTGCCTTCCCTACTCAGGTGTTTTCATCCTGCCTTTCCAGCACAGGCTGAGTCACACTGCTGGCCAGCTGGAAGCAGAGCTGAGTTACGGGAAGCCTTGCTAGAGGATGCTCTGGATGTTAAATATTGGACATGTTCAAAATCAACAGTACCAATAAATGGAAGAATTATTTCATGGGTTTTTATGTAAGGCACTGTTAAAGGCGGCTCAGATCTCAWAGTGAGAGCATGAGTAAGCAATAGTTAGTTTACTTAAACTTTTTTTTTTAAACAGGCTAAGGTAATCTCCATAGTATTTGGGCTGAGTGGAAAGCTGATTTTCAGGAAAGAAGAAATTATCAGTATCAAATTGCATTGATTTTGAATTCAGGTGTGAAACAAACTTAACAGTCAATACTTGTTTCTAAGGGATTTCTGTGTCTTGGAGTGTTTTCATGTTCAGACATATATGCAAATCCCAACCATGCAGCTCTATAAGCATCCGACCTGCTAGGGAAAATTTGGATTGCTGAGGGGAAGCAATGCTCTCCTCCACCTGGAGGATGCTCCAAGGTTCTGCTCAAAGCAAAGGAAAAATAGATACCTCTATTTTCCAGTTACCCATCTGTAAAGACTAGTGGTTTGCCCCTTGGTTTTTGCCAGTAAGACAGACTCAGGCTGGAGAACTTTAGCTGATGTCTCTACTCAGACAGACATATTCATATATAGACTATCTTGAAGTCTGAGATATTTTCTGTAGAAACTTCTACAGAAATTTTCTAGCAAGCTAGAAAAGCTGCTACCTCCGGGAAAGAAAAAAAAAAGAAAGAATCCCACATCACCTGCCTGACGTTATTTTCTGTGAGAGTAGTTTTACGCAGATGTCCCCGGCCAATCTGACTGGAGGTGAAGACTGACTGATCCACATCCTCTCAAAAAAAAAGCTTTCGCTACCTTCTCTCCGGTTACCAGAACAAGGTTTCTGTATGACACAAAGGTCTCTCAACAACAGCYGTTGCTCTTGCAACAAAAGCCTTTAGAAGAAACCGTTCAGGGCTCCATCAGCTCTGCAGCTTCAGAATCTCTTCTAGAACAGATTTTTGAGTTCCYAGTTGCAATAAGCAGTGGCTGTTTCAAGTGAGGAGAAAGCAGCAGAYATGGAGGTTATAACAGTCGCTTCTGTGCGAACACCCCTCAAGCTCCCGCTCAGTCTTCAAACCACCTCTGCCGAGTAAGTGGCACAGATTTGCTGCGGGTCTTCCAGGGACACGTGCGGGGCAGCAGGACCCCACTCACGGCTCCTGCAGAGCTCTGGAGAGCACCAGAGGCGTGCTCCTGACGAACATGGGATGGTGGATACTGGAGCTGCTGCCCGACCTGAATCCCAGCTTCCCCACAGACCCAGAGCAGAGGAGCAGGGACGTGCTGCCTGCTCTCAGGAGCTGGACAAATGCAGATACAAATATGCAATGCCTACGCTAAGTGAACGGAAAGAAGAATTTGGAAGCTATAACACAATAAGAAAGCTAGAAGCTTCCGTCAGTGCACCTGGGAAGCCCGGCAGGAACRGAGACAAAGAATACCAAGCCATAGGGAATGGACCTCTATGGTATTTCCTACTGACATGAACTTCATCTTCTAAATATAACCAGATCCTTCCCTTCCAGGCTGCGCTGCAGCAAGGAAGCAGAAGCTCTGGATATTCTGACAGCAGTTCCTCCAGCAGCACAAAGCGGAGGCTGTGCTGGAGCAGGCTGCCGACGTACAAGCGTTGCATTGCTGCAGACGCACGTGCAGCCCCRACGCGCAGGCAGGGCACGATGCAGTCACGCGGCAGTCTATAAATACTTTTCCGTAGTGTGCTAAGCTAGTTAACATTTTAAAACTGCTGATACTTTGCCTGCTTCCATAAGAGAAAGGTAACGCAAAAGCACCACACCAGATAGAGAAGATGTTCCTGTTGCAAAATTCAGAAACTCTCAAACTCTCTGAAACGAAAGGAAAAACCATTAGTGTATTGCTCAAAAAAATAGAGAAGTATCTCAGAAAYGCAAGAATTAATAAAAAGGTAGGTTAATAAATTAGAGTAGCTAATCAGTTAGATAACTCTGAAAGGAGGGGGTAGAAAAGAAAGTGAATGTTGCTTTTGGGCAGTCTCCATTATGTTAAAAACTTTTTTTTTTTTTTTTTAATATTCTGGGCAAACACTGAGGCACACATTACTCAATTCTCTAATTGCAGTTGCCCAGCAAATTACATATCGTGTCGTTCAACATTCTTCGAGCGCTAAGACTCTTGTTCATGACCTAGCACATCCTCTCACCTTGCAGTACAAACAAACGCACTATTTTTGAGACATCCYCTTCTTCAAGAAGATCATTACTGATCTCTGACTCCTTGGGCTTCCTGATAAATTATCCACTTCTTTCACCTCAAGCAGAAAATGCTCTTCCACCAATAATCTATGACTGTCAGTGTTGATTACTTGTAAACAGCGAAGCTCTTTGAATATTTCTGCTCGTGAAAAGCGTTCATTTTCTCACTCAKGTCTCCCAGTACGAGATGCTGGCAGACCTGACAGCTGTGCTTTATGTTATTTTATTAAAGTTGTTAGTGCTGCAGAATGGTTTACGTTTTTATCACTGCAATTCTTAAGGGACACACAATATYGTTTTATAACACATTCACATCGTGGAACCTCTGCTTCTTGCCCTTTGCCGAGAGAAGCCCAGAATTCACAATGCAGCCAACTACGGTGAACCTGGGTCTGGCACTGGCAGTTGCTTTAAGTGACATGTGTATTACAGTTTCTTCAACTTATGCCACAATATCAACAGAAAAGCAACCTGTGTTAATGTAGAGAACTAGCTAAAAGTACTGGAAAAAAGATTTTACAGTAGCTAGCACTATTCTGATTCTCCATGAATATTTACTGTTGATACTTAAGAGTTTATAACTTCCAAAGCATTTAAATAAAAGAAAAATCAGAGTGGGGTGGAAAGCAATTGCGCCAAACTACTGCACCTCAACAAAACTCAACTGCTTCGACAATTATGTGTTATAATTTTGCATTATCAAACCAGCATCCAAAAAAAAAAAGCCAAGTTTTGCCAGCACTTTGGCTCAGATACTACTCACTACCCAAATGGCAGTGCTCATTATTATCAATACGCCTTGGGATATCCCAGGTATCTTTTCCGTACTGAACTCCTACACTCGGGTGGCAGAATGATATTTCCACCTCAGATTAACACAATAACCATGAGGAGGCTGAAAGTCTCCGCTCCGGCTGCAACCCATTTCCGGAGATGGGAGACGAAAGGGATGGGGGTGGCCGGGGTGGAAGGGGGCTGCTGCATGGACCGCTTCCTCCAGTGCCCGGACAGCCCGAGCACCGGGCAACGAGAAGGTCCCTGGAGCATCGCCTGTCCTTGTCCTCGCTCTGCCACAAGGAGCCGTGGTGGGGCTTTGCCCGAGCATCCCACCACAGGGGACAAACGCCATGGGGCCRAGCTGGCGGGGACCCCTCAGCCTGCCAGTGATGCTGAGGACCTTCCTGCCCTGGGGGTGCCTTGCAGCCCTCTCTGCCTCCTCTTGTCCTGTCTTTGCATCAACTCAATTCCTGAATTGCCTCCTTTGCCCTCCTCACTCTTTTCCCTCAGTGCTTTTTTTTCCCTTCACTTCTCTTTATATTCAGCTTAGGTCCCCAGAGAGAGCCTTCCTTTCCACCTCTCCCAGTAATGTAATTAAACGTGACATTTACTGCTATCCCTCATACCTCCTGCCACATTCTACCCTTTCCTCACCCTCGGCTGCCTTGCCGAAGGGACCGCAAGCTTTTTGGTGGGCAGCCTCTTCTGCCAATCCAGGTATACCATCTCTCATCCCATCTGCCTTTGGTGTTGGTTCAAGCCCTGACTTGACTAGTATTATAAAATAAAAGAATGACGGACACAACAGGCGGTTGCAGGGGTAGGACCCCGGGAAAGGCAAGACACGGCTGGAGAGCAAGCGTGCCACATTCATCCCTGACCGCACAAGAGACAACCTATTAGCCATGCTGCTTTAACATGGTGCAAGGAGCCTGGCCACCCCCATCAGCTGCAGCGGGATCCGGATGCCCGTTTCCGAGCCGCCTTTGCCCCTGTTCCGCAACCTCAGCAGCTCACCCGGTTCGGAGCCTTTCTCCTTCCCTGGGCCTGTCTTCATATTTAATTACAGCTACAAGGCTGCTGCAATGTAATTGCTTTAATTTACAGTGAATACTGCAGAATAAAACCAGACATCCCATAATTTCCTCGTCTGCTGACTTTGCTCGGGATTCTATATCATATCGATATCCACGTCTGTGTGTAAACACAGCCACAAATTCCTGATTTGGGGGTGTTTGTTACTCCCTGAGCTAAACCGTTGTTATTTAAGGAGACGGATAAGAAATCCAAAGTAGGTTACCTGCATTCTAGAAGATTTTTAACTATCTGCTGGAAAATCTTCCTCCAATTATTTCATCACACACTCTTGAAATATACTGCTACCTCACAATTGCTGATATTACCCCTGTAAAGCATGCATTCCATAGAAAAAACACAGTTTATCAAAGCTGTGTTGCTGCTGTGTTTTAAAGAGGGTGTTTTCTTTTTTTTCATCTACTCTTTGTCATAATGACTGCAAATATTTTTTCAGCTTTATTGTTATGCTTTGGGGAAAGACTTCAACCTCACAATTCACACAGACATCTGAATAACTGCACCCTTTTCAGCGAAGCACTTAGATGAAGAGAATTCTGTGGGAATACATGTAAAGGTTAAGTAAAACTCTTAAGCATATGTGTTTAAGTGCTTTGCTAAAATAAACTCTGCAAAAGCTAGTTTATAACAACTGTGTATGTGAACATGATAAGAAAAAGAATAAATTGCAAAAAGCATCCTAGAAAGTTGTTTTTGAAAGTATAAAGGACAAGTGAGCCCACAAACACGACTGCGGTTGTACATAAAACACGGGCTTTCCAGTTGCGATYCGGTGAAATATGTAGATTGCTTTCAGAAGAGCTCAAAGCTTGACAGAATTCCAGTTTGGCTTCAACAGAGATAAAATTCGTGGAAAAATGAATGCATTACAAAGGAGATACTTGAAGGAATATCCACTGGGGTAAGAAGCCCTGCCAAAGACTTGGAGGACGGCTATTTGCAATCTGATATGAAGCCAGGCAAGCGTCTAGAAGTGTGTTTGGATACATTTTCACCATGCAAAGTAGAAAAAGTTGCCCATTACTCTCCCAGCTAGCAGATAATGTTATAAACACCTCTGCAGCTTTCCTCACCCGGCAAGACAAGGTAGATGCATGCGTGGAACTTCCTAATGGCATTTGCTTGTTAGAGGTGCCTACAGGAATGAAAGGTGTTGCTCAGAGCCATGGGTAAGAAATGGCAGTGTCATGCATGTGATAATGTTGGAGGAAATGTTATCCCGTGTGCACAGCCTGCCATGCAACATCACTCATTTGGAAAAAGGCTATTTTTAATCACAGAAGAGCACTTTAATCAAGGATAGAGTTGGTGATTCAAAAATTTCATGCAGGTGCATGCATCACTTGACTGAAAGCATTTTCCCAAAAGGTTAGAGCYGCAGAACAATCTCTATGTCCCACCCGAAGAGTGGAGATAACCTCTTAAGCGCCCGTATCAGGCTGATGTACTCGAGCTACCTACCCAGGGATTCTCAAAGTCACAACTTCCCCTGCTAATCTTCTTAACTTCAGACAAATATTTGCCGTACCCAGAGCATACTCAATGAGATTCACGGCATGTCAAGAAAGACGCATTTGTGCTAGGGAGGTTGATTCAGTTTGTTTTCTTTGTATTTTTCTGCCAGCGCAAAGAAAATCGGCTGAATGTCCCACGGCACCGCCAGAGAGGCCAGTTCAGCAGGCGGGGTGGGAGGCGAGTGCTGTCCCCATCTCCTGGGAGAGGCTTCGTCCTCCCTCACCCYGTCTCTGGGAGCTGTAGGAAGAGCCCACACACATCCAGAGCAGATAACAGATTTCTTCCTCTCTGGTGACCAAGCTTACTCAGACTAAACAGCTCCCATCAAACATCCCCCCACCTCCTGCCCCCAACCCTTTTTGAAATTCAGAAGAAAACATTGACTCAGTGTGCCCTGGAGTAACTCCTACTCTGAGTCACTCTCTCCACTGAACCACAGGGAGATTTTAAGGTGATTTCAGATGTCTAAAATGAGATGCGTTGCATGAATAAGGCAAACCCCCGGAGTTTCAAAGCCCACTCTTCTGYGCTCTTCCAGCCCCGGTATCTCAGGGGACCCTCACCCGGCAGCCAGCCTTCCCAGGATGGACCTGTCTGCCTTCCCCACGGCTCTCACTGCACACRACCTTCCTGAAAGTCACCCAAGTCATCTCGTCTCAGCCGTCAGCCCACTGACGCAGTCCCCTGTATGTGCCTGTGCCAGCGACTGGAGAGCAAAACCTCATCTTGGCCAACCTGCAACAGCTCTGTCCCTCTGTCCTTCCAGGATCAAGGCACCCCTGGATGCAGCTGCCTCCCTGGGACTGCCTCTTCTCCCAGGCATCCCTCGGATATTCCTCAGATATTTCTTTAGCTTTCATCCTTGGGCATGCAAAGGTGTCTTGCCTCAGAGATTGCCTCTCTGGGATTTAAGTGGCCAATACCCTCTAGCAAGTAGGTACTAAAATAGGTTGGGGAAAAAATTGCTCTSTCATTTAACGTTCACTCCGAAAAATATGGCTGCATTTATTATGCAGCATATTGTTTTATATACTATTTTGTTATAATAAGTCATGTTTAAAATGTCATGACATTTAAATCAACAGCAATAAGAGGGAAATACTGGAAAAGAACAAGATGATCAAAAAGGATTTGAAAAATCCTGGTAAAATGTTCTGGGCCAAATACCACCGTTATATTACAAATAAAGTCACAAAGAAACTTAAAAGTCATCTGTGAGAAAGCCAGGTCTCTGCACCACTGCGGCGGCCCCCGGGCTGCAGCCAAGGCAGCGCTCCCTCCGCTCGCGCCCCAGGGCTGCTAACAGCCGCGTGGCTGCAGGGGCTGGCTGGGAGTCAGGACACCATGATAGCCTGGAAAACTCTGCCGAATATGTCCTCGGGACTTGCTAATGCCATTTGTCTGAGTGAGGAGCTTTATTTCAATGCCTACGCTAAGTTATATGAATGAACTTTACATATAATATAAAAGCCTACTTTAATGTGGCTCCATAGCCTTTGAGGAGACACAGGGACTGTCTACCACAGATGATCTACATGCATAATGGCAGATTTTCACCAGAAAGACTTTTAACGTTAGAAAGAAAATACTTCAGATCAGATGAGCTACTTTGTTCTTGCAGTTTCGGTGCTCATCTATTATATCAGGTCTGGACCCTTATGCCAGCATCACTCACTGCTGCCTCCACGCTCCCTTGCCCCCCACCAAGGGGAAAAAACAACAACAACTGCAACGACAAAACAGATGGCGATGCAACGAAACATTAAACCCAATCCCAATACCTGGGCAGTGCCATGAATATTTCACGGAGGCATGGGGTAGAAAAAACAACACAATGACCTTTTCTAGCTTCTTAAGAGATAGCTAACTTTGTAATTGCTATAGACGGGCTGAGGACACACAGGAGGGAGACCAAGACTATTTAAAAGCAGCTGTGTATATTTTTAAAAATTAGTATCTCAATGTTCCCATTATAACCTGCCAATATGAATGACATTTACTCTTGCTCTGAGAAATGAAAGAAACTCTAAAAGACAGACTGCATTAAGAATCTATTGATATTCCACTGACCTAGTGGCATACGAACCAGACAGCCTTTGTCAAGGGCAAATGCCCCAGAGTCTGCAAATTCATCTCTTAAAGCAGCAGTAAAAGAAAAAATCTTCAATGTCTAGAGTTTATATAAAAGCCAGCGGAGGCTTGCACTTTCTTGATGTTATGACGGTAGTATATGGCACCAGATTCAGATACGGGAACAGTGGTGGAGATTCCAGATGGTCAATCACTTCTTCCAGTTTTGGCCAGTCAGTTAATATTGCTTTAAAATTTAAATGAGAAGTTTTCATAAGAGACATCACATGGGGTTTTGCCTAATTTATATTTTCCTACTGTACAGACTTCATGAAAAATAACTTATCCATAGCAGAATATGGTCCAAGACTTGCATTTGGGAGGGACGGAAACAGAAGATGTAAGATCTGCAAGATGTCCCTGCGTTGTCTGAGCAGCACTGGTGGAAAGACCCAGAAGAGGGAAGAGGGAGGAAAGAAGGGAACAACTTGGTGTTGTTCAAGCAGGCTCCTTCATCCCTCAGATGAACTTTCTCTTTTTAACAGATACACTAAACCAAATGAGACCAGAAGACACTGGCAATGGGCCCAGCACAGGAGCCCTTACTTGGTGAAGCTCAGCTGGGGGTAGCAGTGGCTTTRTTGGGGGTGGAGGGGCACCGGCTGCCTTAGCTTTGAGGAGGAGGAATCTATTTGCTCCTCAGACAAGCTGCGAGGTTGGCCTTCTGTTCAAATTCTTTTTCTGGGGAGTACGACCACAGTTGTACCCACGTTATGCCCACGCTGAAGGACAGGGATGGCATAATAGACTGGGAATGTACTGTTCTGCAATTAATTTCAGTGAAGGGACTGTGAATTTGGAGAGAATTAATTTTAGCTGGATACATGTTGCAGTTAATTAAAGACGATAGCTTCCACTAATAGGAAGGTGGTTTTGATAAATACACATTGTTTTTTCCTAGGTATTTTAAGAAGATTTTCAGTTGCCATAGCCCATGATACATCCTCCCAGACATTCCTGCATTTCTATAGCAGAATGCATGTACTGGATAACAATAYTTAATACATAGACCTCAGTATCATTGCTTTTAGACAGAACTAAGATGCCTTTGAACACAAATACCTTAGAAATATTTTTCTGGAAAGGTCACTGGAACTTTTTGTTWGCAACATTTGGGTGAGTTTCATCTCTATGATAGTCAACTATAAGATCACATAACTTATTTTGCCATAATTCAGAGAACACACTTCAGAGCTAGAGAAAATCCTACAGTGCATCACGTATGGGGTGGTGTTCACGTGAACATGGGTGATGGACAGCAGAAAGGGTATGAAGACAGAAAAAACTACCCAAACATTCTTAAGTTTCAGAGACAAAAAGTAATTTTGTTTGTTTTCGCTTCAATCAATCAGTTTGTTCATGCATTAGGGAACAATGAGGTCAACAGAATTCAAAGCAGTTTTCAGGAGATATCATGGCTCAGCTGAGAGGCAGTTGTACATTACTCCAGAAGCACGCCTCTAATACTTGTGGATTAAATGCTATGAGAATGGATCTAGCATGGGCTTGTTTTATCTCAATTTGCCAGACTAGGAATTTGCAGGTTTCCTGCTCTCATTCTTGAGGAGGGAGTTGATTGGAGAATAGGTTGGACAGTCACACTCTTTGTCGAGGACTTGCACAAATAATTTCATTCATTTGGACATGATTCCAACTYGGAGCAGGGTACTTTGCAAGCAGAACTTCTCGCCTAAGAGATCTACTGCTATGTTTTTTCTCCCCTTTAGCTCTTTCATTTTTTTTAAAACTAGTCTTCAAGCAAAATGCACAAAAAGATTGTGTTCTCAGTTTGCGCTTACAGGGTTTAGCCTCAGCAGTGCACATACTGAGATGTACAAAGGCACACAAACTCTCCTCGTTCTTTCTGACCCATAAGCATTATTACATTGCATTTAATTGCAGAAGACACTGTCTTCACAGCTTTATTTTCTCATATGACATCTTGTGAATTGCTTTTAAGAAAAGCCATTTACACGACTTCTATATATATGTAAACTAGTATTCTAATGTCACATTCTTGTTTGCACATATCCTTGTATTCATGTCAGCTAATCATAATGCAAAAAAACCCAAAAACAAAAACAAAACAAAAAAAGTGGCCCTTTATTATTTCCGTTAGGAAACAGTAGTTTTCATTTTCATAAAAGTATTTGACTGATACTATGTAAAATCTGTTCCACTGGAAAACTGGCATCTTGCCCATCATTTTCCACAAAGTTCAGTATCTTTGTCAGTGCTCATCTACTTGACTTCTTAATTGTCTATGTTCACCGACTGTATCAAATGGAGTTTTCCTTTGCCTTTGCTCACTGTGTATTACATCTTTTAATCGGTATATATAATTACTTACCACAATCTGCCATGCCAGATTTTCTAAGCATTAGTCTAATTAACTTAAGCTTGATAATTATGCTTCAGATATCATAACAGTATGTACAGAACTTGCAGATTATGTTGTTGGCTTAGTTATTTTTGATAACATTTTTCTCTTATTCTTTTCACTTTTTCCTTTCGTTTTTTCTCTTTTTGGATGGGGGAGAGTGCAAGAGGAAAGAGGGGCTGGTATTCCRTTTGGATGACTGACAGCTTCCCTAAAAGCAGTCTGTTTCTAATAACAAATCATCAAATAAGTCAACACAAACGAGAACAGATCCAAAAATGCAAGCATTTCATCTACTTACAAGAATAAAAGATAAATATGTTGTCGAAGAAAGAAACTTGAGATTCCAGCAGTGGAAATCGCATTGGATTCAAACACGAGTCTACAGCTGTTACCGGCCAATTACGAAAGTACTCAGACTTTCCACAGGTCTCCGGTCTCAGCTATTCTAATTATATGCCTGTTGGCGACAGCAGGCCACCAGGGAGGCAATACATAAATGATAAATGCCTGAGACCTGGCACACATACCTTCTCYGCGCACAAAGATCAGCCGTCGCAAAGTGAGGCAGGCCAGCTGGGCACATGCAATATGCAGCCTGAGACCCCGAGGAAGAGCATGGAGATGCAGGGAACACTTATGTCACAGCCATAAATAAAGGCACCGGCAAAAGAAATCTGTAGCTGGCTATGGATTTTTATTTGTCTTTCTGATGTAAAACAACGTTTCTTTCCACTTCTGTGCAACTCACTTTGGCATTCTCCTTTTATAGCGATGAAGGTACCCTGCTGTGATGGGTTTGGTTTTCTCCTGGGTCAGAGCATGGATATTGTGTCCCACCAAACCAGGGGACAGGAGATGGGGCACAGCCTGGCCAGGAAGGCCAGGCCCTCTCTCCCTGCTCCAAGGACCCCTGCCAGAGAGCGGATCGGTCTCGCTGACTCGAGCCATGTTGAGGTCTCCAAAGTGCCCAGACCACAACTGGGGGATTGGAGCTGCAAACCCACTGATATTATGTCCATGCCAAGAGTTTGCTTGAACGCTGGGTACAGCAGTAAATCAGTGTTTTCAAACCTGCTCATAGAACCACACTGAGGACTTTGCATTTACTCTCAAGTTATTGGTGAAGGTTTAATAAGTGCTGAAACACTGAAAGGCTGTTCAACTGCTCCTGTTTTTAACAGGGACTTCATAGATACAGAGACAAGGACAGGAACAGGTGGTTCCTCTAGCTGAAGTTCCTCTCTTTCAAGCCCTTATTTTCAGGGGACTGAAGGACTGTGTCTCCCTTAATAGGACAGATTACCAGCAGTCAAGGAAGTAATCAGGGYGGCTAGTACATAAATAAGCATAGCATAAATCTGAATATTAGTAATTAGCATTTGATTCAATCAGACTAAAAGTGTTAGAACACTGTAGCAACTATTCCTTATAGGAAACTATTTAACATTCCAATTATCTTCAACRAATTAACCTCAAAGTATGGCTGAGGCACAATTTTCTAAAAATCCCTTTGCTTATCTACAGTCCACTTGCAACTAATTTCACTTCACAAGTCTACCTCAATTAACATTTTTCTGTATTTCACACATGAGTAACCACATTACTAAAATATGCAATCCTTTCTGAAATTTAATAGCTAAGATACCTTAATTTTTTTTGATTCTACAAATGAAGGAACATCATTTCCTGCTACTATCTCAAACCAATTAAAATTCTTTTTATAYTGGCTTTGTATTTCTTCGATATATGCATGAACCAAAAAAGGTCCTACATAATAATTGCTTGGAAATGATCTGTTATGCAGCACTCCAAAGGCATGAAGGGGTCTACAATTAGCAAATTTTAAAATTTGCTTTACATTTTCCATTGCTAAAGTTTTTAAAGATTGATTATTGCTTCAATGTTTTATATTAAGAAAGAAAAGCTTGATCAGCATAATTCTGAATTATCTGAATTACAAAAACTCAGAAAACATGCAAGTTAATCAATAGGCCTGGAAGGAAAGGAGAACACACCCATCTATCTGCTACTAGGTAACTAGCGTGAGACAAATAGGCACTGTAAAATGCAGAACACTTTTGCATATAATACATCCTGCGTATTATGTAGTAGRGGCAGAATGACAGWTATCTAGCTGCATTACCTTAAGGAGTTTTCACATGCATCCAAGACATGGAAATTATTGACCAGCCTCAACACATCTCCATAACAGGGACCATAGCAGAGTCATGAGTTGGACCTCATGACTCCTCTCCTCTGCCTTTCTTGGTGTTGTCTGCGGTTTGCATAAAAAGATGTAATACCATTTAATATCATTCTTGCTCTAACGGGGAAGCTCTTGCTTTGTGCCATACTTGTGGTAAAAGGAGCAGCATTCTCAAGCAGATTATAAATCTTACATATTTTCCTTTTCACTGCATGTTTGTAGCATTATTTTAGCATTAAGAAAAAAGAACACACATGTAGATAACAGCATCCACGCAGCAATATGGCATAGCTGTCCTCCTTCCTACAAGCATCCAACTTAATTTTATCATCAAATATCACACAGTACAAATTCCTGTGTTCTATTCCTTGCTGATTTTAATCTTGTTTTAGAGCTAAGCACTGTGTGCTGTGCATATAATCTAGTGCTCAGTGCAAAGGAGAACATTTACAGCAGAAAGACAYGTGGATATACCGTATAGCAGTTCATCTCATTTCAGGACTGTTGGATTTTCTTCCTAATCTGAGGYACCCACATGATGCCACAGAGCTTCACTGTCAGGTCTTCTCTGAGCCACTGAGTAACATTATAATGAAGTTACACAGATAGGGACACAGAGTAATACATGACTACATAGCTACATAAATAGAGTTTGTATGTTAATTTTTATAACAAATAGGGATATGCATGGCCTATTTGGTTGCATGAGCAGATCTGTGCCTTGAAAGATGATGTTCTCATTAAGTGAAGCTGCAAGCCCAAATCTTATCTAAAGTGCTGTTTACTTTGCTAGCAGCACAGCCAGCATGCTACAATTGCCACTCAAATTGAGGGTACCCCATAGCGAATTCTGAAAGCTTAAAAAAAAGTTAAATAAATCAGTGAGAGGAGAAAGTATATTAATAATCAATAACACTGTTTAATTTAACAAGCATTGGAAACTCATATTTCTAGATAGAATGAGGATTTTTCTCTTATTGTCRCACTACTTSCCCTCTAGTACTTTACCTAGTGCTGGAGGATGCTTGATATCGTAACATTTTACCCTTACTTGAACTTATAGCAGCCTTTGATTTTTATAGGAGACTTCATTTTGAATTCAAACCGAAATAGTAGCTAAAAGTAAATTCTTTTTCACCTTATTACTACTACTACTTCCATTTTCAACCACTACCACACTATATTTATGCAATAATCTGTTCTTATTTCAAAGCTGGTTTCCATCCTGATTTTACCTGTACTCTTTGCCAAATGTCATTGGTCTCCTCAAGTGTTTCTGGCCCACTCATCCAAGTCAAGGGACATTCAAATTCTCTATGCCAAGTGGGCACCTTCATCCCTGGCCAAGTGTCCAGGGCCAAAACTCTGCACGATGCTCTCCCTGAGCTACTATACCCTGCCAGAGCTCTCTCTGCATCTCCCTGCGACACAGGAGCCCATTCGGGGCTGGCCTGCATCCTGGAAAGCACTTGTAGGACTGCATCACTGCCTTATGGCCAGGCTGAGCCCACGGGGAGCAGCTAGCCACCTCCTATCACAGCTCACTGGCACTGCTATCTGAACTGATGCATTTTATTTTTTAAGCTATGCTTGACAATGCCAAGGATGGGAAGCAAATCAAGAGATCCACAGTGGCCAAGTTCCTGCTGATATAGAATTTAATGGCAAATGCCTATTTATTTTACTTGGGAGTAGTTTCAGACATCTGGCGACACTTCCTGAGAACATTAGGAAAGCTGTAAATAAGTTATTAAGGACTCTGTGACACAGATCAAGTCRAGAGTTTCGATCCTTCCACCACCTCTCTGGGGTTTTAGGGTATCAGTAGAGATTTGGATAAATATGCTGTTCCAAAAAATTTTGTCCGAGTTCTCCACTAAAACACTTCCTGAAATATTAGCGTCCTGAAGCATCACAGGTTGGTTGTTTTACCAACGGGAGAAGGAAAGGCTGAGAATGAACTAAAGAAAGCAAAACAGCTTGTACCAGCTTGTCACACCAAGCCTTTGCTTATCTATCACATTAAGGTAGATGATCTTGTGCTGATTTTGGTGTCAGTAGGAAAAGGCCATTATCCTTGACTCATCTAATAAGATCCTAGGAAAGAAGGAAATTTTCTYTAAATAGCAACAATTTTGTCAGTAAATCTGAAGCTGGTTCACATCCCAGTTCAGCAAGGCATTTAAGTTCTCTCTTAATATTGAACAAATGCTCAAGACATCATCATTTGAACTCACTTACATTGATCACTTGCTTAAATGCTAAGATGGGATTGCACTTAATACCAACAGAGAAATATATAATAAAAAAATTCCTGAGCATAAAGCATAGCTGGCTGTGTTTTATTCAATGTCTGCATTTGAAGGTAAGGCCTCTTGCTTTAATTAGAGTGAGTGAGCAAAGAAGTTGGGGTGCTCAAATATCATTGTAGCAAGCACAGTACAGGACAAGAGATTAATTCATAGCATGAGTTAGAAAAGAGTGTGTAGACCTAGTTTAAAACTGAGGAAATAATAATGACAAATCTGAAATCCAAGGTGTTTCACAACTAGCATAAGGTATCTTGATGAAAACATTATCTGCAGTTTCAAAATTGAAGATTTTGACAAGTTTTTAGGAAAAAGCACTTTCCCTTCATTCTTTGCATCTCTTCTGCATCTTCAGGTGGTTTTCCATATACACAGATATATAGCAAGTGAGGACCAAATCTTGCAGTGTTTACTCATAAGGGTCATGATTAAGAAAACAGTATAAAATTGGAATAGATCATGACTGGCACGTCAGCAGTTATGTTGAACTGCTGAAAGGAATAATAAGGGGAATAATAGCTATTCKAATACTTCCATCACACTTCTGAGCTTCAAGAGACACTCTGGGAACAAAAGGGGTGGAACAGACTCCAGGAAAAATGTGGAGAAGGCTCCTCTTTGCTCCAGATGCTCCRAGTTTGTCACCACTGTATGAAGACCTACATATTTGTCAGGTCTATTGCTCTGCAGCACCTAACTTGACCGAGACACCTAACCCAGTTTTGGCAAGTATGGGAACAAACAGTAAAAGCCCTAACATAGGCCATGTCTGAAATTGCAGAAGTGAGCCAGGGCTCAGAGCAATAGTTGTCACTGGTGACCTGCTGGGCTACACCACAGCTTGTGGCTAACCTGCTCTCCAGGGAACATCAACTAACCCTGTATTCTCCTTACCTTCCTGTAATTCTGCTCTTTCTGTGTCTGTTTCATCAAAAATCAGGAGCATATTGTTCTCACCACCATCAATGCAAGATTCAGTATCAGCGGTAACCCCTTCTTTCCTACTAAGRAGAATGATTTGCCAGAATACAAAATTTTAACATAATACCCTCTCTCTCACACTGGGTTTCTCAGAGATTAAGCTTATCTTGCATAGCTATTCCATTTCAGTTTCCTTTACGTTGGTTTTTAAATTTCTTGTCTCACATACCTTAATTAATAYATTTCCATACCTTGGCATTTATTTTCCAGTCTATCTCTATGTAACCAGGTATCCGTATGTGGCACTCAGAAGGAATTTAACCAATTTATGTTTACAGTGACCAGGTCATGTTCACTCCTTTGGCTCTCTGGGATCTCTCTTCCTCCAGGTGAAACCCAACATACCACTGGGGCTACTTCATAGCTGAGTATAATGAGGACAAACCATAGCCAGAGACCCTGAACAGACAGCATGAACACCATTGCAGTGACCGTGTGTAAGAGAAGATAATGTTCTGTAGTGAAGTTTAGCATAACCTGCCATGAAATTTGGAGGTGGGGGGRAAGTATCTACACGATGCCAATAGGGAATGAGGGTGAGAAGCAATTTGCACTGAGAAGAATCAGTGATCTTCCCAGTGTCCACAGCACTGTTTCTGCTAATTGAATGCTTCAAAAATGTTCACATTGAAAACCCATACATCCTATATTTAACTCTGATGTCAGAAATGACATATGGGGCTAATTAGATGTGTTTGTCTCCAAGAAGAGGTGTCTCTCACACAGCTTCCATTTCTACCTACCAGCGTACCGCTGCCATGCGAACTGAGATGAAAAMTCCTGTTGTTCCTGCATAACTACAAAGACAGTACCCACCTACAATATCCTTAGGCYTTTTCTTTAAGGCCTTTTCCTTTTCAGTACAGCATGAACAAGAAAAATGACACATTGGCATACTTCCCCCAGCAACCGCTTCTCCATTAGATCAGCCCTTGGCTGCCTCGGCAAAGAGTGAAATCATCCCAGGCCGTGTCTCAGAGCCGCAACTAAAGCGAACAAATGCCATCCTGTTGGGCTGCCACCGCACACATCTGAGCGGCTGGTAACAGGAGACCGGGCACATTTAGCTGTTGGTTATTCTGCATTATCTGGGATAACCCTTGGAGCCAGTGCAGTACCTCTGGATTTGCTGAGCTGYAATGGAGCTTTGATCTAACGTCACGCAAGGCAACAGCAGCAAGTCGGGCGCAGCAGCTGCCGAATTCAACCCAGCCAGGGTCTACGAGAGTTAGTGGAAAAACACCCACTGGCTTCGGTGGAAGCAAGTTCAGTGTCAGCAGGGGGAAAAAAAGCTCAAAAGGTCACACAGGGAAAACAAAGGGGAAAATGTTCCAAGGCACAAGGAGCTGCTTCAAACCCTTTGTTTAGACTGGTCTATCAATTTGATTTTCAGCAGAGCAATGCACATTGCYACACAGCCTCCCCTAACTAACTAGGCAGGAGCATGATCAGTTTTAAAGAAAATCATGGATTTGTCTGCAGACAACTCAATATTTCATTGCATCAGGGCCTGTTCTCTCATACAATTTTTTTTATTGATCAGCATACCTCAGGCTATTAAGTTTATTAATTAAATGATAATTTTTTTTCCCAGTGAGTATACAAGGAGATAAATGTCTTACAAATAAACTCAGAGCTTGCAGGGTGAGTCATGTGGTGATTTAGAAGTCATTTATCTTTTTCTTTTCCCCCTCAGCAGAAAGTAATCATTGCCACAATGCTCTGCAAGTCTAATGTGGCTGCGAAATGTGCAACATAAAGAGATATTTTTCATTTTCAGCACAATTATACCATACTTTTATGTTATACTAATTTGTAATTGAAATGCTAACAAGAGGATATGGATAGTTGCTAATCCATTTAAGCACAAGCTGCCACCCTTCTGAATTAGGGAGTAGTCTGACCTCATCGGCTCATGCTAACCTTTATGGAGACTGAATTCAGATCCAAATGTCTGCACTCAAAGACATATTAGCTTGCATATTCCTGAATTCTCCAGCACTTCTTTGCTGTTCTGAGACAGGTCTGGCGTTGACAGGCAAAGCTTTAAAGCTCAGAGACAACTTTGAAGAGTTTTCCCTCCCACCCCGAGCTGAGCCATGGGAGAGCACTTCACCTGTGCCTTTTGYTCTACCACCCATCACAGACCCAGCTGAGAAGCTGGTCAGCTGTCCTGCGGTAGCATAAAGTAGAAACAAGCACCCAGTGAAAATATGTTTCTTTRATGAACGCCCAAAACAAACCATGGGTGCCAACTGGCACCAGGTAGAAGGGCTCAGTAACAGCTGAGACTTGAAAAACAAGCGTGTGGACAGTCTGAAATGAAGAAAACTGTGCAAGTCCCAGAAGGGAGAGGAAGGCTGCCGAGAATGCACCAAGACACGTTCAGATACAGCAGTGGACGTAGGCACCTACGTGTGCATCACTGATGCATCACAGACAGGTCGGCTCTAGCAAAGCCTCCAGGCTGCAAAGTGGCTGTGTGCTGTTTGCCACTTATGAGTGGTTTTAATACATGGGATCGTGGCTATTGCTTTTTCAAGTGTTTGTTACACCGAATACACAGTGAAGCTGAACTCATTTTGAAGTCCCTTATTTTCTTCTTGCTTCATCAACGGTACTTCGATTTAAGGAAAAAAACTATCATCAGAATGAGCAAATAGTGCAGGGTAAGTGCTGAAATTTTGAGAGATCAGAAGAAACACGTTGGAAGAGAGAAAACAGTACGATTTGAGAGCAGCCTAAAGAATTCATTTAAAACAGGACTTTGAGTCCTGGGCTTCCTCATCCCAAGGCAAACCAGCAGCAGGTGGCACCTTCTGTACCTAACACAGCACCAACTCCACCAGCTAATGCTGAAGGACAGCCCAAAAGCTGGAGCAGCAAGCAACGACAAGGAACCCAAGTAACAATAACTAGTAACAACTTTCTAAGAGAAGGCAGCACCTCACTAGAATATGCACAACGTACTACTTAAAGCCATTATTTCTCCTGGGCAATCAACAGGTCAATTAAAGAAATGCTGCCTGCACAACACAGCCCTAAAGCCAGGACTACATGTTCTGCAAGTGTGAGGCAGCTTCCCRCTGGCCGAGTGCTCGTCCACCACGGGTTACTTCCCACATCACACCAGCACCRCAGCAATGCCAACACATCCTGGACAGAAATTTAGTTACACAGTCTCCAGGGCTGCAAAGTGTACATGGGGTATTTGACTGAATATCAAACTTCTTCCTCCGTCCTATCCATCTGATGCCCTTTTCTAATTCCTCCGGAACCTCTGGTTCTGTTTTTGCTGTGTGCACAGGACCTATTTAAAACATGCATGGAAGACTACTGGGCGGTGGGAGCAGTTTTCTTCAGATCATCAATTTGCCAGGAYGAAGTTGTCTGTTCTCACTACAGCTTAGAGTCACATTTTCTGCCCTCCACGGGGTAGATGCCCTCCCACGCTGCGGTTCAGAAAGTTGTGGTTTGCTGCTCCCAGTGGAATTACGGAAGAATTCAAGTAATGGACCTTAATTTTTTATGTTGGTCTAAAAATTGCATCTTCTTCTGATTCCCTGAAGAAGAATATGCTACAAAGCTGCTAGAATGTGAGGCGTATCATGTGGAACAAAAAGGGAGATGGCAGCATATGGGAAAAGAGTGACCTCACTCATGGAAAAAACAGGCTCTAATCTGGATCTCCTTTCTCAGGCCTTTACCTCAAATACAGCTTTGCTCAAGTCAAGACAGACTAAAGCCTTCAAGATTTGGTACATATACATCACATCCTTGGATCATCTGYGCTTTGAATACAGAATATCACAAACTAGTTTCTTTTAGCATTTACTGGTCTCTTAAAAGCCTACAGAAACTCACAGTGCTTTTTTCCATTGACAGCCTTCATGGTTTTGGGCAGGCTGAACTAGTTTGGTGCAAGTTATGCTCTTTCATCTGCAAAGTCTCTTTCAAAGCTAACATAAAATAGCAATGAGAGCTCCACACGCTCCTGTGTTTGCACTGCTCTACCAGGCTGGAACAGGAAGTGGTAGCATAGCAGAAGGAGTCAAAGAGGCASCAACAGCAAAGGCAGTGCTGGCATAAGCATACCTTAAGAAAAATGATGGCATGTGAATTTAGGGCAAGGCCTCTATTTTCTCACCCCCCTTTCTGCAAAGGAACAGCTGCCGCAGTATCACCCTCCAGGAGGTTAAGGGACATCTGAACCTCCTTGGAGCGACCTCAGATGTTGTTCCAACGATAAATTTGATGATACGCTAAAAAGACCTTACTGACATCTCTCTACTAGCAAGTAGGGCACGATGTTAGCAGCATGCACGTACACACCATGCACAACTCCTTCAGCCTGAAGCACAGAGACCACATTTTCTGCAAAGCCAGGGCCTCAGCCAGCTGTGCTGGGGAGGTCAGGCAGCTACACGCACGCAAAGCCAGGCCATTTCTGCCTGTGCTGCTTGGAGCTATTTCCGTAGTGTCCTGCCCTGCTCTCTGGGGCTGTTTGCCTCTTGTTCCAAATCAACAGCTGATGCAGAGTAAGAAAACTATAAAGTGTTTAAAGAAATCAAGATCATGAACATCCTGTGACAGCTACTCTAAGAAACATAGTAATGCTGCACTGAGTGCTAGTTTGTCAACCTTTGCTACTTATGCAATTCACAGCCAATTTAATTAAAAATATAACAGATCCAAAGGCTGCTGAAATGCTTGTAATGACTATCAGTCTCTTGATAACGGTACAAAAGTGCCATTAGACGTGAACTGTAAGCAAACTTTTCCAGATTGAATAACAGGGGCATTACATTTCCAGCCATTAATGTCACAGTTTTTAAAAAATTGGCTGTCCATCTAGACCTCAAAACTAAGCATTTTTATCTCTCACACATACATTTACAATCAAAATTTGTTTAGAAAAGGTAAATTTCATGGTTATGAGCTGCACATTTTGCATTTTAAACATTGAAACAGCCTCTGCTGACTCACTTAATCATTTAGTTGATTTAATACAAAACATTTTTTCGCCTTTTTCTGCTTGTTGCTAAGATGAATCCCCTGCATTCATTAGTAATCAAATACAATAGCAAATATAATATTATCGCACAGCTGAACTCCTTTTATTACCAACAGCCTTATATTTAAATTATTTCCTTTAAATAGTTATCTCTTCTTGTTCTAGTTCAGCTTGTGAAGGAAGTTCTGACAGCTACAGCTTGGATGAAGAATGCCAAATAATTAAACAAATAAATGAGTAAAACCAGAATCAGTGGATACTGGTTTCTTCATTAAAATGAAGTCACTTTAGCCAAATCCACAATCCCTTAGAATTGCCTTCAGGGGACATGGCAGCAAGAGGATCCTACTGCCGGTTCTGATCAGAGTCAGCAACACAAACTACGCCCAAGTGCTTGTGACAGCTGAAAATTTAAATACTGATTATCCCAACTTTTGGACAAGTCGGATCTTGGAAATCCTGTACAGTCCTACAGTCCTTCCAGCTAGTGGAAGGCACCCGCCAGCTCGAAGACAAGCGTTTACAGCGTCATGTCTGGTTGGGCAGGTCTGCAGGCATTGAGCTTTCAGAGAGGATTTGAAAGGTAAGACCTTCCTGTCCAGGGAACATGTGTATACACACACACACAGAGCTGGGAAGCCAAAACAGTATTAGGAGAGTTGACTAATCAGATTTCTGCAGATTAAATTTTGAATTCAATTCTGATTTGAACAAGCCAAGCCACAGATATTTGTTTTATGAGATAAGTTTCTCAAAATTGCCTTCAATACTGAAGACTGTAGATGACCTGCAAGTGAGGAGCAAGGCAAGTAACTCTGGTTCAGAGTAGCTCTGRGGTGGTGCCCACAGCTGATCACAAGCACCTAGGCACAGATGCAAAAAGGAAGCCTGCACCCCCAGAAGGTGGAATATCCCATAGACCACAGTAAAGCTCTCCTGCTGAGAGTCTTCCTCCACAACTCTGAAGAAAAGGAGGACAAAAAAAGAAAACGGAGGGTTTCACTTGATCACATAGCTTCAAAATCTGAAACTTTTGACAAAAGTATGATATTGCATACAAATACACACAGAGACACTACGTATATATAAATATACATAGCGCACAAGTTTGAGTAAAACCTGTGCTGGAGATTAACCCCTATTCATAAAGTTTACAACCTCTGCTTTGAAATTCATTTTATGCATCTCACACAGAATATTTTTTTTTGGCCAGTTTTGCTTAAAGATAGGCCAAATAACTTGCATTAAAGTGTTGCAAAGTTAGAATATTTATATATATAGCAGCAGATGTTGCTGTACCTCTGTACAATATAATACAACTTCATATCATATACTGCCTTTCACACCAACTGCATTCACAAACACTGAACAGAATTAAATAATACAAGGAAGCAGTGGATGCAGGCAGTACACAGTATAAATTATAGAAACCAGTGGTGTAAAGACACTGTATGATGAATAAATTAAGGCACTGAGACATAAGGCCAATAAAAGAGTGAGAAAAAAAATTAAGAGGCATATGCAGATGAGAAAATCTACTTTAAAAAAAAGATAAAAGTTTAAGAGATGGAGAGTTGATGAGGCAGAAAGATACACGGAGGCTGCTCCAGATGGTGGAAACAACAGCAAAGGTTCCTATACCAAGAGTGGCAAGACTATGTGCAAAGTAGCACAGGGTGTTCAGAGAACCTGTGATAAAAGAGAAAGCAAAAAAAGGAGCTGTATGCCCTGCTGAGATGAATCACTGGTTTTGGAAATAAGGCGGGATCCTGAAATTTGTTTTGAGCATGGTCATATTGCTTCAAGTATGTGCTGAGGCATCTGGAAGACTACAGCTGAGGAAAGGGTGCAATGTCCTCCAGCTCTGGTGCTTGAAGAGTGTCTGTTTCCTGGCTGGGGTGATCTGGAGATATGAGGCTCAAAAGGGAGCATATCACCCCTAATCGCATATTCTGCATCCAGCCGGTCACAAGAATTCACCCAGTTTCTGCAACCTGCATGGAGCTGTAGTTGAGGCGGATCATGTTTTGTTTAGAAAAAACATCAAATGCTGATCTACAGATGGGCTGGTTACACATCTATATGAACCCACGCAATGAGTACACACRCAAAAAAGGAATTTACCATCTACTTCAGAACTGACCTGACATTCCTGTAGTGCATACTACAAGCTAGATTCTTCTTATGGGCTCCACCTATTTTATATACAGTGTATACAAAATGATCCCTTAAATACCCTGGTAYCTTAAAAATTTTTAGCACAGACTGCAAAGATACACAGGCAGCACCATGTTATTTGATGTTTTCAAAAGTCAAACATGACTGTGCTGTGCTACACTTTGTTTTTAAAATATTAATAAACATTAAACAAACTCAGATTTAGCTCTCAGGCCAGAAGCTGCAATACATGACGGGCAAACGGGCATCGATGTGTTGGCCAGACTTTGCTTAGCTCTGAACTAAGTGGCAAAAGTCATGATAGCGCTACATGAACTCACCAAGCGTTCATATTTGTGGATCCATTTCTCTATGAAGCTGTCAGTGCGAGAACAGCACTGAAAATAAACATCCCTCTGTTGCCCTCCACTAACGAGCCTGTCCAACCTTTAGGCTTTCAGATTAGCAAGGTCTCACAGACATGCCCACGCGTAGCTTCTGCAGTGGCATTTTCCAGTGCAGAATGACAGCAGTGGCACATTTAAATCTTGCTCATCTTTCCCTATCCAGCTTTATTTTCTTGCCCATCATCTGTAGTCTCCGCCAGCCCAGTCCCCAAAAGTTCCTGGCATATCAGCATCTTCCATGATGCTTGTAGGTGGGTTCTTAAGCACCACAGAAGACCCAAACATATAAATGGCATGCTTAACCACTGGACAGACCTGATATAGCTGTAAATGAAAAGGAATTAAAAGGACTGTGTGCTTCGGAGTAAAGCTAAAGTAGCAACTGTTTATAGGATTCAGAACCTAAATCGCTAACCCCTACAATGTGGAATCAATTACCCTTGCACATCCAGGCATTCGGTGGCCCAAGATGAGCTCAGCTCTTTCACAGAAACCCAGTAAATGACCTACGAGTCATTTAAGTCCTCAACTTTTTATGGTGAATAAGTGTCTGTCTCTCTGGTATCAGCTATGAAAGGAAGTAAATGTAAACTATCTGGTGTTCCCAAGCAAAACAGCATGGAAAGAAATGATAGCAATATAGATTCATTTTCCAGCTCCTTCCCTTTATCTTTTGGAGTCAAGYATTTCATCTTAACAACTGATGTGTTAGAAAGGTTGGCATTATCACCTATATGTAGCCAACTTGCATAAGCAAGTGAATAACTCTTAAATTTTAGGTCAAATACTTATTTTATGCTCAGTGCTCAGAATGATGGGTCATTAAGAAGAGCTTGTGTTACACAAATGCTATATGATGTGCTGCTGGGTCAGACTCATGTCAGCATGACAGTCTAGAATATGAAATGCAGTACGAAWGGATGCACTAAGAAAAACAACAAACCAAACGTAAGTAATCAGTTTGCAGGCTGAAAACATGACACTGCTGTTTATATGAAATAGCCCTTGGAAAAAAATTACATTATTCATCTATAGCCTAACTTGGCATTTAAACAAACTTCAGTTAAATATTAATATACTCAGAAACATGATTAATTTGTTTTGCTTTTACTTTTCAAATAAAAGTCTCATTAGCAGACCACTGGAGCGACTGTTTAGTGGCACAGTGCTTTAAAGAGCGTGCAAATGTCATAAGCGTACATTGCCTGGGCAATATAAACAGAGCGCAACCCCATGACCAGAAGAAATGTATGTTTTTGTGATGGATTTAGGATACTGTCAGTCACAATCCTTTGCTTGGAACATCAYGCTGAGATGCCAGCTGAGATCCTCAGACTGTGCAGGAGCTTGGCTGTCAGAGCAAGCCAGGTCTGAACTCTCTGAAAACTATTTGGTCTTTCTTAGAGTCAGAGGTAAGAACTCACTGCAATTCCTTATGAAACAGAGTAATCTCTGCCCCAAACCACAGACTAATAGCACGCACAAAATCTAGAAGCAAGATACAAAATATCACTGCTAGCCTCATTCCTAATTTGGAAAAAGAAATCATCAACCACAAAAAATTCACCATAGGTAGCCTAACTGCATTTATTGAATCTGATTGAGCAGAAAAAGCATTATTAAAAGAATTAACGCATCCCATCGTGAGATTTATTTGTATGGAACCGGCCGGTTGGTGAGATCATGTAAGAATTGATTTTTCTGCCTTACTTCAAAAACAGTAGGCTTACATAGAGACTAAAAATCATTTTCTGAGATGCCCAGAAAGTCTTAAGCAAAACTAAATCATACCCACAATTCACCCAGTGTATAAATGCATCTGATCAAGGAGTGGTAAAAGCTAGTGTTTGAGAATTTCTCCATTCCAACAAACTATTTTTAAAATATCACATATTTTGAAAACATTAGGACTGATTTTAATTAATTTAACAACTAGGTCAATAAAAATTGCTGTAGTTGAGAGCTCTATTAAAAGCCCATAATGTTACCTTAATGGAGGAACACTAATAGAGTTCTTTTGGAAGTTTTCCATAAAATTAATATTTTAGAATTTTAGTGGATGTCTTAAATGGTTTAAATAGACATTTTTATTAACAGACCTAATAATGGAATTAAAACAAATTAAATCATTTCTTTCTCTAAGACAAGGTATTTATATTCTGAGACTCTTACTGGAGTTTATTCTCAAAACAATTCAGAAACAATGCTCATTATTCACCATTGTTAAACTGGAACTAGCTAGCTGGCATCCATGCACAGAAGATCTGCCAATTTGCAACTACTGTAGCACTCACTCGGAGCCTCTCTGTCTAAACCACTTTGCATGGCAGCCTTCCAAAACCTTGACCTGCAATAAAATACACCTCCTTGTCAAAAGCACTCYTCGGTGCAAAGCATTAAAACTCACCCAGCAACCAGTTTATAAAAAACAAATAAAACTCTGGGTAATCCTTAAGGCAACCAACTGTAAGAGAAGGGTTATATCAGAGATCTGCTCATAGTCCATTTCCCTCGGCATTTCACCACTTAGGCTTACTTCCCTGGTTTACACCAGGTTGCGCTGTATTCCTTATTTCCACAGCTAACTGCTTAGTGATGGTCCACAAACATTCACAGCTGAATGAAACCTTTGTATTTCAGCTAGACCAACCACTGGCTTGCAAAGCTAAAACATCCTCCAAGGAGGTGCAGATGCGCTCAAGTGCAAGTCTGAGAAGGTTGCCCTGGCTTAAGACACACATAGTGTTTAAGGTGCAGGAAAAGACACGTCCTGCAAAACTAGGCATGGTGCTGAAGGTGAGCATTCGGCAAGACCTTTTGGCTTGCAGGACAGTAAGGCGTGGTGCAGGAAGTGCTGGGCAYCTTGCACAGCTTGAGGAAACGCAGGACAGGCTTGTTCTAGTCTCAATCCTCAGCTTCTTTCACTGGGCACAAAACATTATGATATAGGTACTTTGGTCACAAGCAGCTGCGGAGCTATGCCTGGAACCGAGACCCACAGATCTAAGACCAAAACTCTGCTTTGAGTTCCCACAGGCAATTCTCAGCAGGTTTATGGAATAAGGGAAGCACAGACCTCACAAGAGGGTCCTGAAGCAAATTTACCTTTCTGTTGGCTTCAGATCAGGTTCCTAAAGGAACAAGCTGATGAATCTCTGATGATCCCACTCTATTTTCATATCCAGTTACTATACCCAGCAACTAAAATTGATGCTTTTGGAGTTTTATTGCCCTGTGAACATTACCAATGGCTTTAGGTAAGAAGAGTGCATTTCYTCAACACGCGAGAACTTCAAAGGTGTTACCTGCACCAGCGTCACAGACCAGAGCATGCACATACCTTCCAACGTGAGCCCAAAATTCATGTCTCGCCCATAGCTTCCCTCCCACCATCATAAGGAGGCAAGGGGAAGGGTGCTGCAAGAGCACCGGGTACCCGCTGGTGTGAACAGCTCATGTAGCACGATGCAGCCTGCCAGGAGAGCCCGCGTTAGCTCCCGGGCTGGGCACTGCCATTGAAAGCTTTTACGGAGTACAGGGCTCCTGTCTGCAAGTCTTCACAGCAGATCTCAACATGGACTTACACTGAAAACAGCAGATTACACAAAGTTACTTATCAGCATGTAATCAATAGTGATAACCAGATTTTTGCCTCTCATTACTGAAACTCAGTTGGAAAAGACATTGGCAGGAGGTATAATACCATGTGATAATCACTGCCAACACCGCAAGATTTTTCCTGAAAAGGCTYGCCAGGGAGTTAAAGCTCTTCCACAGCAACTGGCAGCTATATAACATTTGCAGAGTGGACTAGAGCATAGAAAACTATTTCAACTATTATGTTACTGGACACATTACAGAACCAGATCCAAAGGCCATAAAGCCAACAGGAAACTTTTTGCAGTCTATAATGAGGTTTGTATGAGGCTCCAGGCCCCAAATGGCCATTCCTACTTYTGGTATTCACGTTTGCTAAAATTACAAAATGTCCTTTCATTCCAGAGAATCTTATCAGAAAATTGATCTCTCAATATATAAAGTTTTCAGCCAAGGTAAAGTCCTTTCAGGAGTTTTATGGTTTCCTATCATTCTTTTCACAACCYTCTGGAAACCGGAAAATATGCTGATATTGTTTCTGTGTTATATATATATTTTTTATTTAACCATTCTTTCTAATTCAAGTGTTTGTGAACATCCAGCCTTTTCTAGGTTATTTGGCAAAAACAGCAAAGGTTAATAGTAAACAGGTAAAAATCATCCAGAATTATTTACAGAACGACCTATCTGAATATTATCTCACTTAGTTTCTTATAAATAAGACTCACAACTGTGTTCTCTCCGCGTATTTAAATTAAATCTAACACCAATGTTGTATATAAATAGCTCAGCAAGACACTGTATTGTAACAGAACGCACCTTATTCCACGTAAAAGCTGATTGCTAGTTCTGTGACTGTAAATGTGTCAGACAATAATTTCATTGCTTTGCAGGTAGCAAAACACTCCATGTTCTTGTTCCCAAATGGTGATTGAATGATGACTTTTAATATTGCCTAATGATCACAAACATGTGGAGTCTTGTGTTAACATCTGGTTTATGGTTAAAGTCGCACACAGAAACTACTCACAAAACAAATAATCCCCTGCCCTCCAAAAGCTCGAATTAATAGAACAAGCACATGCTCTTTTTTTACTGAAAAAGAAGTAGCACAGCATGCCACAAATATTTCTAAAAATRTGTTTTTATGTAGGGTAACTAACTGAACAGATAGTTTTCTTCAAAAAGTTCTCAGAAGTCAGGAGCTCTAAGGGGTGGAAAAAGGAGCCAAGAACATTGGAGGAAGCAAACAAACACAAAACAAAATCCTGCAGTGCCGAGCATGGCACAACTTCCTCTGCAGACAAGGAGAGCTTTGCTCGAGGACAGCCTTATCCAATAGTAACTGACGTCCCAGTAAGCTCAAGGACTTTTCTTCTCCTGGAGCTAAAAAGGCTGTGTTGGCTATTCCATCCTTATGGCTCATATTTTCAGGCAAAGTGCATCACATCAAAAATAAAACCCCATGGATTATCAAGAACTCTCCATATGTGGTCAGAGCTGCCTTTTACTTACAAACCTCCTGCTACAAAACTGTATTAAGCAGGTTCCGCTGCAGGCTTTCCTGCATTTTCTCATTTATTCCAGCATACCAGAGATTGCTCTACAGAACATTTTTTCCTTAAACTATTTTTTTGTTCTACCCCCCACTTTTTCCTGTGTTGCTGCAGTAACTTCTAGGGGCCATGTCTTTTCAGAGGCATGCTCACAGTTTGGATCAGTCTTACAGGGATGGTTTCTCTAGAAGTCACTGCCATTTGAACTGGGGCAGCAACAGGGAGCTTACTGCTGCCCTTACAAACACATAGCAATAAGTTTGAGCAAAACATTTTTATTCTTTTTAAACTCATGTTAACAGCTCCAACCTCCCAGTTATTGTTAGTACCAAGCTCTCTTCAGTCTCTCTGTATCTTCCAGGTACAGAGGGGACCACAATAAAGTATATCTACMGAAGACACAACAGGGTCTTCCCAAGACGACAATCTCTCACTCCTGCTCCACAAGACAATGCCCAATAGCTACTCTTCCTCCTCGTTTTGAAGCCTGTTGGTGCCAAGTAGCTCTCTATCCCCTACCGATAGGGCTGACCACCTCTTAGACACAATTTTTAAATTACTTAAAATGCATTGGCTGGGCAGACGCTTCCCCCTTTCCCTTTGATAACTTAAATCTCTGTAGTTGGATAATGTCAGTGTTTTCACACGAAGTGTCTGTACAGGGCAACCTCCTGGAGCTGGTCTGTGCAAGGGAAGGCACAAGAAGGCTCTGCAGGGACGAGCAGCAGCTCTGCTCAGCTCTAAGAGCGCACAGAAACGACCCCCAGTCTCCGGCACACCCCTGCACATACCTCGGGCCAACTGCCCCCTCTTGCTGTGCCATCTGGAGATTACCGTGAAATATTTCAGCCCCTAGGGCTGCAGACACTGCTGCACTGCAGAGACAGAGAGGTGGAGAAGATGGAGAGGAATTTATCATAATTATTTAACAGATTCCTGAGGGTACTATGGCCATTTTGTAGGCATTTATAGCAGAAATATCTTGTTTCCAAGGAGCTTATGAAATCCAAAATAAAGGATGAGACTGCAAATCTACCAGAAGCTATAACATTCAGATACAGAATAGAAGATTATCCTCTAGACAGAAGGTGTATGAGACCTGTTCRTTGTACATACCCCATACTCACTAAAGATCTCAATTCAGTGATACTCTTACACCTGTGCCACAAGTACATGACAAAGACTCACTAAAGCACGTGAGTTTAAGCACATCACTGGGTACTCGGCTAAGAGCTTTAGAGAACTGCAGGCTCTGAGCCACCCACAGTCCATGAAACATGCCTTTTGGACAGAAAGTTTTAGAAGAGAAATTTAAAGCATAAGTAACACTGAGTAATATGGAGATCAACCTTCAGTGTCATTAAAACTGTCACAGGTCTACCTCTTCACCTGAAATAGCAGTATATAACTGGTCTTTCACCTTGGCAATAAACAGCCCTTACTATTTATTGCTTTTCTATGGAGAGTAGACTTCTGAAAATCCAGAAGTGCCATAGCTGAGAAGATCTGGACCAGACTCAACACCTTCGTCCTCTAGACCCTGATACATGCATATAGTCCCTTTCACTGTCTCATCCCTGCAATTAATTGAGGAGACATATTTTAACAAACTGGTTAACCAAACAGAGCTGAGCCGCAAAATTTAAGATATTTGCCACATTTATATATACAYAGTAATGAGATCAATTACTTTCAGCTCATGTAGATGTATTGAGAACTAATGAGGTACTTAAAACATGCATGGAGAAAATCTACTTTCTATTTTCATGCTGTAACTTAGAGCTTGTTAGGGATTTAGCTCTTTATCAGTTTGAGCTATGGCACTTACATTGATAGAAGGCCTGTTAGCTGTGGCTCCYGACTGCATTAAAGTCTTTTAATGCAGTTTTGTAGTGGCATACATCTCATTATAGTGCAAAAATGGGCAAGCGCTGAAGACCACGTTGTTGGAAAATACTTTGTCTGAGAACACAGCAAGCAGAAAGCTTGTCCTTTGAAGGATAACATCCACCTCACTCATAATTTAGATAAGTAATCCGGAGACCCTTATAATAAGAAAACCTTTATCATTTTAAAGCTATTAAAAAAGACCTGCAAAGGTGAAGTGACAAATTCTAGAACTGTTATCTTTATGGGTTACTTTTAACAACAAAACACTCTTTCTCCCAATACAAAACACAGTGGTAATTTATTTCTTCAAAGAAATTGCAAGGAGAGAACATCTACAACATGCTGCACTTCATACACTGAGCTCTAGGTTATTACCTGGGAAGCCAATTTTCAGGCAGTGATTTCAACATCTGAGCACAGCCTTGGATACAGCTCCAGGCACATCCAAAGTTTCTCATTAAGTTTGACATGCAATGAAAATGTTGAAAGTTGTTTAAGGGTGAGKAGAAAAGGATTCAGATATTGTAAAGGTACAAGAAAGAACACAAACAAGCAAAGAGACCTTTGTATTTGGCTTGGAGAACTCTAGGTGAAGTCAGCCCAAGACAATTACATCTTAAAGCACATCGCCATGCCCGCTTTCACACAAGCATGCTTGCCAGCCTGCAGCATACCTTTAAACCCTGCCATTTGGCAGGTAAAGACAGCTTCAGTTTAACTACAGCATCATGTTCCCTGCCTATCTGACCCTCTAGGCGTTTCCATTCCCTGGGCCAGAGTCCAGACATTAAATGCCACCCCATGTAAGTAATAACACCCAGCTATCGGGTGCTTTTCTAGGTCAGCATAACACCCTCCCCTGTCGGACAGGGACTCCTCACCCAAGGAGGGAATGCCATGTCCTAGATACCTAGGCTTGCCTCCCTATCGCTGTTCTCAAGATATCAGGGACATCTCCTTGGTGCAGCCTGGAGCTCTCAGCTCCTAAGATGTACACAATATCCTTTTGCAGCCCTACCAACCTAACACCTCCCTTTTCCTCCTTCAGTTAACTCTGATGAACACCCTAAATTTTACTCTTGCTTTTGCACTTCTCTTCTGCAATGCCTATCTACATCAAGACAACATCCCCCAGGACAGCATCCCTTCAAATAGAAAACTAAACCTGGACATCAAGCTGGAAGCAGGAGCTGCAGGGACCTCCTCTACAGGGAGCAGAAACTTTCAGATCTGACCTTCAGCTACTGAGGGAAGGCAGGAAGAGAAGCCACTTACTGAGCCATGAATGGGTGAAACAGCACCTGCACAGTAGGAGAGGAGCAGCAGCAAGAGCAGGATGGGCTGAAGGATTTAAATAGGTGGCCTAGGACCCAGCTGTGATCCTACTGGATTCATCTGCTTCCAACACAACCTTGACTAGCCACCCTGGGTGAAAACCTGATGCTATAGTATGTATGCTTGTTATATGGCACAGCAAAGCAGCTCATCCCTCTGATTCACTTCTGCTGTGGGGGCACCCCGTGACTGATACCCACCACCCGGGCCACAGTTGCCCCTTGGTTTCAGCAATCACCTAAAAGAGGAAGAGACTCTGCCCTTAACTATCAGGCCAAATCTGCTCTGCATGATTTTGTGGGCTTGGAGCAGGGGCTTGGGGCTCCTTGTGTGCCAGGGAGAGGTGGGAGAGGGTGCGTGGATCCGCCAGCCCTTCCTCCCTGCACAGGATCCTATCCAGCCACCCGCAGCCAGGGGCGAAGAGAAGAGACAGCTGTGGGCCGCGCTCGGCTTTGGTTTTCCTTATGCTCGTGTTTGTTCAACCAGAATATACTGCTTTCTGAAGCACTGATCATACGTTTGCCTGTCATTACAATGCCTATAAGTAAATACTGAGAAATAAATAAGAATACTTAGCACTTTAGGCCCATTAAAGAATTGGCAAGGTTTCACATGAGATGGTCTTTAAAGCTTGATATATGGCAATAAAATCAGTTCAGAAAGAGACAGCTGCATAAAAACAATGTATGTCTTCACATAAAACTGTGAAAAATATTTTGACTGGCACAGATTTTAAGGTAGGCTTATTTATTGGTAGGCTATGCTTCAGTAGTTTACAAAATGTAGAATCTGATAAACAGGAGTGTCAGATGCTCACAGAGGGGAAGTCCAATGTGCACTGATTTCAACTGATGAGTTTGAAATCACATTAGTCTCATATCAAAGATTTATATCTAAAGTTGGGAACGATCACACTTCACAGACACTGACAGCTAACAAAGTAAAATTAAAAATAAGTGGAACAGTGGGCAGAAAAGAATATCTAAAAATGGATGGCTTATAACTAAAGATGAATTTCTTACTAAAAAAAACAACGCTAAGTTTGAATTAAAACTTTTCTTTTTTTTAAATTGTGCTTTTGGGCTATCTGTGTCAAAGAAAACCTATTTGTGTCTTTGATCCAGTTAGCAGTAATAGAAAACATTTTCCTGGTTAGTGGTGCAAGAGAAAAACAAATTCATGAGAGTCTCCAATCCTCATCTATAACTTTATGCAACTTTTTTCTCATACCTTTGTTCCTGTCCTTTAATTGAAAAGCAATATTTATACCTAAGAGCAAGAGTGCAATGAAGGATGGTGCCTGTAGATTGCATTTCGGTCTCTAAAGTGAACACAGTCCTTTGAATGATGAACTGCTCTAGTTTTGGCGTGCTATTTACTACGTTGTTAATGATACTGTGAGACAAAGGCRTAGGACCAGCAGCAATAGGCTTAGATAGCTCTTTCATACCCTGTTTTTTAAAGTGGTGACTGTAGCAGACCCTCAATTCACACAGGTCAAAGAACGCTCAGGGCAACTTTCTCTCCCTGGAAATTGTAAAATGTGGCAGAAACATCATATTTTTTAACAAATATCAAAGGGTTCGGATATGTGCTTCAAAAGTATTGACAAGATCTTGGTCTTAAGAAAACAGATTGCTTTACTTTTTAGTATCAGATTAGAAGATTTGAATAGTCAATGACAACTGTACTGTTTCTCCATTTAGGCCCAACTAACACTAAACCTGTCTTGTTTATCATTTCTACAAGGAAGATCCTATTAATGCATTTTCTTAGTTGTCCATATAATGAATTCTCACTACAAATTGAAGTTTGTGCAGTTACATTAAAGTCCACTTATGTTCTGATATGTACCGATGTGTTAATTCAGATCATATTCCTCTAATTGCCCAAATTAATTGCTCTCTGATGAATTTTACAACACCTCATTTCTAAGGGTTTTTCCTGAAAGTACACCAAAAAGGTCAACACCACTATCAAATGCTACACACTTCAACAYGCTTTGAAGATGATAATTATGGCTAATTAGAAGTTTTTGCAATTAGCTCATACTGTAAGATTTCCATTCTCTGAATTAATAAGATCCTTTTGTATTTACCCTGCCAAACATTTCTGCATACCCCAACCAACTACTATTGTTCATGAACTCGGTGAGGACAAGGGGATGCCACCACATCTGGCATTTTTCTCCAGTAAAGGTCTCTGTCTGCCTGAAAGTCCCCCCAGCAGTTCCGCAGCCTGATTTGGCCGGCGCTCTTGGGATACAAAAGAAACACCGGTGAGCTGATATTTAGTGCCATAGATATTAGCAGTATCTTTGTGTAATTTTTCCATGGAAAAATGCCTACATGAGGAGAAACTACTACTAAGGTAATGGGTACTCTGTAGTGACTGCTGTACATAGCCACTAAACAAAGGAGAGGCCCCAAAACAGTGAATTTCTGAGTCTGCCACAAGGCACATTTTTCCCATTCGGAAGTGTGCAGACAGCAGATTAGTATTCCAGCTACTGGCTGATTTTCAGCTCTTCTCTGAAAGCTACACATGCACTTGCACCCCAGAGAGCACTATAAGAGCAAGGCTGTCAAGCTTCATCTTTGCTATAGACTAATTACAAAACCTAGGAGCCTAGTTTGCAAAACCAGGCTTCCTTTGCCACCTATCCACTTATCTTATGCATCTTAAGAACATGGGGGATATTTTAAAATGGCAAGAATACACTCAGTTGCTGTGTCACTTTGAAAGAGCAAAGCAGGACAGTGACAGTATTTGCAACATTTGCAGCACCATAAGGAGGAAAAACTGGCAATGTGCTAAATTTACCTCGAATTATTAACCTGCTGAAAATACACCAACAATCAGTTTGTCAACTTGATTTTACCGAGGATACAAACATGTAAAAAGAAGAAAAAAAAAAAAAGAAAAGAGAAAAGCAGTGCTGGTGAAATCGTGGTTTGGTTGGCATCCCGTGGGATGGCATCTCACTCTAATACTCCAGCACAAACGTATATGGCTTTGATTGAAGGCCCGTGCATTGCTTTCAGAAAGGTTTGATCACTTTCCAAACACAAGAAGGAAGCATCATTCCTCAACCAATATCCTCCAGAGTACCCCTGGGGCTCTCATGGCACCATTTATTCAGTGTAGCAACTCACAACATTGCCTGCCCCACCGAAACACCTTATCAAACTTCATTTAGAGAATGGCGCATCTCTAAGTCTGTCTGCTGCCCGAGTACGCGGAAAATCGCCTGGAGAGCTCATGACTAGTTTAATGATCAGATTTTAATATTCCTCAGCTCCTGCCACATCGACCCTTTGACTGGGGTGGTTTGCTGCATACCCTACAGAGCCATTTGTGTATCTACTTGTATATCCTCGGGCATGTTCTGTGCCGATTTGCTCCCTGTCTTGGATGTAGTATCTCTTTGGAACACAAAGAGCTAATTATAAATATAAATAACAATAAAAAGGCCTTTACCCCTGAAGGCAAATTCTCTCTGAACCAACATACATTCAGCATATATGCCGCTGCCATAGCTCAGTCTGAAGAGTTACAAAGGTGATTATTCAGTGTTAGTCAGATTCTGCAGAACTGTTTACATTCCCGATGTTCACATCTAACTAACCCAAATCTCCTTTTCTGGGATCTCTCTTCCTTCATCAGTGACAGCAATATCGGAATCGCTTGCCATCAAGGGAAGCCCGAATTAGGTCTCTCTAGAATTGTTTCATTAAATCCTTCTCAAATGGTCCAAAAAATTCAGGAAAAAGCGAAGTTTCATTCATTGCTCAGCTACAGCCAACTGTGACATGCCTTCTAATTGACCTTGACATTTGGGAACTTCACAAGATGGCAAATTACTAAGAGGAACTATAAGTCAGCCAGGTTAAGGGAAGTCAAACAGTGAATAGCTAGAAGGGCAACACCGCCAACAGTATGTAAATCAGGAATTGTATTTAAGCCAACATATTGCATTATGCATGAAAAGGTGAGTAATAGCAAATAGTTTAAGAAACCTGTCTACAATTAATGAATCCTAAATAGCTTTATTAATGTAGGTCAAATTCCATCTTCGTGTGGGAATTTGACATTTACTAATATGTCCATGTATGAATTATTCAAAAAAGATATATATTTAATATATATACAAAATTGTATTCAGTATGCTCTTCACAAAGGCTGCATTACAGTTGTATTACAAAATCTACAGGGGCTACTTAATTTCTAATCCAGTAATCATTAATTAAATAATATTTAAATCATACTATATCTAAATACAAATGTTATGCAGAAGCCTGCAAAATATTGTTTTATTTATAGCCTGTGGCACAATGTCATCACCCATCACAGAGCAGGTATTCAAATTTTGTCTTTTGTTCTTGTAAAATATAAACCTAGTATCAATTCCCGCTGTGAAGAAAAACTATGATTAGTAATTAAATTACAGTGCATTAAACTTACTTAACTTAAGTTCACCAGCTGGGAAAATTCTATGCCTCTGGGCTTAACAAGAATTCCTAATCTTGCTGTAGCCTGTACCTATTTTTTAAGTTGTATTATAATTTTCTTTATTGGAATTTCATTAAAAATGGTAATGTCATTACTCCTGTTAATGCTTAAAACCAACACCATAATCCTGAATTTTAATTAGTAATTATAATTAATCATTATTTCATTAATGAAATGTTTAGTGGGTAATTGTCTTCGAGCACCCCAGTCCCTAGGCTTATAAGCATTTCACAACATTTAATTTCTCATAGTTTCTGATTAAGTGGAACCATCAACCTTATTCACTTTTAACACTTTCATGTGGTGCGGTACTTCAGGCCTTGTATTTACTATTTACACCTGTTCAAATGGATGGCTCCTAGCCTTGATGAGTGTTTCATTAACGGAGAAGCAACTGCCTTARGTATGCAGGAGAGAACATGAAGTTATCCGGGAGGTAAAATGAGTGCGTACGAGGCTGTTTCCACTCACTTTGCTGTAACTGTAGCTGCAGACTTTGATTTTGCACTCCGGCAACAGCACAGTGGTCCGGGCTCATCCACCTAACGTTAGGCCACACACGGCATGGCCTGAATTAGTACCTGTGCTCCCTAGAGGCTCAACGGAGGGAGCCCCGTCGCTGGARGGTTCCCCTCGTCCTGCATCTTCCTTGGGGCAGGCAACTGCGCTCCTGTCCGAGACAACTGGCTGGATGCTTGAAATTGGGCGGGATGATCTTGAGCCAGAGGCAGGTTAGGTGCAAAGACACGGACACGTGATGGAGATGCAATTTGTTCTTAGAAAATGCRGCTCAGCCCTAGAACGACTGCAAGCAGAAACGGGCCAGCACAGGACCCTTGGGACCTGTACACCGCGAATTTCAAAAGATGGAATATAAAACTCAAAATTTTGCAGCATATACCATATCAAACTATCCTTATAAAAAYGCCTACTAGCTTTCTTGAGACTAACTAAAAGCTCATGCTGGCTAGTCAATGGCCAGATTAACAAACTGCCTTTTATTGTTGTCAGGGGGTTGCACRGTACAGGAACTGAAGAATTCAAGTTAAATGGCTTAGTACATAAGTCCTTTAAGAAAACTAACCTTTGACTGACTGCACTGAACATAGGCAAAACTACAGGAGATTGGGTCAAACCGCAAGTCCCTCTAACCCAGGACTGCATCTCCATCACTGACCAGCGGTGGATCCCTAGGAAATCCTGTAAGAGCAGGTCAAGCGTACAGTGATACTTCCCCAAACTCTTCTCCCACTCTTGAGTAATTCTGGCCTCAAGGATTTCCTGAACCATTTATAAGATTTTTACAAAAGTCTAAAAGTTATTAACAGTTACTATACATATACTACAGACATGAGTATTATGCATTATACATGGTTATAAATACAACAAAGTTTTAGAAATGATTGCAAGTCATGGTGACAATTGTTTTTTGAAGCTGTGGGGCTGCATAACAATTGGCTATCTGATGAACAGATCTATCACTACTAACTATACATTAATCTTTAATTTATAACTGGAACTTATATGAAGTGTAGCCCATTTGATCTGCAAAAGGGCCTGTGAATCTGATACATGAAGACATAACACTCTCTGGGTATTTTTAATTTAATGCTCTTGCATAAGGCTGCATGCTGCCCACAAGAAATTTGAAGCATTAGCAAGTGGATGCTAGCCCAAAAAGTTGGAAAGCCAGTCTTCTACGTGTATGCTGGCGTCCCTGCTATCCCTGTTAAACTGAGCCAGCATTCACAGTGCAAAATCATGGAACTTCATATATATGAAACAGCCCTCCTTCTGAGCCGCGCAAATTAGAACATAGAGTGTCTGCTCAGTTTGTGAAAGTTATAAACAAACACACACACACAAACACAAGCAGCGTGTTTTTGGGGGCAATACTTCTGAAAATCATTTTGTGCTTGTTTTAGACCTAGTATTCTTATATACGCCAAATCATATGCAGACTGTTACAAAGATGCACAAAGGACATTTCCATTTCAGAACATGATGCTAGGTATTTGATGGATGCCCAAAAGAAAATCAGTGACAATGCCTAGAAATATGGTGAGATTTATAAATAAAGAAGACGTTGAGGTTGGAGGAAATCCTCATGCTGACCCTGAAGGACTGGACTGTTTCATGCATGCAGGGGGTGAAAGAACACATACATCGCTTAGGGAGCCGTCTCCCTCAGCTGTTGCTCAAGTCCATAGGCACAAGCTGAAGTTGGAATACTTATCTTAAAGTTGAAGGTTCAGAATACAGATCTCAACTGCAATGCACTCAGGGACAAGAACTGCATGGAATATTGTAATAGAAAATAGACTTCCTAGTGGTTCTTCATATGCACAATCAACTGAAGTCACCATCTGGATATTATCTAGTTACTAATTAGAAGACAGAGCAGATATGAAGGAAGGTACCTTTCCATAAGGTGAGGTCTACCCCTAGGAATATGTGACAAAGCACACATCCAAAATATTTGGATGCAAGTCATTTAACTGAGTTTTTTTTTTTGGGGGGGGGAGCTATATAGGAAATAAATATACATAAAGCCAAGAGTTTGTACTTTTTTTCTGTGTAATAGTGGCTGAAGGACGACAGAAGTGCAGAGATCCATTTCTACTTACTGTGCTTCTAAGAGCAACTGGGATGCTGTGCTCCGTATAATGTTATGTTACTAATGTAGTACTTGATTCAGGGAGAGAAATTCTTAAAAGATCATTTTGAAGCAGATGGGGGATCAATAGTTTCCTGTACAGTCTGTATTCTCTATAGACCAAATAGTATTCATACATCTGAAGTTTAGCAGATGGTGTTTTTGCATTAATTTTCTAAACTACCAACTGTAGGATACTCTGTTTTCAGAAAACCAGTTGCCTGAAGGCTTGAAAATTTTAAAGTATTTCAAATGTTTTCATGTGTTGTAAGCACACCTCTTTCCCAGGTTTTCTCTCCCAAAGGTGCTGTTCTGATTTTGAATCTCAAAAAAAATAAACTGGCAACAGGCTTGGCAGTGTGGGCTCATACTATTTTTATAACAGGAGAGTGGAATATGGTAGCAGTATTTCACAGGAAGGCACTTGCTACACTCTGTGGCCACAGAGCCACCACACAACCTTGCTGTTTAGAAGGAAAAAATCAAAGAGGTAAGTGGAAAGTATGATAAAATCATTCAATGCACTCACAAGATACAGAAGACCATTTGCTTCTGTTTCAAATCAGTCTCCAAAGCCCACTCCACACTCAGACCACCTGTCTTCCTCTACCTGCATTTCTTTTCTCATTTAATTGTTTTTATTTAAACAAAGGAAAACATGAAGAACATAAAAAAGGCACAGTGTCTCAGAATATTTTAAAGATACTGGATTCCTCCTTCGGCTAGCTATCACATTGCAACAGTTTTGACAGTTTGACCTTAGGGATATATATCAGGCCAGAAAGAGTTGTATGAAGGTCACTGTCTTAAGAATTTTACATGAATTGCTAAAGAAACCCCCAAACTGAGAAGTCTTTGATCCACACCAAAGGGGCAGAAAAATAAAACTTCAAAGAAGAATAAAAATCCTCCTACTTTGCACCTGCCTTAACTGCAGTCAGTGTGTATTATTTAATATTCTCACTTCACTTCAGCATTGCTCTAAGCATGCAAAAGTCACTCAGTTTAGCTTTTCAGTTTGGTCAACTTGCCAGGAAGGAGTGATACTGCCTTCATCTTCTCTATCCCTCCTCTGAACGTAAATATAGTGTGGCTGCTAATTTGTTGATTTATACAGGGTTTAATCCACTAGAGTCATAAAATATTAAAGGCATCTTTCTTCAGTAAATTTACAGCAAAATAAAATCTTAGCTCTCAAGACCAGCAAGAAACTAGAGTGACATTTTATTTGTTTGAAAAGCTTTTTCTGATTCAGTGAGGTGGACTGACATGAGTGGCTTGCTTATCTACCCCAGAGCATATGCAGTGTGCTTGGGTGGTATCTTCTTGAGGGAAGATTTGTCTCCTTATTTCACAGAATAGTACCACTAATGCCTTCATCTCACCCTTTACTGTTACTGCTAAATACTCATAATGAGATAGCAGATAGTTTCTGCTACAATGGAAGCACTTACAAAGTGGAGATATAGAGAAGCTGATGTTATTTATAACGTCACTTCACTTGGATTCCCTAGAAGACAAGATCTCGAGTAAGTGCAAGACGGAAGCTTGGCTGAGTTTGGTTGAAAATGCATCCTCAAGTACCCTAGAAAACCTTGAAATAAGATCTCTCCTTTCTTCTCTCATTTAACAGATAATAAGAGTTGGTATTCAYGTGCACCACAAAGTGAAGAGTATGATGTCAATTCCCAGAAGACCAGACAAATGAGATGAAGGTTCCTACTGCACATCTCCAAACACTGTTTCTACCAGTGTACAATTTGCCAACTACCAACAGCCTAAGCAGCACATTGCAAGTAAAAAAAATTATTTACGATACTGCTTTTTTTCTATTTTTTCCTGTGTAATTTTTCTGTGTAATTTTTTCCAGATTGGAGGGAGGTCAGCAAAGGTATAAGAAAAACCATTAACTTCATCTCAAGTTTAATCTTGTTCATTTTTATTTCATGGCTTATTTTACCGTTTCATTAAGGGTCAGGCTATGCCACTTTGCCTTCCTGAGTACATACGACAGGGGTCAAATTGAGCACTGCTTAGCTGCGTACATAAAGCAGTGACTTTTGATTACACCAGGTCATATGCAACCACAGTTTAAAAAGAAAGAAAATAAGCAGGGGCTACATTTTTTTTAAGAGATGGAGTGGGAAAACTAACACTAACTAACAAGAATGGACCATAGGATGTCATTTATGAACTCGAGAAATTCCCATGTATAACTGCTCTGTGTATTTTTGGAAATTTCTCTGCTGCACCTCTGGATAGGCTCCTTAAGATGCTTGGTGTGATTACTACAAGGCAATGGAAGTGTCGAGTACTTGGCACTTCTGAAGATTCAGCCCCTTAATTCAAATGCCTGAAAATAAGATTAAAGAATGAGTTTAGTCCCTGTATTAGTTTCGTTGTAACAGCTTGCTGGAAGAAATATTGTCTGGTTTTGGAAAAATATTAGTGAGTTTGAGCTCAATGAACATTACACTAACAAATTAACCACGGGAAACCTAAYAACTTCTGTTTTTTAAGATCTACATTACAGAGTTACTTTTAGAAATGGTTAGTTTTAATAAAATAAGCTATTCCTATTGGAGTAAAACCTTTTAATAACAAGTATGTTTTAGCTTGAAATCAGAGTTGTTCCTTAGTATAGTTCAGAGGCCCTTACCCACAATGTTAAAAGACGATGAAAGATTTTACATCTCCATGTGTGGTTTTCTAGACCTAATCATAGTGTGGCTTTGCTGATATTTATCCTAAAAGGAAGAACACTCATTCCTTGAAGACGACCAACTAACAACCAGTCCTACAAATCCTGAGTTTTCTATTCAATTTTTTGAATCTGGCAGTTTCTGAAGCCCCAAACTTCGCAGTACTTCAGAGAATCCTTCCAGAGTTCACGTCTGCATAGCTCAGGATAATCTCTTCGAGGTAACAAAACGAAACCACAAAACAAAAATAAAGGTCTGTTCTCTCTCATGTTTTTTAAAAAGGGGATTAAAAAATTACCATCTTTAGCTGCTCTCCCAATAGCAAGCCTGAATCAGAAGGAATAATCTCCCTTGCCTCTTCATCGCAGAAACGAGAGTGTTTCCTTAAGGATATAGCTCTGCGGGTATAACCTGATTTACAACTGTGATCACGCAAAACCTTCCTCTAAGCTTTCCAAACTTGCAGCGAATGAAGGTAAAAAGCACTGCCTAGGCTGTCGCGCGCGCCCACAGCTCCCGCGCTGGCCCTCGCTGGCCCCCGGAGCCCCCAGCTCTCCCTGAGCCCACCAGCCCCCCCCAACCCCCACGCACTCTGCCACTGTGTTTTGGCACCCCCCAAAACTTGGGCACCAGGAAATATTTAACCACTCTCTCTCGTCTTTACAGCAGAATTGACCTAATGAAAATTTTCCTCATTCCAAACTCCATAATTTTTTTTTTAAATATTGATTTCATCTCATTTCTGACCTGTGGGAAGTCACGGTGTTAAATCAGGACATTTTGTGTTCATGCAAATGGTACATGGAGCATCAAAACCTTGTTGTGTCCTATCATCTTGAAATTTTGCTGCTCTCTACCTGCCCACTGATACTTCTCTACCTGTCGGATGGGAAGCAGTGTGTCATCTGGTAAGTCGGCTGCATCACTTCTTAAACCAGAGTTTCTCACTACACTTTCTTCTGGTTTGTCTTTCAAAACCTACACTATTTAGCAGTCACCCTCCCCCAGCTCTGCAAGCAATGCTCTATTGCCTTTGATACTAGTTTCATTTATCATCATTCACTTCCCTCTCCAACCATGCATTTTCCCAGTACATAACAAATGTTACTATAACATCTTTATCTTCTTTCCTCCCAACCTGCTCAGGAACTTTCTGCAAACCTGTGTTTGGCATTAGGAGTAGCTTTGACTCTGTCTGTTCATTAAACTTTGCATGCTTGAGCAGAAAGCTGGGGCCAGTGCAGCGGGATTGCACCCAGGAAACCTGCTCTGGAGACTCCACGGTCGTCCTGGTTTCACCATTACAAGCCCCTGCTCCCATGCTCCTCCGAAATTTAAGTCTTTCACTGGCCCTAAAGTCAACTTCATTTTAATTAATGCCAGTTTCTACTCTCAAACTCCAGCCCTGGGGCTGTATACAGGGGATGCACGGGCATATGCACGCATGCACAGAGCATGTGCTCTTTAAATCAATCACACACTTAAAGCCATCACAAGAGTTGACCTCCTAGTGCAATTTTTATCGAAACTGATGACAGCAATGGACTCTCTGATGGGACTCCTGTGTGAAACCGCTGTGCTGAGGATGCAAACTTGGTATTATCAGGCAGTTTAACTATCTACAGGGGTCTGTCACGTGGCAATGAAATTAATAATACATATTTTATAATCCAGTAGAAGAGGATGTCATGTTTAATATCTCAAGCGCACACTGTTAGACTCATTTGGGTGCTCACTTGAATGATTGCAACTATTGATTTTTAACTCCATGGTATGTCCAAAGCAGTTTTCAACAAGAAGTTGCTTCAGCCTAGCCTTTCTCAGCTGCTGAGGAGTCTAAAACTCTCTGAAATATTCTGGAATTCAGTTGCAAAGTGAAAAGTGCTCCAAGCACTAGCTTCTGCTGTCAATGTTTTCATTTCACTTCCCAGTCAACCAGTGATTACTTTATTTTTTTCTCTAAAAGCCCATGTTTCTAAAAAGCCTACTGGCTTGGGTTGACATCATTTCCATCACACCATCCGTCACCCGTTTAGGTACAATATTGCGGCAAAGATGGTTGGAAAATCCAGTGTTCAGGGTTCTTGCAATGGGATTTATCCACCAAGAGGCAATCTTGATTTATACATTGCAGGCTTTACACCTTTAGCTGTGTTTTGACATACCCTTAATTCATTTAATATGCATTCCTTTCACTCTTTTCTTTGCAGCTGTTAAGTTTATAAGTCCTAATCTGTCTCTCTGGGATGCTGAACTTGTATTGTGCACTGTGTGATATTCTGCCTCTCTCAAGATCCATATCATTTATTTACTGTTTGCAAAAACATGAGATTGGAAAAAAGCTTTAATGAAAGGCCATGGATTAATAATAATTATCAAAGCTCCTTTTTAAAATGGATAGCAACAAAGCATACACGCATGCTGCAGTTACAATTTAAACTGCAGCAGACATTACTTTTCCCATTTATATATAAATTATGCATCTGAACAGAAGTGTTAATAATTTAAGTTATTAAGTTGCTCAGCCAACATCAGATCTTAATTAGTCATTAGTATATCTGCAAAGTATAAATAAGTTGATTAGAACATGCAAATTTATTATAGGTCTTTTCAGCTCTCAGTACCAAGTATGAGTTTGGTTTTTGTTTGTTTGGAGAGTTTAGGTTTCCCGACCATTGTGCATGCTTGAACTTTTGTTGTTGCTAGATTTTCTTAATGCAAAAAACAGGAAAGAACATAAACCAATGTTTAAAGAAATTCAGAATTTTACTAGTGACAGGGTTTTGGAAGTATCTGGTCAACTCCTACTGGGGACTTTCACTGAAACAAACTCTAAGTGAATGAAGTAAAGATTTACCACCACGACACTAGCTGCAAGGAAATATTCTGGGGCAAAAGATTATTTCAGATGGGAATTCAAAGCAGGACCCTAGCTTTAACTACATGTGGGAAACAAGGATGATGGAAAAAATGACTGATTCAAAAACTGGAAAAGTATTTCAAAAGTTACTTTGTCTTCACAAACACAACTAACCCAGTAGTCACGTGCTGCCTCTTTGTTTACTTACAGACCAACAAGAGATGTCACCTTTTARGCTGCGTGCAATGGAGCTCCTTTTATTTGCATATCACATATTTCTAAATGGTCCTTATTCTTTTTTGAGTTTCCTTTGGGGGATGGCGAGAGCTTTAATTTAAACACAAATGCGCAAATATTACGCTTTGAAAAAAAATAGAGATAGTTCAGATAAAAAAGCTGCAAGCAGCCCAGTTCCTCTTCTTATGGTTAGAAAGTTGAACGCAGGTCTAGTATACCGACGTACGTAGGCACGTGTGTAACCCCTGCCATCGCAATACCCGGTCCCTGGGTCCTCCAGCCGCACTCGGTGCAAAACGGTGATTGCGGCTGGTGCCATTCAAAAGGGCCAGCGGTGTCCAGAGGCTCGGAAAGGAGGAAACCCCCCGGCGGTGCCGTGGACAGGCACTCCCGGGGTTGGTGTCTCCCGCTAGATTGCCAGCAGCTGGGATTCAACCCTCCGTGGTGCAGGCAGCGATGCTGAGCAGTCGCTGGTGTTGGGGCTCCCGCTCGACCCGGGACCGGAGCCCTTCCCCGTGCTCCCTGCAGGGCACGCCAGGATCCCCCGTTGCAGTTCATTTTTTTATACTCGCTCCGCCGGAGCCAGGTCCTTCCCCTCTCCCCCTCCAGGCAGCACCGTGACTCTGACTGATGCAGGCCAGTTCTCTGGTTTTCTCTTTGCAATCGGTCCAGCAGTTTTTTTTGCCCCGGAAGCAGCTTCTCTCACAACATCCAGAAATATATGTTGTTGTTTTTTTCCTCCTTCCTATATCTGAGACATTTTCCTGGATTTTGAGTTGTAATCTTCAGTACAAAGTCCTTCTCTGGGAACTGTAAAAGCCCTTCTCTCAGCCTCAGCTGCACYCAGGTACTGGCACTGCTGTAATTTCAGACGTTCATTTTTCATCCTCTGTCTTCAGTACTTTTTCTCCAGCAATTTTGAATCAGCGTGACTATGGAAGGTTTACAGATACTGTTCTGCTAGGTTTAAAGTATACTTCATCTTTTTAGATCTTGGTTTTATTTCCAAGATGTGAGAATTATACAAAAACCCAAACAAACTAATAACCAACTCTCTGCGTTCCTCTACTGAGGAATACCCATGCATACACACAGAAACACATCTGTTAGTGAGGAGATGAACTGCACTGATGGTATGTGAGGATGAAGTTTTCTAACCTTGAATAAATTCTCTTTGACAGAAGAAGTCCAGCTTCAGGGGGGAAAAAAAAAAGAACAGCAACTACTAACACAAGGCAGTCAGCATTTCCATGCAAATGCTGAGCGGGAAGGCTGGCTATTACCATCCAAACTGGAGAAAACTGCCAGCCTTCATCACATGCAGACTAATGTTTTAGTTTGAAAACTTTACCAGGAAATTTCCAAGCAACAAATATGTCCCTTTATCAATATCCATCTTCATTCACAATTTCCAATTTCATAAAAAAAGGTCTGAAGCTATGAGTTACATATCACTCGGTGAACAACGTCCTGCGATGTTGCTGAGCTAGCACGTTAAAATAAAATTCAGATGCAGAACAGTGCTAGAAGAYCCCAGCCCTCAGATACAAGTGCGGTACATAGCTGCCCCTAAATTACAGGAAAGATGTGATGTCTGGCTCATGAAGCAATAAGGAGGTCCTAGAGGCTGCACTATTACAGCTAATGAGGCAGTCCCAGACCAAGTGCTCTAACCTAAGAGGTCAGAAACTGAAAATGTGCCCATAATTTGTGAACTTTTTCAATTTAACATTTCAATTAAAAACCCACCCTCACAGATCTCTTGTAGATCAAGGCACTTTGATCTAATCAAGGAACGTATGTGCAGAGTCTCTGCAGCACATTAGAAGGCCTCTTGTGCGGTGTTACTAATCAAAAGGCACAGCTATACTTAAATGATTCATAATAGTAGCATTACGGCATAGAGCAGTTCAGAAACCGGCATCTGGGAAAAACTCAGCTAATGACATTTTCTTGAAAAGAAGGGAATCTGTCCTCGCTAGTGTTGACAAATGTCACACTCAGAAGCTCATCTGGGAGACTGCTTTGCTCCCTCTCTCCCAGGCTTAATGGAGGTTATTAACAAAAAGTCATTTTTACAGCACTAACTACCCAAGGGCAGGGATTTTCTTTCAAGCCCAATCACAAGTCTCTGCTACAAAACAGTCCTAAAATGGTTGACCCTAACTTGGGAAGCAGTAACTCAGCAGAGCACATTTGCACATACCCCATCTTAAAGGAGCGTTTTCTACATATTCTGTCGTTGGCCAGTCTCGCAGCAGCCAGGATCGCTCCCAGCGCTGGGCATATGGCGAGATCGATGCTCTCCCACTGGCATCAGCAGCAGAGAGGACTTCTCTCCTGAGGCCGCTTCCCATCTCCCAGACCCCGGCGCTGCCTCCCGCGGGCTCTGTTCAATGTGTTTGGTGCAGAAACCAAAGCTCTCCACCAGCCCAGGACTGTCGGCCCTCCACCACCTCCCTTTCCCAATGCCAGTAGAGCCAGCGCTGCCCCAAAACTGTTTCCAAGCTCCATTGTTTAATTATGCATTATTGATTGCTATTGTTTGCTTAAAATATATTGCTTCAAAATTGCACTGCATGTCCCCTCCTGCCCCTTCTTTGGGAGGAACAGAATAACCATCTCCAAGACACCTTCGCCACATTAACCTACGAGTTTAGAGATCTCTATATTTCCTCCCTTCTTTGTCTCTTTTCCAACTGGAGAACCTTAATCTCTTTAGTCTGCCTTCACAGAGAAGTCATTTGGATTTTACTGAAGCTGCTTGGTTGAATGGATTTCACTGAAATTTCCCTATGTCCAAAAAATTCAATTCTGCACTGAAACTGAACAAAATAAATGCAATATGCCCAAGAGGAGGTTTTGTTTATAGAAAGCTGTGAGTTGCTGGGAAGAAAAGGGAAGAAAGATTATAACGGGAGCTGCATTTCCACATTAATTWTATCAGAAATGCTTCTGGTTTCTTCTGCAATTTCACATATTTGTTGTGTGTCCCAACTACAACAAACACAGTAATTCTCATTTATTCCACAGCTAAAATTTACATATCTCTCCACAGTCCTTTTTTTTAATTAGCAGGAGTATTTTTTAAAAATCCATTATGTCTCACCAAGTTACAGGGAAATTTACACTTGTGCAAATACTGTCTTCCCAAATAAATGCACAGACCAGAAACCTATGAATTAGCTAATGACAGAATCTCATTTACAGTCCTGGTCTGGGACAGAGCAGTTATATTTTAGACCACTTCAGATTAAAAATTCCTGCTAGCCTCAGAAGATGAGAAAATCATATATTTCTAAAACGAACTGGGAGGGATGGAAACAGCTGGAAGATTCAAATTAAGGGCTGTGTATCAGACACGTACCTGTATAACTGATTCTAATTTACACCTTCACATTGTTTTAATAAATACTGCATGAATCGATGCTAACACAGAGATGCCATCAGCTCAAGCAGCAGATATTAACTTTTGCTAGGCATTTAAATCATAATTTTTTATCTTGAACAAGTTCAGTTATTTAAATTATTTACTTGAGTTCCTAGCAGTTGAGCAACGCCTCGTTCATACACCTCGTGCTTTCAAACCCCACTCTTTTACCAGGRAAACTGGGTCTAAATCTCCGGGAGATGTCCACCTAAAAACCAGAGGTCGGGAGAGGAGGATGTGTGAGGAGAGCGAGTGCAACATCTGATTTTTGGCATTTAGTTCAACCGACAGAGCCAGCATCCCTCCTCCCGCAATCAGCACAAGCCAAGGGTCCCTGTCAGCAAGCGAGAGACCTACTAGCCTTAAATAGATGTGCATGCATTAAGATCTCGATAACACACCACCCAGCCGAACACTGGGAGAGGAATAAACGAGAGACAAATAAATGAAATACAGGCCAAAAATTACTCTATGGCCGCTGACACGGATTAAGCAGTAGGATGAGTCCCTTGTTTATCCGTCCCTTCCGTAGTTAATTCCTCTCTTCCATCACAGCTGTGCTGGCCACTCCTTCCCACGAGAAGTGCGAGAGCTTGGCTTCACGGTGAGCGCGTGTCAGGAAAATGGTGTGAGCAAAGCCCGAGCCTCTCCGCAGGTCCCTTCCCGCTGCCATGGGACTTGCGGCAGCTTCCAAGTGATTTCTGCAGTGCAGTAATGGAGCTCATTTTATTTCAGAGCAGCATTAGGAGGTTACTGTGCTGCGGACTTCGTTTGCCGGGAAGAGTGGATTAATTGCTTTTGTTAAGTTATCATTAGTGAAGAAAAAAAATTACTTTTACTGGGAATATTTCCCCCAGGCACCACCAAGTTATCATACAATCGCCTAACTCGTTCATTTACTGGTAGAAACTTCATAATTTTCCCCTAATTTATATACACTCATATATTTTATATATATTCCACACCAATGACAGATATCGTGTCCAATATCTTGTAGCTCATCAGGGTTAGTAACAGGAGCTTTAAGCCATCGAAAACTACAAATCTCATTTTCCCAGTGGACTATGGCTTTATTTCTAGCCTTGAAAGGCCATGAAATGATAGGCTATAAATTGCAAGTTTTAATATCTATTTATAGGCACTTCTATGGTGCACATCTATGTATAAAAAAACTTTCTGATCTCTAAAGTTCTAAAATATATTACTGTCCTCTACTTCCAAGGTCTTTTTTCGTAGAAGTCACAGATCTAAAGGAGCCAGGGTTTGCAAATGGCAAGGAGCCATGAGATACGGATAAATTCGTGCCAAAGTGTCCGACTGCTGCCTCACTGGACATTGGATTAGTGACATTATCCGCATCAGCATCATTTTCAGACTGCTTATTACATTAACATCTCATGAAAACTAAAAGGGAAACGCAAAGTAAATGTGGGAACGGAGCAGCAGATGCAGTCGGAGCGGGGAGCAGGCATCAGCTCCTGCACACCACTGTTTCCAGCGACCCACGCAACTACTTTTTACGTTCTGCCCGTCATGATTAATGCAATAATAAGCTGCAAAGCATTTCCTGCCATATAATTCTCCTACACAAAAGCAGAAACGTGTAACACGTGCAAGGATAGTTATGCCGAAAACTCTCCGCAGGAAGCAGTCAGGGGCTTCTGCAAAGAGCTGCGCTCTGCCCCGAGGTCGGGTCTCTGCTGCTGGTGGGCAGCGTCTCCACTTGGCCCGTGAGAAACCCGTGGCCACCCCGACTCTGTGCGCCCAGCCGCCCACCCACCGCTGTCAGCGCAGGGCAGCAGCAAGGCCCACGTCCCTGCCGAAACTCTAAACAAACCTTCTTCTTGAAGTTAGTAATTGCACCAAGCCTCAGGCGCTTGCCTAGGACCTGGGACTGTGCAAGCCAAAACAAAACTGAAAAATAAAGGCAAAAATTGTGTAGGCGCTGGGAGAACTGCTAGAAGCAGGCAGCTCCTTTGGGCAGGAAAAGCCACCAAGGCTGGAGGCCTGCTGCCTGCCGCAAAGGCTCTTCCCCAGGCGCAGGGCTGCCACATCAGGGATGATCGCTGGGCGCCCGCTGCCGGGAATTTGGAGCATCCTCTCAGCTGGGGTGCTGTACCACTTCCCACATGCTCGCTCCCGGGCCACTGGGAGCARCTGGGAGCCACCTCACTGCACAGCACCACCACAGCGCTTTTCCAAAACCACCGTAACAGAAATCATCCCGCTGCCCAGAAGCAGGGGTTTCGGTGGACCACTTTAGACTACGCAGGAAGTCCAAAAGGCATCAGAAACGACACCTGACTCTGCAGCATTGGCTAATGAGAACTCCCTCGTGGGATAAAATCCCTCATGGGATATAATTTTCTTCTCCTCTGCCTCACGGGAATCAAGGGTGTTGCTTCACATTTGTATCCACGCACCAAAGAGAGAGACTGGTCAGCACCTCTGGCAGCACCGGCTGCAGCGGTGTATGGAGGGAGATGACAGCTGCAGAGTTGATTTGAGAACTTCAAATGACTTTTTTCCTCTTTTTCTATATTGACACATGCCTGACCAGAATTTTTAATGCTGGCGCAAAGCTACCACAGCATAAGATTTATGATTATTTTCATAAGATAGGCCTTGTCAGGGATTTTTTATTTGATTTTGGTGGGATTATCTATTGCAATGCCAATAAGATGTTTCACATTTTTTTAGGATGCAATACAGTCAAGGCTGGTGGAAAGCAGGGACGAACCCACTTAAATGTGATTTGCTGGTGTCCTCGACTCTAGGAGCTGTTCCCTAGGGGCAACAAGTTTGCAATGCTCTACAAAGGAATTTCTTAATATCTTTTTTTTTTCCTAGACAACTACTTTCATTAATTATTTGAATAAGATTTAACTGAGATGAAAGGCTCTGATTTGCCTTTGATGTGAACACATAGCTATCTTTAACATTTTATTATTAATGGGAGTTGTGCACATACAGAGGAAAGAATAGATCCCTTCTTATTTAAGCTAAAGCTTTGCCTTTTTTTCATTCTTTTTACCTCTAATGATGGAAACAATGGATAAACAGCAGGAACACAAAATACGGTCCTGTTAACAGACTATAAAACATCCTTACTGCGACGGGATGTGTTTGCCAGCCTACGGTATGCAGGTGGCAGAACAATTTCCACTGATGTTCCAGTTCCTGAGCAGCTTCCCGGTGTGGTCACTGCGGGGCTCATATTTCATGTGGCTGGACCCTGCCTCCCAGCTACCTTTTTCTGGAAAGCTTAGGCATGAATTAGATGGTTATTTTTGAGTTACAGAGCCACAAAAGGGGAAAAAAAAAACAGATTTTCCCCCTAGAAACCTATTTGTTACAGAGTTCAGTACAACAAGCTGCCACCTGAACCTTAGAAAGCATTTATCCCGCACGAAGGCCTGGTCTGCGTGAGCAAACTGGACTATGCCTATAACCAAGATAGTGAAATTCTCTGCACGACAATACCACGTCAGAAAAAAAGCTCAGACTAGAAAGTGCTACATTATAATAGTAAAACTACAGAAATACAACTATTTTACTAAACATATGCCAACCTATCTACAGGCGTGGACAAGCTTTGAATCTGGGGCATTTATGGGGTTTTAAGAAAAATTTTAAGGATAAAAACATTGGAAGAATTATGCTATGCAATAAGTATAGTTGACACCTCTTAGGAGTTTAGTAAACCCTTAACAGCGATCCAGCTTCCTTCCAACAAAAATGCATATTCTCACTGCACATCTATTCTCCCTGTTTAGCTAGGGAAATGGTTGGTTCTGTCACAGAAATACAATATGAGCAAATTAATGAAGCTAACAGAAACTTAACTTTTTCATTTCCAGACTATATCATTTTAACTGTGCTGGTTTTATGGTGCATTAATGTTGTTGCTGGCATTTATATGGCATATTAATTACATTGCACTCAGTTATTTTCTCTGCTAAACATAAAAGGTCATATCCTTTGTGTATACTTTTCTGTATGGAAATTTGATTTCTTTAGCATGCTGAATAGAAACTAAATCAACAAAATAATGCATTTTCTATGAAATGAGTAAACAGTATTCAGTGAAAGGATAGTTAATCTACAGACTTGCTGTGAATTTTTGAGAAATAGAATTAATGTTTTCTTCAATGTTCTGCAAAACAGGAACTGTGCTGCTCCTATACACCACCACAGACATTCTGCCAGGGCCAACAACACCTACCCATAAGAAAGAAAAAATGAGGGAGTGTATATAGCTTTCTACGTACGTAGTTTTATACATTGTATAGAAATACTTTCCCCAAGAAGATGGCAGCATAGAAGACATCTGATATACTACAAGCCATTAAGTTGTCACTAAGCCTACACTGTATATCTTCCCTTGAGTGCAATTCTTGGATGTTTACCTTTTTAAAAAAAACTGGTTATATTTTACCCCCAAAAAATTCCCTGCAAAAATGAAGATCAATGGGGTGAGTGGAGAAGTGTAAATATTGTCTAGCAGAAAAAGCAGTCAATGCATAAAAGTTATTGACAACAGCTGGGGCAATACAATGATTTTTCCACAAAGATGAAACCATTTCATCATGAAAAGTTTGTATAAGAGAAAAATATTCATTCTGGTAGGAAGCTGCTATACGATATTTCTCACAGATTTCCTTTGTACCTCAAGCTGACATGCAGGATACTAGTATGAATTGCAATGATAACGTGCTTTTTGATTCTTAAATTTCAGAAGTATGCATGATATACAGCACCCTGCTACTGTGTATGGGTTTACATAGGAAACTCCGAGGAACGCGGCAGGCTGCAACTTGCCGGCAACCCTTACGAGATGCCACAACCAGGAGCCCAGATGCCCTGTCTGGAGTCACGAGCTCTCCCCGCTCCCTTTCTGGGCTAGGGAAACGGCTTTGACCTAGCACAGGGAGACGTTATGCCTGAGCCCTTAAACAGCAGAGAGAGAAATGCCTAGGAGAGCAGCAGCACTGACCTGGGGCTCTGCGTCGAGGGACGGGATGGGACACCTCCACCGCTCCCAAGGAGACAGGCTGGGTCATGCAGACAGCGGGGTTCACATCCCAGCCAGGATCTGGGGGGCCTATCCTACCACAAACAGCTGTAATAACACTACTGATGCCCTGCTGGAAACCAGGCTAAGTATCTGAATAAATGTACTTAGAGACCTGCTCCACTGACCGCAACAAGTCTTTGCACCGTTTGGCAATAGTGTAATATTTTAGGGCTGGCGGAAATCAGACACCCATATCTGAAAAACATTTCCCCTGGCCACTCAGTGGCTGCATTTCCATCAGCCCTAAAATATTACACTATTGCCAAGTGCTTTATAAAAGGCAGCATACAGTTGCAGAATACGACCGGCATTACAAGGCGTTTGCCGCTGTGATGCAGCCAGCTGTGCACTTTCTGACTCGGCTGCTGGGTCTCATCAGGAAGGTCTCAGTACAAAAGTCATGGAAGGATGCGTACAGATGTGATTTGTGCCCCCTTGAACCCACGCTGTCTGTCTGACAGTCATTCCTTGCCATATGTTTAAGTAAATTCAGGCAGCTTCCTCAGGCAGGTATGGATGGAAGAACGTCTGAGCTGGCTGACACCATTACTCTTAACTACTTGAGTCTTTCTTAAGCAGAGGAAATTACATCGAATCACCCTGTGCTCACAGAACAAAGCGCTGCTGAATTAAGGTATTTGCTTTTTAGAATTTTCATTTATTTTCTGAGGGAAGATGAGTTCCTTACTGTAAAAACATCCACTATCCTTCAAGGCAGCAAACTGCAACTTTTCACCCTAAAAGTGCAGGAAAGAATAGATAGAAGCAATGACTGTGTGGTCTCCTCAAGGTATATCTGTTCTCCTTAAAACAGGCTGGGTAGAGTGAATTTTTCTATTTTTGATAAAATGCAGAGGAAGTTAGGGCTGTAATTAGAAAATAAATATGAATAAGAAAAGCAAATAGAAAATAATGGCATATACACAAAAACCCAGGCAAGCACGCTGGGCTACAGCATCTCCTTCTAACGCCTGGGCTTTTTATATACGTTTCCTTTGGAGAAGGTGGTTCCCTCCTATCACAACAAATATCTTGAAGGGCAGGAAGCTGCCAGCGGAGGCAACAGCAATATATGAAATTGCTTCTTGATTCTTCATATCTCCAGTATGCCAGCAACTGTAAATCTAGCAATGTGAAAGCAGCTTGCACCCGCTGGGCTCCAGTCGTGCTTATTGTAGAGCAGAACGGCCAGGAAACAGAAGGGAATACACAACCCACCGGCCGCGCGTGCGCCGGGCCTCYCCTCCCCGAGGAGCCGGGCCACTCAGAAACCTCAGGAAAAGATCGCTACCAGGTAAYGGAGCGGCCGGGTAAAACAGGGCCGCGCCGTTGGAGGGGAAGGAGGCTCAGCAACGGCCCGGCCCGCGCGCGCCGTCGTCTTCTGYGCAAGCGCAGCTCGGGGTCAATACCACGACCTTCCTGCAGCGAGGAAGGCCGGGCTCTAAATGCGCAGGGATTAATTCAGCAAGACACATACGCATTTAGGAACACGCTGAAACCCTGTTGAAATCAATGAGACTTAACCGCAGAGCTAAAAGCTTTGCTGCATCAGCAGCGAAAGGGCAGGGCAGCGCGCGGGGCTGGTCCTGGCAGCGCTCCCCGCTCCCCGCCAGCTCCGTCCGCGGAGGTCAAGCCCGCTGCCTTGCTCTGCAGCCAGCCACCCCCACATCACTTGTTACCAGCATTTCGATCTTCTTAAAAAAACAAAACAAAACAAAACAAAACAGACCCTGAAATTAGAAGGGACATTTCCTTTTTACATGTCTAGTGGGTTAACACCATTAGAAACTTAAATTAATAATACCAGATTAGAATTACAATGGAAAACAAATTCAATCTTTATTTTAAACAAAACTCCTTTTGTTCTGTTGATGGCACAGTGATATTAACAGTGTTTAAGCATAAATCCTTCCCTCCGTGAAGCCAGCATAATTGTGCGCYGCATGCTAGCTATTCTATTCACACTGGAAATGCATCTTTAAAACATTTTAGCTTAAGCCTTGTCAGTACTAATCCTAATGCCTGATGCTGAGATGTGTGTTTTATTACTGTGTATAAATGAAAACGGCAAACCTTCATGGAGGATTACAGGGTGTAGTAATGACCTCCACAGAATTACGGCATGAAGATGTTCCCAGGCGCCAAATGGGATTCTGGGATAAAAGTGACATGTGTCTATATAACCTTGGCACCCTCTCCYGGTACACATGTACCTACCAGCTGTGGGCTTGTAAACATATGTCCCTTCTAGTGAACTGAATTTTCATTTAAGAGGAGGCTAAAAAAGGGAAGCAAGCAGGGGAGATGGATTTTCTCGGAGGCAGCTAATGGGCTCTCGCTTGCGCCTAGCTGGGAAAAAGGACCGCAGTTGTTTTGGGCTGTCACGAGAGCGTGGACTGAGGGATGGCAGCAAAAGCAAGAAGAAACGACCGGAGAATGAGAAAAGAACAAAGCTGGAGTGAARAAAGGAGGGGGCAGAAGGAGCCGAAGAAGCAGGAGGAAGAGAGGAGGCAGAGGACAGGGAAGCGTCTCCCCGCTCCCACGTCCATCCGAGCCTGGGGGGACCGTGCCTCCTGCTGCCCYGGGACGGGCTCCTCCTCGGAGCAGGCAGCGAGCGGGATCCCAGCCGGCTCTGCCCGCGCCGGGTGTCAGCCCCAGCGAGCACCACACTCGCAGTGGCTTCCAAAGAAGAGGAGGAAAGTCGTTTGGGGAAGGAGAAATGGGAGAAGAGGGGGAAGAGGGGAGGCTTCCTATCATCCGTGCTCCCTAAAAACCACACTCGCTGCTTTTTTCAATAGCACTGAAAGAGAAGTGAGAGGCTTAGAAGCACCTTTTTTGTTTGGTCCAGCTTTCCTCTAATCTACCCTGGGCCCGGAAACACGGCTTTTCAATCTCCCAGAAAGTTGTTCTGCTGACCCTGAAATGTCAAACAGTTACAGGGGGCTGAATCCAAAATTGATTACTTCAGAGGTCAGACAATAGCCAGTTTTATAGTGATTTTTTTTTAAAGACTTTCCTACAAACTGAAAAAGAAAAAAAGCTGTGAAATGAGAGCAAGCAACCGTTGGCACGGAGCTGGCCGGGACAGCCGGCAGCCGGAGCCGCTCGGCCGCGGCAGAGCCCCCTCCTACCTGCGACCTGCAAACCCCCCCTCTGCCAAAACCCGCTATTCAAGTTCCACCTGAGCAACGAGAAATGCCCACACGAAGCCTCTGGATTACTGTCTCTAGCTATTAGACCATCAGCAATACCGTAATCTACATGTTTATTCTCTGCAGTAAATATGTGGTCTTGCTAAATTTTAGCGATTGCAAGTGCTTCTTCCTTTTCTTTAGGCAGCCAGCAATATAAATACATTTAATTAGTTAACACCCCCTGCCAATTACAACAGCAGAGGCAAGTATTGCTGAGATTGTTGGTCCTAATTATTTTAATATTCAGGAGAACCACTTTAACATAACAAGATAATTACTCATGGATAAGGGTTTATGAGAGCTGCAATCCTTTTCTTTATTTTCTACAGTGCTAGTCCAGGCCTAGTTAAATTTCTGGACACATTTTCAATTTAAGATTAAAAATTGTAATTTGTGAGAAATCATCAAAGCACCACATGTTGGAAGAAAAATAACTATATGCAATCTCTATTAACTCTATAGCAAAATAAATTCACCGTGTATTACATGCAATTAAACTACGAGTGGAATCTAAGGGAATCAGTTTATTTCTTTTTAAACAGATCATTTTACATACACTGAATTGAAAAGAAAAAAGCCCTGACCCTTCCTCATTTTAGACAGAATAGTTGTCCTTTATTAATCTAGCCTGTATCCTTTTGTAGTTACTTAAATCCTCTTTCCCTACAAAGTGCCAATGGAAAATATGACCTACCTTCTCTACTGCATATATGAGAAAACCTTAACTCAAATTTCTGCCGTTTTCAGCATGAYTAGCAATGGAAGAGTTATTCAGATGAGAAACGGTTGGTCTCAGTATCTGTTATATGTTAATACTACAGCATACCCCAAGAGTTGTCTCACAAGGGTTTTTCACATGGTGAATCCCAGAAATATATGCACGTATTCATTTAAAGTTTTGCCAGAGCTGTCGAACAATAAATTGTGTGCTGTTCCCTTCATGCGCATTCAGAAGGAAGCCTTTGTTACCATGTCCCTAAAGACAGCTTTAATATACATCTAGGGAAATTTTCTTTGTTGTTTCTGTTTCTCTTTCTGTATTTGTACACACAGAAGTACAGCCCGTTTAGAGCAGAAGTCCTTTTTCACAGTAAATTTTCCTTTAGGAAAGTCATTTGTCCCTGCCTCCTATATCACATATTTGCTTTGGTCTCTACACAATGCAATGGTGGGAAAATAAGATGAGGAGAGATCAGTTCCACCATTAAATATCTACATTTGCTCTGTGTGTAAGGAACGCACGCGATCACGCAGTCCTGGTTCGGGAGAGCAGCCCATACGTACTGCCTTTTGGATTATCCCTACCTGCCCACTTGACTTTAGACTCGGAAGAGGAATAGGCCAGACACCGACACGAAATGTGAGCTAATAATCAGTTTTATTCCTTTCACCATYGTGATGACCAAATATTAGAGCTAACCTTAGGTGAAAGAAGTTGGCTGCTAATTAGGTGTTTAAATACTGAGAAATAATTTATCATTTGACAAAAATGCCATTATCCAGTACTTTCAGCCTATAATCAAAATAATTTGAATTTACCAGGATATTTGCAATTTTTACAGCACACTACCAGAGCACACAGGAAAAATCCCGTCTTGCTAAACATATAGTGACAGAGAGGGAAAAGAAAGCAGCTTGATTTAGTGGAGCAAACTTTGTATTTAGCCCAACGAGTGTGCTTTAACTCAATTCTGAGTGTTACAGAGACAATGCATATCTAAACAGTGGTGATAAATTAGTGAAATTAATCCAAAAAATAGGCAACTGTTAAGAGCAACATATGTAGAATGTCTGCAAAGATAGATKAATTTCAAATAAAACCCTGGAGTTATGTAACCAATTACAAAAATTGCATTTAGCCGTAGAAGAGCAATTAAGAACAAGCGAAAAAAAGTCCTAACCCCAGACATTATGTAGTGGGGACAGGGCTCGCGGAGAACTCAGAGATGAGCTGGAAAGGCAGCTGAAGAGGAAGTTAGGCTGGTCTGACTACGTTAGGAAATCAAAGTGCTCAGACACGGCCTCCTAATACACAGATGAAAGGATCGTTTGTCCCCAGATGGGGCTCAGTAATCAGATATAGAAACAGCTATTTTTAATGAAGACCTGCAAAATCATCAAGGCTTAGATGTTACTGGCTGGGATAAAGCAACGGGAGGCAGACGAAGCAATTTGCTAATCTGCCTGGTGGCACAAAGTCAAGCCTGATCAACACATTTTTCACAGCAAATCACCTCCCTTCAGAAGGGACGGCCTTGCAAGGCAGCCACGCCAGGCAAGGGTACCATCCTGCCAGCTGGCACGTGCCCCTCAGGTGGGACAGCCCGAGCCGCATTGCACAGCCCTAGATGCTCAGAGACAGAAAACACCTGCTGTATTTTTCAGTCCATCTTCCTGACACAATATTCCCATCAGTTCATTCTTTTTTATGTCTCCAGTCCAGTCTATTTTATTTTTTTCCAATCAAGGGTACTTAGGAGGCAGGCAGATATGCCAGTAATTACAGCAAGAGTGAGATCTCTCCCTGAACCTCTTATTTTCCATTACACGCATGACACATACTTAAAAGTCATGCATGGACAGGCAAAGCCAGCACCAGTTTTTATAATGAAATACTATCTTCTGATGGTAAATATTAAGAAATGTGGCGATAAAGAAGATTTACTTATCTTTTGCATACTGCAGAATGCCAACATTAGAGAGTAAAGACATCCAAAGCTTAGTGGAACGAACACAGTCCCAAGCAAGTCAAATCATTTACAGGGACAAACTCAGATATTTCCACACCAAGCAAACACATGGTTGAACTGCTATCCAAACCTAGGCTAAGTTTTATATTAAAGATCTGCAGGTTCTCTGCAGCATCTGCAGATACAATCTACATACTGGGCACCTCAGATACACCGTCATTTCCCACCTGTCATAAAACAGCTCCCATAACAACAAAGCAAGAAAGAGATGCTGTCAGATTCCTGGCAGAATCAACATACACTATTCGTGGCAAAACAAAGTCAGGTTGGTCCTGCCAGAGCAAAAACAGAAGCACGAGTTCCTGGCAAAGCAAAGATAGTAGCAGAACTCCTATTCTGAAAAAAATTAATAAAGCAAAACAAAAAGAACTTTACATAATTCTTGGCAACGCAAGCATATAGTGTGGGTTTGATTTCCTGACAAGGCAATCTGGCATTTGCAGACAAATAATACTACACTGATATGGGCAGCCATTCAGCTCATGCTACGCAGAGTTGCCAGCCCACCACAAAAGCAAAAAAGCAAACATGAAAACCGCAGTAGTTCCACAAAGCCATTTGAGTTTCTTTATGAATTCTGGCCAAGCTGTATATCTTATGCCCACAAAAAAGTAAGTCTATCTTTCCCATGAGAATGTTTTCTGAGTGGAAAAAAATGCATCATCCTCATTTCAGCAGTATCGTGGCTGCAATTTTCCAATAACAAAGAAACGAAGAAGCACAGCAAAGTTGCATAGAAATGTTAAGCACTTTTAACAAGAAGTCAATGTATGGACTTATCAGCTACAGCAACCTCGAACTCATTAAAAAATAAAGTCATGGCTATATTAGATACAGGACATTACTGAATATCCATTATCAAAGGCCAGTGAACTGCTATAACTTGGTTGTAAAACTTGCAATGAATAAAATTCAGTATTTGTCTATAACCTCATTTGAGTTCACTGTTCTTCTGACTCACCTGTGTGAGAGTTTGGTTTTCAAACACCTTGTTCAGTTTTTTTCTGCTTCAGACTAAAATCTCTCTACTGATGTTAGATGCCAGAAAAACATTTAGATGATGATTTACCTTTGGCAAGATGTACTGTTTTCACACTTGCTAGTACTTCCTTGTCAGATATCCACAAATAAGGCTGTTTTCTGTATAGGGTGTGTGAAGCAGGAAAAATCACAGAAATCTAGAGACTTTCAGTTTCGTACTGAAATAGTCTCATTTTTCAATTCTTAGAAATAAATTGAAAGGGAGGTTGCAGCACTTCTAGCATACTCATGATTATATTAAACCAGCCTTTACTGTGAAATAAAAGCTTCACTAGCCTGAGCAGGAAAGATGGGCTACCAATCACGGACCCTGGCAAACTCTGGCTTATAGCTGAAGTCAAGCAAGTGTGTCTTGGCTGCTATTTTTACCTGTGCTACCTAGGTGAAGCTAGCACGGGTCCGCTGCTAGAGCCCCCAGCTGCCGCTTCCTTTTACTTTGCATGCTCCCTTGGGGGAAAGGATGAAGAGACATGGGCCTGACCTGAGAAATGGAGAGGTGTTCCCCCTAATTTTTAAAAGAGCTGTGCTCAGTCGCAGGAAAACTCTTTGTAAATGCAGAAGTCTTAGTAAGGAGCCTCCAAGGTGGTCCTCGAGGTCTCTGCGATTTTGATCTCTATTATGCAAGGTGCAGTGGATTACAATGATGGAAGACCTGCTCAAAACAGTCTCAAAGACCAGTCTTGTGAGGACTGAACACTCTGACCTCAATTTAGGTGCATGCTTAGCTTTATGCATACGAAAAATGCTAGTCAATATAACTGCTTTTTTGGATCACTGCAGGATCAAGCCCTCACTGCAGTCTGTTTCCTTGTTTTCCAGCCCCCCAGCAATCAGTTATCCAAAGACATCAGAAGACACAGACATTCTATAAATGACATCTTCTTTCTTGTTTGTTTTTTTTTGTTATAGCTGCTGAATGAAAAGCAAATGCACTGAAATTTTGTCATCTAAGCCTTCAATTACCTGAAAGCCTTCTTTCGTGGAAATTTGAGGATGAACATGTTTGTTCATTCCTTAAAAACTCAGATAAGTTGGGCTGACTGTTAAAAATTAGATTGTTTTAAGAAATGGGTACAATTTAAATGACTGAACAAATCTCCTAAGAGAGACAGAGGGTGCAATTTGCCAGCACATTACACACAGTCTGATAATATACTGTCCTGCCAAGAACTAGCAAACCGCATGGTCTAATGAAACAGGGTGCACAAGAGGGTCAAGAGTCAGGCCCAGGATATTCCTCTGTATCAAAGACAGCAAAGGAGAGATGCCAACAAAACAAGAGGACAAGTGTTATTGCCCAGGATAAAGAGGGAAGAGATGGTTCAGCTTTGTCATGTGTATTTATTGGAAAATTCTTAATTAAAGAGCCCAGTTTAGCTTCAGTCAAGCTTCATATATCTTCACACTGGTTCAAATAGGAACGGGACTGGGCTCCAAGGAGCCTGTGCAGGGACAGATGTCCTCAGCTACCAACACACTGAACAGAAGTTGCTGGTCTGCATGCCCATGATCAGGCTATAACCACCCCCGCACGCTATCTGAGTCGAAAGGGTTAACCACCTTCAGAATTTAACATTAACTCCTGATACAGCCATAAATGAGTTCCCAGCTATAATCTGCTCTGCTTTTTTTTTTTTTCCATCTTGCTCTAATTATTAAGGAGCAAAACACTGATGAACAACACTGATTGCAAATTCTAAAAAAAACCAACACCCTCCAGCTGCTCTGCTGGTGAATCCCCTGCTTGCTCCTTGTTGGGATTTACTCTCAACCCGTTGCATCTGAAACTAATTACTGCAACACCATCCTCAACATTAATTCCCTTCTCCTCTCTGGAATCTGAAGCAATATGGTACATTTAGAAGATAATTTTTCATCTCTCTTCCTAAAGGGAAGATCTCAGCTGTTCAACACAGACAATGGAAAATGAGTCACCCATTTCAGAAAGTGAAGCATTCAGAGGTCCCTTTAACAGAAACCATTGTCCGAAATTTCAGCTGGTGATTTAGGAAACTTTTTTTATATGAATGTCACCGAGACCTGAAGAAATCTGTCTACTCGCTGTGTGATCTCAAAGACAAATTGCAGCAATATCGTGTCAACCAGCTCTCTTAAATTTACTTCACTGTGTATTCTCATTGCACCGTTTTCACTATTACTTTTTCTCCCGGAAGACGTTTTGCCCAACTTCCTTCAGCAGTACCTGGTGGAAGTGAACCATTTTTCTTTCTTTTTAATTAAGTCCTTTTGATTTCAATGAGAAGTAGTGCTTGCTAAGCTACCGGAATTATCATACAGTTGTATTTATGGTGTGGCATTATTAAAAATAATAAAATTGTGTATTTAAGACCCCAAGACATCAGTGAGATGGCCTGCAGCAATCGCTCTCAGAAATGAACCTCCCTCCTTGCCACCTCCAGTGCACCTGAACCCTTGGGATAGAGTGCTCATGCTTCAGCAAGCAGCAGATGTGCTGACCGCTCACCTGCTCCCTGGGACCAGGCATCTAAGAATGACTTTTTTAGAGGCAGAGCCTTGAGCTCGAGAGATACTGTTGTAGCAAACATGTACTCATATGTTTTCCACTATTCAACAGGATGCTTAGAAAAAAAGGCAATGAAAAATCAGCAATTCACTCAATTTGTCAAGCAGAAGTACCTTGTGCCCCTCCACGTAGACTTCCTGATGCTAAATATTAATCATAACAATTAGATCTTCTAGGATATGACATTGTGCTTTCTCAAAATGCTGCAGAACATTAAGGCTCGCCTCTTGAGCTCTCTGATGCCTGAACTATTGCATTGCTATGCATAACATCAGGAGAATTAAACAATTCAACGGTGTACTTTCATGACCGAAATGACACAACTGACGTGGTTTTCGGTTTCTGTGTGCATTCTCTGAATACAGTCTGAACCTTTCTAATAACACGTTCAAAACAGTTACATCCTGCCAATGCATTATAAAGAAAGTCAGAAAAGCAGCAAGTTAAAACAAAACCTAGCTGAGGATCAGATCTTCCTGGTCATTTAGGTGAAGATGAGAATGAAAACCCATATCATTTCAATAAAACTCTAGTCCAAGTGCTCTCATGATGTACTTCTCTGTCATGTGAAGACTGTATTTTTTAAGCTATCAGGTTAAAATGAAGAACTTCATACTACATTGTTTGGTCCCTCCATTGCGTAGACTGAGAGGTTACACTTGGCACTTGTCATCTATGGCTCACCGATACTTGAAAGAGGGCAGCCAAGAATTTTTCCATGGAATAAACTGAAGGAGAATGACTGAATGAAAGCCAACAAAAACTTTAGCTACTGAATTCATGCAAATACCAGAAGAAGGGCTATTTCTGTTGGGTTTAGTCTGGTTTTGTCCTGACCCTAAGCTCGAGTCATGCCTGTGTCTCCTATCCAGGCTGCTTTCATATCAGTGCTGACATGCACAAATCCCTAGYGTGGACAAGCCCCTGTTAACAGCCCTGCGCAGAGCTGGTGAGCAGCCGTATTGCTCCAGGAGGAACATCCCGCTCTTCTCCTCCCCCCCTTCGCCATGTGCATGGGCTGTGCAAAGGAGGCACTGGCACCCTGAGACAGCTCGGTCACGCTGGGGGCTGCAGTCTCCCCTTGGCTAGCCCAGTTTTGCTGTGAAGCCGGTTTCCATGCCCAAGCTTTGAATGGGAGAGTGCAGAGCTGACAGCTGAGCTGCAGCCAGCTTTGACTGGGAGGATTAAAAGAAATTTGCAACATCGCGTCTGCAGTCTTTTGTACTCTGTTGTTCCCAGAGATAATGCCTTCACTTTTACTTGCAAGATCTTTGTGTCCCGCACTGCAATCAAGGAGAGGAAATCTGACTGTAAACCTCTTTGTTCTATATTATCATTTCATGTTGGTTTGGTGTGTTAATCAAAGTGTCAGTAATGGCAGCAAAGAGAACTCATTCAATCCTCAAATGAAGAGAAATTTGAGCTTTCTAACACTGGCACATTTTCCAGCGGATAAGCTTTTTCACGAAGTAATTATTTCATTTTCCAGAAAGATTACTGATTACATCACACTGGGAAAAACTAAGAGAGGGGCCTTTATCTTCCCCATGTTTCTGCAATTCTTGTACAAACTTATACTTGTTACCATGAAAAATGACAAATTTGCCATCTGATCAAAATGTTAACAAGGTAAGTGTCAGTGAGATGGATCACTGACTGTCACTGCAAGCCAGAACATGAGGATACATTGATATTTCTCAATATATTCACTGCTTCCCCAATGTTCGCTAACAACATTTCTACTGCGAGTGTAATAAATCAAGCAAAAATAACAAGCTGCATAGGATCTCTAGGATATGATAGATTTGTCGTAATAGCAGTATCTGCAAGGTAGAAAACAATTGGTAATGATCTATAGAAAGACCTAATCAACTGTCATTTGCTATAATGTGRCAGATGAAGCAAAGATATGAAATCCATAACACTTCTTCAGCCACTGCCCTCYCCCTACACATACACATGCGTCAAGTGGGAAATAGTAAAAAGAATGAATGAGCTTTGGGGTCGCAGAAGTAGAAAAGAAAGTTAATAGCATGCCCTGGATGCAATCATTAAATTATACACTGCTGAACAAGGCAAGAGATAATCACAGAATCGGCACAGTTCTGTAACAATGATAAAGGCTTTTGCCAAGCCTGTTCCTCGCCCTTCACTTTATTTCTTTTTCATCGATCTCAGTGTTTTAAAAAGCACTTATGCTGAAGTGAAACCAAATGTGAGTAGGGCTGGATAACCAAAGGAAATGCCCATCCTGAGTTGGCTGGGGAATCTCAGAGGACTGAAGGCAGGATGTGCCAAGCCTCTCTAGGAATTTTGTGCTGCTCCAGGGATCCAAAACAACTGGCTGTTTTGCATCAGCAGTGTGGCACTGAGCAGTTGGACTGTGCCAGACCCCAGATTTGCTGCTAAGGCTTTAGCATTCCTTAGCATGTTCCTACTTGGGAGCAAAACACCCCAACTTCCAGCAGACACATGCAAGACATGCAGGTCCTATTAACACAAAAATTCATCAGAACCACTTTCCAAGGAGCTCAAGTTCTGCCTTGTGTTCCAGGCCAAAGTCCTGTTTTTAAGCACTTAAATACCTCTCCACATCACATTCTCAATTGCCACCTGCCTGTAATAACTTCCAGGTCAAGAGCTAACACACACGTACTTACCCATAAGCTTCCAAGGTTTTGCAGACTGCTCTGCACAGGAGATTTTTCTCCCTAGCTACATCAAGGAAGCCTCTCTGGAGAATAAGGCAGTGCAATGAATGCAATGAGCAAYTTGGGTTTAAAATTTCAAAAGGAAAATTCAACCCATTTTTAGAAGGCGTAAATATATATATATWTWTWTTTTGAAAAGGATGGTGGAAGAGTAATGGCTGCTTTGCATAACTTTGCTTGCAAATCACATTTTGCTAAGTGAATGCATTTTTGGGAACACAGGAATTGCCCTGCTGCCTCAGCACAGCGGTTCTCTGTTCCAGCATCCTGCCTGGCAGCTGCTTTAGTGCAATGTGCAGGAAACCTCCTAGTGGGCAATTATGGGAAAACCTGTTCAGATCAGAAATTTTCTCCCAAGYTCTCATCAGTTAGTAAAAATTGGCATGTCTTGAAACATGAAGGTTTGTCTCTTCTCGAACAAATTTTCAACTCCTTCCCAATGTTTGTAACTTAGTATTTTCCATTTCAGAGAGTTTAAGAGCCATATTTTCAAAAGATCTCCTCTTCTGGCTCGGCACTAAATAAAGCTGGACAGATTTTGGAAAGAGCTCAGCTTCTTGGTGAAAGGGAACTGCTGTGTTCTTTTGCAAATCTGTCCTTAAAGGGTCACACCAGGAGTTGTTCTGCATTGAACAGTTTTGAAAATCTGTCCTCAGCGGGTGGAGCTAAGCCTTTGGAAACCTGGTGCTGAGCTCTCTTTTGATAAACTGGCCCAAAGTTAAGCATCAGGGGCCAAATTATGTGATTTAGAAGCAGAAATTCCCTACTGACAGCAGTGGAGATTTCTGCTCAACGATGAATGGCACAATAGGATACTGAAATAATAGATACACAAAAGTGAATAATGTAACAAATAAACATCAAAGCGTAGGAAGGTTCCTTTTCAGTCATGTCCCCTTGTGCTATACATAAAAGGACAGACATATTCTGACATGAAAGAGGGAGAAGGAATGGTTAACTAGACAGTCCTGCATTTCCTTCTAAGATCAAAATATAAAATATTTTTTAGGAACATTGTTTTCATATAACATATAATTGATAGTATACACTGGTATATAAGACACTGGTGGTACTGGGACTAGCCGTCTCTTCATATGCATGTACGTGCATCAAAGAGAAGAGCCTTTCATTCATGGAACAAAGTTTTCTCAATCAAGCTCATCTTTCTTTTGCTCATGAACAAATGACTTACCTCTCCCTCCCTTACATATTTTCAACAGTCAGTCGCTTCAGTCCCCAATTCTGATCAAAAGTTAAGTTTCTAAACAATTACTTTATGATTGCTCATGACATTTTAGACTGAGAATTTCGGGAGTACTTACCAGTACTCCAATGAGCTTGGTCACCACAGAGCTTGACCCTCAAGTAATTTCTGCAGGTTCCCATGACAATTTTGGCCATACTTATTGCTACTGTTAAGACTTCTACCCTTCATTTCCACTGGAACATCCAGCTAACTGGTTGCCAGTGCATTTAGAGGGGCAGGCTTGAGCATGAAGCTCAGGAGGGTACGGACATTATGGGGTGAATGGGAGTGCATCATGTTCCCTCAAGAGCTTTACACCTCTTCTGAAGCTCTCAACAGAAGACCATTATTCACAGCTCCCTATAACACACAACTTAGTTCCCTTCAACCCGATGCAGGGACACCAGGTTTCCTCAGACCACAGGAACATCTTGTTAGCAGAAGCTGAAGACACAGTGCTAGGACACTGGGAAGATCAGGGTTTCATGCTGGGGAGAAGGGATGTGCACTGGACTAGTTCACGGGACAAGATTATTTACCAAGTGTTCATGCCACCTTTCTGCTGCAGGAGTTATTCGTCTTGGTGAAACCATGGGGTATGGCAAAAGAGACTGAGATGTGGAAGACACTGCATACTCATTGACCCCAGAGGAGGGGGGCAATGCAGACGATCAACATTTTCATTTCACCAGAGGAAAACTGGTTATCAAGATGTAATTTGCTAATAAATGCTGTTCTGTGTAATTAAACCAACAACAAACAAAAGCTACTGTGGACCAGCAGGAAACAAGAAACTCTCCACAGAGAGTGGCAATTTGAAGACCACCCACCACGCAGCCCACCTTCCCCATTCTCCCTCTAGAAATAGACCCATTTTATACATGGYGATTAAGGTACTGAAGAAAAAAGTATTAACATGATTCACATGTAGAAAACAAGGTTATTAGGAATAGGGATCATTTCAGCACATTGTTCTCCCTAATAAGCATAGCAATGAGTAATTGAGTTTCAGGCAATCTCCAAGGTGGCGCTTTGTAGAGAAAACGGAACTTGGCATGATGTCTACTTTTCCTTTAATTACATTGCCCTAATGAGCAACTTTCTTTACTCTCAGAGCAAATTTATTTCTCAAGAAGAAGCAACAGTAATAAATGCATAAAAAGGATCACCAAATAGTACTGGAGAAGAAATATCAGTAGTTTAAAATGACAAGAGGTCACTGAAAGTGGCAGAAAAGCATCAGATTGTTCTCAGCTTCATTATGTTTGCTGCACTTAAAACCAGAGTAAAGGATGTTAATCAATGGAACACGTTACTTAACCTGCGAACCATCCTTGTTCTATTGTTATTTCCTTTCTGCATGTGTTCATGCAAGTCGCCCAGACACGCAAAGTGCTGATAMATCTCTTCAAAGCTCCTCCGCCCATGCCGCAGAAAGCAATTTCGCCTCATGCCCTTGTGCGAGTGATGAGAGGAGAAAATCACATGCCAATACAATCCTACTGCAGGTCAATACTGCTCACCACAGTCTAATACAGAAGGATAAAAGGCTAGCTTTTCAAAAGTCTTTAAGGCATTTAGACATCTGACTCTCACTGAAAGTCAGTGGCAACCAGAGCTCCAGCTGTTTTGCTTGTCTTTGCTTAGAAAACTCCACCTGAGAATCTGCTTACAGTGAAGGACTCCCTGGGTTCCTCTTTTTGGAGCAACAAAGGCAATGGCACCCTATACCTGTGCTCATTCTAAGACTTCTTCCCCTAAGTGTTTGCTAGAGCACACAACACCAGTGAAGGTGGACCCCCAGCCCCAGTGAAGCCATTCTTATGTACAGGTGAGTATGTCACTTGTCATTAAAATACCAAGAAACCCACCTTCAGAGAATAGCAATTGCTACAGCTCACACGATTTGGTTGAATTAAACCAGCCTACTGCAGGTAATGAGCTGGCTTTTTAAATGCCAGCAATATTATTCTCCAGGAAAAAAAGTCAAAGCAAAGTTCTGTAGAGTCATCTAAGTTTTCAAAGATGTTCAACRGAGGGGAACACCTCTCGGTATATCAAATGCCCTGGGGCCAGAGTCTCCTACAAAGGAGCATGAACCTCCTGTGTTGGACGGCTCCATGTAGCTGTACACAGGGGATCAGTAGCTTTACCCCAACTTGCTCCATAACCTCAAAATGTCCCTTCACCTCTCTGCAACTCACCTGTGAGTACTATTCCATAATGCCCTCACAGAAATAGTAGGAAACTTAATTAGCATATCTAAAAAATACTCTGAGGTCTCTAGAAACAGGCACTTCAGATGTACAAGTGTGAAACGAAATTATCATCAAATAGAAAATTCAAAAGTGCCAGTGGAAGCAGACACCTAAGACCTTAAGTGTCTATGCAGCTTTATGAATTGTTATTTCCTGAGTATGACTGCCAGGGAAATGGCAGAGGTATGGGAAAAAAGTATGCTAGCACTTAGAATTGCCTCATAAATGCATTAAGTGCAACTATTTTACTGAGAAAAAAAAGAGAGGGAGAGCAGAGTCCCTTCTCGTGGGGAGCTAATCTCAATTACTGCTCACAATCATGCTTCAGTTGAAGAAAGCCCTGCATAACTCCCATACTGTATGTAATTTGGCAGCTGTGTGTGTTTGCCACTCCAAAGACACTAATGCAATGACTGAGAATAGCCTTTTTGCTTACAAAAAAGAAAGATAAGAGCGTTTCTTCAAGAAAAAGAAATCTAAAAATACATCCTCCATTAAAAACTATATATATTTCAGTATCTTCCCCCTTCCAGAAAGCTTGCAATCCCTTGAAGGAAGTTGTCAGTAGACAAGAAGGGAGATATAATCATTTGGTTGTATTTGCATATGTGTTTACCATAAACACATGACCAATTTTTGCAATTAAATGCAGGAAAGGGGTCTTAGATAGCCCTGTACACAATGCCAAAACTAAAAGCAGGGCAACATGGGACGGAGGCTGCCTTATTTCTTTGCTTTTCCTAGTTACTGGAATCCCTGTGCTTGGATAGCTATAATTAGGTCACAACTCAATCAAGCAGGATTTTGAGGCTTGCTGTTTCTTGAAGCACTAAATGCAGCTGCTTGACATGGAGGCCATTAAACACTCTCTCCATTTTGCAGAACGCAAAAGCTAGAACTTGGGAAGATTGCTGCACTGCACCCCCAAAAACCCTTTCAGAGGTTCCCCACAACACCCAACACAGGCAGGTGTTTTCACCCAAAAGAGTTCTTTAGCCAGTAGGCTGTCAGATAATGCACAGATTCCTGTGCATGGAAAATGGCAATAATGTGAGCTAATTTTGAAAACACATCATATATTGCCTGCAATTAATTAAATTTTGAAGGTGTTTCATTTTTGCCCCAGAAGGAAACACTGTTAGATCTTCTTTTCTTTTGAACATCCTGTGTGCTTTAAAACACACACTTAATTCCATTGAGAATTAACAATTTTGAAGACTTTGCAGTGATATGGAAGTTTTAAAGCTTCCTGCAATGAGTTCCTCACCCTGGTGTTGGAGCTAAAGCTCTTCGCTCCCACCCTGGACAGCAACTTGTGGTTTAGAGCTGGAAAATCGGGTTGCTCATAGGAGAAGGACCCATCGGCTAAAGGCCAGCAGTCCCTGCAGTATCGCATCACCCGGGTGCACTTTACACTAGCTAAAACGCTATCTAATAAATTTGAGGGCTGGAGAACAGTAGGAGCAAGGGTAGCAGATTCTCACATCATCAGGAGGGAAATAGACTTTTAAAAAGCCAGTTGTGTCTGTGCACAACAATGAAGCTTTATGTCTATATAAACTGACAAGTCAAATGGTACTCCTGGGCCCAATTCTCAACATCAGCGCCATTTGACTGTGATAGCTCGCCTCCTGCCTCTGCAGCCTAATGGCTCTGTCTGCCAGGAAGGGCAGGCAGTATGATTAAAATAAGCATTAGCAGAATGGTTTGGTAATTAGCTTCTCTCTCTTTCTCTCTCCCTATTTTTTACATATAGTTCTGGTCTGCCAGAGATTGATAAAGCCTTTTGTTCATTAGCAGTGTACTTAACAAGTGTAAGTTTAAAGTAATCATTTTCTTAAGGCCACGGGTTAAAGCAATTAAGGAAAACCGCTGCAACCTAGCACTCAAGTCAATCCTTAACATGGAAAAGAAACAATAGTGCTTATGATATTTAAACAAAACCAAATTGTATATAATTATCCTGACACTCTGTCAAAATGAATTTTCACTGAAGTGCAATGATTTGTTAAAATCTCCTTTCTGAAACCAAAACGAACATTTTATTTCCCAGTACAGGAGCGAGTCCGCGCTCTCACTGGACTCCCTTTGTGGCAAAATCATTGCAACGAGAGCTCATGTGCCCTCTTATTCTGTACTCACTTTGCCAGCAGCCTTCCTCCTTGTATCTTTAGTGCCTTCAGATCCATAGTTGGACCTGCCCAAGGTAAACCTGACCCCTCACCATCCGACCGACTGGCCTGCATACTTAACACCATCAGGGCCCAGAAGAGCAGAAAATAATTTTTAGTAAGTACTGTAGAAACTGAAGCCATATTCTTGCAGTATTTTGCCTAAAATCATTYTGTACCTCTGCCTTTCATGCGCATTAAGTCCTTCTTAACATATGGCAGGGATGGTAGAGAACATGGACTGAGCTATCTTTGGCAGTGAATATTTTAGCTACTGTTTTAAATGCATGAAACTGAGATTTGCCTATGATAAACTCTGTAGCATTTTTGCCAGACCACAAGCTGTAATGTAAAGTGTTGTCTTCTACAGGAAGAGGTGAGGTGTTAACTGTGAAACCACAGCCAGCTGTTAACAGACAGGTGTTAACTTTGGAGCCTCGAGGATGGCAATTTATATTTCAATGCTGTTAACTATTTCACTGATGATTATTTTAGCAGAAATACTGAGCAAATGCATGGCATGATCAGAGCTTGCTCAGAGATTTAGATGCTCAAATCATATTCATTTCTGCGGAAAAGAGAAGGCCTACTGGTTCCCACAGACACCAAGTTTATGAATAAAAACCAGACAACTACAGCATGCTACAATACAAAATGTAACAACACAGCATTATTCCTGATTTCAGTCTGGGCCAAAATAAATATCCCACGTGCTTCTTAGTTCTCCACTCTGTCCATATGTACAATTGTATGTCCCTAAATACATATACATGCAAACATATAAATAATAATTTACTAAAAAAACCAAGTCTTTCTTTTCAGACTTTTAAATTTTCACTTTCATTTAAATAAACAGTTTCATACTTAAAAGTATATAGAAAGAGGTTTGGGGGCTTTTGTTTCAACTCAGACTGTCAGCACATCWTTTAGTTTTCTGGAAACCATAACCATGCAGTTCTCTCTATTTTGTATTGTTGATAGTTTTGCTAAACCTCTTTCACTTCAGTTTCCTTCTACACCTTTATTCTCCCAGAAAAAATGTAAAATTGGAAAACAGTGGGCAAATATATAAAGGAACAAGAAAGCATACTTTTTAACAAAGCCAACAAAAGCAGAACATGAGCATATATCTGGAAAGCTTATTCCTCACATTTATATATTTTTTTCAATTTTTCTACTCAAAAAATGAAGGAACTCAACCTTGCAGATGTTAGTAAACCTACTCCATCAGACTTTTATCTACTTCCCAACCAGTGAAAAACACTTGGCTCCATTTATTTTAGTCATATTTAGAAAGCAAGGGATAATATCTCATCCAAATCATTGAAGTTGCTGCTTCACTGCTGGGGCAGCCAACGAAACTGCCAGCAAGAACCAGTTCAGATGGGGTCTCTTATGGGGTGGTCACTTCCCAGATCCCTGGTGCTTGTACCACCAGAAGACAAAGCTGATCCCTCAAAATGCCGTGATCTGCATTTGCAAAGACTGCAGCCAAATGAGCTGCCCCAAATTACAGGGTCCACAGAGATCTTTCTTTAATGAAGGTGTCACAAGCTAAAATTGTACCATCTAGCTATACAAATATGTTCATGTAGCTGAGAGGGTTGGATCATGGTGAGCTGCTGGTCAAACCAGAACCAGTCCTATGGATTGAAAGGAATTGGCTGTGTCAATCATTACTGGTTCTAAAATTTTGCTGTTGACAAAACAAATTGCTGAAGTAATCTGTCGTACACAGCACATTGGATTTCACTGTGATTTGATTCTTACCAAATCGTTGCTCTCATATCCTAACCCTTAAATAGAATGCAAGGGAATATTTCATTTTATGTTTATGCCAACGTTTCAGGTCAGAGGAAAAAAAAAACCTCTTTAGAAAACACCAACTCTCTGATTGTTTTGTTTACTTTCCATCTCATCAACTCTGCAAAGCCCAGTATCCAGGATCCAAATGGGGCATGTTCTCCTCACCAGCACAAATTCAATTTGCATTGCGCATCAAAGGATAAGCAGAGGTCTAGAGACAGTTTTACCTCGGGGACTTGGAGTACACAAGAAGTACCTGAGCAGCTAAGCAAGTCCAAGCGCTGACAGTGCAAACAGACCTGGGAGACCATGTTTGCTTTAATCCCCTTATCAGCAACCTGTCTTTGGTCGGAGGCTCTTTGTCACTAAGTCGCTTGCCAATGAACTACCATCAAGGACACAAAAGAGCAAATACTCCATGAGCTAAACAAAGCAAATATCCTGCAGTACGGGCCAAGCGCTCTTATGCAATGGCCACAATAATTTGTCTGTGCTACATTATAGACTAAATGTAAGTAATTCCTTGAAGCCAGTATTTTTTACCTCTGAGGGAAATGACTGGAGAAACCTTACGCCAGGAAAGGGTAAGAAGCAGCAGCAGCAGCAGTGATGGAATGCAGGGAGACAGATGGGCTAGAGGACAATCCAACTACACGATKATATGCAAAATGCCAAATGCACATTACCTTCCAGACAAAGTCTAGGTGTAAAGGGCATGCATGTGATCGTGAAGGACGGCTGCCTCGGCAGAAACCCTTCTAACCACTTCTGATTTGTTCCTATAGTTGGACTGATTCCATTTCTCTAGATCTGATGGAAGATTTCAATACACAAGACAGCTCATAATCAGATCTGATTATGGTATCCTTCCATCTTAAGATATGTGCAGCAATGGACACAGCATACAGSAAGGTCTCAGAGATTTCAGGTTTCAAATTAAGAAATGTCTTGCAGACTTGGAAAGGGCAGGAAATATCAAAACCAGCAGGGCTTCCATCTAGGGAGCTATCCATGATGATGGGATGTCTCTCAGCATTCCTGCTGGACCCTACTAACTAATTTGTCAGTTTGCCTTATGTAGGATGGGTGCATACAAGAAATACGCAGGGGGTGCCAGCAGCCTCCAGGGGGTTTTGGATCACAGTCAGATAAAATATCATGGTCCAGAAAACAAATGATTTCATTAAACTCAAAAAGGAAATTTGTTTGTTGCAAAAAAAAAAATTTTCTCAGGTCAACTCAAAATGACTTTTTGTTGTTCAGCTACCAAATCCAAAACATAATTATTTGCACAGTTCTAGCTTCTACTGCAGTACTCCCAGTTGGAAATATTCCTGCACAGTTAATCTGACTTGCCCTGCTGGAGTCGCTATAATATCACAAGACACATGAAGCAACTGGGAAAGACTTACGCCATTGGCTAGCAGAAATCTCCACTGATGCTATGTCAGTCAGAAAGAGCAACATTGGCAAGGCCAGGATAAAATCCACAGCCTACTGGGAAACATTTATTTCCTGCCACATTGCAAGAAGATAGTGAAACAGAGTTGTACCCCGGGAAAACACAGCTCTTTTTTTTCAGTATACCAATTTAGATTCTGTGCTGCTTTCCTCCCTTTCCATGGTTCATCCAGGCAGGGTGCAAAGAAAGCAGAGTCTGGCCCCAAGGGAGTTCCGATGCAGCAGACTGATCTACCAGCAGGCTACAATATGTTCCCAGAAGGTGCAATATAATTCTGAGGCCAAGAAACAGCCTATTAGCTCTGCATGCCGTTAATTTTCATGAATAGTTCAATCCAATGCTCACAGAAGCTGTTGGGCATCTTTCCATTTTGTCTAGCAGGACCTGGATTAGGGCTTATTTATCTTTTCATTATATACCTTATCTTCAAGTAGGAAGCAGCCCAAACAGTTTAGCGCAGCTGTGCACATTTCAAATCCTCCACCAGGCTCTGTGCCTAGCAGCGCAAGAGACTGTCTGCAGGTCAGGGAGCAGGCACGTTGCAGTCAAAGCCACTCATGCAGAATTAAACTTCAGGCTTGTTTGACTAAACTTCTGAATTCACCATGGTTTCTCAGGTTTGCTAGCCTCAAAAAGAAGCCCAGCAGGTTCTTGAGTCATGTGCCAAAATGCCTCCTTCATCCTCCCTGGAATTGGAAATGATTACTAATAGGTATTCTTGCTGAAATGATTTAACATAATGTGCTGAATGAGATCACTAAGTCAAAATATCTTTCCCTAAGTGATTTTCTTGCTGTGTGTCTGAATGCCAGAGGGGAAGGAGGACAGCATGAACTGAATTCTTTTGCTGGCTTCTGCGTTTTACAGAATCTTTAAGTTCCTGAGGAATTCACATCAGGATGTTTCAGCCAGGCTCATTAGAATAGGTCCATGAGGCAGGCAGCTTGGCTGATCCTGGCAGTCAGCTGGGTGCTGGAGGCACCATGGTTCCAGTTAGCCTCTCTTGTTCGTGCTTTCTCCTTTTATAGTGTTTTCATTCCTCACCAGCCTAGGTCGAGAGCTGAAGTTAGGCAAGAAAATGAGGTGGGCATGAAAGCAAAGCCGGCCAGAGGACTGGGCACTCTTTGCCCTGAACGCACAGCCCTGGATGTGCATCACTGCTGCAGCTGCACCCACTCCAGCAGGCTGCAGCCAGGAGGTGAGAGGCACAGGCCAGAGAGGAACGGGGGCTGCCCCACAAAACCCATCACTGCGTGCCAGGGATGCTCGGGGGTCTCACAGACAGCCTGGGCTGCCCTCACCCACCCGAGTCTGTCAGCCTCAAAATTAACATTATTGAGATCAACACTGAGAATAGCAGTATTGCAGACCTCTGTTTCAGTCTTCCTTTGTAAGAAAGCCTCACACTCTCTGGCCCAGCACAGCTATTACCTGCCAACCTGAAGGATGATGAATGTTATTTATATTGCAGAAATGGCTAACCGCTCAGTGGAGACCGGGGACAGGCCGTGCTATGGACTTTTCAAACACACACTGAATGAGAGGACTGCCCACAGATGGCTGAGTGTATGAAACTGCTGAGACATTTCAGGATAATGTTCTTGAATGTCTTGGACATGACGACCTCCAACAACTCTGCAGTGCTTGTGCTGACTGTAACAACATGGGTGCAGCTCTACAATAAAGAACATCCTTTAATACCAGGCTCTTACCAGTTCCTGTGACATGCCCTTACAATAGCAAAGAACTCATCTTCTCCTTCAAAGCAGGCAGCTCCTTGATAGGAAGGCCTTTCAATTCCTTGATTAATAAACATACTATTCTATTTCAAACCAAATGAAAAACATAGAGAGAGGAGTAAGTAGGCATTCCAATTAAAAGTTTCCTAATATTTAGCTGCCACAGTTTTGGTCTCCAAGAAATAGAGTGAATTGATGAAAAAGAATATCTCAAGACGTATATGAGAAAAGTAATCCAGCTAGAGTAAAACATGAAGGACCTGATCTTATAAACAACTGTAAGATCAATTTAACTCTGACATGTACACGCTTGCAGGATTAGACTTCAAATAATTTGAAGAAAATGTAAGAACTGAAAAACTATGCCTTTAGCTTTTCACTGTGGTGAGCCCACAGGGTGGATAGTTAACAGACCCTGGGAAATACCCTCCCAAGAAATATCCCTGCAAAGATGCAGAGGAAAGACATACCCTAAGTCAAAATGTTCAAAGTAGATTCTTTCACTATTAATCATTCCCTCTGTATCTTAGGAAAATCATGCAGTGACTTCTTTCATATGCAATGAAATGCAGAAACCTAAAAGATCAAGTGACATATTACAAGAAATGTCTGTACTGTGGAATAGGTGTCTGCCCCTCTTTCCTTTCTTGTACAATTAATGTTTCTGCACAGAAGTCCTAAATATGTATCTGGAAACTAGCAGGCATTAGGCCCATCAGCAGCCTTATTAAAAACCAAGTGGTAAAGACCTCCCTTACCCTTAAGTCTACTCTTTACACTTAAAAGCTGTTTCAGAAGAGGCTTTCCCAGAGCTTCACAGCCAAAAGCCTGCAGACACCAGAGCCTAGTAAACAGACTTCACTAAGCAGGGATCAACCTGCTACGCTTTGTTCTGTCTTTTCAATCAGAAGGGCGGTCACTCCCAAACCAAATGGGAGAAATAAAGCACGCTGTAAGAGACTGCAAGCACTTTCTAGCTGTCTCAACTCTAGAAATCTTTCAAGAGGACTGATGTCTCAACATCTGGGCATTCCCTTCACTGTCAAACACTCCCCGAGCAATGGGATTTGTCAACAGTCAGCTGAGCATATACAGATGACAACTGCAGAGCTTGGAGAATGCAAAGCCACTTACAGATAGGAGTTTTGTGATAGATGTGTTGAACCAGAGCTGCAATCCAGAATCTGTGAAAATTATGCCCAGTAGTTGTACTGCCTTTACCTGTGGTAGTCAAACTAGCCACAGCAATAAGCAAAACTTAGTCTGGGTGCATTCTGCAACTCAAAAAATTGTTTGAGGGAGGCTGATCAGCCTCTGAGTCACATACTACATGGGGATGATTTGGGATGGAAGTCTGCTCTACCTAAACTACAACTCCTTCTATCACTCAAACACATGGAAGCCAAGCCTCATTTATAAACAGGTTATGGATTGTCCTGAGCACGCATTTCATGGATGATGGATTTAAAGCTTCCTCCAGTATCTACATCTCACCTAACGGTACTCTGTCCCTTGTAGATTTGCAGTCTGTTTCCCCACCATGATCTACAGATCTTCCTAAATCTTTGAAAGATCTCCTCGACAAAAGCATATGCCTTGTTGGTACAATGCAAAGATGCATTGTATCAAAAGATTTTGCCTTATTGACATAACCCCCAAGTGACTTCCAAAATCAACTGTATTTTAAATAATTTGTCCATTTTGCATTTTTCAAAATATAAATTTATTTACTATCCTTATGATAGCATACTGCTGAAAAATTCACAATCCCACAAGTAATAGAACTTGGCCTCAAACTTTTTATAATATCAATTGTCTTTTTTTCCCTAGCATTCTAATTGTACAGTGTAAAATGTTTGAAACCTTGGTTTGGCTACAGCCAGTGCAAAGACATATGTTAGCTCTTTGGTATTCAAGGATGGCTGTTTGGACTCTGAGGCTATACATTCTTCCACTAAAAGACACATTATCACATTTGTGTCTAAATATTTTTGCTTACTATGTCTGCTACAAGCAACACCTACAATTGCTATAACTGAAAATGACAAGATAATAATATCTTTCACCAATTTGTCACACCTTTTGCATTTAACAATATTCAATGTATAGTCATTAAAAGAGTTTTCCTGTTTGTATTTACATATAACAAGGGAGAAATAAATGTGTTAAAAACAGGAAAATGGCATTGTAAACATGACAAAAATGGAAACAGAAATTGTGGGCTGGCACAGCATCTAAAACCACTTAACACCTTTGAAAAGGAAAAGAATGTTAACTTTCAAGTAGCCTCACTTCAGCTTCTTTCAGCGACAGCAGCATACAAGACTGCCATCACATATTTACATTTGATTTCTTTGCTCAGCAGTCTCATTATAAGGTTATGCCCTTATTAGTGGGGTTCTCAGTCTCTACCCTTCATGTAACTGGTCAATAATAAACTTTCTCACCATTTTTTTCATTGCTAAGTCATTAAAGACCTTTAAAATATGCTACCATTTTTTGAGAGTGGGGAGTTGTCATCATGCATATATCGCAACGGAAAAAAATAGAGGCATAAAATACCATGAATTCTTCCTCAAGCAGATGGTATTTCAGTGGTATTGAACAAGTTTATATTAATTACTTTCAGAAAGAAAGGGAAATGTCATATTTGAGATAGAGTATCCTACCAAATCCACCAGGAACTATCGATAAATCTAACAATAGCGAGATTTTTTCATTTGCTCATGGTGACAGCTGTCAAGCTGGGGAAAACTTTTTGTTAATGCCAATACAATTGTGCACTTAAACAAAAGCCAGTTATTCAGTCAAACTGGAACAGCTTATTTCCCCAGCTCTGCAGCACAGTCTGCACACATGCATATATCACATCTATATGCATAGTTGCACTTTAATTTTTATCTTCGGAGTTACAATGTGATTTGTCCAGCGCTTGAACAAAAAAGCAGGCCAGAAGGCAATTTGTAATCCATGTGTAATGAGCCTCCTGTGTTTCTCCTTGCTGGGAGGGGGAGGTTTGCCACCCCGGGTTGTCAGCCAGGGCAGGATATGTTTCCTGAATGCCAAGCTAGCCACGGGGTTTGACGGGTGATTATCCCTTGCCCTTCTTCCCAGCGCTCACAAAATAAAACAACTGTTGGTAGAGATGCTGCCTCGCTCTGTGTGCAGCAGACAGACTGAAGTGCCAAAGACCGTCGACTAGCATCCTTCCTTGAGACCCTGCGGGACCATACCTTGACCCACAGCTCGCGGGCAAAGCACGGTACAGTGCTTGGGGCTTATCACCATCTCTTTGCAACCGATGAAAAGACTGAGATTGCTTTAAATAACTCCGCTCAAGGCAGGGCCTGTATCGGCAAGGTGATTTTCTAAAGGCCAAAACGCCTGTGACCAAGAAATAGCATGCAGCCCTTACCTCCTGGTAGACATTATCATTCCTGCTGAAGTCCCCGGCCCTCCTTGGAAGGACATGGACATGAACATGCTGAAAATGTGAAAAAACACAGTGGTGATTATCAAGATCATTACTCCCTTTTCTAGACTGTCAGCATTATTCTCTGCACATACAAGTAACGACACACAGGCTCCCACAGCATTATTTTCAGAGGAAAACACATTAACCTGTTCCATAACTGTATCTCAACTCTTCTGAGAATATAAAAGATGAAAAACATGAGCGAGCAGCTCTGCTGTATATATGCGCTTCGGAGTGAAATGCCTGGAAGTTTAGGGGCTCTGTGGAATTATTCATAGTTGTCAGTCGGAGCCGTATTTAGCCACAGCTTTGAAATGACAATGTACCTTGGAGCTGCGTGTTGCGACTTCAAAAGCGACAAGACTGAGTGAGGATCTGCTCAGCGAAGGCAGGCAGCCGGCAGGCGCGAGGCGAGCGGCCGCCCGGGCAGCGTTACGCACTCGGGGCTCAGCGCGGCGTGGCGGAGACCAGGGGACGCGGGAAGCTGCCGGCAGGTAACAGAGACGGCACAGACAGAAACAGCACTGCAAGAGGGGACAGGCAGCCTGTCTAATAAAATGTCTTTTGCAAGGTTAAAAAGACACTAAAACATTTTGCATTTCCTTCTGGGAAGCCGTAGCGTGAATACAACGGAGCCGGACTACCGCTCCGTGGTGTGCTCCGGGTGCAGGCACCCGTGGGAGAGTCGGGCTCTAAGGGAGGAGACACAGAAGGTGCCGTGGGACAAGCCAGGCGCTGGGGAAACGCGCGGAGGGAACCCAACGCCCAGGCACCTCTTGTGTCCCCCAGGGACGCCGGAGCRAGCCAAAGCTTTTCTGCAAGAAGTTCAGCTACAAAATGGCAAAGCTTACTTTTATCTTTTYTGCTTTCTTGTTCACTCTCTTTGGAGAAAAATATATACTGACAATAATTCCTCAGGGAAAAAAAAAAAATCTCATTGAGGGGAGACAGCAAATGATCTGAGTGACACACTGCATTTATGCATCCCCAGATCTTTATAGATGGTGCCTAAATCCTTTTAAAAAAAGCCTGCAGCAGAAAGAGCACCAAATGCTTTACACAGAATTTAGATAGCTTGCACCTGACTCAATTTGATGAGTTGGAAATCAGCTGAAATTCATGCACCTCATTGAAGCATTCTGAAAACATGGCTCAAGTCTATAATGAAATCCAAAATCAAAGAAGATTTTCTTAGGCTATTTGTAAGAAAATTCAAATACACCTATACTGTGTTAGCTTCAATCCATAGAAACATTTGCTCAGTGAATAAAATGAAATCAGAAGGATGCTTCAGTTAATGAAATACTCTGAATACTACTCTTTTCTTCTTTCTCAGCTTGCCCTAGAGAAATTGAGTATGCTATTGCTTGTTCTTATCATTATCTACAGCTTTCAGTGTATTCAGCCTAGAGATGGGATGCTTCTTGAGGGTTAAATCTGTGTTTTTGAGTAATACATCAGTGATAGTGTTCTGATAGTGTATTGTACTAATATATCATGAAAGTGATAGTGCTCTTGTGATATATTAGTGCAATGTATCATTTGAACATCACTGCTCTCATGATGTATTGCTCAAAATCACAAGGCAGGCTTAAAGACAGTCTTCAGCAGCCCTTGGGCCTGAAATTTTATTTTTGGACAAAGATGGACTTTCAAGGAAAATAAGAATGAAGATTAAAGTTTGTATAGGTACTGCAAAATTTCACTAGCGTGTTACATTTTTGTTTCTCCTTAGTTTTAAAAATGCATTCAGAAAACTATAAAATAAACTGTCAGTCAGTTTCTTTCTTTTGGAACAAGAAGCCCAATTTTCAGGAAATTTTCTTTATTATATATAAAGCCTAATATTAGCAATCAACAGCCATATCCCCCAAAAGATCAATCATTTTTAAATGATTTAAATATTATTAGGATCTCTGTGGCAAAATATACCAGGATGCACACAGGAAAAGATCTGTATATACCCATGACAGATGATTTGGAGTATCAGATAGCAAACAGGGATCTAGTCCAAAGCTCAGTGTGGAGATGGCGCACTGCAGATGTACGGACCCAGCACAGCAGGTAATGAATAAGCCTGATGTGAACTTCTGCCCAAAAAGGACTCTTGTGATCAGAACAAAAAAAAGGAAAAGAAAAAGTGTTTATGACAGCATATGGGCCACTTGGCATCAGCAGAGCCATTTTCAGGGATTACTTACCTTTACTATTTGCATTATGTTCTTATGCAACACTAGGCTGCAGAGCAAAATCTATCAACCATATCAGAAAACAAAAGGGTATTTCCATGTATGAGGTAACTATAGTCAATTAAAAAGAGAATTTTTTTTCCCAGACATCCTAATTATTTCTTTTAATGCTGTGCGTGGAACCTACATAGAAATCTAAATTTTTCCTGTTGCTTGTGTAATAGAAATGAACAGGAGCAGCAATTAGGTCTGAAGTAGTTTCCTTCTCTTTGGCTTTACCAAGAAAGCAGTGCAGAGCAATGGGTACCAAGCRGCGAAAAACATCGAAAAAGGGGATTCGACACCTTCTCTAATCTGCTTTTCAGCTTATGGCCTTCCTGATTTGGAGACTCCAATATCTTGATTCATTGGGAGCTTTTTAATTGATCATTTTTGCAATCTCTATTATTTTTATTGCTGAAGCCTCAAACCACCAAGGCACTTAAGCACCAGCTCAATTTCCAACCTGTAAATTGGCAGAGGGGGAGGATTCACATCCCAGATATTATGTATGTATTTTGGTGCTTTACTAAATGGAGGAGCAGTGTGGCTGCTCCGCAGGCTGGCTACACTGAGGGGGCTTCAAATGAGCGTCTCGGCACGGAGGGCCGGACTGCTACGCTGAGATTGCGGCCGCTGCCGGCCGCAGGGAGGTCTGCCCAGCTGCAGGTGGTGCAAATAGCTTCAAGCAGCCCCCAAACTAAAGTTGTTTCATTGCATTTTGTTTTCTAGGCAAAACAAAAACCTGCATGTCCAAAAAAGACATTTGCGGTTGACTGAAATGTGTCAGCAGATACAAACAAAACATTTGGCTGCTTTTTTTAAAAAACCCAAACAAACAGATTTAGGCAAATCTTCCCTCAAAACACTGCTTAGAGATGAAAAACCCTAACATTTGTATACAAAATGTCAAAATAAAATGCTTCAAGTTTTTTTCCCCAGTCATTGTGGGTACTCTCATGTCTGCTGGGTGGCAGACAGCACCATCGCATTCCAGCAGGCTGTATTCAATCACTGCTGACTGTATTTCATCTTTCCACCCCCCCAAATTGCTTTCCCCTCATTTTGCATTATTTTGATTAATAAGCAAGAAAAGCAACATAGAACACTGGAGACATTTACATTAACGGACCGATCAATACTACCAGTATCAGGATAGAAAAAAGGCAAACACACACTTGCATTACTTGGTGCTTTTAGCTACCCTTCCCTCTTCTTCTGAGACCGATAGAGAAAGCTGCGAACGTTCGCAAGAGCCTGGGCATGACGACATGGGGACATGGCACTATGTCCCCCACTGAGGGACATAACGTGGGTCAAACACGCCTGAACCCCACCAGTTGCTTTGGACACTGGGGACAAGGTTTCCTGCCAGGCATGTCTGGAGCAGCAGCAGCTGGAAGGAGGCCGAAGGAGCTGCGAAGAGCGTGGAGGAGAGGAAAAGAAAAGCTCTGGGTGGGAGGGAGGGAGGAACAGGAGGCTCTGCAAATGTCATCCCTCAAAATGTTTGCTTAGCCACAACAAACCGTGACTGAATTTTACAGGACCTTTAAAATTAATACCGTTACACTGCCAGTTTTCTAGGGCTGGGACTGTAGCTTCCTCTGTTTGCGCAGGGGCTACYGCTTTATAAATGAAATCTGAGAATRAAAAAATCCTAATGGTGAGATTTATCAGGTGACACAARAGCAATCCTTAAGAGAAGGTTTTTGAGATTTTTAGCCCAGAATGGACAGAGAATTAGAAAATGTACTGCAAAGAGCAAATTGTCGGTGCAAAGGGGAACTCGCGAACCCAGGCCGGTCTTTGCTCTCTCTGTCCTCCACACCGCAGCGAGGGGATGATCCTCGGCTCAAACCCTGCAAAGTTTCTAGCGTGACTTTGGAAGCGGCTGGCCGCCTACGGTCACTCAGGAGCGGGCTAATCTCGGCACGCCTGAAATCTGGCAGCAGCACAGACATTTGTGGAATTAGACATCGAAAGTCTATTTCCAGTGAGCCAGGGCTGCAAAATGCTCACAAAAATCTTGGCCAAAAAACCTGGAGCCTTTTTTGCTGGGGAAAAAAAAAACAAAACAAAAACCATCCAGTTCAGGTGAGTTTTGCTTTAGCACTCAAGACCATGGAGAAAACAATGTTCCTAGCTATGGCTGTTTTTATATACTGAATTATGGTTGAATAACCAATGTGTCACCACTGCACTGGACGTAAAGCAGGAGTACTGGGCAAAAACAGACACTGAAAGAGATTTCCCTGGTAGACCAGAATAGCAAAGAGCAGATGACCCTGCCACACGCCACTGGGGAGGACACGGGCATTGCCTACAATAATTTATGAACATTATGCTGTGTTCGCTCAGCTGCTGCGCTGGTTAGCAGAGCAACAAGGCTCTGCTCCAAAAGAAAAGGAGATAATAGCCTGCACTAGAGCTCCTCAGCGCTCACCCAGAGTCTATTAGCAATCAAATGTTGCTATATGATGCTCTATGATGAACACATAAAAACTGGGAATGGGTCACACGACCTTGAAGATGGGGGGACTGCCAGAAAGGCTGGCAGAGGAAGGGCCATTCCCCACACACCTGTGAAGGAAGCACATGGATAACCTGTGCCTCCTTGTAGCTAAAGCAGATGCCTTTCATCAACTTAATCCTTTCCCCTGCTACTTCTCATTCTTTCTCCTGAGACCAAGCGTGCCGCTGTGGGGACGAGGCCGTGGCTAATCCTCCGGTCAGGAAAAGAACAAATCCTGGATGCCACCAGCCAGTGGTCRTGCTCAGGCAGAGCAGGCATCAGCCGTGGTGGGCAGCAAGAGCCTTGCCGGCCAGGAGACCRCCAGCAGGCAGTTCCTTAGCCTCATAATCCTGCTTTGCTCCAGCAACACCGGCTGCAGGCCTCAGAGACCTGCGTGATTGAAGGTGTGTGCTGGCTGGGGAAAAGGAGGGAGGTTTGCTGATAACTCCTTGTTTGGTGCAGAAAGTCCCCTGTYCATTACAAAGACATGGGCTTCTTACAGGAGACTGCAGTAATGCTTCTAACTACCAGATTAACTGCAAAAATTCCAAAATAATAACCGTTCTTCAAGTAAGGCTGTTAGCGGGTGATAAAGAAAATCAACCATAATACTGAGATAGCCACATGAAAAATAGGGCAATTTTGTCCTCTCTGTAAACTGGGCTTCCATGGAGCCCTTGTTTGCTATTCTTGATTAACTGCTCAATTATCCCTGTTACAAAATTATTCCGTGGAAAGACCTGCCTGTATATCCATAGCTCGTTAACAGAAAGCACTCCCTCTGCTGTCCCCTAAAATACATCGCATTACCTATATGATAACAGATTCAGTACAGTCATTTATCCAGGTATTGCAAGCCAATTTCCAGGGCCCTTGACTTGTAGGCCCTGGTCAAGACATCTTCAAGGGAAAGCAATTCCTGTCCAGTGAGCATCTAAGAGTTCTTAACATTTTTCCTAGTCCTGAATGGGGATGGCGAGACAAATTAAAAATGAAAGAAAGTCCAATCAAACATCAGAAGAAACATTTTGGTCATTGAAATACTCAGTCTTCATAGCCTTCAAAATTATTTCCAATGTTAATTATTATTTGCTTTCATTTCAAAGAGTTATAGACTACACAAACCAAGACCACTCTGAAAGACTTTTGTTTTATAAAATGTTAAAATATGACAGGAAACTCCTTGAAACCGTTTCCTACAGAAATGTCCAGTTTCTGGGAATCAGCATWTTTTTTTCCAGCTTCACTAAAACCTCATCCCCTGGGCTGTGAGGATGCAGACACATAGCACCTCTACCCAGGATGGCCGGCTCCAGCACTTTTGTCATAAGGATTGCTCCAAACCAAAGCAGAGATCTTGAAGAGAAGGAGCAGAGGGAGMGAGCTGGCAAGCAGACACTCCTGGTGTAGGAGCAACCTCAGCCCACCTCCTCGGCGCGTGTGCAGAGGAAGCTGCAGCACGCTCCTGTCCCCATCAAGACAAGCAAACCATCAGCGCTTTCCACCCAGCATCAGAGCCCTGCCTTGCCTCCACCTGCACACACTAACACACAAATATCACASAGACTCTCACGTATTAAGTGATACCTTTCCTTGGGCTCTGGTTTATTAAAGCACAAAACCAACGCCTGCTTTTCTATCAGCAAGAAAAACATGAGAACGTGCTACAGAACTAACAGAATAATATGGACTGCCAGAATTCAGAGTATTACATTCGGGAAGGACAGAGGGAAGCTTTGAAAGGGAAGGACTGGAAATCCATTTTTGTCTCAGAAAGCTCAGGGTGGTGGAGGAGAAAATGTCAGAGATACAAGTGGGAAGAAACTAAAAAGACACATCAGGGAACAGCAAGTCTAAGAGTTAACGTCAAGATGGAAATGGTGGTGGCAGTTTTGAGTCAAAAATGTCACGCAGAGAGGGTGCAAAGACAGAAAAAGGAGGAAGTAAGGGAACAGTTCTAGGAGAGAAGGGAGCATAAACTTTCCAGACACTAAGAAGCTGCAGTGTGTGGACCCTTCTCAGGAGCCAAGCCTGTGTCTCTGCATGGCACTGCACAGTACATGTACCCTTAGGATGAAAAAAAAAAGCAAGCTTTGTGATGACCCCTACCAACAATTATGTCATGGATTTGCCTCTGGAAAAGTACCCAAAATACTTGCTTAGCACAAAGAACACACATACTTGGGAAAGCAACAAAACGGAGAGAATGTGCAAATATATCAGAAATCAAACCAAGTRGTGGACTTGCAGCAGAGTGCATCTTCAAACAGTTAGATTGAGAAATGTGCAGATTCAGCATCCTCAGTAAATAATGTGTCTGTCAACTACTATAGAGCTTCAAAGAAATGAACCGTGGGWGAGCTGGAAAAGAGATCCAGACCTGGTGAAAACATCTGCAGAAAGATTTGTAACCCCCCTTGAGATCTGAGTTGTAACTTCCACAGCTGAAGGCATTTACTGACAATCCCCTCCCCAAAACCCCAAACCCAAGAAAACTAGCCTACCAATGAGGATAATTAGCTTGCTCATTGGAAAGGGATGACCAAAATGTARTCTGGACATGTCTTCCTATGAGATCTTCTGAAAGGTGGCAAACGAATAAACAAAAAGGAAATGTGGGTGGGATGGTGCTTCTGGACTGATACTTCTAACTTAGTCTCCRACTCCAGGAATGAGGGTCTACACATGGTGGTGTGAAGATCAGGCCCAGAAACATCACCAGCTCACTCTCACCTGCCTTTACTCAATGCCTGTCACCTTCTCAGCATGCAGGGCTGGTGGGACAGCCAGGCCTACAGCAGCATTCAGCATCGCTCTGTGCATCAGCCAGAACAGCACCCCAGCCCAGGTGAGGACCATGATGCGAGATCCATATGGCATCTTCTATCCCAGAATGTCAAAGAACTGCATAAACAATGCTAAACCCTGGCAGCTCTTAAATAAAATACCACTTCCATTTTACAGATAGGAAAAGGCTAAGGCACAAACCAATGAAGGAGCCTCCAAAGTTGCACAGGAAGGTGGCTGTAGCAGGCTTCAGGATGGATGGAGAGCACCTGACTTGCAGTCCTGGCCTTTCTCTTTCCCTTAGGGTCACTTTGCCCAGGTGTTTTTTTGTAAAGTGGTATTCAGATGCAAACAAAATAGCAATTGCATTTCCCCTCACCTCTAATCTTCTGTTAAGTCTTGATAAATGCATATTGTTTTAACACTTGTGATACATATAATTAGGGTTCTTTAATTTATGTTTCAGTAAAATGTACTACAATAAACATTTACTGCTCTGTGAATAAACATTTAAATGAAACTCCTAATGGGGGTTACATGTTTCAAAGCAGTTCATGGCTTTGCCGAAGTCTCTCCCTATACTTAATGAGAGTCATTTCCATAATCTGTGCATTATTGCTTAAGCCTCCCTTTAGGAATATTTTACAAAGTAAAATTCTGTGAAATATTATCAGCCAAAAGAGAAAATGTTAAGAGGATTATCAAGTTGTCCTGTTAAAGGGACAGCACAAGCTTTCATTTTCCCCCCGAGATGCTAACATTGTAATTATGTAGAATGTGCTTACTAATTATCTCACTGGTCCACTGCATTATTACTGTGTTTTTTCTTCAGAGATCAGTTTAAATGAAAAGGATGGGAGACCTCTGAAAGGTCAGATATGAAGGGCAGTATCATACTAATTTAGTTTCTCATATTAGTAAGAGTGAGGATCAGAAACAGCCCCAGCCAAACGCTGTCGATGTTAAGAAAGGTCCAGCTTTCTCAGAGAGGGCAGAGYGCTGCTTGACGAGTTGTGTACAGTTCGTCTCACAACGTCACTCCTACAACACCCAGAGTCTGATCCCCGTCTCACTGGAACTTCCACCTGTTCTATCACTGACTCCAATAACAGCAGGATTCAGTACCCAAGATGTGATATAAAGTACACCGAGGTCGGTGGAAAGATTAGCGTTGAATACAGAGGGATTTCAATTCTCCGGAGTATCTGCAATGATACAAACACCTGTAAGATATTTCTTCCATGTGTCTGAGTGCATTTGAGGAGAGCATAAAACYGAAATATATCTTCTCTCTCCTCGCAGGGAATAAGAGCATTACAGCAGTAATGGCCCACTCCCTCTTTAATGCAGGGGGTAGGGAAGTTGGAGGAAAATGAGAGCAGATAAATCAGAAGTGGATGTGGCAGGGGAGAGCAGGGGGGAAGACAAGCCTTACATAACAGTTACTCTTATTCTGAGAGGGAAATCATTATCTCTAATTCATGTGGTTATTGCCTTTTTAGACAACTGTTGCAACTATGTTCTAAGATTATGACAAGGTTCCCGCAGAATTAAAATACTGTCCCTGTCTTCCCTTTCATTAGCTAAAGATGGAGAGAGGTACTACTGCAAGGAGACAGAAAAGGTTTCCAATGACAGTAACGCGACTGAACCTCATAACTTTCTGCAGAGGACGAAATGCATTCAAGCCATGGTGCCTTCCATCACAGTATCAATCAGTATGTTAGGGAAGATTTCCTAGGCTTTGTGTCAGTAGTGAGGCATTTTACACCCTTAAGGATATATTTCCCAAGAACCAGTAAATAACTCTGTGCATACACATAGCACTCACTAGACTGTATTTAGTTATTTATAATATTAAAATTATACATAGCAGCTATGGGTTCCAAAACATGGGCTGTTTTCCTGTTTTATTGCCAAATGTGCACATTCATCTCTGAGGTTTAGCTGCTTCAGTTAAACCTTTTAAACGTAAATTATTTTCTGTTATAAAAAGCTGATTGTGGGAGTTTTAGTATTTCAAAGATGGTAATTTATGTGACTGGAACAAAATAAAACGTTCAACAGAAACAGAATTTTACTTGATCAAAAACACTTTTATGTTTCAGTGTAGTTTTCTTTTCATATTTTCCTCCTGCAGCAGTGGTATCTGTCTTTCAATTAGCTTGAAACAAAAGATCTTGGATAAAACTGTAATTTAACACTATTTGCGTATGTGTCATTCCATAACTTCACCTCACATTTAACATATTTTTAGACTGTCATGAACCAATGCCTGGAATCACTACACAAATACTCCACTGCTCACCCTTCAAGTGTCCATTGAAGTCTCTGGGATGACAGGGAAGCAGGACCAGCCCCCAGGTCACCTGCAGGAGTAACTCTTATCCCTCGGCACCTCTAATCCTTTCAACTGCATATCCATGAGGGAGCTGAGAATCAGGAAACCAGATTTTGGGGTATGGACTAATTGGGTATGGACTGAACGACCCCTTAAACCCCATTTTTCTTTGTCTTACCCCCCACTGTTGAATTTGGGATATAAAATGGTTTTGTGGAAGTAAACAGTCTTCTTGAAAATCAGACTTCATGGTTCACCTACTGCCTCACCCAAAGCAGACTGAAATCCTCATAGAGACTCTTTGGTCTCAGCAGCTGTTGGATCAGGCCTTGCAGAACACCACGGCACCAGGATGATGCAAGTCATCTTTGAAGATTTTCAAAACAACCTACACAGGCTAATATCTTCTCCCAGGCTAACAATGCAAAAGTACTTTCAGTTTTGACTTCCCTAATAACTAGTTTTTTTTCTTGACGTACTTTCTTAATATGCAGTCCTGCTTCTGTTCCCTTTCTATTCAAGCCCACGGCAACACTCCCATTAACTGCAAGTAGGTTCTTTATGATATAGACGTGGTAAAAATGGCAAAGGATATATATAATTATGTCAAACTTCAAAATGAGATAAAATGCATTCCACCATCTTTATTCTGAAATCATACTAGAAAAAGTATCGGTGTATCTGTTTCTGACTTTTTTTTTTTTTTTAACCTCTTGAAGTATTTCTTTTGTAACCTTGTGCATTAGGACACAGTATTTGCACATCTCTCACCTAAGTCCAGGCCCCAATGAATTGCTACAAGAGCAACAATGATAAACAAGCAGAAATGCATCTTCCGTTGCTTGTTTGCTAAAACAAGACCTCAACTATTTTAACTTACCAATTTAATTACAGAAACGTATATTGATTCAATCTTTCTTCATATGCATGAGCTGTCCAGAGAGAGCAGTGAACTGTTCCTCTTAGTACACTTTAACCTTGACACGCATGAATTACCCTAACTGGGCAAGGAGTTCTTTCAAAATAGTTTAAATCCGTGAATTCCTTTCAACCCTGGAACTTTGGTGGATTTTTTATACATGCCAGCATTTGCCAGGAATCCAGCTGAAACCACCAGACTTCTTGTCCTGGAGACCTTTCAACAGACAGTTTGTCCAAACGTACTTTGACTGTGACTACCAGGGCCATATGGGCAGAAGGGTGGCAGAGGTGAACAGTTTGTGATTACGTCCCTAAGTCATTTAACCTTCAGAATTACCATTCTACACACTCTGCCACCCAACAGGAGGCTGTACAAGCAGGTGAAAAGATAGATGTCTATTCTTAATGACTGTTTAGGAGACCGCTGAGCTCTGGTCTGTGCCCATGTTGGTTCAGTTCATTAATGTAATTAACCAACAATCAATCTTTTTAAATTAGTTACACAAAAACAGCTACTGCCAGATCAACTGACATGAAAGTTAGGTCACGCTCCATTTCTGCACGATTTAACATCCACACTGGAACGCGGTACAGGGCATGGAAGCATCAGAAACTGGAGCCAAATTCATTTGAAGCCCTACAACTTAATTAAAGTGTGCAAAATCTGTGCAGCTGGCTTGGTCTTATTTGCATGGCCTTCCGTGTTTGCAGCTAAACACCTTGGCAATAGAAAAAGTGCCCAGAGAACAAAAGAAAGGAAAAAAGTGTTATGGCAGGACACACTTAAAGCACAGGAATTTAAATAATTTTATACCTCACGTCTTTATGCAGGGCTTGAGACTGGACCTCAACAGCAGGTTTCCCAATTCACCAGCGTGCTCTGCTTGCAAAAAATTTAAATTGCACATGAAAATAGAAGGAGCTAAAGCTGCTTTTGGTAGCTGTTCTCCTTCTCTGGGCTAGGAAAAGAACAGCAAAGCAACCCTGGTGGTCACTGAATAGAAAGGCTACCTGCAAGGGGTTACGGCGCCATTTCCTCTTCAGTCTTGGCATGTTGATCCCCTGTCCCAGGATCGGAGCAGAAAGCAGACTACAGCTGAGGCTCACAACCTGCCTCCCTGCTTCCCCTCTGTCTGGGGACTGGGGAAAGGAGCGTCCGCCCTTGACTCACCTCGCCTCGCTGGCAGGGTAAGGCGACACCTCTGCTTCRGGGTGCACGGCAGCAGCAAGCGCCGGGTGGGCACGCTGGCAGCCSCCTCTCAGACTAATAAACAATTTCCTTCCCACCYCTTAAAACTGAACCTGAACTAAACTGTTTCCAGTTTCCCCAAAAGGCCAGGTTTGCAACTTCTCCCTCTGTGTGTCCATTAAGACAGCATCTGGCTTCTTTTAATCCCTCGCACTGACTGAGTTGATCCAGTTGCTTCCACTGGGCCTAAGGCAGACCGTGCTGCTGAATYGCTGCCAGCGAGCAAGGCTTGTTCTCCAAAACCCACCACGCACAGGACGTGTGGGAGCTTCACTGGGAGGCAGCGCTGCAGGGAGCACGGCAGCGCCTGGGCTGCCAGGCGGCAAATGGCCCAGCACAGCCCATAAACTGCTGAGCACCTTCCAGCTCCTGGCTGTCGGCACAGACATTGCAGGTTGCAGGATCAGGCCCTCCGGGCAGAGCCACAACTTCCCCTTAAGCCAGGATAAGTGAGAGCACCCAATCCCTTTGGGAAACTTGGCCATTAGGCTGCATTTAGATGGGATGTGGGAGAAAGGGGGGAGTGGGAACTGAGGCAGATGGGGAAGGAAAGAGAGGATGCCCACTCAAATTTTGTTTTTAAAATTACATGTAAATTAGTGTGACTGGAGAAAAAAAAAAAACACTTCTAGGAGACAGAGGAGGAATGTGCAACCTGTCACCTAACACTCCCCACCCTCTGCAGTGTTGCTTCCATGCAACCACCAGCGCGGGTGCCTTTGGAAAGGAGACAGAGCAGACAGAAGTGAATTTCAAATTAACAACAGCAAGTAACTTCAGTGAAACTCTCCTTGACTAGTTAGAGGAGCCTCTACCATAGAGGATGTTCTGAGCTTTCATAACACCGTGCTCAAAAAGCATCCTAGAAATTCACCAAAGTTAGGGGCAGCAYGTATCACTTTGTGTCTCTTCATGAAGACGCTTGCGCCTCTCCGGCAGCATGCATGTAACTGCAAAGCACGAGGAGCCCCCGTGGCGAACTGCTTACTCACTACCGCAGTGATCTGCCTGTTTTCTTGGTAGATGCAATTATATGTCATTGCTGGATGATATACACACTGCTAATCGCCGCGGGGCTGCTTCTTCAGCTGGAGCGCTAGCGGGCCGGGTTACAGCAGCTGGGGGACCGCAGCTCGAGCCCCAGCAGAAGCTCCCAGCTCAGTTCGGATCTGCCCCACTCCACGCACTGAGCAGCGAGCCTGAGCCATTCGCTGGTTTAGTATCCCACACTGCTGCCAGAGTCAAGAACAGGCTGCAATGCACAAGGAATACAAAACAGAGACCTAGAGGGTAGGCAAAACTTTCATAAATTCAGCTCATCTACCAACATTGAGAGAATTACTAATCAGAGAAAGAAACCCACAGAAGTGTTAACATTAATTCTATTCTGCTACAAAACACCTGGCTAACACCATGACACCTTGCCATTTACTGAGGGAGAGCTATTTATTTATGYAACCTATAGCTCACATTTAAATAATTAGTCTGCCTGATAAATTTGAGAACTTGCAATCTGTGTGCCACGTTTGCATAAGCACAGCATATCTAATGCAGGAACAATTGTTTAACACCTCCAGCATCATATTAAAGAATTTCATATAATTAGAGGAGTTATCCGTTCCAACTTTGAGGCCAGTTACACATTTTTTTAAAAACCTGCTAGTTGTACAGAGTTAAGCGGCTGCTCCAGAAGTGTAGCCTGTGCTCGTAATGAGGGACATTCAGAGAGCACCATGTTCTGTGTGGGAATAATCTATGTGTCAGATAAAACAGGACTTGATTCAAACTTCCTACCAAACTTTCTGTAATCCCCAAGAGTCTCAACACTTCCCAAATGAACCTGCCATCTTTGGTTTTCTTTCGACCCACTGGGAGCAAAAGGCTGATTTTAAGGGGTGCTGAGTACTTGTGACTCCTTTCAGAGGGAGAAGCTCAGTGCTTCCCGGTAGCCAGCTGCCAGAACGCCACCTGCAAGACACTGTGGATCAGAGCTGAGCCCTTTTTACATGACAACGTTTTTGCTTTAGGCCGGGTTTCTAGAAGGTAAAGAATAACACTGGCTGCACAAGTTTTGACTCTTCTGTAAGCAGCAGCAGCAGCAGGAGCTGCATAATGATGCAGCTAATGAGCTATATTCACTCCCCAGCAGAATGCTCTTCACATCCAGGAGCTGCATCAGGGATGAGCTTGATCTTTGTTGCTATTATTTTGACATAGTCAAGCGAGCAGAACCCTAGTTGTGTGAATCAGATCATGGCAGTCCCTTGGTAGCTCAGCAGAATAAGAATGCAATAAATACAAGAGCTTGTAGCTCAGGTTGTAAACATAAAAATAAACCTGAATTTCAGCATAAAATTTGAATCAGTAGAGTACAGGTGATATGGCTTTAGATCTTTAGAAGAACCTCAGGTGAAACCCATGATTCTACCGCATTAGAATGTGCATTATCTAAAATAGCCTGTATGTTGGGAACTTAGGGCATGCAAATGACAATTAGAGGGTGAGAAGATATTCTGAAAATCAGGTCACAATTCAGATATTAGAAATGCTCACTTAAGAGCTTTACTTTAAGTACCTGGTTTACAAAAGAAGTCCAAGATAAAGTTTGTTTTTTTGCTTCTTTGGTAATTGTTGCTCTTAGGCTAGAATTTCAAATACTCAGAATTAACACCCCAAATTAAGGCCAGATTTATAAAACCACTCTGCCACCAGCACCAATTGTGATATTGACACTTCTTGTCAGATTTTCAAAGCACTTCAACATTCAGGCCACTTTTGAAAATCTGGCCACCTACATTACTGCCCATCAGTTCTGAACATCATGCCTCATCTACGAGTGCTAAGCTCTTACAAAAGCTTCTACCTGTATCCCCTGTACATTTAGGCACTTCAGAAGCTATTTTAAGTTCAGTTATTTTGAAGACACATTAAGGTCCTTTACACAGGGGATTATTTTTTTGGTTCAATCCAAATAAGATTGTAAAGAAATTGGCATCAAACCTACCACGCCTGTTTATCACAAAATCTTAAATCACATCACATCACATTCATCCTAGACAAGTAAAACCAAGCCAAACTTAAGCTTAAAAATAGCAATATGCAGACTCCTACTTTGGTGACCTAGCTGCTAGGGGTATTTACCTCCATTTTGTACCAAACTCAGTCAAGCAAATAAACACCCTCTTGCTACTGCTGGAGAAAAGAAGCCGAGATGGCAGTCAACCAATATATTTTAAAAGAACCTTGATATCTCCAGGAAAATAAGATCTTATCAGGTGAGGTTTTAATGATGGGAATATATTGTCCTAGGAAAACTGCCACAAGCAATGAAGACTCTTGGCAGGAGGTGGTGGTGGGAAGCACCATGTGATACTCCAAGGGACATAAAAGACTTATACTGCCACAAGAGGAGCATACATAAAAGAAAGGGTTGAAATATTCCATATTCTTAGGGATGAGAAAGGAAGTAACCCACATTCAGAAATCCAGGGAAAGAAGATGCCTGTTTTTTTGTTGAAATAGCACACAAAACATGTCCTGGAAAAAAGGCCCCCCTTTCTGCATGAAGCAAAATGACTGCTCTGAATTCAACTGCACCAAAGTCCTCAGCTGAACAGACATTTTAAGGGGAGAGTTTTTTCCCAAATTTTCTCAACAACTTGCAAATAAATTAAAGAAGTTCTCCATCCTCTGCCATTTCTATGAGGAAGCATACTTTCCATTTCTTGCTTCTTCAAGCCCAGAACCAGACTGTCAGCCATCCCCTCCCACTCCACATGAGAGCAGAGGTGGGGAGGTACAGGAGAGAGAGGATCCTTCTTCGCGTCTTCAGAGAAGAGGTGAAGCCTTGGCTGTTCACCCACACTCCGGCCAAGGAGGAAGGACACTGAGACAGGATTGATGTTGGTACTGCAGCAGGATAACGAGCAAGAAGACTGTGGCCATCTGACTGGTGGCAATGCAACTGTGTGCTCTCCATCCACGTAATGCATTTCAACGTCATGAATGATTCCTCATGTTGAAACAGCACCAGCATAAATATAATGCAGTAGGCTGGGAAATCATCCTTTGTAATCTGTCACTCACAAAACAACCACCCAAAGGAATATTCCAAAACAGCTTCTGAAGCTCAATTTGACAAAAACTGTGCATTTCTGAAATGTTAATCAGATCAGAATTAACTGAGCAGGGAAATAGCAACACAGATTAGGAGAGGAGGCCAGCAGTAGATTACAATCTGAAAAGGTTTAAATAGACTTGTTAACATCTGCTTAGGATGTGACTGTAATGAAGTGATCTCCTTTCCTTGTTTGGGGGTTTGAGATTTTTGTTTGTTTGGGTTTTGTCTTCACTAGTTTTCTGCCTTTCCAGTTCTGACAATTAATTTTGTATCAGGACCCTGGGGAAGCAGAGCACACTTTTAGCATTCACAATCAGCAGAAGTAGAAGATCATGGCAATGGAAAAGCAGTTTAGTCCCTGAGTTGTTACATTCCTTTAGAAGCTTTTCATCTTATGAATACAAATCTCTAAAAATTCCTTTTGCTCATGGATTTACTTCTTTGGGCAGTTGTCTCAGTAAACACTTAAGTCTCCACAAGCCACTTCTGCTTGTTTATCCATATTTGTCCTGCTACCTGACTCGGTTACAAAATCAGTTAATGAAACCAATTTCTTCCATGCATAAGGGCAGTTAAAAGGAAGTGCTCAAATTATGCAGTCCTCACGTGATCGCAAATCTCCTACAAAAGCATGGGGTAAGTCAAAACTTATGAAGAGAGTAGTATTTTTCATATACTGTTAAAACATTTCAGGTTTTCTTGGATTACTGCCCTGCTCCTGTTGAATTCTGGTTTAAAAAAGCCTTTTCATTGGTCAGACTGGCTCTTCAAAGGCACTCAAAGTGGTATTTCTCTTTGATTTTTCTGCATTGTCTGTTGCTTCATAAAACYTGTCCTGCAGAAAAGGACATAATGCCTGGACCAAGTGAATCTGACCTCATGAGGCTACGCCAGCTTGGGGGGCTGCCCCTTACGTACCACTGTGCCTTTGGGTCCCTCGGGGAGTGAAACTGTGAAGATTTCAAGGCAGACTCTTTTGGACAGCCCTGGCCAGAGGCATGCATCATCCCTAGCCAGAGAGCATGTATTGGAGGGAGAGTAGCTAAAGACAGCAAAACAGGCCACGGGTTCACCCAGATGATGGAAGACTAGCATTCCTCTATGGCAAGTTAATGTAAATTTTTCTAAGCAATTTGTTTGGTGCCTATTTTCATTTTTGACAGCTGAACCTAATAGGTGCTTTCAGCACACGGGTTGGGAGAGTTCAGTTTGCCAGGGAACAATTTGCCAGGGAAGTCAAGAGGACCTTATAACATAGATGTCTAAATATAAACTCCAATCCCTTCCTGGAAGGAAAAGAAAAACAAAACAAAAGTGCAAAGGGCTCGGGAAAGAGCATGCTATCCAGAGTAAAACCACAGGACTCAGTGATTAAACTGGGCTAGCAAAGCAAGGTACCTGCATCTAAGTTTAGCTACCTGAATGATTGGCTTAATTTTCAGAGGTGATGAATGCCTGCAGCTCCTGTCGACTCCAGGTGCCCACATTTGAAATGTTTGGCCTTTAGTCTTCAAACTCAAGCTAATTGAAGGATTTAACATTTCAAAGCTAAGGGTTTTATCCAATCCAAAGTGCCATAAAGCTGCAGTTCCTAGGGATGAGAGATATGACACACAAGCAACTCAAAGGCAAAGCAGGAGAAGAAAGATGATTATTCCCCAAAGTGCATACACTTGAAAGACAGGCTAATGAGTTCTTAAATGACATAAYTTAATCCCAAGGCTTCTCAAATACAATGCTTGAGCTTTCCCTTCCTCAATCACTACAGAGTACATGAGGAAATTTTAACTGTATTCCTCCTGCCCTTTGAAGTGCAGAAAAAGGGTGCGCCCTGGTCTGGTTCCCCCCTGAGCTGGAAAATAGATTAAATTATCCAAAAACAGCCCCGCATCACAACTAGATAGGAAAGCTAGCAGGAGGGATCCTGCCCTCCCAAAGAGCACAAGATGTGACATTTTCAGAGGAATCCAATGCCCATCAACCGCCCGAGGACAGCCTGCAAAACAGCACTGCTGGGGCTGCGAAAGGCTTGGGGACACTTTGCAGAGACCCCTCTAGACAAGGGATGCTGATGGTCCTGCAGAGTACTGGGTCTTCAAATTGCTCACACAAGGGATGAGGTAGCTTTGCAAGTAAGTGTTGTAGGCCATTTAGCATCTGATTCAACAGCTGCAGTGCAGACTGCAAGCTGTTTCTAGGAGCCTCTGCCCACTAGATGCCCCACTGGCTTTTGCATCAGCATTACCTTGGAGGAATAAACTTCCATTGGGCTATGCAATGATAAAGAATACAGTATAATACTTACAGATTAAGGCATTTAGACAGAAGCAAAAACAGTGAAAATATAATATTTTGAGAAATAGGTGACAACGTGCAAAGCTCTAGGCAGAGTTCTAGGAGCAAACTGAGGGTAAGTGAGGCTTTTTGCAGTATGGCGCCTCCCCTAGCTCATAGAGATGTTCGAGAATGCACAGTGTATTATGCATAAGACTGTTAGACAAGGAAAAGGTTAAGGATAAACCCAAGGACAAGGTAATCCAACACCACTTCACGGAACTCAGGCTAGGCACAGTTTCACAGTTTTCTGGTAGGAAAGTCACCTCAGCCAAAACATTTCATAGCTGGTCACTTTCTGGGCATCCACGTGAAACTTGCTGGCCCGATCTGCAGAAATCTTGAGCAATGACAACTGCAACTGCACTGTCTAAGAGCTATGGGCTGAATCTGTCATATAAGTTGCTAAGAACTCAAAAAAAAAAAATCAAGCTCTAGTGCTAAGTGTCACCCAAAGAGAATGCGCATTGCTTAAAATATGAAATACGTGTATTAATACTTTGGAGACTTTCAGCTACTCTGCTGAGAGGTGCCATATGAAAGCTCAGAGGACATTAATAACCTTGTATTCAGGGCAGGGTTTGGATGGCWTCTAAGCACTGGAACCGCATACTGAATGATGCAGATAAAAATAAACACTTGATCTTGTCCACCCTGTGCACAGAATGAAGTAGCAGCTTGTGATCAAGTCTTTAAGACTGTATCACAGTCATGTTCCAAATTAAAGCTATACAGGCAGTCTTAATTCTGCCTTTTCCTAATCCTTGGGAGTTTAATTTTACAGACCTAATTTTCTTTAAACATAGAACTTTTTGTACATCACTAATAGTTTCCCCATCTCTGGCTAGAAAAACTAACTAATTTACAGCCAGTATACTAGCATAGTAAAGTATAATGAAATGCTCCCATGAATTGTAACATAGCGTTCGATTTAATTGCTATATTCATTAAATAAGAACATTGGGAATTTTTGTAAAATCAGAAAATTTGAGGTGCTATCAAGTAAGATTAAACTAATGAGATAGGATTTAGCTGAATATATAACTTGTATAAATAAGATTTTATGCTGTGGCAGATTCTAGCTCAATTTTAATTTGATTTAGGACATCAACATCAAACTCTGAGCTTTCAGATTTGTTTCAGTTAATTTCATGCTAGCTTTAAAAAGCTAAGTCTAATAATGATTGCATTGATAGCATATCGATCCCTTTTTGTTATCACAGGTGAAGTTTTATGAGCAACACCATGGTCATTACACAGAAAATGCAGAAGGTGGGCAGGATTTGTCTAGGGGTAAGGGGGGGCCTGTTCATACAGACGGCAGTGGAGAGGTATGTGTGGATAGAGTAAGATTAACTGTGTCCAGTACTGGGGATGTTTCTGAGGCGTGTAATTGCAATTCTCACGTAAGCACAAAGCTGCTACAGGATGGAGGGTCCTGTGGTGGAAGCAAGAGACTGGAACGCAGACAGGGTGGGTCCTGATGCAAATTTGTACAAAACGGTCTCTGCTTTCCTAATTCTGTTATATAGTGACAAGAAATGTGCGTGCTAAGTTGGGATGGGAACTCCTTTAACAAGCACTCGACTCAGGGAGTACAGGAGAACATTGCAGCGTGCGGACAGCTGAACAGAGAAGTACCATGAACTCCTGAGCTACTGCTCAGAGTCAGGGCTAAATGCCTCACTGACCTATCTATGGAGCCCTACCAGGCAGGCTGCAAAATTAAATGGCTTGGAAATGATCAGGTGGACATTTGAGAACAGAAAGGGTTTTTCCTGGGAGTATTCTTTCCCTTGGAGAATGGCTTGCAAAATGATGAGTAGAAAGCCCTGGACATCTGGTGAAGAGAGACAGTTCTCCTTCATACCAGGTCCTGCTATGACATACTATGACAACTATGAAAGTAACTGAGAAGCCTAAAATTAGTGACAGCTATCAAGGTTTCATATGCTTTTCTCTGAGAAGCGCTGTTGCATCTCTGAGCATTATCTACTTAATAATTATTATAATTTATTCATTTATACAGTGACTCTCATGAGCACCACAGGTTTCGCCCCCCTCAAACAGTCGCAAGCAGAGCTGACATGCTCTGGCTTCCGTTTTGTGACAGAAGGTTCTACAGACAGTATAGGACTTAAAAAAGAAAAGGATGCAGTGACCAGCAACAAACTGTGACACAGACGAAACAAATCCACTTGGAAATGCCCAGAAATGAGAACACAGAGGTGGGGTGTTTCCATTATCACGTCGGTATTAAGTCAGTGGTAGACTGCTGAAATTAGACCTGAGTTTAATGGGCAGACAAAGCAACTGAATATGTAATGTTGGACCATGTGAGCAGCAAGAAAATCAGCAGCATGAGCTGAGCAGCCCATTTGAGCAAGACACAGAAAGAAAGGGATTCTTTTGAGAAGAGAATTGCAATAGCCCAAGCATGAAGCAATCTTTGAATCCCTTTCTTAGTTGCAGAAAGAGCCACATAACTGAGGACTCCAGAGATGTTAAGCAGATGTTATCTCAGACTGTGAAGAACCATGAAGGAATGAAACACCTGAAGGCAAAAAAACACCACTGAAATTGCTCTCAAGCTTTTCACCAGTGTGATGGGGTCAAAACAGACCTCACAAAGAGAAACAAATAGTTTGGCAACTGAAAAAATAGCTGCATAGTTCGTTTCATGCTGACTTAGATTTTGTAATTTGTGTCAGAAAAAGGATGTGGTTTTTAGTGAGGCTGAGCAATTGAAAACAAGCTCAAGGACATGATCCTACTAAATCTCACTCGTACACACTCCTTGCAGACACAGACTGAACAACAGCATACACAGTTGTGCCTACCAACTTCTTCATAATTCACTGAATTTTCAGGAAGATACACTCCTTGGTTTCTGGTTATTGCAGGGCACTTGAGCTGCACACTCAGATGCAAACTTTTGTAGGTTCAGTAGATCCGTACATGTTTCTACAGAACCATTACCCTGTGCTCTCCACTTTAGATCCAACTATGCCATGTTTTAGGGGAAAAAAAACCCCACTAATCATTTTCAAATTTCACATCTTCATTTACATATCTCTAAGATATAAACGTAAAATCTGAACAAATTCCCCAAATTTTGTTGATTCAATGTTAAGATCCTTGCATTCATGCCACACTCCTGAGAGACAGGTGGAGGGTCCTGGAGGAACTCCAAGTGCTAAGGCTGTCTATCCTGCCTAGTGCAAGTAGCAACCTAACACCACATTAACACCCTCTCTAATTACCACATTCCATAGCTTAGCGACCCACTTGCAGAAAAAGAAGCCTTCAAAAATGGGCCCAATTCAAAGGGGGTAAAATTCCTTCCCGCCAGCCACATAAATGAGGAAACAGAGCCTCTATCCTTGTAAAACCCCTCACCTTCCAGCTCCAATTCTCTGTCTACACAGTCCTTTGAAGACAGAAGTGACCTCACTCAGTTTGGATGCCAGGAAGGCAGGATGCAAGCCAGCATCGATCCAAGTGCCATGACCACATTTACATGGCACATAGCCCAAGCTTGCTGGGTTGATTAACTTGTGTTCAGCATGATGCTAAAACAGTCTCAGAGCTTTTGCCTCAGTGATGCCTTGCATCCCCCTAACCTGGACCTCAGACACAGCTCACTTGCTACTGTCTTAAAGAACAGGTAGCCAAAGCCCTCACATTATCTCCTCTGATTGTGACTGACAACTGGTTATTTGTCAGAGTACATCTCACGAATGGGCAAGGYGGAAGTTGGATAAATCACGGCATGCCCTTACTTTGGCTTCCTGCTTTAGTGGCTTTAAACAGGCTTATTTTGCCCTTAGCAAACTTTTATATCAACTGTGCTTTGATATGCCAGCAATATTCAAGTGTGGATCTGGTTCAAATGTTACAGAAGACAACCGTACATTAATGTAGCTGAGCTGTGGTTCAGATAACAATAATGTCTTTTCTTTCGTTTTTGCAGGTAAAATCATGTCCATATTAATATTCTGAAATGAGTAAATACAAAGGGCCTGTAAAAACATGATCCACCTAAAAACTAACAAGATATACTGTTTGCAAGTAAGTTCTCCCAGGTCCTTTTTTCATTAACCCTGCATATTTTGTTGGAAGAAATAATTCCTAATAAAACAGAAACTCTTTTTGCATTTATGCATAACATCCTTTATGTGAGGCTCCTCTGGAGAATAGCATGCAGAGAATACAGACAATAAAATYGTTTGGCAGCCTCTCTAACATACTGGGATATCTTATCATAGAAGAGGTGCATATGCTTCTGATAAGAGTATACAGCAGGTCACATTGATATTGAAAGCTTGATAACTCCCACAGTACAGAGCTGTCACTTAGGCGCTCCATACAACAGTGATTTGTTTATGTCTGATATATAGTAACTTACTTCTCTGAGATAATTCAATAGAGCTAATGGCCAGAGGATCCTCTTACCATTGGATACACTGATTTTACTGCTTGAGAAGAAGCTATTAGCTAATGACAAGAATTTCCTTTGTAATCTTCCCTTCATCTTTGGGGGAAAAATTAATCACATTCTAAGTACTTCAGCACTGCTCAGTTCAGTATTTGTGGTTGCACTTATTCTGTGTTTTGCTTAGGTTTCTAAGAAAGCTGAGTATACATGCATTAGTTGGCATAACCAATAAAACATTATATTAAAAAAATACATGTTTATTTTAAGTCTTGCTTGGAGTTAACATTTATCCTCTTGTCTGAATTCTGAATAAGAACCTTATCTTGTTTGCTCTCTATTGCCATGGTTGTGTCTTTGTAGGTCATGAAGGGCTGTACTTGCATAATCTACATTAAAGTAGCAGGAATACTTCATCTGTTTTGTGTAATAGGAGAACATAACTGACTCCATTTACAGCACTTCTGTGCATTTTTTGTACTGCTAACCTCACTGGGGGCATTTCTTGTTCTTTCAGCAATATCTTTGTGTTGGTGGTGTTCTGTCTCATTGACATTCAATTTAGTCTACTCTTTCTGTTTATGCATAGGATTAAATTGAATAGAACTGTTTGTTTAAAGGGCACCAACAAGCTCTTCATCCAGGCCACTCTACAATGGAGTAATACCTCACTTATAGGACAATTCATAGAAGTACTTGGTGTTGCTCTGGTGGGGTAGAATCCAGACCTTTAGACTGTAGGTTTGTAATGTCAGTATTGATGGTCAATCCAAGAAAAATGAAAATGTAAGTGCTTCATTTTTTACAAAGTAAAAACTGCTTTACCACAATCACTGCTCAAGTAGTTTACTACTTAGCACATTCCATTCAGGTGTAGGTAGAAAGAACAAAATTACTGACTCTAAGGTGGCAGAATTCAGAGTATATAAAAAATTCTGTAAAAGAGGAACATAATTACAATCTTTCCAGTACAGCACCATTTTAGTGTGTACAGAACAGCTTTACCTTGTCTCAATCCACATAYATTTTCATTTAAATACAGTCCTTTGCTAATTCTACCACTCTCCAAAGTTTACTGCGGGGAGCATGAAAAAGATGGTCTTTATGAACAGATGGTCTTTTCAAGGAAATGTAGTTACATTTAAATACAGACAAATGTACTGCAGGCTAATGGTCCTGTTAGAATGCAAGTTCTGAAAAGGGAAAATATAATATAATATGCTAGCCTTTAATTATGGAGGGTTTTCCCCCCCTTCTGAAGACAAACTAATCACTAATGAAGCTTAATTAGCAGTAAACAGGTACCAGCGTACAGTCATTCCTGTACAAACAGATGTCTATTGATTGAATTTGACTGAATACAAATGTGAGTAACTGTTGTTCGGGTATTWGTAGTATAGGATGTGAAATTGCAACACAATTGCTACTTACTCTATGACAAGTTAACAAATTCAGYCTTTCATGCACAGCTGCATTCTTACTTTAAAAGGTTTGGCTTAAAGCTCAGCAGTTGGTAGCAATCTCTTGGTGTCTAACATGCTATCCAGCAAGCCCGGATATATTTCAGAGWGAAGGTGGATAGATTTCACCAAACTTCAGACCAAATGAGCAATATGCTGTAATTTTTTCCCTTCTGAGATGCATCCTGACATTTGCCATTTTCCTCGTGTGTGCAGAGATCCTGCAATTTTGTTCCTGCTGTCTGGTCCAGCTGTATCACTGAGCGCAACAAAGGACCAACTGGGACATAAAACTCTGTTGTTGCTTTTTTTAAGGAGTCTCTTTCATCTTCAATGGGGTTTATTTATCAGGTCCATCAGGCCTAAATGCGTGAAAGGACAGTTCAAGCCAAGGAGGCCAGATGGACTTTTACAGGAGTAGAGAATTTGTGGAGTGAACACTGTCTGCTGGGGAACATAACCATGTTAGGGCAGAGATACAAAGAAACCTAGAAATTGAGAAGAAATCCTCACCTTTAAACTATATTGCTTTGTGCGTGTGTGGTGTGTGTTTGTTTTCTTTGAAAAGCTCCATGAGCTCACTATCTGAAGTTTAGGGCAATGCCTTTCAATCCTCAGCAGCCAGAATCCATTTTCAAGTCTACAAATACAATACTATTAAATTATGGAAGATAAAGGGCCTCTGAATTCTTATTTCAACTGCCCAGTCTCACGTTGAGTATAACATTCTTCTGAGAAACATTTGAACCGAAGTAGCCAAACTTGTACTCTTTTTCTTCTTCACTGTCTAGTGAGAATAGCAAACCTTTCACCTGCCAGAGATAAACCCTATGGTCTTCCCTATGGGTCTGCAGAAAAGAGCAAAATGTTGCGAGTGTGAAAAATGGCCAAGATCGTCCCCCCGGCGCACTTGCGATAGCAGCAGCGGAGCAAACGAAAGGCTACATGTGGCCAGGCTGCCTGCTGCACAGCTCCAGCTCCTGGAGGTGAAGAGGCAGCACAGCTTGGAGCTGCACCACCCCGCGAGCCCCCGGCTGCAACGGCATGGAGCGGAGCCCAGCCGTGGGCAGCAGGAGCCCTCCTGAACCTACGTGAGCAGATGGACTGGCAGAAAGAGCGAGCCCCCAGTCCCGCGGTTCTCCAGTGTCCTGAGCTAGGAGGATCTTACAGTCACCGAAAGAGACTTGAAGAGAAGTCAGTACCGCAGAAGTCCACACGACAGGTCTCAACGACTTATTCTGGTCTTTAATTGATTTTTCAAAGTGAAAGAGGCAGGGACTCGGGAAAGGATCACAGGATGTGCAGTTTATAGCACTGGACCGGGACTTTGGGATATCAGTTTGTTTCAAGTTCTGCCTCAGGCTTCATCTTTAAACTTCAGCATGTCACTTAATCTCCCAGTGTCCCTCCATAAAGCAAGATAATAATACCTCCTTTGTCTGTTTAAGCTCAATTCTAACACTAAGTATAGACACATATTTTATCAAAGTGCTTCCAAATATAGGAGTAGAACATTCAAAAGAATTGAGGCTGCGTCTGTACAGCACATGCAGTGATTTCAACTGCTGCTGCAATATTAATATAATAATATTAGTAATTTATTTAATAATAAAGCAAGGTGTATTTGAAGATGCTAACAGAAATTTTAATAACGATCAGTTTCCACTTATTTTTCTAACATTACAATGGAGAGTGAAACATTCATTTTAAAGTTACTTAATGGAAAAGATTCAGAGAAAAAAATTGTGATGGATATATCAAGTAAAGAAATGAACAGTGTAAGACATATAGTGACATATAATGTCACAACTGAGAGGAAGCATCTCTTAAAGTCAACTATTCCGCCACATCAGGATAACTTATTTCTGTTTACTCTCCTCTTGGAATAAAGGGTCGCAGTTAAAGAACAGCAATACTATTTTCTCTTCATAATAAAGTAAGTATGTTCAAAATTGTTTTCTCTTTCTTTGGGCCATAAGGATGGTATAGCTCATCTTAAACTGGGATTTGGCAAAATAAAACATGAAAACTGCAACTAAAGGAATGCCAAATCTATTAAGACGAAGACAAAAGAACTGTAAAATATATCACAAAATAAGGAGGTTTATCTGATGCCAGCTGAAACATTCTATCCTTTTTCCTGTGGTGGATATTTCATCTGAAACCTTAAAATGACTGGCCCAAATTTTGGTCTTGCCTCTTGGGTGCTGCAGTGAAAATCCAGAATAAATCCACCAAAGCAATAGAATTAGTCTGGATTTACTCTGATGCACTTCAGAGCACACTGAGGTCAATCATTCCACTCTCTATTAATTTGAATTTTTAGTTTAAAACAAGAGGAAAAGGATTTCTCTGCACRATAGAAATCTATGCGAACAGTAGATCACACCATGACCTGCCCAACAATCTTCTTTTCTCTCCCTCAAAAAACAAACTGATAAAGACAAATCAGCACAGGAACATGCAAATACCAAATCAGAATTTCCATCTTGAAAAGAAGACCTGAGCCAAGGACTCAGGGGCATCCATCCGGGGCTCTGCGATCGACTGCACATGGAAGTCACTCAGCTACTCTAAGTACGAATCAGGTGCATTAGGCAGATGCATACGTACCTAGTCTCCTTCTTCTGCTACCCTCACCCATGTATTTATTTCATCCCACTTCGCATCGACTTCTTTGCCAATGAGCCAAAATCTGACATCTCTATCCATTTGACATTGTTTGACTACAAGCTTTGTGAAGGGAGAAATCCCTTTATACATTACATTGCATGCTTGTATGGTTCCTGGTCTATGCCTCAAGACACTTCCGAAACATAAATAGCATTACTGCAATGCTGAACATGTCCCTCATGTCTTTCCACCCCAGTCACAGTGGAGCAGAAAAATAGTAAAATACTGACTTCCCCAAAGTCACCAAATGGGTCTCTGACCCTTAATTCTGCAAAGACAAAGGATGAACTCTTGCAGCCTTTAAGAAAATAATCATATTGAACTAAGTTGTCTGGCACTAACTAATTAAAGTTTGATTGCAGATATCAGGAGAAATAGGCTGATGACAAACACTTTTGAAAAATGCCTTAGTTTATAAAAAAATAAAGACATGCAACAATCTGAGAGCAAAGCTTTGACAGCTGTCCTGTGAGGAACTTTCTTTTTCTCTCTCAATTTGAAAGTAGTCAAGCTGAAAGTTGACAATTTCATTAGACCTTTCTTATTTCTAGCTTAAGTACAGGAAAAATAGGTTAGAGACTATTTAAGAATTTCTAGTAACTTTCCATACATGCGTTTCCCCTCAGATTTGACTTTGATTCACAGATACCACCATTTGCACCGTTTCTGAAATAAGTGACATGTAGTAATCCTGCACAAATATAGGTTTACAGATTCTAGACACATTTGTAAACAACTCCATAGCACAGCCACAGATCAAAGTGATGATTAAAATCAAAGTTCTGGTGGGATTTGAATCACTTCAAAGCCTGTATGTAGCAACAGTAACATCCATTCATACATATATAGTTTTAAAAAGTATGTGGCTGGTATCAGACCTCTCAAAGAGAAACAAGGCAGTCTTTACAACGCACAAAGGTGGTGACTACTGCCAATCCCCTTCTGGATGGTGAGGTATTCTCTCATGTTTATCTCAAGAAGAGTAGCATTTCTCTTTTTTTTACTCTTGGTAAAATGGCCAACAGAATTTCCATACATGAGATTAGATGTACAGCTGTTGCCACACAAATGCAGTGCGAAGAGCAATCTTCATGTGAATTGCACACAGACATCTGTTCCATAAATCTAAAAAAGTTATTTTTAAATCATCATTTTCTACTGCAACACTCAAACATTCCTGCTATACTCCTTCGTTGTCTCATTCAATAATACTTCTGCACATAAACGGTACGAACGCAATCAGTTTTCCTCTGCTACTATTTATTGTTCATGTTGTGGGAGAGCATAGAAACCCCAGCTATGGGTCCTTGATCTTATTTGTACTTGCTGAACAAATACATCCTAAGAGACACTCACTGTCCTGAAGGGACATTTTATTTACAGCCTCAACAGACAAGACAGACAAAGGGTTGGAGAGGAAGAAGCAAGGTGAAATGGCTTGCTCACAGTCACACTCCTAACAACTGACATATTCAGGACAGGCAGCAAGCCACTGTCAAGTTCAAAAACAGAAATCTGGTCAACAGGATTGCCAGCAAAGGCCTAACTCCCTGGACTGGCCCCTGCGATCAGAGTGCCTCTGTACCATCATCCTTCCCCAGAGCCTGCCCTGAAAGACCTCATACTGCAGTTGAACAACCCACCACCATTCACATACTTTTGCACTGAGACCTCTCTGAGAAAGTGCAAGCTTTGAGGAGTTGCAGTAAGGTATGTGCTRCCACAGAGGGAGATCGGCACCACAGGACCTCCCCGCAACATGCCCAGCACCTCCAGGTTTCACGTGTCATTCCTTGCAGAGCGGATTTCTTGCAATCTCTCACAGAGCTACTACACTGCAAGCTTGCCTGGACAGGGCTAAAAATCCACCTACGTATTCATGTCTCTCTCAGCGGCCTGAGGAGTGATTTTCTGCTCACAGTGATTGCATGTGGAAGTCTGCCATGATTAAGAACATAGCATGGTGAACAGCTTGATCACCTTGACCATTCCTGGCTCATTAGGATCATCTGCGCATACAGAACAACGCTAATTCACCCTAAAGACAATGGCAGGAGAAGTGAAAGGTTGCTATGCATCCCCAGAGCTTACGTATGGCACTGATAAGCTACAAGAGATAACCAAATGGAAATGAGTGGGAAAGGCCCTTCGATTGCAATGTGGCCAGAGGTGAAACATCTGTCACATCTAGCTGTGTACAGAACCTGAAAGACTCATTTATTACCCAACTTTCCATCCAGAGATTTATATTCACAGTAACATCTAATAGGCGAATGATGTGAAACTTAACAGTCACTGCTAAAAAGGTAGAGAGACTTAGGAAACCCTCACCAAAGCCCTAACACCGGAGTGCTGACTACTTGTCATCTTAGATTACGTTTCAGGGCTCTGTTCTGTATAAGTAGACGGGTTAGCGCCAATGTCCTGGGCAAATTCCAGCTGGAGTAACAATATCCCACCTAACTTAATTCCCCCCTTTTAACCAGATATCACATCCTTATCAATTTTTCACATGCTGCTTTAAAATAATAGCACTGTATTTTTCCAAATATGTAGCTGCATTTTCTGAAAGATAGAATAGTTAAATAAAAACAAACAGTAATTTTACCCCATAGCTGCTTGATACCAGCTCAGCATCTAGACTTCTGCTGGCCATTCTTATCCTAAAATTTTAGCAACGTCAGAAACATCTACTGTGTTGGATGGCAGATGAATCAGGCAACAGGACCTCACAATGTTAGGCATGGGATTGAGGAGAAATAAATTCAAACACACCATTAGCAGTCTATGTACATGTGCTACACTATCTGATCATACCTTGCTCACAGTACAAGCATGGGGAAAAAAATCAGGAGGAAAAAAATATATATACTACAAAGCTGTTTTGCTGTCTTGGTGTACCTCTGACCCGACTATTGCTATCTATTAATTCTGAGATTTTCAATAAAACCTTCAAGCAAGATTATGCACCTAACTCTCAAAATCTTCTCTGAAATCCCAACCTGAGGGATGTCTATAACCTTAAGAGCTGTGACAGTAAACATTAAAAAAACAAAAACAAAAACAAAAAACTCCGCATGAGTTTGGGAAGAGCTGGAGTGATAACATTCTTGTCCTCTAGAGCTTAAGCTAACATCTAACAAGCAGTGAGGACTGTATCCAGAGGGCTGGTTATGCTATTATTACCTGCAGTAGGGCTTCATCCCGAAGCACACAAGATTGGCCACTGTCAGTGAGAAATTGCTAGACTAAAAAAAAATCACTGGTGTGAGCCAGCCTGGCAGTTCATATTACCACACTCCTATGTTATTTCTTAGCGATCTTTTCTCAGTTTCTGCCTTTTGTCAATAGTAGAGCATGCTGTGCACGGGATGAAGAAGCAGCAAGAGATGCCAGCAACTTTCTGGATTGAGAGTGACCTTCTGAAGTTACCATAACTTCAGTATCGCTACTGCTAACAGTTTAAGTCCCCAACAGTGCCACCAGCTGTACACAGAAAACAAAGACGACTCTGCCCCAGGATCTTGGGGTATAATCAATATATATATATAATAGAACTATCTAACTCAAATAGTCTTTATTACAAACAGAACCATACCCAGCATTTTCCTCTGGCCTTCAGCTTATGACGCCGTTTCATTATCTTCATTTTTGTGCAAAGACAGCATTAAACATTACCACTGATACATGCAGCTACGGACAAAAGTCTGGCTAAGAAGAGAATTTGGGAGTGAAGACTTCCACCTCATTCCCACAGCACTGACAATGCATTTTGACAACAGAGAAAAGTGAGACATTGTCTGGCCCTCTCTGCTGAACAAAGGAAACAGGAAAATTTTTAGGTTTTTTGGGGTTTTGTTTTTTTAACCACCTTAGAATGGAAATCAAGTATAAAGACTTCCATGAAGGTGGCAAATCATCAGAATCTAGGTATACGGATAAAGCACATGTGAAATGCGTGTATTAAATGGACACAGACAGATGATGGCAAATTAAAAATCCATGACGTAAAAGAGTAGTAGATCACAGATGAACCACAAAGGCCTTGTAAACAGATACCGTTACTGAGGACAAAAACCACTTTACCCTGGCATGCATTAACATCCCATAGGGATTGCAGGTATTAGGTAGTGTGAACTATCTGCAAGATCAGCAAAACAAAAAAAAAGTTATTGATTGATCTATCATTAAAAATTAGTTGACATGAGTCCTTTGTGAATAGGCACCACTTAGTACCAGAGATATACTCACTGCAGATCTTTTTAGCGACAAGATAAAACGATAAATTGACTATTCACACAGACCTCTCATCTCACATTTGCCTTGGAAATATTGATATGCAGAAAAAAAATTTCAAGGAATATGCTTCGTTAGACAACCTACAGCATATCATTAACTTCACTGGAATTCTAAATTTCCACATTGCTAATTTGAAGAGGAAAATATCTGCAGAGAAAAGTTCTGACACATCGTTATAACAAGGGGGCAATGTGTAAACAATCAAGACCAAAAAATCCTTTGCAAGGCAATATCCAGAGAAAGAAGAGTGAAAGACTTTGGATTATTTCTGTATGTTAACAAATTAAGTTAGCTCTGTTGTCAAATAAGTTTTTTGCTATGATTTTATTTTTAAATAATTCATGCTCTTTTTGCTGCTGCTTTTACTAAAAGGCGTATGCTTCCTGTTCGAGTTTAGCAAAAACAAGAAGCATATTTTCTTATGTAAAGCTAAAAACATGCTAGTTTGGTTGGTTTTCTGACATGCATCACGACAGTTTCTCTCTAAAAAAAAAAAAAAACTTTAAATTACTACAGGAGAAATGCTTCACTCAGGGACACTTTCTTATTTAGCTATCTGCAAAAATCAGACCTCAGCAAACCTACAGAGCAACAGGATATCTAACAAGCCCTTCTGGCCATAAACACAATTTATTGTTACATAAATATGATAATGTGAAGAGTTCTTCGATAAGGAATTGTGGCCCTTGTATTTCTAGCCATCTTTTCCTAATAAATCTCTGTCCCAGTCTACGGGGATTCTCCTTGAAACTTTGCCCCTTCTTTGCTTTTGCAGACCCATCTTGATTTGTCTCCTACCTTTTGATCTGTTTTTCAGCCCATCTTCTGAAGAACCTTCATTTTGCCTGTCTCTTCCTCTTCTGCACGGCTCTGTAGGTACTCTGAGTCCTTCCCTCACCCCGGTAATCCTCTACACGCACACCAGGTACCATCTCTCGCAGACAACGCTCAGATGTACACCCTGCTGCTCCAGACCACGACCGCCGCCTGTCTCRTGTCAAGGGGCATCATCTGACTTTGACAAATTTTATCTCCTCCACATACACCTATCCCCAAAGCCCTATAAATATCACCTCTTAGCCTTTTATTTTGGCCATATACCCCTCTCTTTGCATTCCTGCCTTAACTCACTGCCTCTTCTTTATTTCACCAAACATTAGCTGTTTTTTTTTTCCTTTCACCTCCTGCCATCAATACCAAGAGATCAACCCCACGACTGATTGGACTTCCCTATCTGATACTCTTCTCCTGTCAAATGTTTTATTTTAAGATAAAACACCATTTGTTTAATGGCAAGCATGATCGTAAGACTTCTGCTACAACAGAGGCAATGTCTGGTAATAGTTTTGCTTTGCTTTTTAAAAAAAGCAAACTGAGGTACTTAAAATTAATTCCTGCYATCATTTTCAAAAAGGCAAAATTCCATGAGCTAAGCACATAGAAATCTCTGATACGCAGAAGATGAAATACTGTCAATCTTGATACACTAACTTTGTATTTCAGAATATATTTATTCTGCACATAACGGATAATTGTGCATTACTTCTTTTACATATGACAGATGTTCATTCCCCATTTCTGTTATATAGTGTAACTTAGTRGGAAATGCCACGTATCTCCCTTAACAGAAGAATTTAACCCCAGATTTTGCCCTCTAAAACTACCTTGTGGCTTTTATCCTCATTTATTCTAAAAACACTGTAATGCATTGCCCTCTCCCAGTTGAAGGGTGAGGTGTCGGGCAGTCTGTTGCAGTTGGTTGTCTCCTCCAGTTGCTAGGGGGTAACACAGCCCGCACCTGGGAGCAGCCGTAAAACAAAAGCAAAACCAGTTGTCTCCTTTGACTCATCTGCCATGTTAGAAACAAAAAGCTAAGACACAACTAGCACAGCCTGATGCCRTACTTTCTCTGACATTATTTTAACATTTATTATTAAATTTGGTGGCATRAGGCCAGATGCTCTCTTGATGCCAAGCTCTCTCACTACTCTTTTGCCACGTGACCGCAGCGGGCTGCACACCAGCAAAGCACAAGCAATACCGTGCAGCTCTGCACCCGGGTCCGGCCAGCCCAATYGCAGTATGTAGCTGGATGGAAAAACTGAACACCTTAATTAAAAAGCTGTTGAGTGACTTTCAAGTGATATAAGACAAACTGAACAAGTGATGTGTCATGATAAGAATCCTCCTTTTGATCAAACACCTTCCCTTTTTTATCTGAAATGTAGCAAACAGGCAGCTCTGACTTCTGTCGTATTAAGCACTTTTGGGCTTACAGGAGAAAGATGAAGAACATCAGTAGAGTTGCCCATAACATGTCTCACCTAAATCATTTTTTCAGAGACGAACACACGCAAACCCCACTGAGATTTGCCTTACAGTACATGTTGGGCTACGGACTGCAGATGGTAGCCTAACTGAATGCTGCTGAGAGCATGTGYAGGCACTTTCATCGTACCTCTTGCTTGAAGTGCTAAGCTTAAGCTTCATAAAATTCACACAAATGCAGCAGACTTCAAATAGGAAGTTCGAACATTAAGGCTAGGACAAAAGTTTTAGTCCATCTTGTCCAGACCCCTGCCCGGCCAGGATGGCTCCCTAYGACAGATGCTGAAGCACTGTTTTATCTAGTTCTGTTTTACCTTTTTTCTCTCCTGTACTCCATCAGTGATTACCAACTTGTTAACATTCAAGCAAAACAATATCCAAGGCCAATATCTAGTGAATWAGCACCACCCTGTCCCAAGATGCAAACCTGTTTGGAGGCATTTATAAACCTAAGCCTCTGTATTCACCTTTTAATTAATGAAGAAAGCTTAATATGCAATTTTTTTCATCCATCTGGCACTAAAACTCCAGAATTGCTTCTGTTGCAATTTGAGGAAGAGTTCAGGCTATTAGAAGAAAATTACAGCATATTTCTCTCTCCATGATCTACTTGCCTATTTCAAAGAGAAAGGATGTTTGTAGCTGGAAAAAAAAAAAAGTATTAAGAGAAGATATTAACTATACTTTTTTTATGCATTCTTTATAGTGGCAGTGACAGAGTACGTTTTAAAATTAACCAAAGATACCGTGCCTTTTCTGCTCATTTGCCTTTGCAGACTTCTGCACTGTTCTGCACCAGGTCTCTGCATTTTTTTCCATCCAACCATAACACTCTAGAAAAACGTGCAACTCATATTAGATCCAGTTTGAAAAAGGCCCAAGTTCAGTATTCCAATTTCAAAACTCTGTTCTAGGCAGGTGATTTAAAAGTGGAATATTTTTATGTTGCTGTCTAGCACTTGTTCTCCTGAGTTCTTCTTTATCCTCCTGGGCATATCCTCAGGGACTCTATATTGAGTTTTAAAAAGAAAATCTCTGAGGCTTTTCCTTCTGATACTTTTGAACCTTTCCTTGAAGAAACATTCATGTGCTCTGAACAGTCTTCTGTAGTACTTCTCTATCAACAATCCACCTTGCCTGTCACAACTTTACAAATTACTGTACTGTAAGAAAACAGGAAGAAACTAGAAAACAACTTTGYTTCCAACTAAAAATTAGAGAAGGGAGAAGATAAAAGGAGCATGTTAGGAACTGCTCTTTTTCCGACACAGTCTCATCAGAAATCCTGGTGGAAACATAACATGGAACATATGTTCGTAAATAAAGTGAACATCTGATTAACTCTGTTTCTATGTTTTTAATTGATCAATTTCTCAACTCATAGTGCACGAATTACCGTATCTAGGTTGCACTGGAAAGCCAACATGAAACCCTAGACTATGCAGGAGAATAGCAGAATGGGGAATTTTTAGCACAAGGTAAGCTGTAACTCAGTTCGTTTTTTTCCCCATTTCTGAAAATCATCCAGCACACCCCAGCTTCATCACGGCTTCCTGAAAGGCATCGCCCTGCGCCACCCTCCATCCCAGAAGTACCCCAACCCGCCCAGGCACACCAAGTAATCCATCAGGTCCAATCTCTTGCTGTGGGACTGGCAACTACCAGATGCTGCACCAGAAGCTGAATATCTCCTAACAGTGCATCTAATTATCTATATTATCCAGGAGAGGAAAAGAGMTGTCTTTACATCTCCACATGGCAATCAATAGATGCAGAACTCAGAGTTATAATCTTTGACATAACTATAATTCTTAACTTGTCTAATGCAAACACAGATGTTATTCTTCGAACAGCAGCTACCAAGCACTAGATACAAACTTTTAGGCTCATTACTGCAGACATGGACAATAACATCAGTTTTTTCCTTCCCTGCAAATAGAGGCTGTATCTATACTACTATCATTGCAGTCTATCARATGCTTAGTCTTAACCACCTTCACTCTACAACCATTTACTGCACAACCAAACAGCCTCTTATATAAGAGAAACCACAGAAAGATGAAAATCCAGAATTTCAACTCTGGGAGTTTTTTCTTGATATGTTTTTTTCATTGAATTCCAGTGAGGAGGAACAAATCTTCAAAGCCACAGGCTCTCCATCAAGGGACTGCAAGCAAAGGTGTATTCAGCTGATGGCTGATAAACACTCACAGATCTCAGTCTTTCGCTGCGTGAGGAAGTGACATGTCTCCTGATGGATGGCTCCATCTACGGAGAGAGCTCTGGGTTGCAGAGACTTGTTTGCCAACCAGCTCACTGGAGTTGGACCTGCCCCCAGGGAAACTGAGGCTGTGAAGCAGCTGAAGACAGAAATTGCCCTCTAGTGGATAAAGGTTCCATTTTGGATAAAAATTCAAAAAATTCCAGATTTTGTCAGCAAAAAATACATACTGTGGCCTTCGCCAGAGCTTGCTGCATTCGGTATGAAAAACAGGACACAAATGAATGCAGTTTATCCTCCTAGAAACAGCAATTTGAATTTACATTCATTTAATCTAGACACATCAAAAGGAACTTGTTAAAGCAGAATTATGTTCCACAGTTCACGTGGCAATTACCACAGGGTCATGTTGTCCATTACTGTGGCTCTTCTCCTGCACTGTATGTTTGCATTACTTAGTAATTATAGGAACGTAGAATCAATTAAAAGAAAACAATGAAATGGAATATATAATTTCCATAAATAAAAAGAGCCAGTTTCTTTAGAAATATTATATAAGCAAATGAAAGAAATCAGCTTTAATTTACCAGATGGCAATCCATTTGAAGACACTGTTCACCACTAAGCCATACTCCTTAATTAGAGAATTTTATCCCTGTGAACCTTTACTTATTACTGCATCATGATCTTTCCTGCCTAATCTGCTATGAAGGGCTAATTAATAATAACCCACACTAGCCAATGCAGATAGACTAAAGTGAAAAGAGAATTAGATATACATTATCCGGAAATAATGCTCACTCTCTGAAAAACAACTAAAGGACTTTATTGACTCAACCCGCTTAACAAATGACACTTAAGTAATTCATTGACAAGCCAGAACAATGGCAGGACTGAAAGCCTATTAAGTCATTTTTCTAACAGACATCACACTACATTGGCTATAAATTTTTGGTATAATTAATTAATTAAGACTTAAATATTTCAGTGATTAATTTTTATGAAAAAATCATAAAATATAATGGTGCTTAGGGAAAGAGATTAAAGTTACTTGCATTAATTGACTGGGCTATACAAAAAATCTATTTAGAAAAAAAACCCTCCAAGCTCAGCCTCAGAACATTGAAAGCATTTATTGCAAACACTATGAAAACAAAGTGCTGATATTGCTCTTACTTTTGGTGCATTTTCATTTTTCATTTGAGGACTGCTTGTAGCAGACTTTTCATTTAGGGATGAATTTTCAACTCAACTTAGATGCATGCAGCATTTCCAAGTGCCATCAGACCACGTCTGCTTACCTAAGGATGTAAAACGACAGTGCACCTTGTACAAATACTACAGCTGCATCTTCTCTGTCGCCTGTTGAGCTTGTGCCACATCTGACCCAACGTGCAAATACACACACGCAAGCCAGCCCTGCCTAACCTCAGCCTTGTGTCCCTCTTCAGTGTTTCTTGCACCTCCTCCCTTCCCAGCCTCGTACTTCGTGCAGTGCCTGCCACCCACTAGCAACTCTTCTGCTTACTGCAAGTGGGAGAGGTCCTCTTTCCTTGGCTCTACCAGCTCATAGCAAACCATTCAGCTTAGCCTGCCCTGCAATACAAAGACCATTTGCTCTCACCCTTCTTGCTGATTCGAGTCCCAGCTGCACGCTCATGGAGCCTGAAAGCTGTGCGAAGAAGCGGCGAAGCCCTGGGGGCACACAGTGCCTGCATGAATAAAATTTCATTTCAAGCCACAGGAGATGCTCACAGATTTTAAATCCAGTGCGGGACACTAGATTATCTGGACTGACCTCTGTTCTACAGCACGTGAGATTTCACCCAATTACCATTCCACTGAGATCTGCAGACTTAGGCTGACCAGCTAACTTTGCAGGATCAGGGCTTACCTCTTCAGTCCCATAGGAAGTAATAATAATAAAAAGCAACTTACAGGAAAATCAAAAGAAAATAATTTCCTGGCATTCTAGCCTTAGCTGTTATCAATGCATATTGCATTTCACTTCATCTTCTATACAACTCTTAGCATATTCAGCACCTCTGATGGAAATCAGTGTGGTAGGATAACAACACACATACCCAAGGCTCTTCAACCCTCTTGGCTGTATCATTTCTATTTATCTGTTGTCTGCATAAGTCCCTTTATTATAAACTCTTTCTTGAGGCTAAACATTAATGAGAGATATTGCAAGCTCAAAGCTCAGATTTCTGCAAGCTCAATAGAATTTATAATCATTGCAAATGCTTTTTATTTAAAAAAAGCTAATATTTTTAATCATCTTTTTTCTTTTTTGAATTAAAAGCCTCTTTCATATTTGATGTATTAACTGTATTAGCATTTGTTCTCTACGGATATCAAATCTTGATGATAATTATTTGCATGTTAATGCTTATTAGTACATCCAACTGGATGTGAACAATAAATAGAAAAAAGTGTAAAGTGCAAAACACTTCACATCATGTATTTTGGAAAAGGATGGGAAGCTGTAATTGCCAATGATTGCAGCCAAGCCTATAATAAGTGGAGTGAAATCTAAGGTGAAACTAATATGAAAACTGTAATTTAGTTTAACACAAATTAGAGGATTAAGTTAGTTTATTAAATTTGGCTAGAAAATAGAGTAATTTCTGCTTCCTCTACATTTCCTCTGGTATAGCATTCTGAGCAACACAAGCAGTTAAATAATGTCCTCCCCACAGCCCTCCTTAATTCACTCAATAAAATTCACCTTTTCTGAGAGATGCACAAACACGCCGATGCCTCGGGAGCGGGGGAGCTGCCGGGAGGACACAGCTGCAGCGGGAGCCGCCGCACGAGCATGCCGCAGGACTGCACACGCTGCGCGCCACCCGTCACGCCTCAGCTCCTCATCTTCTTGAGAACTAGGCACCAGGTCCCTCACACCATGTCACCGTGGTGACACTGAGGTTTTGGTCTCAATTTTTTTTTTTTAAAGAAGAAAACCTGTTGGTTTTGGGTCACACCAAAGGCCCAGCTATGCCAGTAGAGGTTTTGTGTAGAGCATGAAAGMTGGGCAAGCAGAGGATGGTCCTCCAGCGAGCACGCGCCCCCAGCAAGCTGGAGCTCGGAGGGCACTGGGTCACTGCTCGGCTTGGGCTCGACCACTGTGCGCCGAGCTCCCCCCAGCACGGGGAATGTCACCTCGCATTTGTCACGAGATTATCAGTCCTTTGGGACACAGTCTGTCYCTTTGTACAGAGCCTCGGACAAGTGAGGTCAACTCCGGATCGCCCAGCGTTTCGGAGAGCTGCCGGTGCRGGTGGACAGACCCCCCGTGTTCACGGCTCAGGGAGGGTCACCACTTTGTTTCGTATGGGGAAGGGTAATTTTTTATTACGATAGCGAGGTTATCCGCTGCTGAATATTTAAATGCAAATGGCCAGGAGACCCTGAACATACACTTGGGCCGCCCCAATGCGATCTGGATTCTAGTTCTTGAGGGCACTTAAAGTTTCTTACCACAGTCCTAGTCGAATTCAGCACTTCAGTCTGATGTAGGATTTGACYCTAACACAGCCTTGGCCTGAAGGCAGGAGTGCCAGCCAAGCAAGACATACCAACACCTACGTTATGACAAGATAACCTCTTTTTTCTTTATGAAAACTGAATTTAATTGCAGTTTCATTCATGATAATGACCTACATAATTTTCAATAATTGGATACAATTTATCTTTTCTTAATGAAAAAATGGAAATTAGCAAAGAGATAGGACACTGGAAAATGCTTCATTCKAAACCTCTTCATTAATTATCAAGATGTCCAAACACGATCTGAGAACTGCACTTACAGAACACAATTAGATCTCATACTTTTTTTCATTTCTTTAGAGTTTATTTTAATACAACTAGTTAAAAAATAACATCCCATCTCAGGAGGTACCCAGTTTATTTGGGTACCATTAGCTCTGCTTCTGAGGTAAGGGGTAACAAACATTCTCTCTTTCTAAAAAAAGGTAGCATTACCACCAACGTAAGTGTGGGTGTAACCTCTGAACTGATCAATGAAGATGTCTGGGACTTACTTAACATGCTTCGCAGACACTGGGATCTTCCCAGAGATCTGGATCAACCCCAGAATGTTTAAAATCCTTATTTTAAATTAAATTAATTATTATAACTGACATCAAGTTCCTCATAACTAGCTCTGACATTAGCACTCGATGGATGAAACAAAATAAGCTGGACTTTGAAAAGACTGGCATTACCTGCTGTGTACTTGCAGATGACAATGATTAATAAAACTCAGTACAACACATTATATTTACCAAGTTTCACTTTATATTTGTCGACTTACTAAATTACTTTGACATATCTCCAGTTTATGTTCTATTACTGAAGAATAACTACACAACAGATGGCAGTGTGTTTGCATAACAGTTTTTTTCAGCAGGTCAATCTACAAGGTGGTTATGCGGATTGATATATACTGGTAGGCAYGGGGGCCTTTTTTTGGTAATATCAATCAATCATACAGTCAGTCAGCCAACATAGTAACTTTTACACCAGCAAGGAGAGGTTTGAAAAATATATATCATTACAGAGAATTCTTTAAAGAGAAAAATTGTAGTACAAAGCCTAAGATTGGAACAGAGCCAGCRTACAGAAAAAGAGACTTCTAAATAAAATCTTTTTCAATAGACGGACTTCAAACCTTTGAATCTTCCAGAAATCTTAACAAAGAATCACTATTAAATCATACTGGAATTAATTAGGTATATAATTAAATATCTACAGCTATATCTATCCAATTCTCAGCAATGAGCAATATTGAACTATGGACTACGTTATGTCAARTGAAAAGGTGGTATCTTGAAAATTTTGCAAATAACGAAGATTATTATAAATGACAGTTTATGTTGCTCTGCAAGCCATGTTATTTACTTATCAAGGAAAAAAAACCCTCAAACCAAACCCCATGATTCCTGGCATTTAGCCAAAGATATTTAAATGAAAATTTACATTTCCCCCCTGCACTGCAGACTGAATCCAACTTTTGAATCCAATGGGAATGACTTTGGTTGTCTTACCTCAGCCACCTCTCCGCAATGCTACATAATGTGACAGGACCRATTAATAAATCAGAACAGTTTGATACTGTGTTAAGACAGAATGACTGTAGAGAGGAGGTAGAAAACGAGGCAGCCTGCAACTCAGGACACCTGGCTGCTATTCCCCRTCCCACCCTCGGGTTGGTGCGTTACCCTGCACAAGTCACTTCAATACCTGCATTTCGGTAATGGGGACAGTGACTCCTTCTCTGTTTGAGACCTGTGAATACAAGGCATTATATCAAAGTGAGGTACAATTGTTACTTGTAGCTGATATATATGATAAGCATGTTTTTAGTTTTTCTGGGTTGACAAGAACTGATATCTGACACACTGATTGACTTTCAGCCAGAGAGGAAGCTAATATTAAAGACTCTCTGCCAATGCCTTGAAAAGAAATAATAATGAAAGAGTTAACAGAACGCAATTATCTTGCGTTCTTCCTAGGAACAATATAAAAACAAAGATCTGATTAATTGGTGCATATTTCAAAAAAAGAACATCTCTTTGGCATCCTATTCCAATCCATGACTGCCATTGGGGAGGGCAGGGAACAGCTGTTTTCAATGAGAAATTCTAGCTTGTCTCTGTGGGTGAGTATTTCTATTTGTGATGTACCCTGCTTAGTGCCAGACCACTAATTTTTAGTAATGCAGGCTCTGTCTTTGAGGCACAAAAAGGGTGAAGCGGTGTAATAATTTGGAGGTTGAAAATTCACTGCTTGATGCCTCCCATAGTAAATTTGACCCTGGAATATTAAGGGGTGTTAAATAAATTGGACAAAGAGGTGTTTGGGGAGTAAAAGTGCCAGACATACTGCCATGAATGAGCAATTAGATGTTCACGAACCAGCTTATCACAAATTACATGCCTACAATATCTATTACTGTAATGACCTTGAGAGTTGACTCATATTCTCCCTTAACCTAATGAGCATGCTGAGTATAATCAATTACGTCTGCAATTAAAATTATAATTTGTCTAACAAACTCTTCTTCACTTTCAGACATTTTTTAACAAAGCCTGTTACACACTGGTAAAAGAAAAATATTAATTTTCTGTTGTGTTCTCGTTTTTTCACTTACTCTGTGGCTAATTTATTAAACCATATTACCTCTCTCCATTATTTTTTAAGTTTTCAGCAAAATTTAGTTAAGTTTCAGTCCTGAATGTCATGGGATAATTATAGCATTTAACAGCAATTTATCATTTCCCAATAGGGTTACAAGCTGTCTTTGCCTGCCGATCGAAATTTGTTTGCACGTACCACGCAATAGTTACTGCAAGTTTTTCACTTCTACATAACACACGCACACCCAATTGGGGTGTTATACTGAAGGGACCAGAAGACGTTCTGCTAACCAGAGCTGACATCTGTTTGCCAGCCTGGACCTGCTGAGGTCAACTCAACCCAATGCAAGCAAAACATAGCCCTAACCGTTAACAAACTAGATGTCACTGCAGCTATCTCACAATCTGCTGCTAATTATAGAGTCAACCAAGTAGGCAACAACAGAACTTTTTTTGCTTAGGTACCCAGGTGTTCAACAAACAATGGCAATGATTAGTAARGAAATTCAGCACATTAATCATCAGAAAATGGAAAGAATTGGAAAAGGTGCTTTAAAAATGAGTCCACGCATTTTGAGCAAGGAACATGCTGAATCCCTGTGCTGAGCTCAAAGAGTTTTGAGCCAAGCCCCATCTCTCTAAAGGGTCATTGCTTGAATGCTCCCATCTGTCACTGCCATCACTGCACGCAGCACCTGCAAGCAGCACCCAGCAGCACACCATCGTCCCAGTGTGGGGAACAAGCACTTCACTGGCTCTACACTGCGAAAGCAACAGCTTGGCTTCAGTCAAGCAAAGGCCGAGATTCATAACCGCATAGGTCTTGAGGGCATCACACAAAAATGTTCTACCAGGTAGAGTTGCCCTAAAATAGTGCTCTGCCCAAGGCAACCTGCTCTACTGAATCCGATCGCCACCTAGGCGCAGTGAGGTAGCTCGGAGGGAGGATATTCCACTGCTCACCTGCGACGCAAAGCACGCCTGGGTCCATGCAGATGTGCGCACGCACGCAGGTAGGCTCGAGGCTTTCGACGACAGAATGAGCAATCTGTCTGCCAGCTTCGGTCTGCTGCCAGACAAGCCCAGCAAATGCAAGCAAAACACAGCCCTAGCCRTTAACGAACTAGATGTCATTGCTCTTTTCTTGCAATCTGTTGTTAATGATGGAGCCAAGCAGGCGGGCACCACCTGAGCCCCCGATGCCGCCAGGGCACTGCTGCGTGCCACGGCACTGTGCCGAGGAAATTCACCCAGCGGTTTCTCGCCCAGGACAGCACTGTTTTGGCACTCGGCATTTTTCATGCAGAATGGAATTAGCTGAAAGACTCATTTCCTGTTCCCACTATCTGCTTTTAAAACTCCCAATCAAGTGAAAAAACGTCAAATTGAAGAGCTTTATTTGATTGCTTTCTTCTCCAGCGCGCCTTCCTTCCAGGACTTTCACATACTTTATTCTTAACGCTCTCTACAAAACATTGATGTCTATCTCAGAAGTGAGGAATGATGAATTTCAGTTATTTATGTGAAATGAATTAAATTTCCCACAGAAATGAGTTTTGTTTCCTCTGGATTTTGCATCTTTGTCATGCACTACACCTGGATTGGCGCCTAGAGAATGACTGACTACCATAGAACACAGCTAAAACAGCAGGAAATGGGAAAAAAGGCCACTTCAGGTACAGAAACGCCCATGACTCACTCTTCTTAGCGTGCTACAGACAATGAATAAACTACCTTATATTTTGTATTTATTTTTGTCAACAAAATCTAATCAAAGTTCATTTTTTTAGAAACTCAATAGTTGCACTAAATTAGATTACACAGAAAATTAAATCATAAATCCCTGTAACTAGGCCTCCAGTGCTTTAAAACACAACTTTGCTCTCCTGAGCACCTCACTTCAGCCTGAGAGTCTAAGCTTCAAAACTAGTTACGGATTTGATCATTTAATAACATGAAACAAGTAATTGTTTAGGGAAAAATTTATTATTTAATTAGGCCTTACTGGTAATCAATAGCAATCCATTAATTCATTAATTTGCATATCTCTTGTTTTTATACAAGTCCACAAATTCTATTAAATAGATTTTTTCTTTATTTATGCACTTTCTACCCTCACTATGCAAAAGAAGGTGCTCAAACTGTATACATTAAGTAGAGCAAATAACTGAGCAGCAGGAATACATGTATGCCCTATAGAAATGACTGCAGGATAAGATTTAATATTGAAAACAAGGAAAAGAAATAAAACAACAGGGCCTATTCTCCACAGGATGCATGCATAATTCTCATTAATGTTAATGAAAGATACTAAACGTATGTGCACTGAGGGGAGTTTATTGGAGCCTAATAAATTCGGGGATTTTTCCTTACTCCTTTCCTTGATACTTACTATAGCAGTGAAATTATTTGGATGAAAAGGAAGATATTTAAAGAAAAAACATAAAAACAACATACATTGAACTGTGCTTTGTAGCTTATTTTGTTCAAATGCTACTTTGCATATATAATTACTAGATTTATACATATAAATAATAATTGCAGGTACAAATTACAAACTGTATGAAGCCAAATAGATGCTTATACAAATAGGGTCAAAAGTTTTGTATGCAAAATGCAAAAGCTCCATTGATTTAGCCTATATATTTTCACAAATGAACTAAATACGCTATACCAGGGAAGAATCYGGCCCCAAACACAAGGATTATTCTGTTTGCCTGGGACCAAAGAGAATCAAATGCAGGTTGCAGATTCATATTCTAACATGTGGAAATACTAAATCCAACTCAGGATGGCTTCACCAAAAGGTCATAAATGAAAAAATGGCATTGGTTCAGTTCAGAGATGACTTACTCGCAGAAAAAGCCTTCTGTTAAATATGGTGTGAACTGCTTCTCTGCTTAATCTGGGCAGACACACCAAGCCCTAATGATAACTCCTCTCCGAAAGAGCCGAGGCATGCTGTAAAGCGTGGTGAGAAAACATCGCAATGTTATTCTCTTGAATACCTTCTCAATGGAGAACTAACAAAGCTCATTCACAGACCTTTCAAAACAAATGCTGCCTCTGGGTATTATCTTACTTCAAATACTAAAAACTACATCTGAAATCAGGCAGAGGAATTCAACATTCATGAAATCAGGCAAAGAAATTCAACATTTCAGATTTAAATATTTTCTAACAGCAAGATGGAGACACTCATTCACATGAGCACTTTCTATCTGTCTAGTTTATTTTCTTCCAGTCTCTCTCAGAGAGAACGCAGATCAGCAATGCCAGGCAGGCACCACGGAATGAAGATTTTCAGGGCAGCAATAGATGAGGTAACTGGAAAACAGTATAAATGAAAGAGGAAAGAAAATGGTTTGATTATTCAGAGGTAATAAGCTAGAAGATTACCAAAGGAGAAACCATTTTTCTCCTTAGAAAGGCCTGAGCAGTCTRGCAAGCACAGGATGCCCTTCCAGACTTCTGGCTTTACTACAGGGCATAGAGCTCCTTGCCCCTGGCTGCACAGCCTTGCTCTGAAATGCTAGTGGGCAGAATTTATTTAGAAGAGCTGTATGTGCACGCAGACACCGCATTTGGCGCTGGTCTTTGCAAATGGGTACAGACAGAAATGAATTTGTTCTGACCGCATACGTCAGTTCTGGGCCGGAAGCAGGGGCACCCTATTAACCCTGAGCTCATGCTAACAAATCCAGCAGAGAGAAAATACTTGCCTGTTTGCTTCCATCCATGTGGACATAACCTTAATGGGTTTCATCCACAAGGAAAAACAAACTAGTTTGTCAGGCCTGTGGGTGCCCACTTAGGGACCTTAGATCCTAAGGTCCCCACTTAGGCACGCTGTCCCTTCTCACCAGGACTGCTGTAGCTAAGGATGCACTTGACACCCTGCACCAAGCAAAGCCCCAGGACATGGGAGAAGGGATGGGGGAGCAGAAAGCTCAAGACAGACGCAAGGCCTGGTACAAATGTAAAGCTGAGAACTGAGGGAGCAACCAAAGGTACCTGGGGCAGATGCCGYGGATACAGGTGAGCTCTCCTGGCAGCCAGCGCAGGGCAGTGCCCCCTGCGACTCCACGCCGCCTCTAAAGGACGGAGGCATTGGCAAACRCGGCCTGCTTCCATTCACTTGCTTAACAAAATAGGAATCACAATTTGGCCCTTCTTTAAATCACTTCTGCTGCAAGAATTTGGTTGGTAAAACTGAATTACCAGTCTGCTGCATCTAGCAAGGGACCCAGAGCTCTGTGTTAAAGCAGGGAATCTAAACTTCTCTCTTCAAATCTTGTGTCAAGTATTAGTTAAGGGGACTGTGTAATTTTTAAAAGACTCATTGCATTTTCCCCAATTTATTCCATATTGTGGCATCATTCCTAGAAATTTGAAATATTAATATGCACAAAGGAATAAAAAAAATACCCAGAAATGCCTTTATTTACAGAATTCACTGTTTAGAAGTTGTCATTCTGAATGGGATTTTTTTTTCTTCAAAATGAAGGGGCTGCAGAATGTTTAAGCACTGACAGGAAATCATGAGCAGATATAGAATAATTATTTTTAAAAATCCCGATCCTGACTAGCAACTTCTCTTACTAGTCAAGCAACAATTTCGCTCCAGAAAGGGCCCGGCAGTTGTGCTGAACTGCATCCACGAATGCCGATTTCTTTTATACAGTCCATAAACTGAAAAGAGGACAAACCTAGCAACCCGATTTTACCAGGTAACAGCCTACATTTAGGTAAGAAATAGGCTTTGTTTCATGATTGTTTCCTTTGCTTTTTAAAGACACGTCTGCCACAGGCATGCACGTGCAATCCAGCTGGAGATGCTGGGCTTCAGTTTTGGGCAAAAGGAAAGGGGTTTGGAGTGTTTCTCCAGCTCTTCAGAGAGTGGTGCACTTCCACTGCCTAAAAATGCACCACAGTGGAAGCAGCAGAGCATCATACAACGGCTGTCACTGAAACAGTAAAAGTACTAGAAGATGGCAGCGTGCAATCACAGACATCCGAGAAACACAACCAGTTGAGGTGCTGCCTTGTGGAGTCACCACGTGAGCAGCACTGCACAAGCTGCATGTTTTTCTTCCCGTCACTACAAGCACGTGCAGAGAAAATGCAAAACGCGCACAACACAAGCGCTGCACTAACATCTATTTGCGTTCAACCGCAGAAACCGCTATTCCAGCAATATTTCCATCAACAGCCAGCGTGTGCTTTTCCCACCGCCAGGCAAATGAGGAGCGGCCATTTGATAAAGCCCCCAGAGAAGGGGTTATAAAGGCATAATTCAAATTCGCTCAAACTGCAGTTTAGCTTTAGAGTGAGCCTGTCTATGAGCAGTCCTGCCAGAGGAGCAGCTTTCGGGAGGGATGGGGCAAAGGAGGCTTGAGAGGGCTTTTGCCTTGTTGGGCAGGAAGCTCTTGACTTGTGCTGCCTGCCTTGCAAGGAGCATGATACAGAAACCACCGTGGCGTCCAGAACACTTGCCATTATTTTTATTTAAACAGTAAAAATATTACATACTCCTCACCTTGTCACCCTGTCTGGAGCTGATTGAGCAAGTTTTATTCTATTATTTTAACCTCGGTTTTCCATTTGTAAATCACTTCCAAGAGAGGCCGTGCTTTCTATAAACAAAAATCCTCCATAGGCTAACATGGTGCTGCCAGAACAGACTAAAACGCATGGATTAGTCAGATATATCTCAGATGTGCTTAAAATTTCAAAAAGTTACAGGACAGCGTAACCACCTAATTCTTCATGCAATAACATCTGTTTAGGAACACAGGGCTAGGAAAGACCTGCAATCCCCTGCTACCACATGCAAGAACATGACAAAATCTCTCTCCCTATTTACTTCACTTTTTTAAGCAACAAACTCCTTCAAGCTGTGCAGGCTCCCTGGGGAGCTCAGGGACAGCTTTAAGCAGACTGCTCTTTTGTTTTTGGAAGGTGATGTAACTTTAAGGGGAAAAGTACCGAGCCAAGCTTATTACTGCATTGATAAGGCCACCAGGGCGCTGGTAAATGGGTTCCCTTCATCTGGCTGAACTTGGGTCATTAACACGCCAAATAAAAAGAGCAAAAGCACCGTGATTCTCTCCTTCCCTGAGAGACTCAGGAGGTCACCGGATCCAGCCTGACAGCTGAGACCCAAAGGTTGACAGATCAGTCACCGGAAAATGCCTTTGGGCAAGAACACCCAACAAACTCAACCACGCAACAGCTTAAATGTGGGCGAGTTGGTGCTTACAGAAGGCACGTGCGCATGAGGGAAAGAAGTCTGTTTTGCTCATGACCCATAGCATCCTTTCTCATCTATCGTCTGCATAGGAATAATTTTACAGGGGATCTTTGGAGAAAGAAAAGTAGCACCCGGTAGGTAGGAACGCAAAGACAAAACTGCAGAAGCCCACGAGGTCAGAACGCCGGCGTGCAGCGCTACATGAATTTTTAGAAAGAGTTATTCAAAAACCTATTAAACGGAAATCTAGCTTCGCAACACTTGTTTAATAAACAATTTTCACCCAACCTAAAATACAGAACAGCATCAAGTTATCCATCTGAATTAAATGGGAATGGTTTCATAGATAAGGTTTTGCACATTTCTTGGAGAGTTACACTTCACTTGAAAGCAGTGTTTTGTAACCAAACAGGAAAAAGAGAGTAAGCGCTCCCTGTAAAATGAAGAGGTTTATAAGATACAAGCTTGACAATGAGCAAAAGCATTATGAATGAGATGGAGCCTGGAAAGAAATTCACACACTAACCACACAAAAATTAATCAGCCAGCCCTGACTGTGATATTAATGATTTTAGAGCTCATACATTGTCTGGGATTTATAGAGGTTTTGCATTTACTGTACAATAGGGTATTTGTAGGACCTGCACTCAAGAGTGGCATTTGATTGATTGCCCATAGTCAGGGACAGAGAATCGTTTAAATGCAAAACATATTGCTGTAACATGGGAACAAAGAAGTGAAAGATACTTTCCAATTAAAACTTAGCATTTTTGATCCCAATCTCAGTCATGGTGGGGAAAATGAAGAGCAGCATCTAAGAGCAATTCAGGGATTTCTCAGCACCCCTCCCCATCTTACTGAAAATTCAGTAAAACAGAAAGGGTTTGCAAAGGACATTTTGTTTCCAGGAAGAAGAAGTTCTGATATTGTCAAAAGACCCTGTTTTAACATTTGCAGAGGAAAACTTTTGCACTTTTCAGCTAGAAATATTTTTTCATTTTGAAATGTAACTCTGTTTATAGAAAATAAGAGAAAAATTTGAAGTGCTTTCAAACTCCAAAATAAATCCTCCTGAATGACTAATTTGTTCAAGATTCTTCTGCCCTGAAAATTGTAAACATTTGAACACACTCCAGTTAAAAAAAAAAAAAGAAGAAGAAGAAGAAAATACATTCAAAATGCTTTTCTCAAGGCACGTGCCGGCTCTCCTGGAGCACACACGCTCCGAGTTAAGCGCAGGCAAATGCCTTCGTAGGAGAGAAGCCTGCAGGTCTGTGCGTATTTTAGCTGGCACCCGTTGACCTTGGAGGGACAATAAAAGTGTCCAGTGCTCTGCGGGTCTGCCGCTGCCGGTGGCCTTGCTCAGTGAGCGAAGAGGAAGGGATGCAGCCAACAGAGCTGTGCGACTTTTAGTATCTGGGTGCACGCTACGGCAACTTAAACAGGCATGTGAGCCCACTTACTTGCTTATCATAGTTTAATTTAGACAGTGTCGATAACTCTCACTAACCCTGGGGGTGTTTTTGGAATTTAACTGCCTAAGGAGAATATTCATCTAAGAAATCCATATGGCAGGAAAGAAGGGGAGAATTATTAGTGAAGAATGGTAAATTCTTCCTTCTCATTAGCATACTTCMGTATATGTCTTTGAAATTTCCCTTTTACTTTCCTCATTTTCAGTTGCTCATTTTTAATGATYGTTTTTCCTTACAGTCTACTCCATACAGACTATGCCGACTCTGTCTAGGGACAGAGGACGATATTACTTTACAAGTCAGGGGGTACAGCATGTCATGACATTCACTACTGGAAATTCAAAATCATTCACATTCAGAAGCATCATAATTCACTGCTAAAGAGAATCTCTCAGAAACTTCTGTCCCCATCCCCTCAGGGAACTTCGCAACCTGGTATTTCTGGATCAGACTTCATTATTCAGGTGATCATTTCCATTTATCAGTGCCCTGAGGCCTTTGGTATTCTCAGGCAGGATGGTGTCATGTCCATCAATCACTGCGTTGTGTTCACTTTCCCAATTTTTTTCATCTCTTTCAGCCTTCAAAAACCCCTCAAACTTTACATGGGCATGTATTGGCCACAGACACCTCTTGCTTTTCTCGCCTGCTACCATGTTTTAATTACAGGAGGTAATCTGTACGAATTGTGGGGGCCTTAAGAGAGTTAGTGTTTTCACTCTATGGCCTGCATATTATTATGTGTATTAACAGAGGGGCTAAAGATCCATTTGGGGCCTCTTTGGGCTACGAGCACTGCAAACAAAAAGCAGTATTTTGTTTTTCCTGAAAAGCTTACATTTCAGTCAGAAACCAAATGTTATACATAATGAACGGGAGCAAGGACCTGAGGAAGAGCAGAGGAAACTGGGACTGTAACGCAGTTCAAAAACCATTCTTTAATGGAACCACTTAAGTTTTAATCCATGTTTGGCTTTTTTGTTTGTTTGTTTTTTGAAGTGAGCCATCATTCCTAAGATACTCTTTTGGAGGCACTGTAGAAAACATAGGTCTTGCTAAGACTGAAAGGAGAATTAGACCAACACGAGGCAGGTTTAGAGAGGGCCTTGAAGGGAAGGGCAAGAATCATTATTTAGGGCGAGTAGAAAGCTAAGGGCTTCCAGTGATGTGTGCAAGAAGGCAAACTCTCCGGCTGCCCCAGCTGCTGCCCCTATCTCTGCAAGGGGCAGTATAGTCCTAGCTTTGAACAGATACATCACTAACATCCCCCCCCGCCCAAAACACCCCAGTCTAAGTAGAGTACCAAAATAGAAAGAAAATTATGAGCAGAAAACAGGCACAGCAGTCTTGAGACTACTGAATTTGCAGAACCAATTAGCTATCTGCAATATTACGTATTCTCCAACCAAATACTATTACTGTGTTTCTCAAAGCAATTCAAAGAGACTACTGTGCTTCATCAAATCATTTTTTGGACATCCCACAAGCCTTCAAGAGAATCATGGTTCTCCAGAGTGAAGCAAACAAGACCATTTGTTCACAGGTTTCAGTACAATGTTGGTCTTCAAAAACTTGTTGCTTTTTCCCATGTTTTTTCTACTTGAAATTTGAAATTTGATTAGAGACAAGAACAATTTTTGCTTTTCTCTCTGATGCCACCATTTTTTTTGTTCTTTTAAGAGCAAAAGGTGGCCTCCAATACTCTATTAAACAAGGATTCACATCTGCCAGACTGCAGGGAAAGCAGGCTGAGGCATCAAAAGTATTGCCGTTAGTAAGTTTAATCCTTCTGATGCAATCAGTCTGCAATGTGATCTGATTAAATTTAAAGACTCAAGCCTGAAGTCCGGTACTCCAGCTCAACAGGGACAGATAGACAAACAATATGAAAGAGAAGTCTGCTGTGAGCTTAAATAAACCCTAGACTTCTCAGTTCAGGTTAAGATTTCTAAAGAATGCAAGCCAGGTGGATTGATTTAACACAGCATTAAAAAACCATCCGGGAAAGAAAAACACGCACATCAAAAAATAATGGTGAGGCAATCTTCTCAGTGTAAAATAATTAGTGGAATGTGTGACATATAAAATAAGTTTCTGCACATATACTCACACTGCCACCATCAGCCTCACTTCTTCATTTATTTAGGTGAACCTGTAACTGGCAAACTGGCAGTTACTCATGAACAACAGTGCAGGTGCTGAGCTGCCTGAGACTTTGACACTGCTGCAAAATAGACTATGTGTTTGTATGCGTTTGTGCAATGGACACTTGCTGTGCAATATTATCTTGTCTCTACAGATAAATTAGTTGTATCATGCTCCTGCCAGCTTGATTTGTTTAGCCTTTACGGAGTACAGAGTGCATGGAGTTTCTTGTGATTGAATCTCACATAAAAGGTAAAGCTGAGAGTTTACTCGACAGTATGCTATACATCCACCAAGGCAGCAAGAGCATTTGCTGACTTGATGTTGGGAAGGAGGCTATAAAATATACTGGGGAACATCTCGAGACGTCACTCACTTGACACAGCATTAAGATCCCTGCATCTTAATGATTTTCCTGATCCATGAAATTGCCTGGATATTTAAGGCATTCTCAGACAGAACCAGTGAGAAGCTCCTCCTCCAGTCCTAGCACAAGGACACCGTGGGCTTTGCATTCACCAAGAAAAACAAAGCTCAAATTTGCAGAGATAAATGTTCTTTAAGAGAGGATCACAAACCATTTCTTCCCTTTCACAAGAAGGGAAAAGAAAAATATTAAAAATGTGTTTGATGTGCTGGAAGATGTTTATGCTGCTGACACACTTCTCGGAGATGCTTGGGGTCTGTGCTGTGAATGGGTACAAGGACCTCAGGCAATACAACACAAAGCGTGCAAGTCTGTGAGCACCTCTGGAGAGGGGCATCTGTCCCTCTCGTAAACGGGTGATAGGGCTGGAACGGGCAGAGTCTGTGGGCAGCTACAAAAGGATTATAAAGTAACATACCGTATTACTTTACACTCTGAGACTACGACTTGGTGTAAAATTCTTACCAAATGTATTCTTTCCAGTTGCTAAAGAGTGAGAGAAGACCCACCTACAGTTCCAGATTATTGGTGAGCTGAGAGTCAGGCATAAATACGGTTTCTTCCAAAGACCCATCCAATGCAAACACACAGACCCCAGCGACGGGAGGATTTGCAAGAACCACCATGAGTCTCCCTAGAACTCCGTTCCCCAGCGTCTGCTACCTTGGATCAAAGGAGGACAGTATTCAAAAGCAACAGAGTGCAGCAATAATGGATCTATGTGTTAAGAGGATAAACAGCCTCCTGTTAGGTAACTGAGAAGATTTTAATCCTACAGTGCTACAAGGCACTACTAAAGTATCCCAGAATTGCAATATGTGATACAGTTGACAGAAACCTGCACACACCAGCAGGTTTCACAGCAGCACAAAATACACGTAGCCTGGCATACAATATCTTATAATTGATTTCTATCAAAAACCATACTGAAAAAGTAATCTCTTTTATACCTGGAATATACATTGCACATATAATTTCAGATATCTCCATAGCAAAGAAAGACCTAAGACTCACACCCAGGCTGAGGTCCAAGATCTTTCTTACATATTGGCTACAGTTCTTCCTTGTTGAGCAGAAAATAGACTTTCCTTAGCACGTGCAGATAAAATTTCTCAAACAGTTTTTGGTTTTGGTCAGGCTGGTAGCTCTTCCCATTTTGTAGGCAAGTTTTGCACTAACCAGTTTAACAGCCACTACTCTTCTGCCTTCCTGTAATTCCTTACGTAGCACATGTAACAGTCTATATTTATATAGGTATACAGAATCATATAAAATAGAAATGGAAGAGACTCTGGAAGCCATCTGGTCTGTGCCCCTGCTCAAAGCAAGATGAGCTACACCTAATTAGCTCCTGACATACGCTTGCCTACCCTACTGAAACAGCGATTCCACAAACTCCCTTGGATATTTATTGTGATGCTTAGCTATTCTTATTATTAGAAAGTTTTTTCTAATGTTTAGTCTGTTCCAGAAATTTTAATTAAAAGGTCCCTTAGAGGAAGACTGGATGATTGTGCATGCTTATACATGAGGAAAAAACACTTACAGAAACACGAGACACTGAATTTAAGGTTCATAAATTATTTGTAGATTGCATAGGTGGTTTTTAAAACTTTCTGATTCAAAGCAATTTAAATGGAACCAGCTATTTATGTACCCTCCTTATTGTTCACTTTAAAGGAGATCTTGATCACAGTAATTTCTTCCCCAATGCAAGTTTTGAAAGCTCTAAGTTCTTTGAAGAAAATAGTTGTTGGCATTTTCAGATGATAAACATCCCAGAGTGATGATGATAAATTACAGTGTTGCCCAATGATGCAGAAAAGTAGAAAAATGCAAACTGCTAACCTCTGATTTATGAATACACACTCTTTATTATGGAGTCTAGGGGTTCACAGCTTTAGTAGTGGGTCATTACTTATTAAAAGTGTGAGAAGAAACCACTAAGGGTGTCTACCATTTGGCAATTTACTGGATAAACTAACATTTAATGTCCTTTGTCTCCAGTATGAGTATAAAACTATACAGAACTTCTTGCCTTTTTAAGGCTACCTAAGCATTTGTTATGGTTCACAATCAAACAAGACGTGGATTGTTTATGTATAGTTTTGCTCATTCACACAAGCAATTTTTCTCACTTTTTAATATAAACATTTCTATAAACCCTTTCTTTATAAAGAAAAAATATTTGCTCAAGATAGTAAAAGAAATCCTGGGAATGTCTTGCTAAAACATGGTGGGGTTTAATGACAAAACTTATTTAAAACTTATTTAAACTGCAAGACTTGACTTCTCCCCAGGCATTCCCACCGAAGCCCACCCAAGGCATGCTAACGCAAGAGCTGAGGAATCTGGTTTGTTGCAGCACTGCAGTAAATTGTGTTACCTTCCTTCCTCACTCCCGAGCTTCCCAAAGCTTGGGAATTTTCTGATTTCTTCTCCTCTCTCCCTATCATCTCTCTGCAAAACATTCAAAGCAAGCAACAAGAAGAAGTAGGAAAAGTAAGGTCAATGCAGCAAATTGGAAAAAGTAAAATGCTTCCATATGCCATCACTTGGTTGTTAGAATAATCTTAACCCAAACAGCTTCTTTGAGCCATCTAATATAATTTTACAAAGTGCTAGCCCATAGCCATATTTGACTTTCCTTTGATTCCAAATGTAAAAAATAGCCTTTATCTAATGTTCGGGCATATAATCTAACTACCCAGGCATTTGCATTTGCATTACAAGGCAGTGAAACATGGCTGGAGAGCCATCTTGGATGTTATCTATGTTATCACTCAAGAGGAGAGTATAAWCATAAATCCTTCCCCCCTCCTTTTTTTCAGAAGTACTCTTAAAATCTGTTTTTAGGCTTCACTGGCCCCATTACATTTGAACTTCAGTAACAAGAATGTGACACAAATATGCAGAGAGAAAGCACAGACAAAAGGTGTATTCTTATAACATGGTTCTGTTTAACTGTTCCTATAATTAGCTACAACTCATTAGGCAATAAAAAGACAAACAAAGAGATTATGAATGAAATGGCAGTATTTTCTCCATAAAACAAACAAAAAAATTGACCAGATGCCTCTCTCCTATGGCTTTCCTTGCATAAATACAGCCAGCAGCTTAGAAAAGATATTTTCATGATTGAAAACTTTTGTCTAGAAAAAAAGGAACATAAACATCATCCTGTGCAATTTCAATAAAAAGTATTTACAGTGATTGCACACTTGAGATTTTTCTGTTCTCAAGGATAAAATAACAATACAGCAATGCTCTGCAGATGACTAGTTTTCCTCTTTTATTAGTTCTTATAATTGTCTCTTAATTTGTGTCCTTCATAATAAGCACTCACCTTCACCGTTTGTCCAGCTTCAGGGCCATCCTGTAAGCAGAAAGAGAAGTCTTAAGTTAGAGGAACTAACAAGGAYCCCATGGTGATTCAGAAATATCACTCATTAATAATTTACATCCAATTTCATTGTATGTTAATTTAGCATATTCTCCTGGGGACCATTCAACACAGCGCTGGTGGACTAGGTGCCTTTTCATATCAAGCCATGGCAAAGTGAGAAACTGTATCTTAGAAGTAAAACACAAAAACCATGGTTGTTATTTTTCATACTTTCAGATCGTGTTTTTAAATAGCTCACAATAGGTTTCTGATCTTTGTGAATATAAAATCAGAGATGTAAGCAATGCTTTAATCAAAGCATGCTTACTTAAAGTCTTATTCTAATAAAATGGGCTTAGTCTCCCGATCCGCTTTAAACAGAGCTCTTTTCTGGTATAAAAGCAGCAGGTACAAATGACTGAAAGGTCAGAATGGATAACGTATTTACACGGTTATGTTTCTCTGGTTACATATGAATAGATGTGAAGAGGAATTACCTCCTTGTCTTGAAAGCAGTGGGTTACCTGCTGAATGCGGAGATGTGGCTGCCTTCTCTGGAAGGTCAACCCTGCAGACATTTCCTCRGCGGTGTAGTATTTACTGAAATACTCACAGATAAACACTGCACKTGGGAGTGTTTCCAGGCTTAGCCCAAAGTTTTACAGTTATTAATTATCCTTTTTTGCTGTTTTGCATGTTAACTTTCTCCAATGGCAAATCTGGCAGACTGCTATGTATTGTGTAAAGCATTTATTGCCCCTTAAAATGTGAATGTCCTTTTGTCATTGGGTACGGGAAGAAGGTTGAAAGCTTGATAAAACAAACCATTGACCGGTTGGCAAACCTGAATTGAAATGGTGAGTGAGGTGCCGCAGAAGTGTTTCTCCACTACGTCGCCAACTCTTTGCGCCATGCAAAATAAATCAGCCACTTCCTCAGGACGCAGGTCGCGGAAACGCTCCACTGGCCGCAGAGGGCAAACAAGGACATCTGAAGTTGGTATCGTCAAGGCACAAACRCAAATCGGAGTGGCCCAGAAGGCTAAATGCCCCACTCCCCACATGTAACCTCCTTCTGGTCACCTTTTAACTGCCTCGGAACTCTTCTTCCTCTGAGGATTACAGCAAGAACAACTAAAACATGAAGCTGAACACAACAGATCATATGATGCTTTGATCAGAACCCTGCCCAGTTTCCTCAAACCCCTCAGTCGGGTCAAATGACTAAAACGAGGTCACATATGTTATTACTGAGAAATCTTAAGGAAAGTATTCTAAACTTTCACAGACTCAAAGTTATCATTTTGAACTACATGGGGAGATGCTGGGATCTTAGATCTCTGAAAGTCAGAGAAGGCCAAAGGATTTTAAAGTGGTTTCGGGTGTGGGATCTGTGACAGCAATTTTACAATGCTTTTTCATATACTTGGTACATATTTTTGAAAATCTTGATCTTATGCCTCTAACTTTAGGTAACTAAATTTGAATATCCAACACTTTGCTGATAATAGCAAGTCACTTATTCCTACCTCACAGTAATTACCATTTGCTAGGAGTGCTCACCTGCTATAAATACATGTTTTTAGAAACACAGTCAGGTAATGAAGACTGTTTCCTTTTAAACACTGTGTTCCCAGCACTACAAATATACTTCGATTCTATTCTGCCTTGATAACAGCGTTTCATGAGTCAGTGAAATGAAGCTATAAAGTAAACAATGGAAGGACACAGACACTATTCACCGTCACCCGGCCCGTTGTGTTCACAGAAATAAATAATTGCTGTGATTCTTCAAGTGAAAGCCAATTTTGTAACACTACTAATAAGGTCCCGAATTCTTAGTAGATCCTCAGTTGTGTAAATCCAACAAGCAAGCGCTTGGGACTTGACTCTCATCTCAATTCCCTGCAGATGGGATTTTTTTTTCTGACTTACAGTATCGTGTTTGCAGAATAAAGACCTTAAATATCACCTCTAACACCACTTGAACTTTCAGAATGGAAAGCTATGAAAATTAACAGCTTCTTATTTTTTCAGTATTAAAATGAGTGCTCAAAGGACTGTTTGAAGAAAATTAAGCTCCATGCCATTGTATTACAGTAGTATTTATTTTTATGGCATCTCGAAGCCTGCAGGTATTCAGGAAACATTCTCTATACGCTAGGAAATGTACCTAGGAGATGCTCTGTAGTTAACAGGTTCACACAAAGGTTATGTCAACCTGATTTTCAAGAACCCCATAAGACATTTGAAATAAAGACTAATACATACAAAAGATAATTTATTTCCATAAACAAAGAAACAACACGTTCACATTCCCCAAGTTTATCACAGGAATCACATTTATATTTCTGACTGGAGGAAAAAAACAGACATTTTCTGGAAGTAAAGATGTAGAGGCAGGTTTTGATCATTTTTCAAGGTCCAGATGAGGACAGACAATATTGTAATGGATATTTGTTAACTGGGAGCAGATTTCTCCAAAGAGCTTCACAGCTAGCAGCTCTCTTTGCTCACAACAGACCAGGAGAAGTCTGGCTCCAGCTTTGGTGTTAAGCTGCTTTGAAAAATCTGGCCTTTATTTGTTTAGCACAGCATTATTTATTCTATACCTCCACTGCTCTCTTTTTTCCCTTGTTGTAGCTCACAGCATTAAAAAAATTTCAGAAAGAAGAATTATGCATTAATATTTGTTTAGCAGACAGGTAGTTGGAAATAAACCAGTCCTGGACTGGGAGAAAACGGTCTGGGTTTGTGGGTTTTTAGTTGTAAGAGGCTGTGCCTCTTGGCAGCTACCAGGCATAATAAAGCTCCTGCAATGTATTTGTGCTTTCCCAGCGCACTGTGCAAAGCACCTCCAGGAAGGAGGCATTGGCTRAACTCAGGGCCCCTGGGAAAAGCTCAAAACTTGCTCGGCAGACCTGATTTCCATACCAGGAATAAAGGAATAGAAAAACTAATTAATTTTACTCATAAAAAGGAAATTCGTGTCAACAGTAAAACAGGAAAAAGGACATTTGTTTAATCTGAGTACATTTTTCAAAGGGAGAGAAGAGAAGCTTTTACCCTTAGGGCACCTGATACTTAAGTAGATAATTATCCTTCTTCTGCAGCACTGCTTTATTATCATGGGTCAACGAACCGTTTATAAATGAAGAATTTCCCCTCACTTACCTCTAGCAAAACTGCTGCTTACATTAAGGCAAGTTTCCTTTCCTCTTCTAGAGTTTTTTTCCCAGCAGTTTCTCCCCCTCTCCAACTCACATGCCGCTCACCAACAGGCTCAGGGCCACAGCCACAAGCATGAATTTTTGCATAAATCACAGTTTCTGCAACCTTATATTAGCACCGCACCACTTGCCGCTGTGACGCACTGTGAAAAACATGGGCTAAGTGCTGCTTGCGATAGCTTTTGCTCCCCTAGCGCAAAGCAGAGGGAGAGCGGGTGATGCAAGGGCTGTTTGTGCCCGAGTCGGGACATCTGTTTTCTCTTCTTAATTCTGTCACTAAGCTGCTTTTTCATTTGAGCAAGTTGTCTCTACCTCTCTCTTTCCCCTCTTCCACACTGTATCTGTCTTATCTGCTTGGGTAGCATTTGCCAGTTGGTACAATGGGTTCGTTCTCGTTTGGCTGCGAGGCCCTCGGTTTATGCAGGGTCCCACGCGCTCCTGCAATCCCAAATGATGCGCCCGTAAACCACGTCGCTCTGTGAAAAGAGCTGTCACTTCCTTGTTACGTTACCAAGACTCATTTACAACTCAAACTAGATTTTAACCATATTTCTGTCTTCGAACGTGATAAATAATTCAAAGGCATAATCACACACTGGAGCATCTTTACTGAACTTTCCATCGTTTCAAAATAATTCTACAAAGAATAATGATAGAAATTCTGAATCAGAGCTAAATTAACATGAGAATGTAATTAGGACAATATTCAAGTTATATTTAACTATGAATATATAAAAAGGCAAATGTTAGAATGAATTCATGGATTTGAGGTCATTACGAAAACAACCACCCACTACAACTTTAAACCGGAGCTGAATAGCTTTAACACTATATCCTGCTCAGATTGTAATGTTCGATTCATCTCAAAATATCTCCTAAGTTTAAAATTAGATAACTGGCCATTACTTGCTGCAATCACCCTGTGAGAACACTGCTATGAGCTACTGTTGTGCTTCAGGTGACTGTGTATTAATGATGCCAGTGAACGTGATGCTGTACTTAGGTCTAAGTGCAATAACTGCCTAAATAGAAGCATCTCCTGCCATCTGAGACACCTGGGGGCATGCAGCTGCCGCGGCAGAAGGGCAGGAGTCTCCCATACGCCCCGTGCTCTATCTGCCGGCGGGTGTGATGCCGGGGTCATCTCGGGGCACCTGAAACAGCAGCAGGTGTCTATGTCTAGGCAACGGCCTCCCAGCCCTACGGAGCGGCTCGGCAGGATGGAGGGGCGGACAAGCATGCAGTGCAGCCACCGCCTAAGGGCAGCGCTCTGCCAGGGAACATTTGAACTTTTTTGTGTTTCCCTTCTCTTACCACCAAAATTAATAATTTCATGATTTCTTCATTCATTCTAAACTGCTGCTGACTGTGTTTTTAAGCTTTGATGTGCACAGCTGGTGCATTTCCTTCAAACTCTCTGAGTCAGTCCACATCATTAAAATACATGCAATTAAATAAGTTGACTTTTCCATTCTAAGGAGTAAAAAACCTTTATACTTTATTATAATTTGTGATTGTACATTCCTCTCTATATATCTCGCAGGAGTCTCTCAACAGCCTTACCTTTTTTTCTAATCCACAACCCAATGTGCACACCCTCACATACACTAAAAGCACTGTTAATGATTTATTAAACAATTAGGAATGTCAATATTCTCCAAAGACTACCAGTAGATACTAGGCTATAACTGCAGCTATATTAGTGGAACTACATAACCATAAAGTAGCCGTGATGCAATGGCGGATCAGACCTGCTATTGTCGAGTCACTAACCTCAAACGAAGTTAAAAACTAAGGATGACCTGTGATTTCAGCAAGATCACTTGTCCTYATATGTTGGTCATTATTGCCCAGTCCCTGTATGACCTTGGGCAGGTTGTTTAATCTACCAAAACTTATGAATCCCCTCTTTAATTCAAGTTGACAGCCTCTGCCTTTCTCCCACTGATGGTCCATTGAGATTGTAACCTGTGTGGGGCAGCTCTCCTAGACCTCCCACTCATGGCCAAGCTAGCATGGCTTAATGAGTTTGAATGCAACAGCTGAGCCAGGATGCCAAAACATATGTGCCTGCTCTCGACCCTCAAACAACTCAAGGTTGCAGACATTTCTCTAAAACTCTTTCACTCTTTCCCCGAATTTCCTAGATCCTGGTAACCAGAGTCCTTGAGACTGGCATTCAGTGGACTTACTGTCACAGGCTCTGGAGCGAGCACCTAGACACTGACAAAGCTATGTTCAATTTTGCCAAGTGMAAGTACAAATTCCCCTTGCACATCTACTTGTCTGATGATATACTCGCACTGCAGATGACGGGTGACCGCGGAAAACTGAGCATTTGTTAACCCCTTAATTGCTTTCAGTTGACCATACCGAGGTTGCGGTATGACTGTGCGTCTCAAATTCTACAAGAAATGCAGCCCACATGGCCAACAGCTGTGTGCAGACCACTTCAAATGCAATTTTCCTTTCACTAGCGCACAGAGCTGGAGGCTGAAATTCAAAGCCACAGTAGTGATTTTTATTTGCTTTATCTGAATTTCAACTTTGAAGCTCARAGTATTATAATTCTGTATTTAAGGTCTGATCCGGGCTACACACGCCATCAGTGGGATTTTCATCAACCCCATGAAGTGCCCAACACAAATCTGCACACACACAGCTAGCTGGGTGCAAACATTCTGTATTTCTGAAATACTGGAATAATGGCCTTTGGGGATGAAAAAAGAAAGCAAGCCGAAAGCCAAAGCAGATAAAATCCTTTTATCTGACAAGCCTTAGAACAAAACACAGTTTTTTCCTTGTTAAGTCCATTAGTTTGCTATATAGAAAACATGTTTTCCATTTTGACTTGTTTTATTTCTAAATTTGAACTTCAAATTGAATGATACAAAGCTCTATGAAGGAAAAAATTAAAGGTTTTCCAGGTAGGGGCAACCTAACAACAGGAATCAAGCTCTTTTCCTTTTTTTTTTTTTTTCCCCTTTTTGAGGAACCAGTTAAAAATATATAAATAGACACTTTTTTTTTAATACAAAACACAAGGGGAAAAAAGCAGAATATCTAAAAGTTAAAGGCTAATTGCTTCTTTATGAAGCTCTTGGGTTTGACCAATATTGTCAGTTTTCTAAAACATTTGTTATAGAACGTTTTAACTTAGGAAAATGTTTTATTTTCAAGGTGTAACATGGTCAGGAGTCTGTAAGCTGACTTTGGGATGGAAACACTGTTCCTGATCAGGAAACCTTTTAAAACCTTAAAAAAATCTCCCCTGCCAAAACAGCATTAGAATCAAAATTTCAAAAAACAYATATTTTAAAGGTGAAAATAAGGGAAAATATTCAAGTTAATTTGAATATTTTGAAAATTTAAAATTTTTGAGTTTTCTTAACATTTTAAATAACGACTATAGCTTTCTAAAACTTTGACATGAAAACCCAGTTTACTTATWAAGAACGAAAAATTTGCCTAATAATTTAAGGTTGGGACAGGCATCAAAACTGACTTTTTCATGAACCGCTTGGGAAAGAAGTGAAGGACAGAGGAGAGGGAGAGAGGAGAGGAGAAGATCCCAAACAGTAGTATCTATGGAGATTTCATATTGCTTCATGTATTTCATATGCTTGTGTCAGCGGTCTACAGTCTCTGACCCTCACCGATGGCTGAATAGACGCCGCTCGTTTACAGGGGCAACTCGCAGCACAAACTCCTGCCGCAGAGATCAGGGYTTTGCTCATTTTAGGATCAGCACTTGATTTCAGCCGTACAGACTGTAGAGCCATGGACACGGCCACCATCTCTTTCTAAGGGGAAGACGTATTTGAGAGTTGTGTGGAAACGGCGTCCCACGAGCGCAAGACTGCTCATCGGCCAGTTCAGCCCTCACCAAGGCGAGAAGACRGAGGGCACCATGGAGCGGCTGCTGGGACCTCAGTGGCCAGAAATACCAGCCGGAGAGGACTGCATGACATCAGCCTACCTCATGCCTCTCTAAGAAACAGAAGACCCCTTCTGCACGTCCATCAGCTAGCTGATGGGAATGTAGAAATAATGTGCTATGGGGAGCTGGGTAAAGGCTTATTCTTTTCTTGTACTGTTTTACAAGAATTTGCATCAAGTGCCCACAGCGCAGAAAATCAGTCAGATGAGGCTTCAGGTACTGAAACTCATCACAGCGATGTCCCCAGATTCGACTGGGRAGTCTAGGTGGGGGTATTCAATTCCTCTAAACATAAGTTTTCTTTGTTCCAAAACTCTAATTGCTACCAGAAAGAAGTCCCAAACCTCAGGAAAACCAGCAGAATGCATGACTAATAAAATTAATATCTTTGAAAAACAACTGCTAGTCATTTATCTTTTTCTGCCCTTGAAGAGTTCCCCTCATTTGAAGGGCACAGGAGCAATTTCACTGTGTGAGCAATTATGGATCCGCAGACGCTGCATACAGGATGAGTTACAGAGGAAGTGAAGACAACCGAAATAGCACACGCACGTACACGTATACTCACATACATGCAAGAGCTGTATTAAAGAGGAATAAAAAACACCTTTAAAAATGCACCAAATGCACATTCTGCTGCAGAAGGACAACAATAAGTCAAGGCATGGCTTCAGTCCTCACTTAACCCACTAAATTAGGATGTATGCAAGACTTAAGTGATGTACAGAGCTCACATCTCCCCACAGGATGAATCTGATTCAATAAGACAGAGTGGCTCAATTTTGTAAACAAATCTGTAGAGACTATTTAGATTAAGAGTGAGGATCTCAGTAATAACAGGAAAAAGTGGAGTAACAGTCTGTAAGGGGTTTTCTGTGTAGAACTGGATTTAAATGTATTTTAGAAAGCTGTTCCAGTACAACTCAGGAAATACTGCATCACAGAACTTGCTACTTTGGGAGAAAACATAGCTATGAACTATAAAGATGATTAAGAACCAATGGAAATACAGTAAAATTACAATAAAAACCTAAGAATTGCTTCAGAGTATTAAAACCACACAAAACGTATTTTTCTGATCTTGCTCTGTCGCTTCACAGCATTAATAAAAAAAGTCRTTAAGATAAGACGAATTATCTAAACACAGTTGATCTTGATAAGGCAGCTCAGTACATGTTTACATGAATACAGAAGACCAGCTTTAAGCAGTAAAACTGAGAATTAGTTGTTCCAGTGGAACCAAAGGCAATCAGTGTAAATCTCTGACATGGATCTCTGTGCACTGTGATAAGAGCACTGTTTTAAGACCACACTGCAGTTTTTACACTATTTTTTTTTAACTCTACTGATCTTCTCACCCCAGCTGAAGCTACTTAAAATAACTCTTCATGTCAATGAAAGGTGCCATAGTTCCAAGAAATGAATAATAAATATTATTTTACTTTTTCTGTAGAAAAAAGTCAATGTATCTAATTTAAATACAGATGGCTTTTAGTCTAAATCATGCTAGATGGCATATCAAAGTACAAAGTACTGTTACTCAAAGTACAGTGACTCCATGAGACAGGGGGTCACAGCAGGGAAATGTGAGATTCAGAACTGTTAACTTTTCATTTTAAACAAGTCTTTCCTATATTTGATATTCCCAGTAAATGGCTTTAGGGTATGTCAGGTAGGTCACTAAAAGCTCAGTTCCTCATAGCGAGTGGTATTTTACCACAGGATTAATCCTTTTCTGTTAGCTACTGTCTCCAGGGGCAGCCTTGGGCAATGGCAGGTGCCTAAGGGGACCAACTACGAGAGTAGCCCTAGGATAGTTTGTAGCTCCAAAACCTGCCTCTGATGCAAGTTTCACCCAGTGGAAATTTACTGCAGACCTAAATTTGCATTTGTACCAGGAATCATAACCATGTTTTARAATCATGTTAAGCTTTTGATCTTGGAAGGCCCAAAAGCAATATCCAGTGGTCAGGATGGAAATGTAGAAGTCCCAATATGAAACCACTTCATCTACAGMTGCTATGATGCTCTGAATATATCTGTTAATGATACGCTCTCGTACAACAACCCAGTTCAACTAAGGACTACATCTACCTTGCTCTAGCTATGTATCCTATTTCTGAATAGATCACAAAACTATTCTCAGTTACATGAAGCTATCCATGCACATACATCAATTATAAATGTACAAGACCACAGAAAAACAGCCACGGGTTGAAGTTGAGAGCAGAAACCAAACAATACTTGCAGTGCAACAATCAGCAGAGAGGTTTTTTGGCCTACACATTGGAGCAATGACATTTGCCATAGAAACCAATATGTTCATGCAAAGCACTCAGACCTCTATTTAAAGGTCTTGTCCAAATGACCTGCATCACAGGAAACTGCACCGAATTCAATTTGTCAAACTTAACCCTGCTGGAACTGGAACATGTCATTGCAAAGACTCATTTCAAACAGAGAGAGTAAGCTCATGATCCCACCTCTCCACCTGARAATAAGCAGCAACTGGTGAGAAAAAGCTTCAGAATTGAGTTTTAATTACAGCTGGGGAACCATCTTATTCAAAAAATAATATGAYCATTATGAAGTTATATTCTAGCTCATGATTCAGCAACTGTAATGAGGGATTAATTATTAAATATTAGTCATGACAAATGTACTTTCTTGCAATTTATTGGAAGCCATATTCTAGGCATTAAGTTTACTGGAAACAAACTTTAGCTTAGTAGAAAGACCACAGAATGTGTTGAGAAGTAAGTTTCTGTAAAAGCTATAAGCATTATTGACATTACTGTCTATGATACTTGAAAGTACACTCTTTCTGGGCTTGGCATCCATGGTGGGAGACAATAATGCAATAAACTGATAAACATTTGATAATTCTGCCCGGGATTTATCTTGTCTAACTTTGCAGCTAAATTGGTTTGACCTGTAGAGAAAACAGCAGATTTGAAATTGTGGAAGGCCGGTGCTTTACGGTAATGTTGGTGTGTCCTGTTCATTAGCCAGTTTCATTCCTCCCACCCTCTTCTGTCTTCTCCTGAATACAGTCATCCCAAGAAGGTTCTGTTAGATCTGCTATGGGGGAAGTGGTTACAGGATTCACTTTCTCCTACTGACTATCAGTGGCAGATGATCAAGGGCTTTACACATACTCTTTATAATCCTGCACTAAGTCTATACTGAACAGCTTATAGCAAGATGTTCTTCTGGCAGCATGTGCCAGACCAACAGTACCTTCATTTCCTAACAAGCGAAGCATCAGCTGGAGGAATGCAGTACAAGCTCAATTATCAGAGTATCACAGGGGACACTGAGTAAGTTTGGATAATCAAGGTTTCAGGTAATGAAGGTAATTTGGAATGTAATTGATAGATAATGAGGAACATGAATAACAGGGAGTTTTGGAAAACTGAATTTGGATAATCCAGACTGTCTTGTAGTAAGTGTATTCCTCCAGGAGTATTATAATGTAGGGTGGGTTTTTCAGAGTTTTTAAATGGAACAAGCCAACTGACTCCCACTGATTTCTCAAGAGTGCTTTTCTACTTAGATCTCTTAAGGTATTCAGAAAACTACTCCAATTAGAGTCAATGGAGAGCTGAGTTTGCCTTCTTAGGTTGGAATCTCTCACGGCATAGTTTTCATGCTTAGTTACTGATATGGCTTCTACAGCACCAGGATTAGCTATCCTGTTCCAGGGATTCCATGAGAGTCGAATGTGCCTAAGTTATGAAGGAGAGAAGCAAACTCTCCTGCAAAAAAGAAATGTTCTCTATACCCCTTGCAGGAATGGCTTAGCCCTCCTTAACATCAGCACCTCGAGGGACAGTCTGAAAAACAAGAGAACTTTCTACCTGCCTCAGCAAAGAGCCGCTCAGAACACTTTCATGGCAGAAAGGCAAATCACATCACTTTTGCCCTGCAAGATCACATGTTCACCTTTTCTGCTGCACCTAAAAATATCTCTGCCAGTGCATTTCCATCAATTCCTTTGAATATTGAAAACTACAAAGTCCATGATAAARAACCCCACTGAGTATTTTTACTACATTGGCTAATACACAGCTGAAGTGAATGCAGGAAGAGATGACTTAGCAAGTAGGAGAGTCATTATTCTTTTTTCAATTATTACTACTTCTTTCCTGTTTAGTAGGACCTACTAAAACAGTATTACTTGCATCACATCATTCACCAGTGCCGAGCTGAAGCAAGTGCATACTTGTCCATGCATTCAGGAGATAGAAGGTGGCCCTTAGAAATGCTAATGGTTGGAGGACACTGAAATGGGCATTAAGGGAACAGCAACTGGGGGCTGATGGAGATCATTTGAAATGAAGAGAAAAACAGCAACAGCCTATTCTGCAGTTTAGGTACCCAGGGATTAAGATAACTACTGCAACAAACTAGTGAATCAGCCTTCCCTCAGCTGCAGAACAGAGAAAGGCGGGGTGGAAATAAGAAAGACCCTGTGTAGTGTTTAAGCAGAGACCCAGAGGCAGTGCAACATGAAAAGAAATTATTTTAAGCCACTAGTCCTTAGCTACTTAATTTCGACAATTTATTTCATACCTRCTTTAACACAAATAGCTTGATATCTACAAGAATGTTCACAGAAAGTGCATGTGTCAGGGCAAAATGCTCCCAAAGATACATTTTTGCTCATCTGCCTGGGGAGTCAATTTTGGATAAGTCATACTTAAGGGCTGATGAAATGTAAAACAGATTTGGAGTACGTCTTCAACATGGAACTATCTGCATGAAGCCCTCTTTTTAATACAGAATAAAACTCAGGCAGAGATGTAAAATATAGCTAAGGAAGCATTTGAGACAGTGAATGCTGTAAAGAAGGAAGAAATCAGAAAGGTGGTCTCCTCCTCCATTTTTCACTTGCATAACAAGCCCTCTTGGATGAGGACAAGAGGCCCTGAGTCATGATTGCCTCTGTAGATGCTGTTCTAATGCTATCATTGCCATTAATGCTCATTGTTCCCAACTCTCCCCATTGTAACTAGGCATTTCAGCATGCATGGTACATAAATTCATACTCTCATCTAAGGCTCCTGCAATATTCAAGCACATGAGAACGAAGAAGACAAACTAGCAGTTTAACTCTGAATAACCTTATTGTGTGTGAGTGTCATCTGAAACCATTACTTTAATGTGATTATCTGTTTTTATTATTTCCTTTCTGTGGACTTGGAATAAAGACACAACTGAGACTCTCTCAGACACGGTCACTGGCATCATTATAGTCTTTCTACTGTCATCAACAGAGATCTGATCTGTAAATCAAGTTAGACTGTAAGGGCTACTGAAGAGCAAGTGCTCTTTATCATGTCATTACATACCATAGCTACCACTTCTTCTGGCTTACTGAGAAAAACAGGCTGTTTTATTTCCTTTACATAACCAGAGGAGTTCTTAATGCACAGATTATTGACTTAATGGGGTTTTATCATGTCCCAGTGTGCCAGGGGATTCCTTAATCCGGGACTTCTTTTCATGATCTATTTTCATGGCTCTTTTTATTGTCACAGTCTGTCATTATAATGATTTGCAAATCCAGAACTAGACTATGCTCAGCTCCTTAACAGGTGCTCAACRGGGAGAGGGGGAGAAGGTGTTTCACCTCCCCATTTGCCCTCTCGCAGCCCATGAGCATTAAACCCCATCGCATGCAGCATGACAGACTCCCTGCAGGACTGAGCATGGCAGGGGGTTGCCGGGCACCCTGCTGGCTTTCTGCCCTTGGGAATATTTCCACACCGGCACRCCAACTCTATAAAAGCAGCAGGATGGAGATCCTCCTCTGCCGCTGTCTGCAGAGGCCAGCCTGTGTGCAGAGGCGCTGAGCATGGACCCTCTCTCAAGGGGCCGTTTCCATCAGAGCAGCGCACTTGCACAGCCCTGCTTGTGTAGCTGCGTAACAGGAACAGGAGGCTCCAAGAGCAAATGCTTGTCTCAAAATGGTCTGCTGCACAGGGTCAGGCATCAGCAAAGGCCACTGAGGTTTGACTCATTTCTTGATCCTACTAAAATTACCCAAAGATGCTCATCTCCCTGTTACTGTGTCACTGCTGGAAAAAAAACAAGTGTTCCAAATGGGCGGTATCATGTACCTGGCAGGGGGAGACCCTGAATTTCTTGAAATAGTGAGATCACCTTAAAATCAGCTGAATAAACAAGGGAGGGGTAGGATTAGCTGCTTTCAGAGGTGAAATCTCCTGTCTCCCCCTCTGTGGGTTCTGCCCAGTAAAGAGACCTGAGCCTGCTTGTCTGCCTCTCACCACCTCCTCTTCCCTCCTTCTTCCCACTTTACTGAGCGCCAGTTGTGTCGTCTTGACTGGAGACGTCCGTATGAACCTGAAGACCTGCACAGAGCTCCACAAATTGCTGCACGTTACAGGACAGGGTTCAAGGCTACCAGTTGCCTTAGGTTGCAGTCCATCAATGCAAACACCTTACTYTATGGCTCTCACGCCTATAAATCCCACCTCACCCTCATTAACAGATCGTACCCCTGCCACTGCTGGAACCACTGTGGGAATCTGCAAGAMTGCTGTGCACTTCAGATTAATCACAGGCCTAAAAGTCTCACCAGAGCAGGGTCTGAGCGGCTGTTAGAACTTCACAGCACGTCTACCTACCCCCAAAGATTTGGGCTGTGATCTCTGGTTTGGACCTATCAGTGTTACCATAATACAAGCTGATCATAACAATATGTTACTGTGATTGTTGCTAGCAGACTGTTCCCTGGAGTGCAGAAAAAAATAGTTTAATCTGACATGCTATCGATGTTAAAAAAAAAAAAGTAAATTTCTATCAAAGGCAAAAAAAATCCAACTAAAGAAAGATGACAGTGCTCCAACCTCATCCTTGGTGTGAGGGAGAAAACTAATGCTGAATATGGTCCCACAAACTTTGTTCCAGCAAACAAATTGCTAACTCTCCACATTTCTTCTTTAAATTACAAGCATGCAGCATTTCTTTGGAGTCTGTGATCACCATCAAAGTGGTCTGGCTGAGAAAGGTGGATGGGTTTCTCTTTCCAAAGGTCACAAAATAGATATCCCATATCTAGGGGCTGAAAGAGCAGGAACATTTGGTACTCCTCCAAATGAAAGCATCTCCACTGTCATTTGTTCAGCTTCCTCTCGTTAAGCTGCTGGATTTGGATCACCCAGTGACCTCCCCACATGTCAGCGATGGCTGATTGTTATAAAACCTAGTCTTGCAAAAGTGATGTGCATGCTGCTTGCTCTGGAAATTAAACACATGTTCACTATAGAGTTCCCTTGAATTTGCCTGTCTGCATATCCTTTGCAACCCTGTGCTGATGCTTACCTCTGGTGTGAAAAACACTTGTGATTCCTTTTTCCTGGGCTTTGCATGACTGTCTTAGGCTCCTTATCAGGCCAATCGCAAATTGGTGGTGCAGTGACCCCTGGCTATGCTTCACTGACACAGAGTGCGAGACACAAGAGATGCCTAAGCAAAAGCAAGCAAACTAACAGCAGTATAACTRAAAAAGGGCAGAAAACACTGCTTTTCAATGGTTTACAGGAACTTCAAAGGTCTCCTCAGTTATAAATCATTCCGAGTTACCAGTCTGCCGAAGGATGGCTGTGCTTTTGAAGGTGAAAGCTTGAAGATCAGACCTYGGGTGATAAAAAGAATGTTGGTTCCACTACAGACAAAGTCGATTGCAGAGGAGATAAAATGGTGCCCAAGAATAGGATAGATCAGGCTGAGATGTTTTTGCCATGCAACTAGCCACCAAGAGATAAAGGTGCTTATATCTACAGTAGACTTTCAGTAGAGAGAATTAAGCCCTTTTAAGCAGTTTTTCCTTCTGAAAGAAAAAAGGAGCAACTAAAATTTCAATCTCACTATCACTTTCTTAGGCCATTTCGTTAGACTGCAACGTTACCAATTAAAAAATCTTTTTAAAGAAATTTTTAAAAAATCTTAAATGAATAGTGAACATTTTAAAAAATCCTTGCGATATGACACCAGATCCAATTGTATTTGTACCACCCTTCCATAAGTGCAGGATAAGCAAAATTAACAATGGAAAAGAGAAGCCAGAGAATTATAAGAGGAAAGTGAAATTATTCTGTAGCAAGTCACACTCAGGATGTTCTCAAAAGAGGAACCAAAAAGCAATTTAATGTGTCTTCAATCTCTTCTGTTCCAGAAGAAGCTCATCAGACTGTGTATGAAAACAAAGGCCTGGATCAYAAAACTTTCACACAAACTATGTTTAGAAAGCATAAAAAAAAAAAAGCGGCCTTTTCCTGGAAGAAAGTGATTTGTATGCAAATATACCCAAACATTTGTCACCAAACCTAAAAGATTTTGAAGTGAGAGAAGTTTTTGGAATATAAAGTTTATCACTGCTTTGATGAAATGAGATGCCAGCTGCGAGGTTGCTGCTGTCTCCTTTAATACCAATTAAACGCAAGGAAAACACAGCTCCAGCCTGCGCTCACAGACGGAAAGCTGACACCACACATGCAGCACAACTCTGACACCTAAGCCTCCAGCGGCAGCAGCTAAGACATCCAGGGTCCTAAATTTAAAAGTAAAACAGTAGACTTACTGGCAACCTCTATGACCTGAATTATTACAAAATGCATGAAACACTTCTTACTTAGAATAATTTAGTATCTTCCAGTGAGAGGAATAAGAAACCAATGTTTGAATAAAATAAGAAGCAGCACCAACTTTTGCTGAGAAAGAACAATCAAACTTGTGTCTTTGTACATGTTTAAACCTCCTTTCAGTTCGWTCAGAGGAGTAGCTTTGCCCTTGAGAATCTTTGATGTTTTCACCTAAATCTTCTAGCCAGCAATGACCAGGAAGAAAATTAGTAACAGAAAAGCCACCAGCTAACCATGCCTCCTTCCCCAAACMCTAGGGAAGAGATGAGCTTGCCAGCACACTTTAAAGTCAACAGGTTTGAATTCCAACAGGCCCGAGCTACTACAGCTCAAAGCCGTGGGGCCATATATGCAATGCTTCGTCAGCAGCTCCGTCTTTCACAGACCTCAGACACGGAAACATTCAATAATTCCTCCCTTCTTTTTGATTACACATTCTGTATTTATATCTGCAGTTACAGAAATCCTGAAATAATGACATCCTGCAAGGAAGAGCTTCCGCCTCTCATCCAGTAATTTTGACCTCAACGAGTACAGGAAAATTCAAAAGACTTGGTCAGACTTAGAAGACTATCCACACTTGCAGATGTTATCTCCACCTGCTCTGCAATAGTCAATTGCTAATTGATTTCCTTTAAACTTGTGTAAGCTATAGATATATAGATGTGCACGTGCATGGAAACTCAAAAGTGTATTTCCTTGTTCAGCACTCTGATATCAAAACATCTGCAGTCTCAGAAGCGTACTCTAGGACAACCTACAGGACAAAAGTAAACCAGTTTTAACAAAGCAGAGTAGACATTACTGGAGTTGGGAATATTTCCTTAGAATATCATTTGTTAATTATTTTCCTGCCTCGACTCACATAGCATCACAACAAGCAGGCTTCAGAGGGTGAAGTTCCTGCGATTACCATGGACCTACCAAAAACCTCACCAATAACAGAGGACTCTCGCTTGGCGGCTTTGCCTACATACTYGTGCATACACACCTACCTCCCTGACTTTCATGCTTTAAAGACTTGCCAGATATACGAGTCCCAGTAGGCGAAGGCTAAGTTCATTAAACATTGTTTTGAATACATCTGGGAACAAAACGCTCCCATAACAGCGAGCACAATGCAAACAAATACATCTGCACATACACAATGGCAAGTAAAACACTGGAGAAGCAGATGTCTGGAAATTGGGTTTACCTTGATTCTGTGTTCTCAAGCAGAAGAATCTCAAAGTGTTTTACAAAACAGTTTAACACGGATGGACAAGAGGGTGGGCTGGGCAGACGGGGTGGTTCCTGCCCCCTTTCCCTAAAGCCCAGCTGCGCAGGTGGCAGATACATCCAGATCGCTTGCCCTGYGTGAGGAAGAGGAGGAGGAGGAGGAGAAGGAGGAGGATGAGGAGGAGGAGGAGAGGGCAGCCACCCGCTCCCACCCGCCCTGGCCAACCTCAGCTGCGGGCATGAGGAAACGGCCAGGAGGGGCGGCAGTCCTCACCTCCCGCGTGACGGCTGCATCGCTGCGTGTGCCCAGAGACGTTACGCCCTAACAGCGCAAAAACRCATCCCCCCAACATGCAGGGGCCATCTCACAGCAGGAATCCTGCCGTCAAGCAAATGCAACAGAAGAACCTAATGCACATCATTACACATCTTTAACTACAGAAACAGACGCCYGCCCAGAACAAGCCCTTCACAGCTGCCAAGCAGGATTTGAACCCCAGATGCTTTGGCACAGGGCACGGACGTCTTGCACCACAGCTAGCGGAGAACCTGCCTGCCTGCAGCAGCGGTAGGCTGGTATCATCTGGTTTGCACACACAGCTTTTAAAGCAGAAACGGTGCTGGGACATCAGCTTTACAAAATATTTTTGCAATTCAGAAATGCTAACCCTCAAAATCAAAAAAGAAGCAAAAAAAAGTTTTCCAACAGAAACATACCAACTTTTTAAGCTAATACAAAGTTGTTTTTTTTTTAAAAAAAAAAGTAAAGTAAAGAAGAAAGGACCACAAACTCCATCAATCCTGCTCCATATAATCCCCTAACAGGCAGCGTGCAATAAAGAATAGATTATTATTTAATATATTTGCCTTGCATAATTTAGTACAGCACTGCATGTTACAGAGCCTTTTAACCCCTTCATTTTTTCACTCTCAATTTGCACAAAAACTGGCAATGTGTTTTTTCTCTATGGAAGTAGGGTATACAAGATAATAAGTTGAGCAGCATTTCATCCTCACATAATAAAAATTCATAAAGAATTCATTAAAAAACAAACCAGGAAGAAAATCATTAATGCTAGATTTTCAACAGAGGGCAACAGAGATGGCCTTCTTCAGAACACAGCCCCTCACTCTAAATGAAAATGAAGGGTATCTACCACATCTTTAAAAATGCAGCCTGGAAGCCACAGAAAAGCAGTTGTAACACCATGGCAGGCAATGTAAATATGCAGGTATGTGTCCAATTACTTCAGCTTTAAAGACAGGTGCAGTCGATTTCTTTATAAGCAGACAGGGTGCACATACGTTTTGATATGTACTCTTGATGTAGTTACCTTTGAAATCTAGCTCTGTTGGTGACTGTTGTTGTTCGAGCAAAGTGTGTGTATGCAAAAGCTAGATCATTTTCATCATGCTGTGCAGTGTATAGCTGCGCTTTTCAGACTAAATATCTATACTGCTGAAAAAAATGCCCTTTTTCTTTTGAAGTAGGAGAGTACAAACCTCAAAGGTTCATTTCTTTGCAGTGACTAAGTCCCTAATGAGCATAAGCTTACCAACACACTATTACAGCAAAATAACCATCCCTGGCATTACATGCAAATACATCCAAGGTAGATCTTTGTCAATACATCTCACAGCGCAAATCCACATTGCAGAGGATAAAGTTGGTATAAACTATGCTTTCATATATTACTTCATATTGAAAGAAATATTGGTGACCTTATCTAGCATGACTGTYATAATAGTAATAAAACTGCATCTTGGAAGATTACACTTCTGGTCAAAGTAGTAAAATGTGACCTTATTCTATTCAACATTGACATTTATTATATTAATTCAGACACAAAAACTGCATTAAAATGATGTTAAGTGTCTGGCTCTAAAGCACAACACCTAAGAAATTCAGATCTCCAAGTAGGACTTCTTCATCAACTCTCCATTTTGCATTTCGCCACTGCAACAGACAGGGCACAGAATCCCCGGAGCCGCCCAGAGGATCTCAGATCTGGCAGGTTAGGTGCCCCAACTAAAAATCTACTTGTATCTCAGCCATGACCAGGGTAACACGATGTGTTGCATTTACCGTGTTTACATGTGGTGGGCCTCAGAATTAAAAAACAAAAAACCAAACCAAACCAAACAAACCCACACAGATTCAGGACTTGYTCTTAGTACTTCAAGCAGCAATACAAAGGACTAAATGCAAAACACCAGACCGGATCAAGAGCATAATTTTTCACAGCAATTTTTAATATTGCAGAAGCATGCCCATTTCAGACACACTGGGCAAAATTCTAGTGTCAGGTCTGCAAGGAAGATTGAGGAACTCTGTAGTCCCACATACTCTGAACTCCCACTTATTTCACTAAAAATACAGGACAGGGAGAGAGAGCAGCATCTCTGAGCAGAGATGTGCAGTGTAGATCTCAGAACAGAATGAGGTCTGGAGCTATTTTGGGATATAGCGAAAGTTTAAAAGTAGAGCTACCTGACATTTTTTCTTTATTTCTCTTCCGTAGTTAGTGCTCATTTACAGGGAAATATTGCTTCACCAAAAAAGATGTCTCAGTGTTACAAAAGAATTCCTGATGAAAAAAAATAATGATAATTAAAAAAATCCTCCAGAGTCTTAGTGCTCTAACAGTAGGCAACAGTACGGGGATAAGAGCATTCACTGGGAACGTGGTAATTCTGCAGGGAGATCTGCCTTCTGCGTTATGAGTATCCAAGTGCCCAGTGTTGGGTTACTGCAGGTGGACCTGACATGCTCACAGTGATTTTTAATGAGAAATTCAATGTCCATTCCATTAACAACAAACATGGGTACCTCGACCTTTTTACTCAGAACAGAACTCTTATCTCTGGCCAGCCTAAATTCGTAAATCTGCCTAATTTTAACAATTCTGACAATTAAATGAGAACATCAATCCTTCCCACTACGTTGGCAAGCTGCAAACTTCGGGTTTAGATTTCAACCAGCAAGAAAAACTTGGGTTTTTTAATCCAAGTCGCATAGTCTGTCAAGAACAATGAGTTCTTTCTGGCCAGCGCTGATACACGCTTTTAGCGGAGCTAAGCCACATCAGCTCAGCAAAGAGATCAGAAAACCCCCTGCCCATGGGGCAGACGTTGCAAACTGAGGCTTAAGAAAGATATAGAGAGGTTTGCCATCGGAGTGGTGGACTACCTCATCTACTTTATTTCAGTAACCAAGACTACAGACTCTGCTTTTTAGGCCGCGACTGACTGAGCTGTGGCTCTCCTGTGGTAAGGGTGACATCTCATTCAAGACGTTGTCTCATCTCAAGCCACCAGCTTCACCCCGAGACATCTTTTGAGTACGTGCAGCAGGCGCTCTCACTTCCCGGCCCCTCCACCTTCRCTGCCGGGCCCCAACCACCCAGAGAGAAAAGCCTGCTCCTCTTCTCTTTACCTCTTCTACTACATTATTCATGTCCTACTAGGATCCACCTTCCCTGATTTAAGAGGGCAGAAATGTGACTAGTAAGGCATGTTATGAACTACAGTATTTCACAAAAAATCTGCCAAGCCCTCCACGGCCAAACTAATTATAGCTGTGCGCTCTCTGGCTTGATGATGCTAAATAGAGACACACGAACTGTCTTTGAAAATAGAAAAAGATGCAAGTGAAAAATGTTCGATAGAGAAATATTCATAGAGCATCGAGGCTTCRGGAGCAGCAGTTTATAGACCCAGTTACTAGTACATGCATTTTAAATTTGTATGCCTCCTCAGTATTCATGAAGTGTACCACAGTTCAATAGTTGTTTTCATGAGTTGTGCCTTCATTAGGTGAACAACATTAAACACCTGGGATACTGTTCAAACTAGTCCTAAGGGGCAAATTTTCATGACAAATGAGCTGAGATAAATTTTACAACTGAAAAAAAAAAATCTCAATTTTGCAATGGTAAATTTACTGCTTGTTTCAAAGAAATAAAATAAAGCAACAAAGACACAAAGTTAATATTAATATTACTTTTACAAAATCCCTACAGAAAAGCTCTCAGTTGGCTGTGCAAATAAGAGCACATTCAAAAACCAGAGGGAGAGTAAATATTTACGGACATAAGTGCTTCCCCCCCCCCCCAGGTTAATGGGGTTAATTCCCCACTACCTTCGGAAACTCCTGCATGTTCAATATCAGGGTGATTTCTTCTGCCTCTATGGCTAATGGTCTCTTACAGCTCATTTTCAAACCTAATTTTTTTCTCAGGCTTGCAGCATGCCTGTTATGATCCTTATTTGGCTAATACTCCATTGGAGACGGTATCAAACACACATTTTCTGCCGCCTTTCTCGCTGGGAGCAATCCCTGTTCAGGGCTGAGCTGGAAGTGCCTCTATGCACACACAGAATTAGTCACCGGTGTTTTCCTGCTGGAAAGCTTTGGGAAGAAACAGAGACAGCTAGCTGCAGGACGTCCTCCTGCCTCGCAAGCTGTCCATGATGTCCCACGCTCTGGCCATCCCCGCCGTGCACACAGGAAAGGTCGATTCCCTTTTATGGGCCTCTGTTAGGAGGAAGAAACATTTTCTGTCCGAGTTTTTCTTCTCTCTTCTTCACTCACAGCTGGCCCTGTCCAAACAGGTGCTAACTTACAGCTCACTACACTACAAAAGGACTTAAAATAATTCAAATTGGAGGCTTGACAGCTCAGGACTTGTTATCAATGTGATACCGGTGACTCTCACACAGTCTGGCTGTGTCATGGCCAAAGCGATTTTCAGCTGGCTCTGCACAATCTATGCAACGCGGCGCTCTCGCTCCAYGCCCAGCAGAGACACACTCACGTCGTCACCTGCACGGTGAGCTGACACTCCCGGCCGCTGCTCCACAAGTGCCAGAGACGGGCTTGCCCCTCCGTTTCGGTCAGAGCGCTGGTGCYGGGCAGACAAGGGTGGGCAGATTAGCCTGCTATTGCTAATGCTGCGGGAGCGTATGAAGGATGGATGAATCAGTTTGCAGTCCTTGCACCTGGCTGCTTCTTCCAAGAACCACAGCAGTTGTAAATGGGGAAAAAACAGCTGTATTCTGAGATAATTCTAACAATGATTAATATTTCCGAGATTTCCCCCAGCTTCCTAAGTCACAATTGCCTCCTCCTTTGTTGACACCATCACAGAAAGATAATACCGTCTAGCAGAGTAATATGTTTACACACATAAGCACTCTTAGTGCGATAGAAACTCTCAAAACATTTCCTCTCTGCCTCTTTTTACTGTCTTTGTGGCTTATTATACCCTGAACAACCCCTCTCCCTGCGGAGGCCTTCCAGCTCCCTTCCAAGCAGCCACTCAGCCTTTCATACTTAATAAAACATAAAAATTAAAGCAATGAATATCAGAAATATCCACCTTACTCAATTAGCTACTCCTTAGTGGACTGCAGCCCTTCAAATGTGGTTGGCTAATCCCATTAGCTGGTCAAGCAATTTTCTCTACTGCTTCTAGGAGCAGGAGAAGGAGGCTCACTAGAAAATACACTTTGAACCATGCTCACCCTTTAGATTAGATTAAGCTGCCTATACAACTTCACAGTATTTCCCTATGGATAAAGACCGATATAGTAATCCCTGCATTTTCCCAGTTCAGCTCAAGCTCCAACTCAAATCCTCCAATCCAAGTCCCCAATCACAAGGACGCCATAGTCTAGCGGAGTGTAAACCCATGCACCAAGCGCTCCCTGAGAAAATAGCGGAGGAGAGGGAAGGCAGGAAGAGCCTGTCTCCTACACCCAAACATCTCTATCCAATTATCRGCAGACTTCTAACAACTTAATATCCCCCTTTTCTTCTGACCACTTGAGACCACTTCCCTGTCAGAGTTGGTTAATAGGGTCAAAGCAATAGGGTCCAGGGGATGCTTCGGTCTGAATTCAATCTTTCCTTTAGTTCAAAGGGGGACAAGATGGTTCACTATCAATTTTTTTTTTTAATCTGTACTAGACAATACTGATGCCTTCAGGGCCCAAAAGCAAAACTGGATGCAAGGTGCTAGGTCTTGCACAAACATAGAGTAAGAAATAGTCCCTGCTCAAAAAACACATGGCAAGCAAGGGAGAGGAACAGAGAAGGAGATAAATAAAACACATGCTCAGAACAGATATACAGCACAAGCATATCAAAGTCATCTCCTAAGGAAACTGTGCTAAAAATCTGTCATAATCTAACTCAGCAAAACCGGATGCAGACAGCTAAAAACTCARTGGTATTTGCAATGTAAACCCCATCCATATGGACTCATTTTAAGAACACAAGAAAGCAAATCGTACCAAAGTTAAGCTACTTACAGTGCCTAATAATGCCAGAAACATGCTATGTCTCTCCATATAATATGCCTAAACAAATGATAGTAGAAAAGCAGAGGGAAGATATTTGAAACACACAACTAGAAAGGCAAATAAAACTAATTCTAAAACAGTGACATCTTGAAATGTGTTTTCTTGAAAGGTTCGTAAGTCCACTGGTATTAAAGCTGAGTTCAGGTCAGAATATTCTTCATAGGTGAATTTTTCAAACAACATGGGGCTACAGAGAAAATGTCCTTAGAGCTGAACCCCAATTATAACAGTGCAAAATATACTGCTTTAGTAATACGACATGTCTTTCAGGGATGGCTGTTCTGAAAATGCTGTTTTTTGTAATATGTGTGAATTCTTGAAATTTTCCTAGAAACAGCAGAGCAATAGTAAATACTTGGTTGGCACAGATTCAGCAAACAAATCTCATACTCTGAGATTAGAGGGCTCTGAATCAAGAAAATGCTTAAATGAACGCTGAAGTCCGATGGACTATTTGCACATTAACCTTCTCCCTTCCCCGCAGTTGCTCCCCACAAGGTCCCAGTGTGACAACACAACCCCATAGATTAGATGGTCTCTGCTCTGACTAAATCAAAAGCAGGTAGTGCTGCAAATCCAGTAGCATTTGCAGAACAACATCTGCCCTAAACCAGGGATGTAAAGGCCTTATTTTCATAAGTGAAACATTTTCATAAGTGATACGTTAGCGACGGCCTATGCTGTAAAAGGGCATATGCAGAAAAGATGCCACATCACAGGTATGCAAAAAAATCAACTGTAACATTTGCCCAAGAAAGGAGAGAAACAGGGCTTTGACGGGTAAGTTTTTAAGTAATCCCCATGGAGATCTTTAATAGCTAACGCTTTTAGAAACATATTTGACTGCTCTGAATAACGAGGCCCACGTTTTTATAAAGTCAGGCACACTGAGCAGAGCACACAGAGGAGAGGAAAACGCACCGGCGCGGATCAGAGGGGCACGCTCGCGCCCAGCGCAACTCCGACGGGGAGCAACCACCGCAGGCCCAGAGAGCTGTGCAGCAGCACAAACCCTCTGCCGTGGGAGCGGAGAGGGCACTTGCCCCAGAGGGCTGTCGAAAGTGAGCCGTTYGATGTCACGTTGCTGTGGCTACCTGTTCCCTAGATCACGCTGCTCCCAGCGTGGGGGGTATCAGCTGGCAGGAGGAAACATCTTCCACTGCTACAGCAATTTCCAAAGTAGCTGTGGTCTACTCCATTCACCTGTGCCTGAGACCCCAGGAACCTCCCCCAGCTCCTGAGCAATGGCAAATCCCAGCCTACATGTACACAGCAGGTGCTGTGTACAACCACGTAAAGAATATCACCTCCCAGGATTTCTCAGGTATTTGCCACGCTACTCTATGCAATGGACATGCACACTATTGCACATGTCCTTGCCATACTATGAACAACTTCATATTGTGACTTATAACCYGACCTCTCACTCCATGGGTTCTTCAAGATCAAGTTACACTTAAGGGATCAGATTCTGACTTCCAGAATCTGTGAGGGCTGTTTGGTGTCACAGCCGTGTCTCTAACCCATCCTGGGCACCATCACWGGATGCTCTGAGCAATCCCGAGAGAGCAGAGGTCTGTCTCCAAAGGCTGTTGCTGGGTATGAGCATCACTGTGCTATTGCCTAGCCACCTCCAAGTCCAGACTGGTTCACTGCAGCAGCGCATAATTTGGAGGAGTCTTAGTAGCCAAAGCACCACCACAGCCTGAAGTCACATGARAAGAATAAAAGGTTGCTTTCAAACTTTAGTCTTTGTCACCTTCTGGCCCTCCAAAAGCCAAGCAGAGCTCTGGCACAGCTGTGGATCTGAATGCTGATGGATCACCTGGTATCAGAAACACTGGACACTAAGAAAATGGAGTCTATAAACAGGATGATATGAGTAGATTCATCTCATTGCAGACACCCCTTTTATCTACTTAGCGGCATTTGACAYGTTAAGGGAGCTAACATGTGGAAGAGAGAATGCATTTCAGTCAGTGACATTTTCACTACAATACTCAGAGTTAAAAATGCATTAGCAGTAACTTTCCATCTATCAAAAGCATGAGGCAGGAAGCAACACTTGCCTGGCAAAGTCTAAGAATGCTATTAAATGTGCTGGAGGCCAGACTCTGTCCTTTTTTATGATCCATTTGCATAAGTAGGACATTTTCACAGAAGTCTACATGGCTCTAGGGCAGCATAATTTGCCACCTCTCTACCTGACTGCTACTTGGGATTGCCTGACTACCAGGCATCAAGGACTGACTAAACACAGTTTTTAAAAAACATTTATACCCTTATCCATACACTATTTGTTCATTATTTGTATARCATACAAACAGCAAGTAATTACAGACTCACACGGACAGAATGATTACTGTGGTTAACACGTTACGGTGYGTCAGCTGATCTGCAGGAGCTGTACATCCATATGCTATGAGTCCTCGGTGAATACAAGGGACTCARAGTTAGCTTAGTGCTCAGTGAAGGAATTTAGCAATGAGGTCTGGAAACTCAACACATGCTAATGCAGACTTTCCTCATAACTGGGGGCACTGAGGCTCCAGTCCTGCCATGGACTTGCCTTTGATTTGAGACCCTGTGAAACYCTTGGTCCTACCTGTTCTTTTCCTGTGACGCACAAGTAGAGATCATTTGCTATCCCACAACTGCAGTTCTGATTTGTGGCTCCTCTCTGATCCAAAAAACAAAGTTCATGTTAGACGTGCAGAGAGCAGAGGGCTAGAGGACATAGAGGAATTAAAATCCCACTCCACTGTACCTGCTTGTTGACTATAAAATGCCCCATTCRGAGAGGCCATGGAGATTGCTATGAAAGGTTAGCAGCTGAAAATTCCCCAAAGCCTTATGAGTTAGAGGTAGTTTATCAATCCAGCATGGCTCAACACTGCTGATGAGAGGGGCCGGTACTTTCCCAGCTTGGCTACCACCACTCCACCTGTGTTAGCATCTCGGCTGCTACTTCCAGGGGCTTTTCTGTTGATAAAATACTTAAGATAGTCCTGTATCCTATGCATTACAGTGTATGCARTTAACTTTTATCTGCATATTTAGTTCTCTGAAAAAGACTTGCCTAAAAGATTTTCAAAGAATCTTCTTTGAAGTTATGGAAGGTAGGAACCAGCCACACACATGCTGACTCCTGCTCTCCATGGGAGGAAAGGAGGAGGGCAGGCAAATACCCTAGGTGTCACTACTTCTGCTGGTAGCCTAATAAATGCTCCTCACAGCYGCTTTTCTAATGGAAAGCCTGCAGTTTCTTTACATAATGACTTCAGAATAARTTGCTTGGGGATCAGAACAGAGAGAAAATTATAACTTGCAAGTACAAGTCTCTTTCAAAGGCTTCTTAGTTACTTCTTCATTTGTATCACACTCATCATGTTTCTGATGATACAAACGCACAAGCGTATGCAGTGCCTTTACCGACGCGAGCAGTTCCACCGGAGCAAAGCTGTGTCTACAGGTTGGCATTTGAAGCAGCCAGGTGCCTAACTGCGAYTAGAATAAAAACAGTTTTCCTTGTTATATCTTCAGGGTCCCAACAGTTAATCCTAAATCCTGTTACCTGTCTGAATTTTAGACACTACTTGGAAGCAACACACAACTTCAGGACTAGGCAAACCATCTTTTATATTTTCCTCAGAAGTSTCTGTTGAGTAATATTCTTTAGGAATTGCTACGGGCATCTAAGGATTCAGGCAATGTAGATTCTTTTCAGATAATGTTGTTCTCACAGTCAGCGAGAGAGCCAAGAGCTATTGCAAGTAAAAAATTGTCTTGCGCTTGGAATGGCAAACCTATTTCTACCAGTGAGGGCAGAAGAAGGGACAAAGAGCAGTTGYTTAAAAATGTAGGAACCAGCCCAGGCAACATCCTGCAGACAAAAGTTCTGCACATACTGAAAAAGAGAAAATTCTTTAATTCCTGAACCCAGGAGATGCTGTGGGGTGAAGCAAGGGAAAATACTCCCTGAGCTTTAGCTATGATAGCACGAAAGCGATAGCCTCCCACACACACACTTGCTGTAGCTGGGGTTCACGTCACCTAACTTTAGCTACCTAAATATTAGGCTAGTTCAAACCTGCTTAAATATAGTTTAAACCTGTCCTCCGTGGAAAGAGAGACACCTTTCCAGAATGCAATTTTTCCATCCTGTGACAGCTGGGTAAGGGAACCAGGATAAACTGCCTCCTGCAATTATCTGTTTCTTCTCATCCTAGATGGCTGTCAAAGACCGGATGCCTAACCAAGTCGGACCCTCGTGAAATAAAAAGCAGGGGAATGAGGTGTGTGCACGGGATGGTTATGTTCTCCAGCAACCACAGAACAAAGATTTCTGCTTACTCTAGGAAACGCATGGTTATGAGGATACTCTGCCTGGTTCCTGGATTTATCACTACAACTGCTTTGGGAGCATGGAAGAAAAGGCTCCTTCTGGTGTTTACAAGAGCCACAGGTCTGGATCTGGCAGACTGCAGAACAGCGAAGCCATCAGTGCCTTTCTCCTGCAGACTTTAGGGGGGCAACAGAGGAAAGCAGAAAGCTGAAAAGGTGCCAGTGTCATGAACTTGTTCTGAATTATAGCCTGGTGTAACAGGACAGCAGATAGTTTGGCAGTGCGAGCTATGGCAGCAGCGTGGATTTGGGAGGTCTAAAGCTTGGATTAGGTATTGTGCAGAAGCTGCTCGGTATAAGGAAGCTGTCCTCCCTGTTGCCCCTCTCCCTCTGGTCTGTGTGTCACTTGCCAAGCTGAGCAGGAACTATCTAGTGCTTTCCTCCTCATCACTGACAAAAATGCTAGAAGTGGCACATGATACCAAGTCGAAGGATACATAGTATTATTACCTTTACCAGCCAAACTTAGAATCTAATTTAAGAAATACATCCAACCAGTCTCATAAGATCCATTTTCTGCAAACTTAGTGATAGGTATTGCCTTCTTTTAATTTGTGAATCATTATTAATTCAATCTTACATCAGTCACTGTTATTTTGTCATCAAACAGACTATTTTTAAATAGTGGCACAGTATTAGCTTTGTTCTAGCCTTCTGGATCTTGCACAGCCTTATGAGTCTTATTAGTAGTCAACATTAATGRTCAACCCTTATTAAGCTCAGGAATGTAAGTTACCTGGACATGTTAAATGTAATACACCGAAAAACAGAAAAAAAAGCATGAATACCAAACTGTTTTGAAGCATTTTTATTTCCTAAATTGTAATTCATAATCAACCATTTTCATGTAGAAGTGGACTAATAACACTACAAGTAAAAGTGGACTAATAGCACTACAAGGATTTTTTTTCTGTCCCTATCCCTCCCACTTCACATTTCTACAAGTCTTAGCTTTCSATTTATGCCAAAATATTGAGCAATTTTGGCATCATTTAAAACTTCATAAAAGTTTGAAACAGGCAGTCAAATCTGGTTGCAAACTTTTCCAATTATTTTTGTCATTGACCTTAATGTTATCTAATTCAATTTTTTAGAATAATTAAAGAACCCAAAGTGTTGAAGTTATGAAGTTGACTACAGACTCCTAGATACATTTTGGATCACTAGAATAAACAGCTTAGGGGCAAGGGAGTGAGACCAGAATGACAGACATTTGTAAGAACCAGATATATGTCTAGATTGATAAATATATCTGTCTGCGTAGGCATATATCTAACAACAAAAAAAAAACAGAGAGAAAACGTGCAAAGAAAAACAGTAATGGTAAATAACAGTCTCTGTTGCTCTCATTTCTTTCTAAAATGAGTCAATTTGATTTCTGAGGTCTTGATCTACTTTTTCTATTGCAGACTATTTATTCCAAACACAAAAAGTCAAACCATCTACAGAACTTCAGTCTATTATTAACCTTGAGACTGACAGCTCATTAAAAGTCATAGGTTGGGTATTACAATTATCAGCCAAGGAGATGGAAAGAAACAGATTTAACATCGTGGCAAACAACTCGGGTCTTGTGGCCCACCGCATGCAGTAATATCTTGTTTTGTCTGGTGTCTATTACTTTGGGAAGGAGTTCTCAGAGGGTTGGACATTGGGGATACTGTGCACTTATTGAGAGATTTTTTGTGTATTTGTCTCTGTTATGTAAATCCCTGCACTCACCAGGGTAAGAGCTATTAATAGAGATCACAAGGACTCAAGATAATTGTGTATTTTTCTTTCTGTACTACTTCAGGCTTTGATCCTGTAAACACTCATGTGCATTAAAAAAAAAAGACTTTAAATGCTTAAAGTACAAGTGTCTGTGCCAAAGCGTGTGCTGTACTTCTTACCTTACTTCTCACCTGTTCATGAAGTTATTTTTTCATTTTAAATATTAGACATTTGTATTACAGCATGGAAATTCCTGGTCTCGAAACCTGCTGATTCCACAGGCTGTGTCATTTACAGGCTTGAAGCCCAGGTGTAAGAGTGTACCTCATTCTAGTAGCCTGATAAACTGTAAATATCGGCTATTTAATAGCACACAGAGGTCATGCTTCTTAGCTTACGTGACAAATCCCTGGCTTGGGGACAGATAATCTATATGTTTGTATATGTGAGAGCACCATATGCAGGAGCTCTGTGGTTTCCAGCACCCTGATGGCCCTATTTTACTACTTGCCATTTCTACAGAATTTTAGACCCACATTTCATGTGTTTTAAAATAATTTAATGGTGGGACAGTAAATGAAGCTTTCTCCAACAAAAAAGGAAGAGGCATGAAGTTGAAGCTCCTGTTTCCTCCCATGCAGACTTTGTGCAACCACGTGCATTGCAGTCTTTGCTCCTTYGTGATGGATTCACTAAGCTGATGCGATGTGGAGAGAGCTGCACTTTTCTTCTGAAGGAAAAGTGAAGGAAAATGTGTCCAAAACTAAATATTTTTCATATACCAGTGCCACTAACAGACTTGTTCTGTGGTCATGTTTTCTATCTAGTATTAAATAACAAGTTTGGTGGAGACAGTCAGGACCAGTCCAAATGCTGATAAAGGCATCAGAGAGAAAAATCTGAGGTATGTTTTTCTCACTGAGGACATTCATTTGAATGTAAAACAGGCATCTCCACGGACTATAACCTATTTGTTATATTGACTTGCACTGTCCCTCAGAAGTTTCTCTCCAAATTTCTGCCAAGATATACAGTGGGTAGTCATGCTGTCAGGTTAAGAAGAAACAAATAGATATCCTTAAGACAAAATGGAAGACAGGGAGCTTTCTGCAGAAAATCCGTCCTTACTAACTGGAAGCCACAACTGYCACAATAAAATCGTCCTGAGGTAGCTTCTGCGCCCCGTTTGGAACACAAGGTTTCGCTTCTCATCATGCACTACCTGCATCCATCACAGCACTGAGCTAAGAACCCATTAACCATCTTTACAGATACATGTTATCTCTCAAAAAAAGATAGCAGTTAAGAAGAGATAGGAAGAATTATTTGTACACTGCATACTGCTCCAAATGAGCTGTGGAAAACATTTGTATTACTCCTAAAGCACCACAATTAAAATGTAGACTGGTATAATAACATGCAAAGAGTGCTATGAAAGCATAGCGCATCAGCACTTAGAAGGAAAATAAGGTTTTAATCGCTTGCTGCTACTTTTGTACACCAGTTCTGACACTAATTTCCTATATCCAATCATATTGTTTAGTGACGCAGCAAGAAAGAATGTATATTTCTAAAAATAGCTAAAAAAAGAAGAAAGCACAACTTTTCTTCTCTTACCACACCCTCAAAATGTAAATAAATACTAAACAGGGGTTGTTTTGCAAAGCAAGGGGAGGAGAAAGCCCCTAATGCGGAACAGCTGCATAGCGCAACAGTAACAAAAAGAGCAATAAGATCTGAATGTCATATCATAATATGGCTCTCTACAGAAACAAAATACTTTATGAATAATAGAACACTCCCATTCAAAATTACGGTCTCATTCTTTTGTGTTTTTAACCTCTCTTCTTATGTGATAAGGAAGGTACCCTTGACTGCTTTGTACTTCTACCTTCTTGAAGCTGAAAGGCACTGGCAGATCATCTGTGAGGTACAGAAGAGACTTCATTAGCAATTCCAGGTTCAGGATGCTACGAACTGACATCTCTAGTGTGCATCTCCTTGTCATTTTACCCTTCCTCAGCACAAAAAAAAAAAAAAAAAAAAGGAAGGAAAGGAATAAAAGAAGAGCCTGTCAAACACTCTTCTAAGACACATGAGTCTCTAGATGGAAAAGAGCATTTTAAAACCAAATCCTCTAACCAGAGAAGGCAATGAGATACCTGGCTAGTAATGCACAGTGATAACGCTCCAGTGTTTATGAATCTTCAAGCCCAGTGGTATTACACTGAAGGTTTCTTTTCTTTTCTTTTGTAGAAATACTAAAAGTAGCTGCTTAACTATGAAGAAATCCACCCACAGAGTAACCAGAATATTTGCGAACAAATAAAACTTTGTGAAAGTACTCAGAGGCAGAATTACACATCAGTGATATCCAGAATACCAAGGAAACACCTCACAGTAACCACAGAACAACCTTCAATTTCCCTAAATCCTAGAGCAGAATTGTATGGAAATGAGCAGCTACTTGTTTATTGAACATCCTTCACATTGGTACCAAGAAAGCTTATGTTACTCGATCAGTTCTTTTTGCTTTAAAATACCCTACGCCATAAACAAGAGCCTGCTGCTAGCACCAGCTGGCTTCCTTTCACGCTGAGCAACGCGGAGAGTGGCCCACCTTGCCCCTCGAAAAGCAATCCTTCTTGGAGCCGCTCTGCCTACCTGTATAGATGCCACCATCAGTCACAGGGAGACAGGACACTTCTGGTGTCTGTAGTATTTAAATATTTCAATGAACTGGAGCAGGTTGCAAAATGAAATTTCCCTCTTAGGGGAAATTCTAGAAGTTCAACCTTGAAATGACAGAAAATACAGCTTCCAAAAAATGAAATGTCAAAGTTTTGAGACTGAGGCGGGGGACGTTTTTACATTTTAAAATAAAACCACTAACCTGATGGAAAAGCTAAAAAAATGTAATCAAACCAGATGTTACATGATTGGAAGCATATTTTTCAGCATAAACAATTTGCAGCCTGGCACAGTAAAAAGATCAGTGCTTCTTAAATATTGTGGTCAGGAGAAAAATCCACATACAGTAAGTTTTACTTCGTTGAATTAAAACGTAAGATGACTGCTAATACCAAATTTGGAACACTATCGTTGAACTTCAGGTTCATATACTGCTCCTAACAGTTTAATCTAGGAGTTAGCCTGCGCTTCACATTTGTGAAATACCATGTGAAACATTAATCGCATAATCCTCACTGTCTGTTTTGTAACACATATCAGTAAACCCATTTTACAAAGAACGAACAGGAGCAGCTGGACAGGTCAACTGCAGGCAAAGCTGACATTCAGGCTTAAGCCTTTCTAATGCCATCCTTGACCCAGCTTTGCGTGGCCTCCCCTGCCGCYGGGACTCTGCACAGCCTCCCCCAGGAGCACACCGACAACTTATCAGCGCTCAAACTGTCTCATTTCCAGGTMTCTGGGCTATTTCGTGAGAACGAACCAAGCGCTCGAAAATAGAAACTCGGCTAACTGGAGTTATTTTAACTACATGACAGAAAAGCACTTTGTTCGTCACAGTAGCAGCACAGGACAGGCCCAGTCAGCCAGCTAACTGCCCACAGGTGGTTCTTGTAGCCAAAGGTGCAACCCAGGGCCAGGGTTCAGCCATCYGTGGCCCAAGGACTAGTTTGGTGTGACACCGCACAGCGACACTGGCTCAGCTTTACTGAGAAATTTACTGCAGATGAGCCGTCAGAGAGACCGCAAGCTAAAGCTCTGCAAAATAAGAGTAAAAACACAGGCAAAAGTCTGACTGTTGAGATGGTATTCATTAGCAGCTTAAGGTCTCAAGAGAAAAATACTGATATGAAAAAATATAAAACCCTTAGGGGGGGAAAAAATCAAAACAGAAAAGCAGAAGAGGGCAGCTCAGCAAGCTTGAGGATCAGCCAGTTCCAAGAGGCGATGGAGGCCAACACTTCCCCTCCCTCCTGCCCAGCCTGCAGGGACCCCTGGGGTGTCTCCTCGGCAGTGGTGAGCATACTGATGCTCAGCCGGGCAACACGTTCATCCTAGCTCCCCCATGTGTGTGTCATGCAATAAATCATGCTGTGTCCTCAAGTTGTATCTATCCTGCCTGCTGTCCCTCTGTGCATAGTAAAAGATGCCCYGACAATAGGGACCCAAAAAAGGGAGGGTCACAAACATAAATTGGGACTTTAGCAATAAATCCTACCTTAGGATTCAAGGAGCTCAGTCACACAGAATGGTAAGCTGGAGATGGATAGAATAACAACAAGACTATAAATATTGGTTAGCAAAGTGACTGGGAAAGTCAGAGAGAGCTTCAGGCATGGGGTGTGCATGTCACACAGTAAGTCAAGGGGATTTGTAGGATTGCCTGCTTGGATCTCCGCTGCCTACAGTTTTAACATCCTCTACCATCCAGAAAGGAAAACTGAAGACCTTTACTGAGCCCCTTTCCAGTTAATCACGAAAGTGCAGCATTATCAATGGAATGGAGAGTTGGATACAGGAGGTGGGTCTGGGACAAGCCAGAACTGAGGGGAACCTACTGGAAGGAGCCAAGTGCAGCGGGTGCGTGGCTATGCTGGGCAGCGAGGAAAATTCTTTCTGGAGTCAGGAGCTGTATTTCAGACACCTTAATGCAGCAGAAGTCTCCCTGACCTTTCACTGCTATGGAAAAGGCTAAGCACCTTAAATACCTTTCTTTACTGCAAAAAGAAGAGCAGAGGCACTAAGTAATATGCTGCTGTCCAAGTGAAGGAACAACTGTCAGAGGCTCATTAAGAGAGGAGGGCACCCRTGCTGGTCACCAGGAGAACAGGAGGAATGCCAGCATCAGCAATCAGTAGCCTTGTCTTCCACCCATCACTGGAAGGTCAGTGATCAGACCCCGAGTTGCCCAGACCTTCACCTCCTGCCAAACCAACCTCCTACTCGGAGCAGCAGTCCTCTTTTCTTGGACAGAGGTTCAGAGCTGCCACATGTCTCATCTCGACAGTCTCAGCTCCATTGCTTGTAAGCTGGAAGTGAGTAGAAGCTCTAAAATCCAAATTAAAGTATGTGAACAGAAGTTGAAACTATTACATGGTCTAGGATTTTAACACTGTGAAAAAGAGTTAGCAAGATAAAAATAACCAACACAACATTAGCACCTGCCAGGAACATTTGGGATTCACATACTGTTAGACTTTGCAAYGAGTAGGCTGACGGGCATCCAAACAGATAGATATCCTCCCATAGCATGCACACTGGTGGGCAGGTCCCTGAACATGCCTTGTTCCCCATTCCTCTTCAAGCCAGCACAAAATTGCCTCTGGTGACTGAGAAAGTATACACTAGGCTCAATCACCTGTAACTCCATCAAGCACTGAAGGATGCTTGGCTTCAGGTGTGAATGGGAAGTTATTTTAGTAATGAATTTGAGTAGGTTCAAAGAAGTTGCAAAAATTGTTGAGACAGTGAGACTGCCAGAGTACTGGAGGTCTGCACAACATCAAAAAAGGGAGTACGATGTCCATCTCTTCAAATCCAGATGTGAATTGAAAGGCAATTCATTTCATTACTGCTGTCCTTGGCTTAGAGGTGCTTTGTTTTTATGTCAAGACTTAAGATCCAGAACTAAAGTAAACAGGATACTCTTGCAGCCAAGAACATGGGACATCACATTTTCATTAGCAGACTCAGTCATGGGTTTCTCAAGWTGAGACATCAATTAGTGAAACATTTTTCTTTATTCCCTTTCCAAAAACTAATTTGATGAAAACTTAGCTGGACCAACAGAATATGAACTGATAACACACAACACTGATCTGAACTTATAGCCTAAGGTGCTGAATTTCTAAAAATCAGTCTCAGTGAAATTTAATTTCATGTCACATTTTGCAGCTCTTCCAGCACTAATAATTTACAGTTTGCTATTCTTCCCTAATAGGAGTATGGGGTCTCAAGGCTGACTTCGAAAAGCCAGGGGATGATTATGCAAAAATGGGAAGTTAGCCAGAAAAACATTTTTTTTTTCTGTCATTTCATTTTATTTACCCAGATTCAGAAGCATGTAGCCAAATATCATTCCAAAGTTTTCCTAAGCAGTCCAACCACTCAAGGCCAGGCAGGCGTCTAGTGGCCAATGGTCAATTAAATATTATCTGTCCTGAGCTGCTTCCTGAGCAGCTTTCCTGGCCAGCCCCATTTGATTTCTCTTAGCCCACTTTCATTCCCATCAGCGGGATCCCTGTGTAYGTACCTAAGTGCAGGTCTTTGCAAAGGTATCTTAACCACTGCTGCATTCTGATATCCAAGACTGAACTTTCTAGTTAGTGCTTGATTACAGGTTTACTGCAAATTTGCACACTACGTATTTTCTCAGAGTTCTGTGAAGTCACTAGAAAACTTTCAATGAATTGCCTGAGTTTCAGGTCGGGTCCTGTGATGCTTATTCAACCTAAGCGTATCATAATTCCAGGCTCCAAGCAGCACATAAACAACAGACAGTAATAGATTCACTCTAGACAACTGCGTCTGCTGATTTTGGAGGTTGGGGGCGGGGGAGAATATTTTCAATGGTTTTTGAGATCGTGTGACTTTATATGACAAAGCCAATAATATGGCAWAAGATGGGAGTATAAAAGATATATATGTAATATAAACAACATCTCAGATACTCTTAATCTCTCCCTGCAGCAAACAGTCCAATCTGAATAAGCAAATAATTTTGGATATCAAGTAAAATATAAATCAAGCAAACTATTTTTTAAGTACATTCCCCATTTCAAAGGTATATTTAATTAACCTATTTCCTCAAATGTACTTAACACTTCACTAACTTTAATAGCAGCATCATAAATTACACTGATAAATTCTACAAAATGTGAGGTTTCCAAGAAAAAAATTCCAGTCATTTTGGGTGCAGATGGTTTCCCACTTCARCTGACTAAATCAGCAAAACAAAACTTTTGTCTGTATACTACAGAGGGCCAAACTTAAAACAGCTTCAAACCAGTAAGCATCTGAAAGTCAGAACTTCCCATCCCTTTTGTGGGCCATGCTCAAAATTGCTAGCATGAAGGTAAGTCTGAAGATATTAAATATGCATGGCCAAGAAGCCCTATGTTTATTAAACTCAGTCCAAATAATRAGATAAATGATATCCTCTTAGTGCCAGGGCTGGATATACAGCATTGCTGTAACTGTTACCTCCAGCCTTCCTGTTACATTCATAGCCTATGTTGGTTGCCACTCTTGTTTCGACGTTGTAATTAAACCGTAAAATCACCAGGGATGGCCAGGATGGAGAACTAAGTCTTATCTGTTCCATGAGGTACCTACTACGCCGCAGGGCATTACAAACTAATGAAATCCAATTATATTATATCTTAAAGACATGTAAGGCAAAATCTATTTATTTATTTTGGATTGCCTCTTCTAAAGGCCTAAAGAGAGCAGATAATTCATTCACTGTACTCAATGTTGATGTATGGTAATTCACTGTCATGAATGAGAACGATTGGCTTCAGTGATTCAACTACAGCAGCACGGCGAGTTGAGGTTATGGTCATGAAAGCTAAGATTTTCAGAAGCACTTGGACRTTTTAGAGGGCTGATTTCAAGACATGTCAGAGCACTGTGCTCAAGTCCTCTGGAAGTCAGTTGCCAGCTTTCCTTCTTCCAGGYTCCCCAAAACCAGTTCCTCAAATCAGTTTTGTTTTTAATCTTGGCCACTACTTTTCCCATTGTAAAAAAAAGTTTGATTCTTGCACATCTTGGGATCTCGTATTTAGTTTTTAAAAATGTTTGATTGCTTCCGGGCAGACTTTAGAGGGAACTCAGAATTCACCAGCTCTCACAGTCTTYGTGGGAGCTGCTAAATTTTGAAAATCTTATCCATTCATTCAGTATCCAAATATTGCTCCCCAAAATCTGGTTTCAGTCAAAGCCACTATGGATTTTGAAAAACCTCTGCTCAGGAACTCGATTAAAAAGCTACAAAGACATGAGAGCTTTTCATTTTGCACAGAACTGATCAATAAATAATAAATACACAGCAATTGTATTTAAGAAATTCACATTCTCATGGAGTCTTTTTGAGCTTAGCTTCCCACTGGTATCTCATGAGTGATAATTCATATAGCTCAAGACATACTTCACAATACTGTCCTAAATYGTGTTAAATTGGTATTCTCTGCTCCACTGGGCAACCTATCTAGATGTGTAAAGAAAAATCAAGACAGTCACAATTATTTATGTTTGACAGACACTGGCAACAAGAAATTGCAACATAACTCTTAAAACATCTATACCTCGTTTGAMCCATAACAAGATGAACAAAGAACTCATAATAAATTCATCATTATAATTAAAACAATATAAYAACCACCCCAAGCTAAACAACTACCACAGCAATCAAATGCCACTTAGATTGCTTGACTCATTTGATGTACCTTTCATGTAGAAGTTATTAATATAACAAACAAAGAGAACGCCTAGATTTCAGGGGACTACACTCCAGTATAGTGTGAGAAAAATCAACTTAAAATGAATTTAGATCATGAAATCAATATCTAGGGATTAACTAAGGATYGCTGAATCCTTTGTTATTGATCCACAAAAATACAGTCCTTTTACTGTGCAGCACATAATTACTCCTTATTTTTACRAATTTACACAATAAGAATCAAACTGTGTACTGATTAAAATTCAGTGTTGAATACATTACATTAGGAATTAAAGTTTTCTTATAAATGAGAGCATGTTGTTACAAAATTCATAGGCTGTATGTTCTTAAATAGAAATGCATGCTTTATTATCTCATTTCGATCTTTCTGGGGTTTTGATAACTGGCCCTCTACCCACCTACTCCCTGTGCACTTTCTCCAAACGTAGAAATAGAGTTTAAAATGGAAATTAGTCAAATAAGCTCTACAGAGAGTTGTTCTATGTCCTTCTACTTTGTAAAGACAACCTGCTTTCCTTTGTGTTCTGCTAAAAATATGCTGTGAACAGACTACCTTGTATTTATGCATTCCAATCTCTTATTTTATCAGTAACTGCTCTGCATAAAACACTGCAACTCAATTCATGTTGTTCATAAACTGTATCATACTAGAATATGTATTTTCTTCTCTGTTTTACACCTTAAYTTCAAAAATATTAAATGTGGTATGTCTAGTAAACAAAAAGAGGCTTTTCTGGCAAGAACRTTAATTTTAAGCAAACCCTGTTCTCCATAAACCAGCTGCAATTCTACGGAGCACGCCGCTTCTCATTGCTGAGGCAACTTCCAATCTTGCGTACAGGTCAGAAAGGCCCTGGCTGAAAAACCCGAGGCACAGTTAAGCTAAACCCACCTGAGTGGTTTCATAAGATGGGGACTTCATAAATCAGCTCCACTGAGAAAAAGAAGAGAAGAGTTATTCATCTAAGGATCTAAACTATTTACAGGTCTAATGAGTGCCTTATAAACATACATCAAGCTGGTTTTGAGCAGGACTTTACCACCTAATCACCTGTTATTCTATGTTATTTTCCCTGAAATAACAATTATTGCTATTTTATTTTGTATCAGAATCTCATGGGGTTGTCTATCATGTCAATGATAGAGCATATTTTTATCTTCCATTTGGCATCAGTCAGACCAGTGAAAGTCAAGACCATGTCACATTTATGATTATTACAATAGCCTCAGCCAGGAAGAGCAAAAACATTTTATTTTCATTTTATATTTGTCTGTTTTCATATGCACAAACAGAAATCAGTTGAAACAACAAATTTCAGACAAAATTGCATTGACACCCACTTCCCATGAAGTTTGTGCAAACAAAGACTTCTGTGCCACAAAAACCTAACGTTAAAAAAAAAAGGAATGTTTTGTGAATTTTTAATGTGTTATATTTTCAGTGAATAGTCTTAGCACAGCCATATAGGTTTTAGGTTTCCAAGTAGGTGTTTTCCCAGGGCATACAGTCTCACAACAGAACATGCACCACACCAATAAAATGTGTTAGAAAAAGCACTCACAAGAGTCCAAATTTTTGGATAACAGAATATTGTAACAATTATTTGCTGGAATAAAAAAAATTGGAAAGGTTCCAAGTATGGAGAGTAATGACATCCCACAACATACAAATCATGTAAAAAGTAAAATGAAAGTGCTTTATAGCTACCTTTAAAAAATGGTAAATTAAATTAGCCAGTTCAGGGAGGCAAATACTCCCACTATCCTGCTAAATTATCCTGCCTCATATCCAGAAAACAGCCTCCAAAGCTTCTCAGCTCTCACCTTGTGAGGCACAGTTCCCAAAGGATGCCTATAAATACAGACCTGCTTGACAAGCTTTCCACTCAAATAAAAAAGCTGTTGCATTGCAAGTAAATTTAATTTCTAAAATTTCATTCCCAAGCATAATCTCTCTATCTTTTCAACTTTGAAAATAAGACAAAGGAAAAATAAATCTTTATGTGGAGGCAGTAAAACAATATGGTTTATAATTTTCCTTTTTCTGACCTTTGAATGTGTGCAGTTCTAGCTGAACTTCCTTCAGTGAGCTGTGCAGCGCTTGGCATTTTTCAATTCGAAGCAGTAATGAAGTAGTGTAACTATGACTAATGTGCCATAGTTGCTTTGCTTTATTCTGTCATTTCCTTCCATCCTAAATGGTAACACCTACCATGCATTTTAAAAGGACACAGGGAAGCTTTTCAGCGTGCTCTCTACAGCACCGTACCACCGATTTCAACCCTGTTSTAGACAAGCTGCAATGGTATTTACCAAGGAAAAGAAGTTACGCTGCAGTCTACYGTCCAAGGGAAGCATCTGCCCCCAAGAGAGGAGCAAACGCAGGCAGATCTTGGGGATGGACAATGAATTCTGCCAACTTCTTTTACTTTTCATAACGTGTCCTTAATGTATCACAAAAGTTATGACAATTTCTGTGTCGGTTTTCTTAGGAGACCAAGGGCTAGATCCTTTASCAAAGGATAACTAACACCTGCAGAAATGGGGAAACCTGCACCAATGCATTCCAGTYGCTGGTCTGCCTCAGTATCTTGAATTTTTCCTGTAATCTACMTTTCTTTACTACAGAAGATGAGTTTAGCAAATTGCAGCACACAAGCTACTCCTGTTGGGTTCYTTCTTCAGGTTTCTCCATATTGATGCCAGCAGGGTATACTGGGAAAAAAATATATATTTAACCATGCATAATCACACAAAATAGGCCTTCTTCATACAGGGTGGCTTAAAGCAAGTGAAAGTACAGCACTGTCTGGGTTTTTCTCAACACAAAAAGGGTAGCCCCAAACCAACAACATACTTTCCACAAAATGGTAAAGCAATCGCTGCTTCAGAACCACTCCAGGCTAGCTCCAAACCTCACTGAAATCAATGGAAAGCACACCTTCCCAAATAAACCTTCCTTAGATTCAGAAGGGTAGTAAGTATATTGCATTTCAAAACAGACCAAGGGCATTTTTATAAGGATTTTGGCATTGAAATGTTTATTTTTAAGCACTGACCTTGAACACTGCTAAGCTGCAAAATAACGAAATCTAAGATTCTTTTCTATATGATTAGGAAGCTGAATTCCCTTTAAATTATTTACACCATGAAGAAAATAGGTAATGTTCTTAACATATTCTAAGTATGTTTTAAAGAAGAACTGACTTCCAAAGGAAAAAAAATAAACGCACCCTCTACTCCACCCTTGGGCAGCGTGACACTTGCCACCTTCAGCAACCCAAACAGGAAAAACTTCATCAGGCATCTAGAAATGAAGCACTGCTTGCTAATACCTAATTTTGTTTTCCTGAAAAAATCCCTTGGAATTTTAAGACTGCCTGTTAGTATTACACACCTCCCAAGGGAAGCATGAATAAAAGCTTACATCTCATTAGTACTGGGTCCTTTTCCCTAAGTGCTGAGTCCCTTTCTTTTGCCCAAGGATGCACAGTGAGACGCATGCACCGTACATGATTACATTCACGAATGGAGAGCTGCTCCGAAAAGCATGCGATCTAGGGGGAATAGACCACAACAGAGGTTGAGGGAGATGCAAATGTGGATGGGAAAAGGGCATTCTCAAACTCCTACCTTGTGCAAGTTGGGGCAATGGGAGAAGCCAACGCAAGTGTCTAGAGATGGCTGTGACAAACCTGRAAAGCTTGAAGATCTACAGAAAAACACCAACCATTTGAGAAAGGGAACGGCTAAATCCTCCAAGCAAGCAGAAGGTGCTGTGTGAGTAGGCAACGTGCATGCTGCCATACTGCTCCTTTGGAGAAAAGGATACATCTTTCCCCAAGCACTGGAAGCTATAGTCGCTCTCTAATTAGGTGTGTCAGAAGAAGAAAGGACCACTCTTGTTCCCTCTATAGCTTCCCTTGGAATGACACATGACTGAAGGAAATTTCTAAAAGTGGAACCATTAATCATATTTGTCAGGGAGCCTGCAGTATGCAGTAAACATCTGGCAGTTTGTTCACTGATACTTGTTCGCTTGTCTTGAAGACTGGCTTATAAAGGTGAGGATATCTGCATGGTTCCTGAAACCTTATTTTACGAATACTAGATTTGGTACAGTACTGTAGCTCATAATTTCTTCTATACTGTCAAAAAAAAAAAAAAAGAGCCCTATACTTTGCAGCAATCTTTGATAAATATCTCCAAGCGGGCTAGACACTGCYTGGCCATCAGCTGGTGCTGGTTGGAGGAGCTCTCAGCCAGATCAGCTGTTTAAGCCACTTCTGTTGAAAACTGGAAAACTGTTTYGCTTCAGCAGGGAGGATATTAGAGAACCTGATAGTACCCAGAAGAGGTTTTCTAAYGGGAATCTACCTCTTGTCACATTTGCTAGTCAGCTGCTCACTTTATGCTTAGCCACAAGACAGAGCCACAGTGGCAAGCTCGGGGAAGGCAGAGTCACTGTAGGGGTTGCTGACAGCTTCCCAGAGGCTTTCCTCATCCCCTACCTCATTTCCCTCAGGACTCCTATAAAATTAATATATTAATCCAGAGGCATTCTATCAGTGGTACTGAAAGTCTTTCCTTCTAACCAAAATAACCCCTGGAGATCCTAAGATCTGATAAAACTTTGGCTCAAGATATAACAAAATTGCATTAYTTAGGCATTGCTTGATTTATACACCAACTCTGCAGCGTTGCTTTTACTGGTAGAGTTGTCAAATCTACATCTAAAGAAATAACTGGCAATAAAAGCTTTAGATTTTTCTCGGGGTGCTCTAGATCTTGCATTCAAAGTTCCGGATTCTCCAAGAATACTTTTTATTACTTGTTTTCTATAGGAAGTCCAGATTAATCCAGGATTGGTTTTCATCTTAACGGAAAAGAAATATTGTTTTGTCAACAATATTTTGCCAGCAGCATAGTAAGAGGAGAGGGAGAAGAAAGTCTTCTGGTTAACACACTGAGCAGGCACATAGGAGATGAGCATATCATACTACATCCTCCTCCTACAAACTCGGTCTCCCTTGGGCTACACGGGTAGTTTCAGACTCCACAGACATGGTGTGAGGAGACGTTCAATAATAACCATGAAGTATGAAGATATTGCAGTAATTTAGACAGCAGGTTTGCAGGCCAGTTCAGCCAGCAGTGCTGGACACCCCTTAGGGCCCAAACAACATCCTGGTTATCTATAATTTTACAACACATCTCCTTTGTGTTTCTGCCTAACAGGCCCAATACTGAGAGAATACAGTTAGCAACTCCTTTTCAGCAGTGAAATATGCTGTTTGCGCTTAGACTAAAATCTTGTATTAAAGTTTTCCCAACATTCTGAGTAGCCTGCCAGGAGATATTTAGAAGAATAACAAATCTTATTGGTGCCACGGATGTGGGAGAAGGGCTCAGGACTAATGCAGAGATCTATTTATTGAGTGTCATCTGTTCCTGTTCTGCCAAAGGAAGAATGGCATATTGAAATTACTCTGCTGTAGGCAAAACCAGCAAGGACAGCACATTATCCTCTGCTGGCACCCAGGAAAAAAAAAGGAAGGAAAAGCATTTTGATGCTACTGTGAGGAAATATAGCATAAAATGTGGTCCAAGYAAAAATACTAGGTTACTCTGTTACTGAAGCTGCAAGAGTCATAAGGCTGCTATTCCTGCTTTTTGCAGTAGGAAAAATTTTCAGTGGCATCAGAGCAATAAGCATATCTCATAAGCCGGAGAGCAGAAGACACACACTAATGAAAGGAAAACGGGTCTCTTAATTTGCGCGTATTTGCTAATAGAGGCAAAGAAGCCTGGTACAGCTGAAACAACCAACACATATCAGTTGTCCACAAAAGGACATAACCAGCTTGGAAAGATTATACTGCAAAATTAAAGAGATCCCGCACAACTTTAACTTCACTTGGCAAAGGAACTGCAATGAGGGCAGCTACTTCTTTCATGTGTGAAAGAAGGTCCAGAAGATGGAAGTATTTAAATCTTTAATGGTGGGGGAGATCTGATAAATAAAGTCAAGAACAGAGGGATTTTTCTTCTCCTTTTTATCAGGTTTTGGTGAGCATGTATAACATTGAGACAGATGTTATCCATTTACCATGAGCAGTCACACATCAGTGGCCAATCAGCTCTTTAAAATGTTTTCTGCCTAAGGAGGGTGCTGGAGGCACTAGATAAAGTCTTAAATGACATCAATGTTAATGGGCTACAGGAACCTAAAGAAGAAAATACTGGAACATAGTAATCTTCAAATACGTACACATCTGTTGCAAAGAAGAGGAGCCTCCCTGAAGCACTAAGGGGCCAGCACAGCTAGGAAGCTCTTTCCATTTGGGGGATGCATAGTAAAGTCCTGGAGGAATTTGTCCAAAACGCTTGTGGAACGTCACAGTGGCGACGCAGGCACAGGCAATCCTGCTCTCAGGCAGGGGAAGGATTCAACAACCTCTGAAAGTCTCCTTCACATGTTTTTACGTAATTCTGACACAAGAACTAGAATGTGTTGCAGTCATCATGATAGGAAAGATGCAGTATTTGATAAAACTGCAGTAAATGGCTCCTATAACAGGGTTAAGAGCAGATGAGATCTAGAGTACAGCAGCTGCTGAGAAGCAGAATTCAAAGGAAGGATGTTCCATTTGCCATTCAACAATGTCCATAATTTGGATTAATGGGCTATAAAAATTGACATTTGTGGCAACGAGGCCCAGGTGGGGTTTCATTCACTGGGTACATAGTGCACACAGMGTTGCCAAGGCAGCCAAAATTGTATTGCCAAATGCAGAGGATGTCCTACAGTTTGACACTCCTGAGACTTCCCCACAATTTCATCTGAGATTTTGGTCTTCTATTTCATTGCCCCAGAGGCCCAGGAAGGCTTGAAGTGGCAGGCTGTTTTCTCCCAACTGCAAAATTTAGTACGCATATTCACATATATTTCAAACTTTGAAAATGTTACAAATTAAGCCTGTAGCTCAGGCTTGGCTGGTTCTTAGGGTAACCACAACAAGTGACCCATCAACAGAAAGTTACTTTCAAAGACACAGCATTCAAGCACAACTTTCATCTCCTGAGGGAAAGTGTGAAGAATTGCCTTTATTTCGGTATCCTAAACTCAGTGCCAATTATTTATACAGAATCAGGTAGGCTCTTTTCATACACAAGCATGGACTCGCAACAGGCAGCATTTCAAGTTTCCTCAAGATATATCTTGGAAGCTGTGAAGAGGGGAGTTCTGACCAAATGTGTTCCAGGCGATGAGACACCCCAGGCTCACAACCCTCTTCCCTGCGACCGGCGCTCCCCCCACATCGCCCGCCCACTGCTTTTTTTGTGCATCAGAGACCTAGCGCTGCAAGTGCTCCTCATGCAAACTCCCATCACAGAGCACCGTACTGGGAAAAAAAGGCAATATCAAGGCTTACATGTAACAAAGAAAGAAAAGAACACAGCAAGGCATAGACAGGTGTCACGATGTTAAGCAGAGTCACATTCTTTTAAAACAAGAAAAGTGCATTTTTTTAGATGCCAAGTAAGTGATATTTTCACAGACTGAAACGGGATCAAATCATCAGACAATACATTGTAGAAAAGCAGGCGTCCTCACTGAACAGTTCTCATTAAAATACTCTCCTCTGCCAATGCTAACATTCCTCTTTTAAAAGGAAAAAACAAAACAAAACAAATCAGCCTTCATTTTCAGGTGACCTTTTTAAAAAATCCTTTCTACAAAATATTAAAAACGTTGGGGAAAAAAAACACTCCTTTTTCTGTGTTGACAAAACTGCAGGTTAATTACAAACCTTTGTGTTTTTCATGTATTAAAGTAACATTGTGCAATTGTTGCTGACCTAGGACGAAAAGAAGAAAAACAAAACCGAACAAGCATAAACCCACAACTATCATTACCCATGTAGTCTCACTACACAGATGCTGGGATATTAGCTTGAATTGTGCAAGTATGAGAGAGGAAGAGACTGTGATAAATTAGTAGATAATATCACACAATGTCACCTAGCAAATGGTGATCACTGTGCTCACAGGCAGCCAAACAGCCACGCTGATATCCAGCAGCAACATAATTATATTTCAAATTAGTTTTCTGCAATGCAAAAGGGAAAATAAGAAAGATCGTCTGATGTGATCAAGCTAGAGAAAAAGACCTGTGTAATAGAGTTGGTTTTCTGGTCCAATATTATGTATGGAAAATGAGGTTGTCCAATTCCAGTTCATTTCTGAAGGTTCAGGGTCATCTTATTAGGAACAACATATTTACTGTGATCCTGAAGAGCCAATATCGATTAGAAGTGTTTATGCTTGGTTCTAGGATCCCTCTTTTCCTGTGCTGTTCTAATGAGCCATGAAAATAACTTCAACTAAATCCGACATGCCCAACCATGGCTGAAATAGCCTTGTAACTTCGCTATCATCTGGACATCAGGCACATGGGAGGAGCACATCTCCAGCTACTGGGGCTACAGGAGTACAGCTGGAACGATGCCGAAGCACCAGGATGGAGTCGCTGCAGCGAAGAGCTTACCAGAAGCATGGTACAGGCCTGCCACACACGTGTAGCTACTGAGCTAGCCAGTTCTTGTGCTCATCTTGTGTCCTTCAGCATCGTCTGAAAATGTATGGAAGGTGGCAGCATGGGTACTAGAGTTTTGGACCAGTTCACATGCTCTGCTTTTGCTTGAGGCACATTAGAGCACTTACTTTACTTAACAGATATCCCAGTTCTTGGTCGATGTTTTACTAGAAGGAGAGCGCCCATCTCTGCACAACAAACCCAGAAACTGAGTCAACAAGCTACTACTCTGGGCGAAACCGGTTTGAAGCCGAGGGGTGTGAGAGCTCCATTTCATTTAGAATGAATGTTGGAAGCAGTTATGAAGAGGAGTAACTGGAACAACATCCATTCATCCACCCGAATGCAAACCTCAGGAAGAGTTATTTAGGAATGGGACTATGCAGACAGGAATATTTTGCTAGGTGTTACTGTCATGAGGGCTGTATGTGCACATAGAATAGAAAGAAAACAGAAACATCTGAAAGCAGTTAAGCGTTAGCCAGAGAGAAGTATCCAAAAAGCTATACAAGAACAGAACTGGGAATGTTGCCCTGCAACCGGAGATGGAGCCTCTGAGCAAYGCGCTAACCGAGGAGAGAGGCTTGCTCTCCTGGACAAAGAAAAGGTGGCTCGCTACCGGCTGCCTCACGTGCCTGGGGAAACAGGTCACGCTGTACCTGGATTCGTTGTGAATAAGCTTGACGGCTGCAAAAAGATACCAGAGCGCATCACCAGTTCCTCTTCCCCGAGGAAACAGTCTGTCGGACTCCAAATGCTAGCTATTTTCTCAGACCAAAAGATGCAATAGTGCTGCTTTACACCGAAACCTAATTATAAGCCTAGGCACTGTGTTTAAGTGCCTCCCGGCATAACGGCAACTGCACAAAATAGAAGAAGAAGAAGAAGATATATTTTTGCAGGTAATTTCCTATTGTTTCTGGAGCATGTTGTTATTTATACTACAAGTGAGAAATGTCACTTTTGTGCGTAAGTGCAAGCTGCAAGGCGGTGGTATCTTTTTAAACGCACTGTCTTTATCAGCCATACAGGCAAGCACTGGTCCTGCTGAACTCGTTGGCAAATCTGCGGCTCTCTATCGGGCCAGGGTCTGACCCACACTTGTGAATCCTGTCACACAAATAAGCTCTGCAAAATAACAACACAAGGCTGGCAGCTCAGGGGCACCACGAGGCTGATGGGGGCAGAAGGCCTTATTCCATCTTATTTTTGAAGCATTTAAACAACATCCTGTCTTTTTCTCCTTCCATTCCTTTTCTTTCTTCCCCTTCTCTCTGCCCAGGACCTTTCTGTCCATTCATCCTGCTTTACTCCGTCCCTCATCTATTTCTCTGCTGTCAACTGTCAATTTTCCTTGACTCGGACCCCCACCCTCTCACCTTGCGATTGCTTTTTTTGAATAAGCACTAATTCAAGGGTGAAAAGACAAGGAAGGAAAAGGGAAAGACACAGAAAAAAAGCAGCTGAATATTGCTGCTACTGCAGTTGATAACTCATTTCTATAGCTCCCCCTGAATCCTGCAGCATTTTGCAGCCATCAAGGAGTCACGGTAAAATATAACCCCTGATTATGAGGGTGGGAAAAGCAAGTGGCACAGAAAACTTGGTAATTCTCATCTAAGGGCTGCAACTACCTACTGGCAGCAGCACTGCGGAGACACAGTCTGTGATTTAGGGTCCTTGCTAGAACGTACGATGGTGTTATACCAACTAATGAAGAGTTGCAGTAGGGATGTGCTAATTATATTTTTCCACTTCAGCGTGTACTGAACATTGTAAACTATCATTTAGTGTCATTATTTTAATGATATATTATGTTGATAATACAATCTGGGTTAATTCCCAAATGTGAAATCTAGGGAGAAAAAGCTACTCTGATATTTTTAATGTCATTTCTCATTAACCCTAAAACAGAAACTACAATAGTCACACACAGCTCCAGAAAAAGCATTCATTTACCAGCATAGGTACCAACTATAATTATTTTGGAAACAGTCTATCCCAAACCAATTATAATTTCTGTTATTTTAGTAGCAGGGAAAAAGCCAAAGAAGAGAGAAAAATAGTACTTTGTATAGTAAGGCCCACGATTAAGTGCTTTATTTTAAGGCATCTCTCATCTTTCGCTGAGAGAGGGCAAACAGTTGGCAGTGTATTCAGCACTGGCACAGAGGGAGAAAATCTATGCATTTTTGTATGCCAGTCTGAAAGGTGCTAGGACATCAGAGCATACCAAAGTGAAACCAAAATACATAATTCTAAGCACGTATGTTCCCCATCATATTAAGCAGTATCAGACACTTGATACTTTAAATGGCATTTTTTTCCCTAGGCTATTAGCCTGCAATCAGCAAGTAATCGTTATCTCTGAAATTCCAGCTGAATCAAAAGACGGGTATTTTCTTATATGCTTAGGCAATGACTCCCGTGCAGCCCAGGATGCGATGACAGCCCATGCAGGTATTTGCTTACTACTTTTATATTCCCTATTTGGATATCTCTGGACAGCTGCAGAAGCAAGGAGCCCTCTCTGGGCTCACTGCCCACAAACTATTTAATTAACTGCTCAAGGGCAAGATGGGAGTGTTTATTATCCTGGCTATCGTAATTACCTTGCCTTCAGGTAGGTACCTTTACCTACCTTGATGTTATGTACTCATGCTTAATGTCCGCATAGATCTCTAATAGAAGTTTAAATGCATGTCACAGTTAAATAGATGGTATCTCGTGGAGCAAAGATAGGAATTTACATTAAGATACATAGAAACAGGGGACATTATGTAAATCCTACTTCTTTACAGACTGAAGAGCTGCTGATCTTCCACTTGGGAAGAGGAAAGGCTTGAGTTACACGCTTCCCATTACACATGCTGCTTCAGCATAGGCTTGTGATAAACAAAAACTATCCCTGAATCATCTTACCCCTCTCCCTCATCCCTTTGTAAGCTTCACAAAATTGCACATGAGATTTAAACAGTAAATATGCTTGAGAGATACAAGCACTTATGAAACCAGGAGTATCCACCTTGATCACAATGGAGGCCTGCTAGTGAACTGGATAAATGAATCAAGTCTAGGACATTCAACATCTTCCTCTGCCTCCTCAGTAGGCAGCTAGAGGAGCACAGATCCATTGCAAACTGACAGAGCAAGGTATCTGATAAAGTCCATTCACTTTCAATGCAAACTTCTTGGCAAAAGAGCCCTTCTACAGGAATAGATTCATTCAGTTTTTATCACTGAAAAATGACTTTTTCCCAGCCAGAGACAGGCAGAAGAGTTCAAAAAGAGTCACAAAGCATTTACTTTAGCCATTGATGGCAGCAGCTATGTTCATCCATGACAGAAAATGAGTCTTTGCTATTGCAACCAGCAATTACTGGATGTGGGTTCTCGCCCCCAGCCCTGGAGGAAGAGCTGCTCTGAGCAGTGAGAGGTAGTTACCCGATGAGATTAGTGGGAACATCTGCAGAACTACAGGGCACAGGGACAGGCGAGCACAAAAGGGGGAAGGATTTGTAAAACAGTTAAAGTCAAAGGCAAGAGTCTGAGCCTCACTTCAGACTGCCATCAAAACTGTCCCATCAGTTGGCCATAGTAAAAACAGAGGCCTAGCAGAGAAAGATTTGATCTAAATCCCTTCACTTTATCCTGTGCTGTCCTATTTTTACCCCAAATCCACCCTGCCATAGGGAAGATGTGAGAACTTGCAGGTTGCATAACCCTGAATTTTCGCAGTGTTATTTAGCACTGGTATGGCTATAATTGTGATACACTGAGAACATTTGCAACCTTCTGCAGATCTCACACTCGCACTCCTGCCCAACTGGTGTGATGTGCTCGTGTTATAACAGCTCAACGTGTTGTAACCAAAAGCTGTCAAGAATGTCGTCTCAAAAGATTTTTCTCAATACGCTGTCCCTCGTTTAGGCCTCTACATCTTGCAATCAGAGCATGGACCCGGGACTCAACGTGCTATTCACAACCTTTCTACTTCTTTATTATGACATGGGGAAAACCACTTAACCTCTGTGTCTCACCATCCTCAGTTGACAGACTGATATACTAATACCCACCTAACACAGGCAAGTGATCAGAGACTTTGAAAATGAAGGACCAGGTGGGTGGCACCTCTTTACAGATAAATGGATTATGTAAATCAGATAGAGGTTTATGACAGATTAGGTATTCCAGGCTATCTAATGATCTCGGTGATCCTGGTCACATTGCAGAGCAGTCAGCTGTATTTTCCATCAGCTTGCTAATGCCTTGAGGCAAGAGTAAGAAGAAAATGTTTCTCAGCAGCTGCATTCAGACAGAACAGCAAATGTTCTTAAGTAAAAGATCCCAACTGTAGTGTCCAGACCTTGCAGAGCCTGGGAAGGGACTAACAACAAATGAAATTTCTCAACAAGAACCATCCCTTTTTCTCCTTTCTTCTCCGAGCGCTGCTGACTCGCGTGTTGTGCCTGTGGGGCGATTTGTTTGAAGCTCTCCGATTTGTCTGTTCTTTTCTCAGTCTTCTTGACCCCTTGGGAAGCTTCTGCTCTGTCAGGTGCATAATCGAGCCCAAGAGGAGCTCGAATGGGCTCACTTACCCAGTCATTATTGGTCTCCAAAAAGCCCAAGGGACTCCTTTTCTCACGCTTTCCRAGATTTGTAAAATAAATCGGAAAAGGGCTGTGAAATAAAGGCAATGAGGAGGGGAGAAAAGCTGGAACATGTGATTGAGGAGGTCTGCTGGAGGCACCCCACTTTTTGCAGGAACACAGCAGCCTCTGTACAGATTAGTTTTAAGAAAGGAGCCGGCAGATCCAAACATTTATCAGTCCTTTGCAAAGTTTTCTCTATCTGCACCACACGCATCACCTGAATGTTCTAGCTACAGACAACTCTGGTGCCTTTTTCCTCAATAAACACATTGTATGCCAAATGTCAGGAGTACAGCCATATCTTATTAGAGAGAGCTGACAATAAATCCCTTATCTTTTTTGAGATCCARATCTTGCTCCACCCCACACTATCGAATCTATTGATTTCAAAGTAAACAAAATTCTYTGTGCAGATCGGCTGAAAGGTGGATCTTGAATTTAAACTAAGTGTGCGGATGCCATGATTTACGCAATAGAAAAACAACCAGCTAGGGAATCATCCTAAAAAATTTGCATTCAATCAAAACGCATGCTAACTATGCATGATATTTGCTATATTGGGCAATGACATTATTTCTATAGATGAATTTTAACCCTTCACCAGAGCTAGACAACTGTGAAGCATTTGTTCATTAGCATCTAGGAAAAACATCTGATGAGTTGATCAGCAATTTGTTTTGGAAAAAAATTGTTACCCATTTCATATCATCCTTGCAGAAACTGCTTTTCAAATCTATGACATCTCAGGCATACTAAATACATGCTAATGAGTTCAAAAATGTGTAATGACACTGTTAATTCTACGGCTAGCCTGGAATCAAGTCTGTTTCTTTTCTTCAAAGGAAAATAGGATTATCAAGTGCACTAGGAGAATTTTCTTTACATGATTGATAGGAAGAAAGAGTAATCACCTTTGAAGTGCCACTACATATAATACCTCTCTAGTGTTCTCTTTTTYCTCCTGACATCCATGAGTAATTGAAAGTAAAGAAGCTCCTTAGTGTGATCAATGAAGCCCAGATGACAGCCCCCTTCTACAACACCTACCAGTACTGTCAGGTGACAACAACGTCATCTTTGATACTTTAGAGTTGACACAGGGCAACATATTTTTGAAGTGCCAGACTTTATGGTTTGGCAGGTCTCACATTTCCGCAAACACTAATGACTTGTATTAGGTGCTGCTCCATAAGCACGGAGGGGTCTGCACTTTATTGGTAATAATGCTGGAAGTTGGCTTGGAAATCTGAGCAAGACACTTGTTGGGTTTGGACTGTCTCATACCACCAGGCTTCTGCTATGGAAAAGCCTCATGACCTCAGTTTCGTGGCTGCTGAACATACAGTCTCCTTCCGGCTGCTATGGAGGGTGCTGAGCCCCTCCTAAAAGTCATCTGCACCCTGCTGCAAGGGCAGTTCTCCRCAGTACATCAGTCAGGCAAGGCTGGACACCACCACACTCCCCACAGCGTGTGGGATGAACACACCAAAATGAACGTCTTCTGTTAGTTACAAACACTGGTAATTGGACAAACAAACCAAACRGGGTGAAGGGCCCAGGCTGTTTGGAGTTGACTCATTGCAGATTTCTGAGGGATTACACTGCCCCCAAAATACCTGTGTCAAATCGATTTTGGGTTGCTTCACGTTTATCCATTTAACATCCTCTAATATTGTTTTGGTATTAACAGCTTAGATATTTATAATGAGTTAAATTACCGTTAAGCAGGGAAGCAGCAAAACAACAACTGCTCCTCTTYCACTGAATTCTTTGCAAGATGACAGGCTGCTCTGAGCTGACTTCCCCGAGAGTAATTCTCACAGAAGATAACCTACAAATCAAGCAGCTATGAACAAATGGTGACTGGATTCTGAGCACCAGGAAAAAAAAAAAAAAGTTCCTACACACAGGGCATCTCTTAAGAAAATAAAATTAAATGCAACTTTATTGAAGTTGCAACCACTCAGATCAGATCTATTGTTTCACAGTCCTCGGCACTGAAATTGAAGGTGGCACGCCAAGGTTAAATCACAGCATTGACAGCAGCTTGTGTCAGACACCTGTCAAAATGTAATAAGGAACCTGTGAAAAGAAATAAGATGCCAAAAGCACATCACAATAGAGATTTTCATTTTCATACATCATGATTCATAAGTCACAGAAACCGTATACCCATGAAAACAAGGTGGCAGCTACATGTCAACACTTCCTGCCTGGCAGAAAATTGGACTGGGTCAAACCCTAACGTCCCACCTGCGCATGCTCTGCGAGGCTGAGCGCTCCCGCGCAGGGCAGTAACCTACACGGGGCAGCGGGAAGGGAAAGATTGTTGTTTTGCTGGAAGGGCTGGCAGGGCCATATCCATATCCCAACTCAGCACCCCATGTTTGCCATGGCCCTTGCGGCTTCCCCGTGGGGCCCCCTTCATGCCTATCTGCCACGCTTCCTAGCACACGCCACAGCCCAAGCTCCCTTCGGTTTACAACAAGCCTGGAGAGCAACAGCTAGATTGACCAAAGGGGGTTTCAAAAAAAAAAAAAAAAAACCAACAACAAAAAAAACCTTCTAAGAGTAATCAAAGGCATTAACTGAGCCAAGCCAACACGTTCAAAAAACATGTTTAGTCAATATAGTAACTGGTCTAGGGCATTCTGAGCGGGGAAAATGAGACACCTGTGAGAGGAAGATGGAGAGTTTCGAATCTGCAAATCGGTCCACGGGTACAGGAAGGAAAGAGACTCAGCACTGTAGCACTGACACCTTTTAACGGAAGAGGATTATTTTAATATCTTTCTTTGTAATTAAAGTGAAGTGACTTTCATGCAGATGGGCTTTCTGAATGTTATTCAAGTTACCAAATGATGCAGGCACAGAACAGCTTAATACCACGCGCACCTCTTGGCTCACAAGCCTGCGGTAATGAATTCCAGCTTTACAGCCATAAGCAACCCCCAGTAAAGCAGCTCTTCCCTCCTACATTAGCTGTATTTATATGAGGAAGTTAATGAAAACAGTGACCACAAGAAAAACATACATTAGGCAGAAGTACTCATTTCCATGCAGACAAAGATGGTTTTCCTTTCGGAGTCCAGTCATTCCCTGCTTTGTTCTTGAACAGCCCTAATTCGCTTTATAGGACGGTGCTTAAACGTCCTGGCTGTATTTGCTCGGAAGTCGGCTTCTTGCAGTTGATTTCTTTACAACAGCGAATGATACTGTCTGTTCTCAACTACCTCTGCAGTGTTTTCGCAATGACACTCCTACAGGCAGGCCAGGGAGTTTATAGCCGAAGCTTTGCAAGAAAACAAATAACATTTTCCTGTGATTATTGATTGCCTTCTATTTTTATGACACATCTGTGACTTTCAGGGACTTACACAATAACCCATTTTGCATTAATAATGYATCTGCTCCCATTATTTATGTACTTGATAAATTAAGAAATACATACTAATAAAACAAGTCTATGATTTTCTACAGAGAGGAAAATATTAAATGAATATTTTTATATGAAGGGCCACAAAGCAACACCCAGCAAGAGACTAATTTGTTATTTATATGTACACGTGCATACACATCACATACATACATATATCAATGTATATACAGCACGTTCCTTTCTTTTGCCTTTTTTCTCCCTCTCTCCCATTAAGTGTTTCAGCAAACTGTGGCCTCCTCCCTTGCCAAGGAGGGCCAGCAGCAGGACTCAGCACCACGTGGCCCTTCAGGGGTGTACAGAAGATAAGATTCGGGATCTTAGGCTTGACCTCTACCACAGGCAATTTGAAAGGCACAAAGTTATCAAGAGTGGTCATTTCCCAAAGGCTCTTCATGTTTCTGCTACCAGCAGGACTTGAGAGACCAGCAGCAAAGTAAGAATTACTTACTACCATTTTTTTTCTCACAACTTCTGATCACCTCACTAAATATATATATATACACACATATATACATATACGAGGCTCGCTGTGCTTGGTGCACACACGAAACAAAACACAGGCCCCGCCAGAAAGAACCTGCAACCCAAGTGCCTCTTTCCATACATTGRTTGGTCTCACTCTTACCTGCAGTCAATGTCACATCCTCTCTGTTGCACATTGCAAAAATCTGTGTGACTCTACAACACAAGGCAGTATTTTTAAAAATGCCTTAAACTATGACATCTCTTAACTTGTGATATCTCCAAAATTTATTTGTATTTCTATCTGCTGCACTGCTTTCCAGTCTGGTGTTTATTCTTTAAAGTAACTCTGCATGAGAGGTAGCTACAGGCTACCTCTCCTGTGTCTTTATGCCCTTCTGCTCCTCTGGAGCTTATATTCCCAGCCGTGTTGGCTCTGGCCCTCTCGCATTTGCTGCGGTCTGAAGCAGTACTGCTAAGCTAACTGGTAGCTCACTTACTAATCTTTTGCCAAGAAGTTCAGAACAAAGGCACTGGGCTCTTGGTCCTTGCATTTAAAATTGCAAGAGGTCAGGCCTTATGTGACCTTCTATATCTACATTAGCCATCACTTCAGATGAAATGCAAGAGACTATGACACTCCAAAGCTGTGCCCTGCTGCTCATCTAACGGAAGCTACGGCACATAGAAATATCCTTTAATCAGAGTTATCCTAAACCATCTTCCAGTGCTCTGCCTTTTATAATTAAAACATGCTAGCCAGAAGGAAATGTGAGATTAACTGGCATTCACAACATGCCTTTGAGCAGAGATTTACAGAGAACAACTCATTTTAAATTGAGAAGATATTCCAATCCATTCGGAAAGTTCCACAGAACAGGCGCAGAAGTGCACAGAGAGTAACTACAACTATTGACACAGACTGCTAATGTCGAAGGCGACAAAAATACAGAGCTGTGTGTTGCTGGTACAGAGGGAGGAAGGGCTCTCTGCCTGGCACGGAGCTGCCAGCTCTGCCACCGGGTTGCTGGGTGACTCTGAAAGTCATTTGCCCAGCTGCATCTCTCCCTGCAGAGAGGCTGCTGATCTCCCCCTCCCTGCTGACATGTATCCCCTTTAAAAAAGGCTTCAAAGCCTCCTGCATGTTCTGAGCCTGTGTATTTGAGGCTGGGGACCCATGTGAAGGGCTTTTCTCAGCCAGGCCAGTCCCCTGATCCAGGTCGCCATGCTGTGCCAAAGCAGCACAACGGGTGGCACAGAGGTGAGAACAGGAGTCAGGAGAACATCAAAGACTGGAGCCATTAAGGTGCCACTAAATGTGAAACCATAGTCCAAGAGAAACGAACAGGGCAAAATTTCTGTAAAACTATGAAGCAAAAGATTTCAATGGCCAGGCTGCCACAGGAAGGAGCAGGAGTCAAGCCCGCTGCAGCCCTGCATGGATTCTGACCTGTTTTGTGCGCTCAGAAACCTGGCCTGCTCCTTTCCGTCTTTAAAAATGAGGCATCTAAGAGAGAAGCCTCATCACTCTGGGGTTGCCCCACAGTCCACGGAGACATCATTTCATCTTAAGGAAGTGCCTCTGTTTCTCCACCAGCTATGGAGAAAGTCTGGTGTGACTGTACTGTGATCTGAGGTGCCTTAGCTCTGTGCCCACCGCTAAGTGGGACAACCCCGTAACCTAGAATTACACACAACTGAACGCTCCTCTTCCCATTTAAACAGGAGTTTCTGGTGATGCTATGGAAACCACTGCTTTTCCCTATAGACTCAAAGCTCCATTAAATACTTTTTTTGCCCTTCAAGCTAGACTGTCTTCCCTTCAATGTTGGTACCATTTTGAAAAGGGATGCTGATGGGCTTTGCTCTTGCTCTTGACCTCAGATCAAGCTCTCTCTCCTTCTCTATTTAGCCCAAACAAAGAGATAAACACTAAAGGTGGCTTACAAACACTACTGTCAGTAAAAAGGTTGAAGAAAAAATGCTTGTACTCTCACACTGGTAGTGCATAAATAGTTAAAGGAAAGGACTGAGTTAGATGCAGCATTTAGCATGTTATAAATCTGGAGGTCCCAGCCTTAAAAGCTGTTCAGCTAACCCCTTCTCCTTCTAGGCCTAAACAACTGCATCTCATCCTCAGTCCTGATAATACGCAACTATGAGAAAGCAGAAGGTGCTACAAATCAATCGCAGGGCCTTTTCTTAAAAGACAGGTTTTCTTTTATGCACCATGCTTAGGAAATGTGTAACATAATACAGCCCAGAAAAGCAGCAGTGGGCCTTTGGTTTAAGTTTCTGGTTTTGAAATACATCCACTGTTCTAATTGGACTACGGTTCTGTTGCCTTTTTCTTAATAACTTCACATATACCCATTCTCTCCAAATAGATTAAACTGATAAAACAGGCTGCACACCTACAATTGCAGAATAGTATCATCTACCGAAGTGTTATTTGCATGCATATCATGCTGTCACAAATATTGAAATAAAACGTGCGTTCCACCAGCATGTAAGCTAAATCACAACAAGAAAAGAAAAAAGGAGCTAATTAAAATACAAAGGTGAAAGACCAAATAAACAGAACAAGTAATGAGCCAGATGACAGCATTCCTTAGGTCATTACGAGGAGCCTACTTTTTCATACGCGTTTGGCAAAAGCATCCATCGCTAATAGGAAGATTCCTGTTTTCCCCTATAAAGGTTTTTAATTTTATTGGCACCAGTCTTACATTTCAAATATACATTACATGGGTCAAATCTATTTTGGACCACTCTTATAGCATGTCTCAAAGAATTTTATGCTCACAAGACAAACCAGAATGGTTGCATGCTTGACCTCCCTGGAGTGCTGCTTCCTGCTGCCAGCATTTGCAAAAGCTGGATTTTCCCTTGGTTGCTGGGATCAAGGACTTTCAGGAACATTCCTGCTTCTTACTGAAAACACAGAGCAATTTTTTAAATCTTCCTGATGGATGGGAAAAGCCTGAAAATGTACCTAAATGTACCCAGAATATTCAGAAACCAAAACACAAACAGAATCACTCCAAAATTAGTCTTTTTCTCTTTCCTCTCAATCTCATGTTTTATTAAGTCAATTTTATAATTTTAGGAGGCCAGCTCCTACTTCCTGAAAACCTGAAGACAATAATACCCACTACTACACTAATTTAATGATAGCTTAAGGGAGCTCCTCTTTTGCAAAGAAATTATCATGTCTGGAGCTAAGAACTTTCTCCAACCAAGATAGGGCAGTTCTCAAGTTAACTGGAGGCCCAAGCAAATTTTTAATCACACTGACTATGCCCTCTCTGTTATTTCTAGGGCTTTGCTTAAGAACTAGGAGTTGACTGTACAGGTAGATGCCTTGAGAGACTGTTTACCTGGCTGTCTTCACTCTCCCTTTCGCATAGGACCATTCCAGCAATGGGAAACCTGGGGTCTGCTAGGGCAGAATAACATACTGCAGTTCAGTCAGTCGCCCAGCCAAATCATCTACTCTCTTCTTCACCAGTTTCAGGAAGTGCTGGATTTTTGCCCATATAAATGAGTCACAGGAAGCCTCACACTACTATACCTCAGAGATAAACCCACTGGAGTTGACCTTCCCTTGCATTACCCGTGTGTTTGCCGCCAAGTGGAGAAGAGACTAAAGACAGTTTTAGTTATCTCTTAACTCTTTACTATTTAATCAGTATCTTCTACATAATATTCTACCTTCTAGATATCCTCATGTGAATCACTGACTGTCTGTAGGTAGTTATTCTATTCTAGGTCTCTCATATTTCTGTCTCTGGCATACATACCTACGATATGAAGGCTGACTGAGTTCTGCCTTTACGGATTCTGACAAGGTCTTCCCACAGCACTCAGGAATATTTTGGGCAAGAGAAGGAAATGGTACTGACATACAGAAACTTGCCAGTTCTCACCCTCACAAATAGTTCACCTCAAGTCCATCCTGAATGCTAAATCCCACAGAAAACAGATGTAGTATGTAGGAAATAGTGGAAGAGTGACATAGCTGAGAAAAAGACAGTGCACTGTATGCCAAGTGATGACTTATGCTTCTCTGCAAATACACAACTGAAATTAAACAATTTCTTTCCCAAGAAAGAAACATTACACTGACAAATTAACTAGAAAAAAGACCTCATGCTCAGAAACCTGAGCCATAGGTGGTGACTACTCCAAAGAGGACATAGCTGCGTCATTCTGTAAGTGACATCTTGTTGTCACTGTACTTCTTCACAGCTGAAGAATAAAAGATTTCTGAAATTTATGCACTGTGAGAAAGTCAGTAAGATTTTGATTTAAGTAACATAGATGCAATTTGCATCTTGGCACTCATTCATTGGAAGACAAATGTCCACTTTGACTTAGTGCACTTCAGGTGGAACGAGTTTCTTTGAGAATGTGAACATAAGTCTGTTCTGAGCAGTGTTCCTGCCTTCAGAAGATGCGACGAGCCCGGAGTATGCTATATTAGCGGGGTAGGGTATGGCCGAGTGCCTGACTGCTCAGGAGCTCGCAGCCCCATTTCCAGAGTAGTCCTTTCTGGAAGACTGTTACCTACCTTTTTTTTTTTTAATAAACAAAACAGTTACATTGTCCACCCTCATTCACTAGATCTTAAATTCTCGCTTTCCCCAGAATGAAACACTACACATGAGCAGAGTCTTTTTACAGGAAAGGTCCTGATCGCCAAATGACATTGTAACTAAGGTCCATTGGTAGGGTTGAAGAAATGCCTTTACTAACTTTCGTGGTCAGGTTTGCTTCACCTTTCTAGTATGCTTTGATAGGATTTCAGTTTAAGTTTATTAATTAAATCTGTCACTCCTAGGACACGAGCAGCATTCAGGTTATTTTACAAAGAGGTAAAATAAGCTGATGTCACCTGCTGGCCATTGAAAGAAGCAGAGAATAGAGCCTAGAAATCCTGGTTTCCATAGTCTGTCTCCGTTAGACCACGTCACCTCACAAAAGTTTGCTGTCAAACGTTAAAAATGCCACAAGTAAAAACCACAGCTACTCGGGAATAACAACGTACTAGAGAGTCACTGAATAACGAGTTGGGTTCAAAGACAGGAAACKGATATAAAAAGTTGAACTAAATGTTAGATTTTAGTTATTTCAGCTCTGCTAGAGGGGATCCACCGTCTCCCAGTCCTTAAATTAAAAAGTCAGCAAAAGGTTGTACTGAATCCCAGATGTTAATTGCACAAGCTCACTGGATTAGAACTGGAGATAATTAATTGCCAAATTTTAATATGCGTTGAACTGAATGGTTGATAAGATTTCCAGTAGTTAGTTCTGAGGTCCAGAAGGGGAAGCTTATTTCTTAAGATGTGAGAATCCCAGACACTAGAGTCATCTAAGATGTCTGACCTCAGGAAGCTGGGGAAACTTGGGTGACTGGAGGAAGGGACAAAAGAAGAGCTGCAATGCTTCGGTATACAGTGCTGGAGCTCAAGGGGCCTCATACACTGCTAAGATCCTCTAGGTAAGACGGAAGCAGCTTTTCAGCTTTTAGAAATGGGCTGTCACTCTTCAGCGTGTCTCCTGTAAGGTCACCTATAGACAAAATGCTCCATTAGATTTTGCTTTAAAAAAATTACAGCACTTACTGCTAAGATATAATAATCTCATTCTCCCAGTTCCTTGGAATTCAGTTTGTCAGTTAAAGCTCATAGTAAAATAGTGCAATAACAGTAGAACTAAGATATGTACCTTTTTAAGGGAAAAATACCTAACCTTTTCCCCCCCCAAGTCTGGAAAGTATATAATCCAAGAACAACAAAGATAAAAATAATTTTTCTCTGTTTTAGCATTTGTACAATAGTAGATCTGGAAGGTCTCAGCCAAGATGAAGGCCCAGCGCTTGCTGATAAACGCTCATTAAAATCTAAACAGAAAAGGATGATCAAGAGTAAGAGAGTGGCCTAGGGCTTAAGGTGTGCATGGTCTACAACGGATCAGGGAAGCGAACCTTGGTCTCGAGTCCCCTGTTTGGTTTCTCACCCTCATCAATCCTTCCCAACTTCACACACCAGAAAACCACCGTATTACACACCGCCTACCTAGCATTTCCACTGACACAGGTAAGAGTGAGATTTTTTTTTTTTCCCCCTCTCCTTCAGGGCACCCAAAAGGTACGATCGAGGCTCTGACTTAAATTCTCAGGTGCCTGCTGTGTGCTCCTAGGGTTTTATTAGGAACTATGACTGAGCAGTATAATTTTAAACTATTGTTATACTGATAATGCCACAGCTTCTTTTCCTATTACAGGTGACCCAAGGGAAGTAATTTCCTGTTTGATGAGACACCTAAATGACGTTTAGCTGTGGGTATCAGAAAAACATGCCCTGCAATTAGATTTAGAGAATATTGAGCTGATATTGGTTTGTGCCTGATACCTTCTGAATTGCACTTCATCCTCTGCAACTCCTGTTAAAGGAAGCTTTAGACAGTCTGGTATGACGGTTCACAACCTTGAGGTCATCTTTGATATCAGCCCATCTTTTGATTATCAGTTTAGCTACATGACAAAAACTTTTACATCTGCAGAGGATAGTCAGTAAGGCTACAACCAAGGCTGTCTCAGGAGGGTGCTAGGCTGTCATTCATGTTTTCATTACATCTCAGCTGGATTATCGAAACACATTGTTCACAGGCCTTCAGACCAGACACTTCAGAAACTGCAGCACAGCAAAAAAATTGAAGCTGGAGGGATAAGTAGCTATCGGTGAGCACAGCCCACTGCAGCCGTGCTCGGAGCTTAACAAGAACCTCTGGGAAGGCAGCAAACTGCACTGCTCTTCTTCCTCCCTTCTCGAACGGCAGTTCTCCACGCTGGCACCCGTTGCCAAACAGTGAGCCCAGGAAACAGATTTGACCCCCGAGGTATTTTCTTGATTATTAATAACAGGGCAGACAGAGGTTCAGGACTCCTCTGCCTTATCCAGTGGCCGGTGGTGCTCTGGCCGTCAGGCATCTGGGGAGAGCAGAGCCACCTTCTCGCTGTCCCAGGGCCCAGGGACTCTTGGGCTGAACTTGCCCAGCAGGTTCGCTCTTCTTTCAGCCCTGCTTAGTCTGTCAAAGGAAAAACTGCCCAGCCCACCTGGGCTTTTCCTGGATGCCTCCCAGTTTACCTGTTTTTCACAGTTCTCTAGTTTGGATCCAGAGCTGTTTGTACAGAATTCTTTTATTACAAGTTTGACACGAAAACCAAGATATTTACACAGTGCAAATACTGCGTTAATCAAGCAAGAGCCTAGAGCACTACACAACCAAAATAGAGTGCAACTGCTAAAATGGAGCGTGCAGCACTTGCCCCATTAGCAGAGGGCTGCGCATGTCGCTCCCTAGGGAGCCGAGCTGTGCAGCGGGCGCTCAGCAAAGAGCCTCGGGCCCGGCAGGCTTGACCCACGCCTGCTGCGGCAGGCTGCCTCACCGGCGGGCATCGCCCGGCCTCTCCACGTGGTGGCACAGGGGTTGCAGAGTTACTTCCAGTGGTGAAAGTACAACGAAGTTGCACCAAACAGTCTTGGAGAACAAAAGCTAGGACAGGCCAAATATGACCCCAATATAACAAGCACTTCTGCATTAGCACAGTCATGAGAGCTGAAACATCCAGAGTACGTTTCTAACGCACAGCTTCACACGAAAGGAAGTTAAGCCATAACTCTCTGAGCACCACATTACAATTTTGGGATACTTTCAAACTTAAGACTATTTATTCAGATTTATTCAGCTGTATGTGTCCTTAATGGTATCTCAACATCTCTTCCCTTTACGTAGTACCTTAGTTTTCAGTCAGTAGTTACTTCTGTGTTTCTCCTACACATGAAGGACACTCAGAAACTTACTGTATGTTGTAATGTATTGGTATAATTACAAAATCTCATTAAGAAGGACTTTGTTATTGATTTACTGGTTTTCTATTCATTAAATTTCACTATAAAAAGGATTATTAAAGTCAGCATGCTTAAACACAAATGGAATTATCGTAAGAGAAACAACATAAAATGGAGCTATTAATATTAAAACAGTTATAGTTTGAAGATTATTCATTTAATAAATCTTTGTGATATCAGCAAGATTGATGAGTAGTTATACAAATGAGGGGAACATGAGAGAGATGATCATTTATTATCATTACAGAGATATAGTATGATTCAGTGTTTCATAATGGATGTTAAATTTGATTTAACATATGGCTGACTCATTCTCAGAAAACTGTTCTTAAAGACATAAACTCATTGAAAAGCCAAATCCATTGTCTTAATAATACACCTGAATTATCTTTTGATAAGAAAATAACTACTATGTCCTCAGACAAATCAGGCAGATTGTGGCAGAGCTGCCACACTATATGCCAGGYGTACAGAACATGCACACCTATGGGTTGAAATAATGCCTCAAGCATGCCAAGACAGGCAAGGACGGAAAACGAGCACAAAATGCCTTCCCCCTCTTGTAACCATTGCAGACCGATGTCCCCACAGAGGTACATCCCTTTTGCTCTGTGCATGCGACAGATGCTGCTTTTGCCCACAAAGCTATAGCGAAGGCCTATCTGAATGTGAACAGGGAGGAGACTAATTCACACACTGCCCAGGTACAAGCCCTGCTTGYGCCTCCTTGGTGTGCAGAGATTGCTTTTCCATACACCTGTAGCCCATGCCACACTAAAGCAGAATCATCCTTTTCTAACACCAGTGGGCTCTGAATTAAGCCTCTGCACAAGAAAAATTATACTCAAGTGGTGTAGCAAATTCACCATCGTTCGCTAAAACACATTTTAACCCCATTCGAGAGGCACATTTCAGTACTCTGTATATATAGCGCAGCACCTGCTAATGCAACAAGTACTTACAATCTTAAGCTAGAATGTCTGCACAATAAAATATCACGAATTCCATATGAATGCTGAGCAGCAGAATCTGAATTTTCTCATTAACTCTACTTAATATCCTATTAGTATAATATACTGTAAGCATACTGTAAGAGGGGACCACTAATTAAAAAAATAATAATAATCTATTAATGTAATCAGTTAAAGGGTATTTTCAAGCATCTTGAAGCCATCAGAATGGTTATCATTAATGGAGTAAGACCATGCAGACAGAAATCCATCTGTGAACCTGATCATCTAGGAAATACTATTGCTTCAAATATCCTGGCAGATTAAAATACACATTTAAACAAATAAATCATTTTAAACAACTGACTGGTATTTCTTGGTGAATAAAGACCTGGCAGATGTTTTCCAAGTGTCTCTCTGAAAGACCTGTCATCTGAATTACCAGTGTGTTCACAACATGTTCAGTGTCTTAGTGGTGTTTCTGCTAAATAATCATGGCCATAAAGACTTGTGAAAAATACCTCTGTAGATCCATTGTTATTTTGCCGTGAATTAAGTACAAAATAAAATGGCCTCTCCCTTACATTCTCCCCAAGAATTTCTCCCCAACATGAGCATCCCACAAGYGAGCCTGAATGATGCCATGGAGCATCCTCAGTACCTTCAATACCTGTATCGGGTGCAAAGCGTCAACATTTTCCACAGAGGACTCTATGCCCTCTGCCTGATGCTGCCTTCCTTGGCCGTAGTTATTTGCAATAATTTTTGTTTAATTAGAAAAATAATTGAATCAATACCTCACCACATCACTGGTCCTCTCCCCTGAGACACAGCACTAATCAAATATTTATTTATTTAATTCACCCTATTGCGATAGTCCAGTCCTTGTTAAAATACTGGCAGCGCAAGTCCCAGCAGTACGGTTTACAGGAAGGTTTACTGTTCTGGCCTACCAGGTTGCTGTTTGGAAATCATCCTCATAAATAGACTCCAGTAAAGGTCTGATGTTTTAATTTCCCACCTCTACAGAGTTTTACTTGTTTCTACCCTCTGTCATATGCAATAACTAATCCAGGCTTGCACTTAATGGAAAAAGGATTGCTGAGCTGCTCTGTTACCCCTTCTTATAGAATGATTTACATTTCCAAAGGAAAGGCTTTATCTTGTTCTAACAAATTCTAGGCCTAATCCTGGAGCCTGTTGCAGGATGTGGCCTTTAATAACTGCCATATTATATACATATGTCCACATACACACATGCATCTTCTCAAACACGATCTCATTTAAGTGAAATGTGACAGACTTGAATGTGCAAAGGAGTAACAGAGTCTTTATTCTGAAAATATTATAATCATGTAATCATTTGCTAAAATACCTATTCACTTCCTCTATGCAGTTGTTTATTTAGGTAGTCACTGAATCTGCACGTCAATGTTATGTACCTCTCAGACACTCTGTTATACTTGGCCTGTTTCACCTTTCTTTCCTCTCTGTTCTGTGGGAATTTACTTTCTCTCATGGATCACTATTCAGGCAAACTTCCCAGTTATTAAATGCACTAAGGAAGTATGAGAAAAAAATTGTGACAGGATGAAAAGGTTTCAGGGCATTTGGCAATGGATGGATATGTAGACAGTCTACTGAGGCAGAGATGATCTGTAATAGGAAAATTCTAGTGTCTACACAGGTTTTAAACTCACTCTTCTTTCTAATTTTACAGACTGACAATGGATTCAAAAGCTCCCAGGGAAAAGCAAGTGTGGCTGAAATGTAGGAAATCTGGTACAAAGATGAACAAGCCTTGTTAAGCAAAACCTTGTGAAAATATATTCCCTTTTTGGTTTGCTGCAGCGTGTTTCTCTACTGCTAGTAATTCACTTCTGCTTGTTTACAGTTAAAGGATAGCATTCGCATTAGAGTACACCAGTCAAAAAAATCACCTGGCTTCTGCAGGTGATTAAATGTCAAAGAAAGGTAAGGTGTGAGTTAACTGAGAAAGCTGTTAATTGCTAATACACTCCAATATCAACACTCTCTCCTTCCTAGCAAACCACACCAGAAGAAGGACATTTGCAAGTCACGTGGAGGCACAGAGATTCTTTGCTGATGCCTTCCTAGACTATCTATTGATGCTCATTCAATGCAGCTTTTCATAGGTGAATAAATTGTCTGAGGGTAATGCTTTGACTATGTAGCGCAGCGCTGAGAAGATGGAACTTTAAAGAATTTAATTGCTTTTGCCTAGTTTGGAGAGAAAAAAAACAAAAAACAAAAACACCCCCATGTCTCTTCCCATGATGACATGGCAGGCATTTGCAAAAATCTTACTTTTTACAAAATAGGTATCTTGAGCTGAATCAATGTTGAAATAGCAAGTCAATCAGATTATACCATCATTGAGACTTTCCTAAATATATAGAAACAGTAAACCTATCTACAAGAGTTGCACTAAATGGCAATTTGTTGCCTATATAAAGATCAGAAAGACAGTAATCATGCAAACTGTGGCTTCAAGCACACTTTGTCCCAGCATCATACATTCCAGTGTCAGACACACCCCAGGCCAGTATCTCTGTACCTGCGTTAGGGCAGGCGCATCCTGCAAGTCTGGCAGTGTCTCAGAGTCCACTTGCATGGGACAGAACCAGAGTGTCAGATGCAGCTCCACCTTCTGGGATTTCCACTTTGCCTTCTTCAGAATTTTACCATCTTTAGAATGGTTGGTTTAATCTCTTGGTTTTTCTGTTCACATAAGGATATTTTCTTCTAGAGCTTTTTCCTCTCAACTTAAGGCTTTCATTTCATCTTCTTGAGCATCTCTAAATGGAATAGGACAGCAGATGTCATGTGAATGTTTGAAGCAAAGAAAAGACTATGGTTCATCAGTGTTCAAAATTCAGATAACATTGATCTACCTTTGATGCTTGTCTTCTTTGACAAGCTATGACCAAGTTGTCATAGACTTCTTAATTGGCATCCAGCTCTTTCACATCCACTGCATTTTTTTCCTACTTCCTGGTTGTGGGTTATATAAAACTTCATATGAATTTCTGAACCGCAAGATTCATCACCTACTTTGTCTGATGAAAGCTCCATTTTTTTTTTTTGGTTTGTTTTTTAAAAACAAGCTTTGGAGAATGAAAACATCCCAAAACAGCTAGTGGTTGAAATGCAACAAATGCCAAGGACTCTCAATTTATATTCTCAACACCTGCTTTCCCCTGGTGTCCCTGCAGCAGGGCTACCTTAATCTCTCTGCGCACCCTGTCCTCAGCAGACATGAGCACCCCTGGACTCCCAGCAGTAGGAGCTATCACTTCTAAGGATACTCAGGGCTACTACCTTGGGTAAAGAGCTGCAGGGTTGAGCCCTGCACCACATTTGCACCACAGGTGAAGTACTAGCAGCCTGTGAAAATGATCACAGCACCAAGGACAGGAAGCACTTATTCTAAGCATACATATTATTAATTAAGCCTCTTCTTTCTCCCAGTCAGCGTTTCTGAAAAGCCTCTCCAAAYAGGAGGTAAGGATGTAAATGAGACAAAGCCTTTTTCTGTGTAGCTCCATGTTTTAACTTGATCTTTTCACTCTCTCCTAGCCGAGCTTAAATGCCACGTAGATGATTTTCAGAATATATGGCTTTTCTATTCCTTTCTCTTCTTGGGCTTCCAACACTGATGCTATTGTTGAGCACTCAAAGGCTCTTTGTAGCCCAGAATAGCTGTACCAAAGACTTTGCCGTATTCAGCCTTTTACCCAAAACCTGATTCTTATTCTGTGGAGTAGCAATGAGTCTTTTAAACCCTGCATGCTTTCTCAGCATTTAAGGTTCAAAAGTCCCTGATGTCTAGTTAATCAATACTTTAGGAAGACCTTGTATAATGCTCATTAAAGTCTAATGCATTGTATTTCTTCAACTCTTCTATGCTCTGTGTTCAAACACTCTGTAGTTTCTCTCTAGCTAAATGACCTTCTAGTTCCTCACACAGCTTGTTGTTTTCCTGCCCGTTTTTCAGTGATACGGCTTAACATCCCASATAAGCCTTTTGTTCCAAATCCTCCCTCCCCTATAGACAATCCCTCAAGAAGATAAGAGGGGGGAGAAGGGGGAAGGAGATGCTTTTCAGGTATTAATTCCTGGAGCTGCTGCTGTGCTTTTTCCTCTACAGAGAGAAACTTGCCGGCTGTCGGAGGCAACAGAGCGCACAGCAAGGACACCTGCACAGTGGCCCAGTCCCCACGGATGAATGGCCGGATGCCTTTCAATGACAGTTATTTTCTCCACTTCACTCTTCAAACTCAGCTGTGGGCCAAGCTGACAAAGGCTACTGCCTCCTTTTCTGTGTGCTGCCAGCAACATCGGGCAAAGAGGTTCCAGGTGATGCTAATCCAAACAACATTAAATGTCATTCAGCCTTTAACCAGACCTCAACTCTGCGGAGCAGGCTAGAACAAGGCTTATACACCACTTACGTACCATTTCTGGCCTATTTACAGGACTTACAGGCATACAGCTGCTGGCTAGCAGCCAGACTACCAGCCCCCTATTCTGAACCTGTAGCTTGAGCTGCCCACAGCTGAGCCTCCAAGGGTCTGGTGGGTGCCAGTGGCCTTCTTCACTCAAACTGACAAATCTTTCTGATTTTTTGCAAATAGAGAATAGAACTATGACGGGACAGGGAGACTGTGCAGGGCACTAGCCAGCCATTAAGTACAGCCAGCTCTGAGTCCCTCGTCCTATTTGATTAAGAGTAGATTTTTTTTTAATACTCAAAATCAGGAAGCTGTTTGTCCTGCATCATAGATGAACACAAAACCATCCGGCTGGGATCTCTGCTCTTTTATTTCTTGCTTCAGAACAGCCACCAATGATGAAACTTCAAGGAAAACTGAGAAATTTCCCTTCCAACAGAACAGGGTGCTGCGCAAAGCTTTACCTCAGCAGTAACGATTCAGGCAGACCTAGCAGCAAGAGCCATGCTGGGGAAGGAGAAGGCTGCTATGAAGCAGCAACAAACCACGTAGCCACCTCTTGGCTTCTGCTGTGTCATATCGTTGCTATGCATATCGTTGGCCTAGGACCAGAGGAACACACTAACCCTTTACAATACCCAAGAGAAATGTGAAACAATACAGCAAAAATCCCAACAGTATAAAATCCCTATTTCACTATTCCTGGCTGCAAATCCAAGCCACTTTCCATCCCAATATGTTGGGGTGACATTCAGATGAATATGCTGTTTAGATTTTCTTCTTAGTCACATTATTATGAATCAAATGAGACCTTCTTAGCTGAAGTAAATCGACAGAAAACTTATAATTAAAAGCCCAAATAATTTCTGAAAATGAAGTGATTCACTCCCAGTTGAGGAGAAGGGATTGTACAAYGACCAAACATACCTACGTCTAATAGTTATTCGGAGACGTTAAGAGGGGATCTTCTAATCTCTAAACACAGACATAGGCTGCTCTCTCCAAGCCTCTAAGGCAGGCCAGTGTTTAACCTCAGCCTGTGCTTACGCTATCACACACAAACTAGGATGTCCTAAGTGACCTAAACTGCAAACTACTGTCACTCATTTGTAGTCGAGATGTTTAAAATAGTAGCTTATAAGATATATTTAGCTTTTGCCACCGTATCTGGAAAGCACTGCAGGATGACCACTAGCCAATCTCAAATCAGAGCTCATGACAACTGAGAATCATATGTCTGTATTACCAGCATAATTTTACATTCAATTGATTTTTTAAAAGTAAATTTTACAGAAATCAAGCAGCAATATAATCATGCAGGTAACAGCTTCACAGTGCAAGCCAGGATGCTTCTTGGTGTGTAAAGACACTTAATTAAAAGACTAGATGAAAACTACAGTTCAGAACCAGATGCATCTATTTTCAGATATTGAGTTCACATGCATGCCCCATGAGTCTGGCAAAATCTTAGTTTGATACGGCAGTCATAAATTTGGGAACATGAAATACATAAATGCAATCTATACTCCCTAACACATCCAAAGCATTCCCCCAAGACAGCAGAATKATCTCCATTCCATATTACACAGTTCTGCTCTCTTTTGTTCTAAATTATATTAATAATCTGATGTTACAAATTACCAGAGGGGACAAAAGACAAAATAAAACACGTTTTGCTGAAGRTGCCTTACTACCCATACCTCCAGTTAAAAGCCTGTACTCATCCCGCTCTAATCAAGCAAGGTCCATACCAATATTGAAAGGAAACATCCCCAAAGAGGTCCACTTTTGGTAGTTAGTTATAATTACTTGGGAACATCCCTGGCCTCAGAGGGCACAACCTCCTAATGACAACAGCTGTTGCAACCTACTTAGGCTTTAGACACTATCTGACCTGCGTTGGATAATACTGTCAGAACTAGTCATTTCAGTGACTTAAACCACGGTTCTACTCTGGAGCTCTGGTGATTCTGGCAACTCTGGCACTTCCAGAGCAAGTTAGCTCAGTTTTCTGCAAACTCGGCCTCAGAGATACTGAAAGTTCAAGGTGTGCRCTTTCTGGTTTGCGCCGCAGAGGCGGCAGCAACAACAAGGTTCTCCTGACCAGATCTTGCCCTCAGTTATGCTTGTGCAGTCCTGGTTCTTGGAGAATAACTGGAACACAAAGCAAGTGCAAATGTGACAACGTCAGCACACTCGGCTCAGAGGATACCCGAGACTGGCTTGTTGGCAGAGAAGGTGATATTCTTAAGTAATTTTTCTGACCRACCCTAACTTTAAAGCAGAGTCTGTAGCAAGCTATTTGTAGCAAGAAGAGGAAAGGACTGCTGCAATTTAAAAACAGAGTAAGTAAGGATTTTTAGACAAAGTCCAATCCAAGGTAATGCCTGGGAATATAATGCTGATTGTGTTTCATTCTTTAATAGAAAAGAAACTAAACCTACTAATTTCTGAGTGCTTGGGAAGGAATTGGTCTTTTATTTAGATGAGGCTTTTTGCTTTCAGTCACTTGGAGGTAAATCCAAAGCAACTACTTGAAATTAGTGAAACAACCTCTTCAATTTGACCTTCCATTTTCATAATCTTGTTTAAAAATACTTGGCTAGCAAAAGCTGCAAAATATAAACAATAAACTACAATTTCAGTTTGACTGAGAGGAAAAATTATCCTAATTTTACTTAAAGAATAGAACTTAAAGCTTTTCCTACTATTGCCAAAAGCTAATGGAAACATGCAGCAATAACTACAGAAGGAGCAGCAAAACAAGAAGGAACGCAGTCCTGACCACAGACATGAGCCTTTCCTAAAAATCAAATGGCTGCTTTCCCACAGAGCTCTGCAGGCTCCTCACTGCCCCCCCCCCCCAAAAAAAAAAMAACTGAGAGCTTTGTAATACCTTATAAAGCAAAAAATACTTTTCTACCATGACAAGCAGYACCTTGTCACCAGCCAGGTGGAATAATCCCAGGCGCTCTGTTCAATAGGATCACACCCATATCTTTTATTTTATTATAATACTGAGCTTTTCCCTTGMCTACTTTCCATGACCTTCACGTTTCCATGAGACAAGACTAAGCACTATTACCCTACCCAGTTTCAATTACTGCTTTAATATTTTGTTGCTCAAAGCTATCGAATTCAGCGTGATTCCAGTCTTTCAGAAAGAAAGAAATAGTAATGTGATTATTCTTGGGGAGAAAAGTTTGGCACCACCTGTAAAAAAGAGTAATAACACGGAAATGCTCTGTTCCAAAGATGCTGGATGTCATCTTTGTTTAATATTTTGTTGGTTTCACTTAGAAAAATTAATACCTAGGAAAAAAAAAAATTAAAAGTGTCTTTCTAGAGTACTGTAAGCATCCCCTAGGGGTCTTTATTATTCTAACTATTTCCCATTTAAAAATACACAGGTACTAACAACCAACAAATTATTACATTTCCTTTAAATGAACTGAAACAACAAAGATAATTAACTAAGAACATAAGCCTGCTTTCCATATGGTAATACACATCCCAAGGGCACAGTACTTCTCTTTTAAGGAATTCCCCGCAGACTTCTTATCCACCTTGTAAGGGTAATTAACAGCAGCAAATACAACTGAACTTGCTTAATATCACAATATTCTGCAACACACTACTTTTTCCATGGAAAATRAATAGGATATGTAAAAAAAGGAGTGCAGGATTTTGGAAGAACGAGGCCGTATCTTTGGTGACGGAGCATGCTGATGTGACACACAGTATGATTTAAGCTCCGAAAAGGCATTTAGAACCATGTTTGCATTGGGGTTACATCAAAAGAAAGCTCAAATGGGAAGCATAGTTTCCCACTTAGCTACTGAGCAGAGTTTATGGTATTTCCTATGAACCACACCTGTTTTCGAGAAAAAAAGGAACATGTTGGTTAATAGATATGTATTATTTTAAAATTAGGGGTAGATAAGGCAAACTACGGTTTTAGTCTAACTTCATTAGATGAGGCAAACAGTACACTGAATACCAACGCCTTCTTTGGGCACATAGTGCATATTAAAATGGCAAAAGCATCTTGTCCACACTACAAATTTAGTCTTGTTACTCAGTATACCTTCAGAGCTTACTGTTAGTAAGAATACTACATGGAAAAGTGAGACAGCTAAACAAATGGGAAAGTGCAGTCAGATAGGGTAGGTGAAGAGCTGCCTTTCAGATTGGCTGTGGACTTATATGGGAGTACAGCTAAATAGCCAAAAACCTCAATCAAAGGAAACTCAGAGAGAGGAAAGATATGCCCAAGGTAGCTCAAACAGCAATAGGAGAAATTATCATGACTCCTGTGTTATTACCATAATGGCTTGTTCAATTTTCCAAGAGAATGGTTCCATGGCTCTATAATCCCTTCAAACCGATCATCTGTCTTTCATTATACAGGAGACCAGACTAGAAATTCAGCATTTCCCTTCTGGTGCAAAAATCTGCAGGCAAAATCCTGGACAAATTTAAAGTCAAAGTAATTTAAATGCCATCAGCTTCAATGACACCACTATTTTGCTTCATACATTTACAAAAAAAAAAAAAAAAAAAAAAAAAAAAAAAAAAAAAAAAAAGGAAATCCTTCTTTTCTACAAAAGATGCAAACAGTGAGCATTCATACAAATTAATACCTTAAGAGTATTCTTAACAGCTGCCAATAATTCCAGGAAGGCCGGCCAAGCAGTGAAGAGCAACCCRAATCTGGTTAGTGTGCAAGTTTTCATATTTTATGATATTGCTTCAGTGAGGGGTTTGACAGCTCACCATTGGCGCAGTGTGGACCAGTTTTAAATACAAGAACATTTTACATGGGATAAATCACTGAGCTGAAAGGAAGTGAATGATTGGCACTGGGCAGAAGTACTTTTTGCTTCAAGGCTCTGGCCTGTCATTTGCTGGAAAATCTGTTTTATTAAATGCCATTCACACTTCCCAGATAAGTCACTGAGGGACATGCCAGATTCTTTCCCAAATGCAACTTGATACGCAGTGCTGATCACTGATGCGAACACAACATCTCTTTTGATGTTCCTAAGCACTGAAGCGTATACATTTCCCAGTGCACCAAACATTTATAAGGCTAAAGGAGGGAAAGGATATCCACCCACCTCTTTTGCAGGACAGAGAAACTGTAGTTTTATTTAAATAAACTGATTAGAAACTCAAAACGGTTCTGAAAACCCAAAGCGGGTAGCAATTGCCTGTGAGATTTTTTTTTTTTACTGGTTAGAGTGAGTTTTACTTAAGTACAATTTCAATCAATCAAGTGAAGATTTATTAGCAGGAGCCTGGGACAGGAAGAGGGAGAGTAATAAGGCTTGCTGTGCAAGCGTGATGGACCCAGAGTCCTGACCGTGCCTTCGGATCTGCTCACATCACATCCCTCTCTCTCAGTAAGCTGCCCGTAGGGAGCAGGGCGCACGCTGATGCATTCGGTTAAACTAAGGCTCTTCATCTGACTGGGTTGGGTTTTGTCAGGCAGGATGGTTGAAAACACTGATATCATGAGCATCGATGGTTGCTTTTCATTTCTGCTGTATATGTCAAAAGAAAATACATGTATTCCAGTGACACCCAGCAATCAGGCAGATTATTAGCATGAAAATAGCAGCGTTATTCAGGTAGCATACAGGATGATTTCTGCTTAGTCCCCTTCAATCGTAGCAAACAATTAACACCATTTTTCAAAAAACCTGTGGCTTCAGATCACCCTTAAAGAGTCCAGAAGTGCACTTACATGCAGTTCATCTAATAAACATAGTATTTACAGCAATGAATGAAGTAGATTTGCCATTAAAGCTGTAAAAAAATCAAGGATTTTACTACAGCAAGTCTATCCATCGTCAGCGCTTATTTCAAATGGCCTTTTTCTGCAGCTCAAGCTYGTGTAAAAATTTCCCAAATCAGGCATTGCACAGATTTTGAAGTGATGTGTRGCAGAATAGTTCTATCATGTAGCATGCTTTAAATCACTGTTTAAAATAACRTAATTTGAAAATTCAACCAAATAAGCCTTGTGAAGTATTTCTGCCTATATCAACTGAAATACTTTTAACCTCCATTTTCCTTTGTATCAAAATCAATGACAAACTGTACGCCCACACACACATTATCAGAGAGACTCACTACTAACCCTAATACATTATTCTAATTATTTTCTATAAAGGAGCACATTATACATGATAATGACCGGCAGCAGATCATTATAAATTAAATTTACAAACAGCAGAGGAAGGAAATAAACATTTATAATGCAAGCAAGCATCACTTTACCTCAAACGTAGCTCAGACTATAAAGTGAAAGACCACCAGCATTTCTCAGGATTCTCAATAAACGGAGAGCCGTATATTCTATGTTGCAGATACGATCACACAGAATACTAATTATCACTTAATATCCAAGTGAAAATAACATAGCACCTTTATTCAGCTGAAGGCACTGATTCCTGCCAATTGCTATATGGGATATTCCCGGTCTGCAAAATGCAGTCCRACAGAGCACCATTTCAAGTCAAGCCCCAGGCTCCCATCGGAAAAGGTCCCAACAACCGAGAAGCTGGGGCTAGCGTGGTCAGGCATCCCAGGGAACTTGGCATTTCCCATGCTGCACCATCAATCACAAGCCCCAGACATGAACATATGTTAAAAAAACAAAAAAACCAAACTCTACGTAACACGGCTTTTCCCAGCTGACCCGGGCATGCCCAGCCGATGCAGCTGGGCTCATTCGCTGCACCCGCAGCTCGCAGCACGGGAAACCCAGCACTGCCCAGGACCACAGAGGCTGCAAGATACCCGCCGGGCAGTTTCCCAAAATCCCGAGACAGCCCTGAGCTCACATTACTAACCATTTTCATCACTGTTTAATCAGATTTTGATGCTCTTGCTCCTAGCTTAGCCTAATAATCGGACCTATTTGTGGGAGACGGTACCACTAAATACAAAGAAATGCCAGCATCTAGGTCTTCAGTAGAGCTTCTATACTAATAGGCAGGCACCAAGGGCAAAAACTGACAGATCAATTATTGATCTTGTGTTTGAGGATCCTTCTGGCACATTCACAGTTGGGATTGAAGTTTTCTATTCTTAGCCCTCTTCTTGCTGTTCAYCCTGCTCGCACCTATTGGAGCTGAGAGCAGAAAGCAAAGCCAGTATTTCAGCTCTTCAGCCTGTTTTTCTGAAGGTCGCTTCAGCCCTACTATGTATCCCTTGCTGGGCTGACTGCAAGAGTCAAGCCTTGAAGCACAGTTGCAGTAAAGCTGTCAGAGCCAATGTGTATTGCAAAGCATCAGCGCAAAGTTACAGCACAGAAACTTCGAAGTTGCTCCAGAGAAAGTTTTGTACCCACATTTTGTGTGAAYTATAAAGGTAAAACAACTTCATTTTGGGGCAAGATTGATTACAATAACTGAGAAATTCCAAGAGTCCAAAAATTTTAACTTAAATCTTACATGTTTTTCTTTCTTCCTCTTTCTTTCATAAACATAGGCCTTGTCAAATGCGCTAGCTGAAGCAGCAGCGTTCTACTCCAGTACATCATCAAATGTGTGAGAATATACAGCACGGCAAAGGGAATTGTTCCAGAACAAGCTCGGCTCCCGGTATTTTCTGAGTTTGGAGTGTTTTTCATTCTCAGTACTGCGTTAGTGTTATTTTCAACTATTTGATGCAGTATTAACTAGTGTCATGTTTTGAGGAATAGAGCTGTACAACACTGCCCTGAAGGAAAGGGAAAACGCCTTGAAATGAAAYGTGTGATCGTTTACAATGCCGAAAGCTTTTTAGCTATGGGCACTATTTCACAGCCAACGTAAGCACTGTCTCCTATGGGTACAACTGTTCAAAAAGAAGTAGGCTTCTGTTTCTAGCCTGTCCTTCCTTCTTAGCTTAACACTGATGAGAACTGATCTACTGGCACTGGAAGTGACAAACTGCTTCACTTAAAGCGGCCCACGAGCAGCAGCAATGGGGGGGTTCCCCAGCACAGCAGCTCAACCTCCTGCAACATGTTCTCAGCGCCCGGGACCCAGTGCAGCTAGAGGGAAAGCCAGGGAGGCGACTGACCTGAAAACCAGAGAGGCATACGAAATCCAAAGCTGGCATGGTGCTTGAAGGCAGTAAGGTGCTGCTGGCGAGTCACCGGTGCTGAGCCAGCACGGCCCTTGGGGAGCAGCACTGCTCCAGGAGGGAGGACGAGTCGGGGTGACCCAGTGTGAGCGGTGCCCTCACCTATATGCAGTACCGCAGGGTCCAACCACAGCAGGCAGGACTGGTGCCGGTCACAGGGTCCATCAACAGCCCCAGACATGGCAAGTGATGGACCATGGTGAGGGTCCATCCAGGCAGTTCAGTCAGGATACAGGGCTGGGGACAAGACCATCCCAGAGACAGGGCCAGGGCCATCTACAATGTTGCTCAGACCTGAGCTTAAATGGAGGCCCTGGAGCAAAGAGCCCAGGCAGTGTGGGTGGAGGCCCCAGGTGAGGCTGCTCAGGGCCATTTAGCCCACTCAGGGCCCCGACAAGAGCTGCACACGGGTGCAAGGGCCCCCACCAGCACAGCCCTTTACAGAGCTGCAGTTGCCCTCACTGCCCCCAACTCTGAAGCAGGAACCAGGAGGCAGCGACTTTCCAAACCTGCTGTTTAAATTCATTCTGAACTGATGGCTAAAACAAATTTTTCCATAAACCCTTCCTTTGCCCTTGGGCTCTCTAAACCCATATTAGTTTGTAGAAAGCACAGCATGGGTGAGCGCATGCACCCCTCTGCATAAGCAGAAGCACATATTCACACTGAAAAAAGGAGTTAATCTTAGAATAAAAATTAAAGTCAATACATGTATATTGCATTCCCAGACAGGCATTTTATTTAATTTCTCAGGTTATTTCTCCCTGAAGAAGAAATTAAGTTTAATCTCATGAAGACCTGAAAGCCGGACAATCTCAGGAAAAATCTGCCTTTCGAGAATGCTAGAGATTGGAAAAAATAAGCTGTGCAGCATAAATAAACCTCAGCCGACAAAGAAGCTGCCTTCAGCTATACACATATAAATGTGCAAACATATAATTGATGCATAAATTTATTAATGCAAGCTCAGAAGCTTTACACCTTGTAGTCAGGTTGACATATGATCTTTTTATTTTATTTTCCAATAAGAGAAAAAAGTAATGCAGAACTGATAAAAGTGTTTGAGATTAAAYTGGATTTTCCACTACAGAAAGCTGTTTGGAGACAGGTATTCCAACAGCGAGACACAGTACAAAAAAGTCTCTCAGAGCCTTAATGAGAGTGACAGGGAGAAAAAAAGTGCCTGCTTTTCTAGAATGTTACTCCAAATGTTGCTTTTGTCATAAAATACTTCTGCATCTTTGCAGAAACTATTTTCTTGTTTCCATTAGATTGCAGCATTTAGCTGAAAGGTTGGAACAAGAAAGCTGCATTATGTAAAAATGTCTTATATGTTATTCAAGCAAAATATGACACCAGTTTTGGTGTACTAAGAAAGAAGCTCATTATGCACTTGGATTCAAAGATCTAAATTCAGTATAATGAATATGGTAGCATTAGGGTTCACCTGACTCTACTGATGGGGCTGGCATTATTAGTAAAGCTAGCAGAAGAAGCGGGGGATTGCAGTGGTTCTTGGGACGAGCTCATTGCAGAAGCCCAGAGCTGCTTGCACGCTTCCATTCCTTGCTCCCTACTGACCTCCACACTAATCGCCTTCTCCTTCCCCACAAAGTCTGGGTTGCCTGAAGTCCACAACACCTCCTTCATGGCTGGGGAACTGCTTGTCCCTCATTCTCTCCTCCCCAGGCCACAGAGAGCACACCAGGTCCCTCATACCTTCACATCGCGCCAGGTCCCTGACACCCTCACATTCCTTTTGCCTTTTCACTGTCTTCCTCTTCTCCTTTCATGCCATGACTCCCATTGCACCTTCCTGTTGCTCTCTGCCACCAGGAAAGGTTTCTTGTTCTCTCCCCTGTGCCAGAGACAACATTCATTCCTCAACACACTGCAGCTTCCAGCTCATCCCAGGATCTCTCAGTCCTTGACTCCACCTCATCTCTGCATACGCACAAACTTCCTTCTCCTTCAGGAAGAAGGACTTTATCTTCTGTTTCTGTGGGGTACCAGACATCTTTTATTCCTTTCATTGCTTATAATCACAATTCTTGGTTAAAAACAAAGCACATCCATAAATCCCCAAGTCATGCCATGAACAGTAAGACAAATTAAACATCCTTTCTTAGGACTTAATGGAGGTGCACTTCTCGTCTGGATTTTTGCATTCCAATAAGGGATGAACTCTCATGGAAACTCAGAAAAATTGAAAATCCCACTGAAGATCTCAGATTCCTTCACTCTTCATTAAATTTTGTTTAAATTAAYCAAAAATGTTAAAAAGTTGGGAAAGGGCAATTGGGACAGAAAACTAATAGGCAAGCATACAGCAYCATGAATGTTATATACTTAGGATAAACATGCTATCATATCTAACTTGGGATAGAAATAATACAAGAAATTTTAAGGAGAGTAATCTCTTTCTGGGGAAAGAAAGAGTGCAGGGAAATAGGGCTTATGGCATCAGTTTTGCAGAGAATATCAGCTGCTTCTTTGGGAAAGCGCCTGCCTAAAAGCTTCTTCTTTTCAGAGAAGAGATGTGAGGCTGAAGTAGGGCCTGTAAGAGGGAGCGCCAGCCTTATGCACTGGTAACTGTCACTGCACTTAACTTCTAAAACGTGTTAAGAAGCAAGGAAGTTTCAAGTGAGCTAAAAGTGGCATTTAGAGATGTCATAAAAGGTATGTCTCCCAATTAAACCTCTCAATGGTTCTTAGTAACCCACCTGCAGAACATAATAGGAAATCACAGACATCTGATCTCACAGCTGACCCTGCTTTGAGACCTGCGTGCCTTCCAACCTGAATTATTCTATGATTCTATGTGAAGCTGATTTATACCAGAGCTGGCAAAAAGGTAAAGTTGCAGTTCATGGGCAGCTGAGGGGAGAAGTGGTATTAACATGTTTTTTGTCCGGATCAGACAGTTCCTGTGGCACTGCATATGAAGAAAAGTTAATTGAACCAGGAAGACTTCAGCTGAAACACACTTAGCTAAATGAACCAGCATTTTCTAGAGAAACTTTATCATTTCAAAAATTTCAAAATAACTCTAAGTTTGAAGAAATCAAGGAAAACTCTAGCCTGAAAAAACCTTATGCAATTTATCTGACTTTCCTGAAGTAYGGTAGGATAGCAGGTTGTCACTGCTACTTCTAAGTGAGCAGTGGAAGCAGATGTCTTTTCAGTGAAGAGCATTTGGGGGCAGAGTTATTAGTTAAATCTATCAAAATACTTTGAATCTAAAACTGAGGATATGGAGAGTAAATATGGACTAGTTACGGAAGCTGGCAAAGAAGCTATTTGTGGTGTCATTCACTAAAGACCATGTGCTGACGAATAAATATACCCAAGGTCATAAACACAGAATTGAAGCCATTGAGATTAATTGGGCCTACTGCTCAGTTAATGATSATAAGGGATGTCCATGTGGCAGCATTATGTTTGGAGAGTCTGGGAGGTTCCAGCTGTAATATAATAAAGATTAGATAAGGTGAACAGTAAAATCTCATCTTAGCACTGCTGTTTTCTGCACAATAATACAAATATTCGTATTTGTTCAGAAAAATAGTTTCATTTTGACCTTTTTACTTTCCAAAGAGCATTCACATTTCACATTTTGCTCCACAGTCTGCAACATAGGCATTCATCTTCCTCCGCACTCCTCAGTGAAGCACTAAGTCTAGCTGTTGCTGAGATATACAGAACATCACAACAATGTCATGACAAATGCACAGTGGCATCCGGGATATTCACTTTATCAGAATATAGACTTCAGCTTGCCCTGTTCATAACAGCTTCTATTTCACCTCTACCAAGTGAAAATGTTTGTCACCTCTAATACAGACTTTTGCAATAGAAAGTCTTTGAAAAGGATGGCTTGAATAATGTCTTAAAAGCAGTAACTGACATAGCTATGAGCATCTGAAAAATCTGGAGCGTGGAGTACCACATATATGTATTCTTTGGAAACAGCCTGGGCATGCTTTCACTTGTGACCCTGAGGAGCAGCGCTTCTGAAGTCTTCCAAAGAATGGAGCCCCAAGGGCACTTCAAGTCCGCAAGCATTTAGGTACAGCTTGGAGTCAAAGCAGGCCAATATGCAAGACTATTGCACAGCCCACTCCAAACACGCACCCTAGAACTTTCCATGCAAGGCAAACGATATGAAGAAAGACCATGCTGGCATGTCTAAATTTTTGTTAGACCACGAGAGTTGCAAACGGAACATGCAGTCCCACCATCTTCTTTCCTCCCTTCCTTCCTACGGCTTGTACAAAGTTTCACCCTGTGTCTACAGAGGAACTGTGGCCTTTTCTGAAGTCGTTGTCCATTTTCTTCATACAGCCATGGCCTGTGCCCAGAGTTTCATGCATGAAAATTCTGGCTGCAACAGTGGCTGACAATTCTTGTCCATCTCCCTGCCATTCCTTTGCACCACACTTCCCTTTCAGTGCTACAAGGCTGGGTATTTGGAGGGCTCCAGTACAAAACAGAACTCAAAACCGATCTTTCAAGAAAAAAAAAAAAGCAGATGAAAAAGAAACCCTTTATGCCAGTATTTCCATCACACTTCTATTGTCATGGTCTGGGTACCTGCTGTCAGCTCAGAAAAGAGACTGTGAAATTCAAAGGAACCTTCAGCTGGAAACATCCCCTCTCATTAATGTCACTTGCCTTACTCTTTTCAGTTACTTAATAAGTTCAACAAATTTTATAAATTTGGGCTGATATTTTCTAATTGCTTTTTTTTAAGTTTCTGGGCCATAATGGCAAAGGTCTTCCTGAGGAACAAGTGAAGGAAGATTACATTTTCTTGCCAACTATTAAAGATTTTGATGAATCAACTTTAAGAAGTTTCAGTTACTCTGTATATTTAGCAAGGAAATAGCCCAGGACATTCCTTTTGCCATCCATACAAAAGTCTGCTCAAATCCAGACAAGTTTAAACCTTCTKTAAAATCACAGCTTGTCATCTATGCCATCCTATACAGGTTTTACATAATGCTTATTTCTACAAAATATAAATCTCTCCAGCAGCATGTTAAGCAATGAGATTAACAACTATCACATTTTCTTGTTTGTTCTCTTATCCTCCTTGTGATACAGAATTCCTAGAGTTTGCAGCTTAACCTGTTACAAACTCTGCAGCAGCAACCTGCAAGAGTTTGTGCAGGACGTCCCACTCAGCAACAGCACCCAAGCACGACAGGCCRTGTGGGGTCCATGCAGGGTTTGCATCCAGACGGAAAGGAAATGGGCCTCTCCGCATTGCTGYCCTCAGTGTCTTCTACCCTGTATTTGGATGCAAGTAGTGAAAAGAGAGGAGCCTCTTTCATCTGAATGCACAGGCAATCTTAGCTCTAGAATTTCATAACCCTACTTTGCTACCTTGGTGTGCACACTTAAAATGATTTTGTGTACTATGTAAACTACATGAAYTTTTAAAAAACAAGTTCATGCTTCTGATGTTTGACACATACATTTTAATAGTTCAACAATTCAGCTCTGCTGAGGCACGGGTAATCTTTCTGAAGGACAGTCATTGCTGACAATTACCAACTGTCTGCAGGTACATTATGACTTTTAGGAACCTATTGCTTTCTTCTAGATACTTAACAGATATTTCCCTAAATTGTCCTCAATAATTACTTTGAAAAAAGGTAACATCAACGTTCAGTGAAACAACTTCAATGAATTTCAACTTCCAAGAGAAGGATGCACTTTCTGAAAACAAAAGAAATCGTTGGCAATCATTTATGGCAAATTTCACCTTGTCAGCTTTCATTTGATAACCACTCTGAAGAGAACTCACACATTATTCAAGGTTGTCTTGGCCCTACTAATCTTTGGTATTTTACAACTTCTCAGTTACTATTATTACTGAAAGATAAATGATACTCATAACCGGCTTTTGGGGAGAATGTATTGAAGTGATTTCATTTCCCAGTTTCAAATATCATTTATTTGTAGGGTTTAAGAAAAATATTGATATTGAAATTAAAATCCATCAGCAAGCTCAGTCTGATCATTCTATAGCACAGACAGAGATGATTAGGAACTGATCTGACACAAGTCAATGGAAGGATGGCTAATAACCTTTAGGTCATGCTCTCTAGAGACTGAAAGTTCTTCTTTAATAAAAGCATAGTAAAATAATTACAGTGTGTCAACATCCATTTCTAGCTCTCTCTGCATGGGTCTATAGTATATGTTATATATATTTTAAGTGTGAGTAGCCTCAAATTTCTGGAGGAAATGTTAGCAGGTACCATGAAGCAATTCTTCACTGTCCAGCCAAACAGACTGACTGTCCTTTATCTAAGCAAAAAGGAAGGAGAAACTAAGCTCCTTTTACAGAGCAGGAGCTGAAAGCAGTGTGACCTACTACGTACACCATGGCATCACCTAACAAGTTTTGGGCAAACTCTACTTCAGAGCAAGAACAAGAAACATTTCTTGGAAATTGGCTGAAAACTCGGAGATCATCTCAAGACTTTGAATGAATGAAGCCCAAAAGCAGCAGAGGAAAGTAGTCATGGTTATGGCTCCATAACCATATGGCTCCACCCCTGAGCTAAACCTGCTCTGTTTAGGGGAATGTCATTCTGTGCACATTCTTTGTTGTTAAAAAAAAAAAAAAAAAGTATGAACAAAACATCCAGCTTACCATCTCTTTCTCAGCTGAGCAGAAAAAAATAGCCAGCATTCAGGGCTATTACTTGGACCGAAGAGGTATGAGATGAAGAACTAAGCCACAATGGTTTGGACACAAAAGGAAGAAACTGTAGGCAGCTGGGAAGAGAAAAGTTGAGGACAACCTTTCCAGAGAAAGAGAGGAATGTGAAAATAAGGGGTTCAAGACCCCTTCTAGAAGGACCATCCTTCGGTAAACTCAGAAAAGAGTCATAGGGAATTTGCCAGCCCACTCTCGGATTTCCCCTGCTCTACTGCTGTAACATGGAGGCTGTACTGCAAACCACCGAAACAAGCTATTACCTGTAATTTATTAGATGAAGAATTATTCGACTTTGCCCTTCAGTTAAGGGCTATTCACATACACAAGCAGAAATATAACCTGCAGTAAACAGTTAGAACATTTTTATAGTACTTTATAAAACTTTTAGAACACATTTACCATAAAATTGAGTAGTGGTATGGTGTACCAAAACACTACGGGAACAACATCCCTACCTGATTGCTTGCTTTCATACAGACAATTCTCAAGTAAAATAAAGGATAAAGGTCTACAACTAGACCTGYAGTTTCTGAAAAATCTCAAGAAAGTGAAATAAATTCAAAAAGTTCTAAAATCTACAGTACCTTCCTAAAATTGCACCTTTTCACCTTCCTGATTATAGCATATTACTTCCCTATAGAGCTAAAAGCATATTAGGTATTCAGTACATGGTCAACACAAACTCATGTTAGCTGCGGTTGGAATTTTGCTTAAATATTTTCTACTTCATAAAAATCTACAAGATAATAATACATAAACAAAGAATACAGCCGAAAACATTTTACCTTCCTTTGTCTAAGCAGGTGAAACTCTAACCAAAGTAAACCAACTGGAATTTTGCCTGTGATATTACTAAGTCAACAATTTATGTTCTAACTTCACAGTTCTTGCAGGTCAGTGAGATACGTTCAGAAGCTAAAATAGGTATAATTTTTCAGAGAATTAAGAGTATAGGAGAGTAGATGGTTGGGAAATATTGCAGGGTTACTGTTCAGCACCTGAAAATCACGCTCAGGTTTTTGCAATTGGTCACTTAACCGGAGGCCGCCTGACAATTTTGCTTCTTCAGCTGCGACGTGCACTTCTTGTAATCCACTATAAAGAATGAACGGTCACAATTAGGAATATAAATTTCCCTCCCTTGGAACATTATGTCTTAGCTGGTAAATATTTGCTTTTCCTACAGCTAGCCTGGCTAGTGCATGCATTTGTTACAATAATCACAGAGAAAGATAACATGCAGACACGAATATAGCTGAAGCAAACTTGGCTACAAATAGAAGAAAACAACAGCAGAAATACCGCAGCACAGTGCAGCCAGCTCTAGTACACGGCAGTATTGTTGAGTCTACAAAATTATCACAAAAATGATAAACTAGATAAAGACTTTCAGCGTTCAACTTAAACTCTGATTATTTTACATTTCTATGTCAATAATCATTCATAATTTAACATATTTGTATTATCAACGATTGTTACWAATCAAGAGATTTTTTAAAAGGTAGATCTCAGACTAGGAACTACATGGTTCTTGGTCATGGGGTTTATGTYTTTTTTGCTATCACCGCATACATGATAAAAAACAATAATTTCTTTTTTTATAATAAGTATGTGTAAGCTGAACATTTTCTGTGTARTAACCAGAGTTTAAAAGCCTTATAGATAGCATTTTTAATTGTTGCCTAGTAACAGTTACAGGATTGGAATTGATCTTCAACTAAAAATACAGAAAATATTTAAAAACAAAAAAATAGAGGCAGATAGCATTGCTATATTAAAAATATGTAATTATTTTTAAATTGCTTGCTATCATTTGTAAAGGTTCATTTTAATTTCTTCCTATTAAAAAGTCTGGAAAGGTTAAATAATCCCTCCATTAAGTCATTTCCCATTTCACAATCCAAGCTAAAGATTTTATGAAGTGTTGCTAAAATATGACACAGAGGATGAGTCTGTCACCTTGACAGCAAAAGTCAAGTTAAAATCTAATGTAAGCAAACTTCAGATGTCCAAGAAACTTCAAAGAATAACATAAAAGATGGACGACGTGCACTGTACTTGCTACATGCACATTACTTCTGGTTTTCAAAAATCAAGTGCTAAAATATGGGTGATATTCCTGCTGCTGTATGAAATTTGCACTCGCAAAGAAAAAAAGTGCAGATTTTGGGGAAGTTCTTCCTTCATGTTAGCAAGCACTGACATGCAACAGTGGTCAGAGATCTTCTTTTCTATGAGCAAACCAAATACAGATGCATCTTTATAAGCACAAATATTTGTACGTATGTGAAAATCTGAGACATATAATATCCCAGATGATAGTTTCTCTTAGTCGCTCAACTATTCAGTTAAAAATAAAATTTTTTATTAAACTACAGGCCATACAATACTGCTAGAACAGCACAGCTCTGTACATGCAATAATGGTGAGTTCTTTCTGTGGCTTCTGGGTATTTCAGCATTGAAACACAGCCTTCCAAATTCAGAGGCAACAACTGTGGGGCCCCTTCCAGCACCCATATGTGCTGGATAACCTATTGCCCCCCAAAGCAATTGCAGAGGTGGGGGGTGGCCTCTGTATTAACCAGATACAGACCTAGGGGGTCTTCCTAAAACTGCTGTTTTCAGGTCAGTTCCTTTGTTTAGAAGGCTCAGCTTTAATTGAAGCAGCAAGTTAGCTGATTTTACACATTTGGATGTAAGAGGAAAATGGCTTTTGTGATGAGCATCTGCTGTTTTGTTAAAAATGTGGTTAAAGACATTAACAAAAGTGACATTACCAGCTGTTCTAATGTCAAACAGCTTAGTAAAACTGTTTTTTGTCAAATGACAACATATGACACCAAAATCAATTCCAAACCAATAACACTCTCTTAGTTGCAAAACAGGCTGCACTCTAGAAAAAAATGTTAATTAAAGTACAAATTATACTTTTTTCTTCCCCTGAAAGAATAGAATACCAGGCTGACAAAACTCAACCTCTTCTCTAAATTCATAAAAGATAAAATACAATCTACAATAAGTTCTCTGATGTATAAATAACACTTATTCCCATAATATAATAGCAATGGAGTACAGCAGGCTGTGCCTCTCAGGGCAATTAAAGCATGCCTCCGGTGATTAAAGTACCTTGGCCTTCRGAGCCACGGCTTGCAAAACCCCCACCCGTCCGTGCTGTAATCATCAAGCAAGCAACGCCTGTTGTGTGCTGCTGCTCAGCTATCCCACGCTTGTGTTCCCGTCATTTATARTGATCAGATTTTTAGAAGGTGACACTTAGCAGCATTGTCAGCCACAGTGTTCTTATAGTGGGAACATTACAGTCACAGCTAGGCTGAGTACTTGAGCCAATGCCCTTAGAAATGTGCTCTAAAAAATTACTCGGAATGAATGAAACTGGAAAATAAATTACCGGATTACAAATGGCATCATTTATACCTTAAGTTCAGGTTCCAAGTGAAAAGTGGACAAATTTGCCTTCAACATCTTAATCGACCTGGAAAGATCTTACAGTATGAAATCCTAAATACCTGTTGGTGCAGAGCTTATTTAAGGGGTACAGCCTGTTTTTGGAATTAGGGCAAAGGTGTATGTCAGCAATGTTTGGGGAAAAGCCTTCCTGAARCATACGGTGAATTACAAGAGTGCAGAGACTCAAGGTAAGCTCAGCCCTCTGAGACAGCTACACTGCAACAGAGATTGGTGGGAGAAGCAGGCAAACAGCTGTGCCTTCTTGTTAACTAAATAAAGGACAAATGCTTTAAATCATGATCGATGTATGCAAACTCACAAACCTTGAAAAACATGGAAACCGGAATAATGGCTTCCAGATGGAATTTCCAATAGTGCTTAAGTGACCGAGGTACAGAAGTCTGCTGGCATGCACTGGATTGAATGCTTTCACATACAAACCCAGCTCCTACGGTACACATCGCAGCAATTTTCACTTCTGTATTAAACCCACCTCACTAAAATGCAGGTGAAAATGATTTTTTATTCCAATATTTTTAAATTTATGTTCTTTTCCACACAAAAAAACCCCCCAAACATTTCCGTACACGTTTGTAGCCAGCTCCACCAAAGAGGCAGGATGGGGAACACCAGTGTCTGTTGTGTCCCCTCACACCACGCCATATGGTAGGTGAGTTATAGACACTTGTGCTGCTGCTGCAGCTCTTCAGAACTAAATTGTTACACTAAAACCTTAGGCATATGCTATTTTCAAGCTGTAAAATACCTGCTTACTTAAACACACAGATGCCAATAATCCCCATATGCCTTGACAAGATTCTGAGCCACTTTTAATAATTAATTAGCTCTACACTAGCAGATTTGAAAATGTAACAAGAAGAAGCGGGGGAAAAAATCCTCCCCGCTGTGCTATAGGCACGGGTTGGACGAATCGCTGAGGTGCGGAAGCGGGCAGCAGTCGCGGGCCGGATGCATGTACAACACGCTGCAGCGGGGCCCTCCAGCTGCCCCCCACCCGCCGCGGCCCCCTCCCGGCGGCAGGCACCAGCACGCTTCCGCGGCGCTCAATAAATTGAAGCTTGGAAAGGGGCACGTGGCAGAGGGAGGAGGAGCTGGTCCTCTCCCCACGGTGCAGGGAAGGGAGGCTGCCCGCAACCGGCCACGGGGGCCTTCCCGCGGAGACAAGGAAGAAGACCCACGAGCGGTACGAGTGGGAAGAAAACTCACCAGGGAAGAGTAGAGGTTACGCTTGTGGAAAGAGGGAGACAGGGTAAAACAAGGGAAGAAACCCTCAGAACTGACCTTCCCCTTGGAAGATGCTTCTGAAACACAAACTTGAGGAACGTACCTGCTGCACCAGGATTCCTGTAATCCTGGAAAACAGCTTCCTTGGATTCCCCTTTGAACAGCCCCTGCTGATCTCCCAGAAATTTCAGTAAAAGGAGCGTTGCCTGCTAGAAACCGGAATTACCTGACTGCACTGTCTCTGCAGACCTCTTTGCAAGGCCTCACTTGCATATAACCAAATCACGTACAGTAAATATAAGGGACCAAACTCACCTAACAGTGCAACCACTAATCTAATGCTCCTGCTGCATCCACCTAAGTAATGAGATACTTTTCYTTCTAGCCATCTGAGGAGCTCTGGAATTTCTTCCCTCGATTTCTCGCTTTAGTTTAAAACATCAGACACATTCAGATGAATCAAGGAAACAAACTAGACACACATACCCAGTAGTAACTCATTAGGATTTCCTAGCTGCTATTACTGTTAATTACTAAGCGTTTGCACTCTGCTGCAAGTGGAATTTATATTCCACACGTTAAAATGAGACACCACCAAAGAAACTAAGAGAGAAGAAACAAAGGGCCGAGGGACAGTTCCAAGAGTCACCAGCAGGCCATGTCTAGAGAGTAGGATTCATCTGCAACTTAAAACTTAACCATTTGGTATGTTTTTGTCAGGACACAGTTTTGTAATAATGTCAAATACACGCAACAGCAGGCTGCGTGCTCACCAGTCTGCCATTCCGCTCAGCTGTGCAGCAGCATGTTACACTGGTGAAAATTAGAAAACAATGTAATCTCTGCTGACAGGTTTATTAAGGCATAGAAGACATTACAGAAGGCCCTTTGACATTATAATTGCTAACTCAGGAGTATAAAACTTCTCGCTATCATTATTGAAAGTAAGTGGTCAAAAAAAAGAAGTGTAAGCAAACATTCTTGTAAACTGTCATGTTAGTTATTTAGTATGCAGGTGCTTTCAGCCATGTATACTGGTGTATCGTCTGTACTTCTGCGGTCTTGAGTGGTCAAAACATAAGGCCCAGAAAAAAGAGACTACTTCTATCTTGTTCCATTGGTCCAACTACTTTTATTTAGGGCAAAGAAACTGTTCCTGTTCCATAGCTAAGGCTGTATCATTGCTACTATCATAAGTCCCAGTTTCCACAGATTCATAATTAAAAAGATTTGCTCTAGGCTGAAACTTGGTACATAGAGTTACAATCTTTTTCTCTAACTTTTTTTAGACAAATTTAATTTTAATGGAGTTGTCTGATTTTGTTATGTAAGTGTTAGGGAAGGAGAAAGGTTTAATAGTTTGTATGAYTTTCATATGCTCTCCTACGTAGACTTGAGCCTCTAAAATAGCTCAGAAAAAAAGAACACAAGAGAATCGACATTTCTGGAAAAAACGTAAGTGGACATCAGCTCTTCACCTTGTGGTGTGCTCTGTCAACGTAGCCCACATCAGCAGCAAATAAACCTGTTGCCATCTCATGTTTAAAGTCCTGCTCATTTCAGCTCTACCCCTGCACCCAGCCGTGCACAGCCCCACGCTGTTACGGCTAGAGCAGACATCATTGCATCAGGCACTGAACAACAGAAGAACACAATTCCTGCTTCTAGAGTTTGCAAGCTACATACAAAGACAAGAATGAAACAGGTCAATGGGGAATACAAACTAAAATGGAGATGGAAATTTCTCCTGTAACAAGGAGAAATTTGTCATTTTTTTTGACAAAGCACAGAAATTGTGCAGCCCTGACACCAGATGCTGTCTGAAGAGGGTGGTGGAAGACTGTCTAGCTAACACCTTTTCTTTCTCTACTCTGTGATTTAAGAGATTTGAATGCTCTTTATACAACTATTTCCACAGCTCTAGAAAACACATGAAAACAAGACTAAGAGCCAGATTTCAAGAGTACTCAGACATTCAGCTTCTCTCAGTGTGAGATGCGTGTGTGAGCTCATAGGGAGAGCTCATAGAGCTGGCCATAACATGTATTGCCTTATATTCCAAATAAAGTAACAAACAGTTTAAGGTGGTGACTGAATGAAACAAAAACCGAGCAACTGTCAAGGAACTAGTCTGAGAGATGTAACAGAGAAACCCAAATATATCAGAGTATACAGCTTCTGCTCAAAAACTGCCTACGTTCTTCCTCATTTACTTGAAAGCAAGGGTTCTTCTGGAGGTTACTACAAACCATACAGCCTGCGCAGAGCTATAACCAGATAATGGATAAACACAAGGTGTTTCTTCCCTGGTCTGTAATAATTTTTATACAAACTGAGTAACATTTCAAACTCTACCACTTTCTTAGGGAATAAAACAACACAAACTTTAGTCTCAACACGTTTGAACTTTTGCTTTTGCTAAGTTTTATTCCATTTCTCAGGCAGGACCTCTTTTGCTCCCTGTGTCCCGAGGGCCTCAAGCCACCAGCATGTCCTAGGTGGACCYAGTGAAATTGCCTCTGGGCCAGCTGATTATTTCCTGCTGCCTTCAGGCACAACACAGGCGTCTGGCAGAAACCCCAAAGGAGGACAGCAGCATCCCTATGAGGGGACACAAAGCGTAGCTGCACGCCTTTACAGGCTCCCTCACAGATCTTTATAGGACCCAACACCAGTCCAGTGATCATCCCGATCCACTCCCATGAGCCACAGAAACCAACCATTAGCAAATGTAGATGATAGCCCATGTGTTAATGAACTCAGAGCACCTCTATTAACTTCAAAACAGGGACCCCCTTCATAGAAATGTTGTGCAAGTGTTACTGCAGGTATGTGTATGGAGGAAAGAAGATATGAAAGCTCAGAGCAGTGCTCTCTATTTATTTTATCTTCAAACTTTTCTGAGATAACTAATGCCAAACTGAGAAGCAGTTATCATGCTGGATTTCCTGATTTCTACTAGACTGTGCCACAAGGGTCCATTTAATATAAAGGAATTGAAAAAAGACTTGAATATGCAGCCTTTTGACACTAAGCAGCCACTGCAAGTATTAAGCATTCAAAATACCTGGAAATATGCTTAAGAGTTATTTACAAGCACATGTGGTGACATGACTCAGGTAGCTTTACTCTAATTTAAAAAGAGACCGTACAAATGCCTTACATACTCCTACTTTATAGACGTGATAATGCACACCAGCAGTTGTGCCCTGGAGGTACTTAGTGGCTGATTTAGCAGGTATGGAAGTGGTTATGTTAGGGGATTCCTTTAATTTATTTTGTGTTTGTTTGTCTTGAGAGGTTTATACTGAAGAGAACTCTGCAAGGATGTCTCAGAGAAGGTCATACTGCTTGGATTTTTACACCTCAAACAGAAAGTCCTCCAGAGAGCTCCCTGCAAGCCAGCAGTGAATAAACACTCTTTAGTGATGTTTTCTCCCAACCTTACCTCTCTGGCCTGCTAGGCAAGAACAGAACTCCAGCTTTCCCTCTGCACAACGTGTGCCTTCCATTTTAATGTCTGTGAGCTAAGACAAGATCGGCTTTTTGTTTTCTCTTATTTCCAGCTGCCTTTTTCCTTTGTCAGAACTGACAACTTAGAGGACAATCAAAACACTGAGAAAGAAACCTTGTTTGACCTTACTGCAGAGAGTCTTAAAAAATTAATGTTTTCCGCTATTTATATGCATTGGGAAATCACTCTTTTGTCTTTGAGTTTAGCTGTTTCAAAATGTCCTTCTCAAGCTCTCTAGACCTCACCAAACTTTATGAACTTTTCAAAATCATGATCTTCACTTTAAAAAAAACATATAAGGACTGATGAGCAACCCATCTTCCTCAAATTCACAGAGACCTTACAGCTACTGTCCACTGAGTAGATTAACTGCATCACTCTAACGCAATTCCAAGTATAAAATGTTTTCCAAGCATACAGCTTCCAAAAACATCTGTATTTCATGAAGTATTTTCTACTGCAGATCTATTCCAATGCCAGTCATTATTCCAACAATTCCTTCCCCGTTTCAAAAATGAAGGAGCATCCTCTTGTCTTTTTAGTTGTTACAGCTGATAACCGTGCTAATCGTATCACTTGGAGTGTTTAACAACCCAAGCTTATTTGACTACAGTACATGGTCTCAATAAAACATATTCTGTTACTATTAGTTGTAACTATTGATTCTTCAGTTAAAACCACCAGTAGCAAGGACAAATAAAACCAAATAATTGCACACATTATTCTGTTCCCCACTGAAAGAAGTGTTTTTGTTCAATTTCTATACATCTGTACTTTGGACACAAAGTCATTTGAAGCTTAAAGGTCAGAGGTTGCTTCTTTAACAGTTGATACTGTTCTCTAAGAAAACACTTGAGCTTAAACAGCTGTGTTCTCTCACTCTTAAAAATATTTTTTGACTGCTGTCTTAGAGCTCCCAAGGAACAGCATTGAAAGCCCTGCAGAAATCAAACTAGAAAGACCAACTTGACATATTGGGATTCGTGATGCAAACTTTATCAGTCTTCGAGCCCTTTGGGTGGTGCTTGGAAATCTCTTCCAGGATGCTTTATAAAACAAGGTGAAAGCACGCAGGTGACCTAAACAGCAAACATTCCTAGTGGCCATATATGAAAAACAGCATAATCCATTGCACGTGCTGATGTTAGACATTACCTTTAAGCAGAAAGAGGAAGGAGGTAAGAAAGGAAATGTACAGATTTAATAAGAACAGATGTCATTTTCTCTATAGTAGGAGGCTAGCATCAGGGAGATGTTTGAAAAATTGTTAAATCAACTGTTGYGGCAGCCGAACATCCTTGAGGTTAGCCAATGTGATCTAAGCCTTCACAATGTGATTTGAAGCTCCCACAAAGCAACCTGGATTGGAAATTGCAGTCAGGGTGGAAACATAGCTTCTAGGTCTTTAAGTGCCAGGTAGAGATTGTTCTTTACAATTGCTTCCCGAGGAGGAGGAGTTGGAAACACAGGGACTGTGAAAGGAAGCTCTGTCAATCAAATTTTACAGTTTATTTTTTCAATGCTTTATTTTCACCCCAAAGCAATGCAGTTCACCTGAGTGGGAAAAGTGGTTGAAAACCTTTAGAAATGTCAAAGACCACTTCTGTACAAGAAAGGTTGGGAATATGCCTAGTGTGTGCCATTAGGCTGGTAGTCAAGACAGCATCAGCAAGAGGTGGACGACTGGAGGGATCCTGCTTTCTTTTAGCAGTAGAGCCCCAAAAGGGCCATTAGCAAGAAATATCAGTGGGGTAAAAATACCCAGAATACAAAGTATCAGTTAATTGAAAAACAAAACTGTATTAATTTTACAGGTATGTTTAAATTTCTGAGTAGAATATTATATCTCCATAATGCCTTTAATTTCAAGCACTCTGCAGACTGTGCACACAAGAATCGCAACAACCTCAACTAAAGTCCAGCCAATTCTAGGACCAGAGAGATTAACTGTTTAAGAGCTTGCAGAACCTCACAGAGGGCAGCTGATAATGTTCAGCAGTAGGACCAAAGATGCACTGCACATATACTCCTGTGGGAAGCAAAGAAAATCATGCTAATTATGGTGCAGGAAGAGGAATATAGATAAAATAGAACTTGATCCCAAAAACTGTAATTTAGCTAGGACATCAGATTTAATATGCAATGTTGAGCAGACTTACCAGAAAGAGCAATGCAATTTTCAGGAACTAGAGGAATCCAGGAGGCTCTTCATTTAGTCTCTACTGTGGCCCTTTCGACTTGTTGAGACACTAAGGTCAGCAAAACAAGCGCAGTTTACTGAACTACGAATAAAACATTTCCTCCAGAACCAAAGGCCATTCTTTGATAATTTTTTCCAATAAACAAGGATCAGGTTGAATCCTATTTGCCTGCAGCCTGAGAGTTTGGGCAAGCCTCAGTACTTCTGCAGAGTGCAGGGCAGACTACCATGTTCCCTTCAGTAGGAAGGAAGTTCCTGMAGGTTTTGAACCCATTTGGAAAGGTCTACAACTGATGCACAGACACAGACAAGCTGGTGGGAAGAACCATTTTCTACACACGAAGTCAGTGCTGTTGCTAGAAGTGATACTTGGAAACGTTCATCGGTGCGCCAGCATTGCTGTGGTATTTCATTTTCTGAACTCAAGGACTGAGCTGTGTTTCTGAGCAACGCTCTTCATTCCATGTCATTAATTTAAAACCTTGTGCCTTTTTGATGCAATTCTGACCAGGCAGGTGGCCTCACTTGCTCAGGTAACAACTTGTTGTGACAAAGGAGGAAAGAACAAAGACATGGCCCAGGCAGCTTGGTGGCAGATGCCAGTTGCCCACACTACAAACTCTTTGGCACTTTGAAAGACCTCTCCTCCTGCTGAGCTAAGGTGCCCTGCATGTCTTTGCACAAGTGAGACTACCAAAAGAGAGACAGGAACAAGATAAAGATACTCCTAGTCTGAACAGGTTTCCTTCAAATACTTTGCACAATAACTGTAGATGTCTCACCACCTATCACTGGTTCATCTTGAGCCCTCTCAGGGTCCACGTGCCCTTCTAGTCCATACAAGCCTACAAAGCCTGGCAGCACCATCTCTATCAGAAGGACCTTCCTACTTGTGCCTCCCCCAAGTCTTCTCGTTGAAATTGGACTGAATCTGAGCTCTGGTCTATTTGAGAGAAAYCATATTTGCACACCACACTGATGTTTAGTTTGAGTTATATCTCTTTATGGGGAAAATGATCCTTAATATACAGCAATATTCTTAGTTAACAATTCAAGCTATTCCTCCTACAGTGCACATAATCAGACTGAAAATCCTGGACAAGCTTTGAGTCCTCAAGGTTCTGCAACAGTCACCACGTGAACCATCGGAAGGGTGCTTCCTGGGAAAACAAATGATCAAGAAATTTAGTGATGTATGGAGCTGGAAGTGAAACCACAGGCACACTTATTCCTCTTACATCCTGCTGTCTCTGATGATACCCACATTTCCCCCCATAGACCAGACTCCACTGGGCTGCTGCTGCAATGCAGGGAGATTTACAGCATAGCTCTAAATGGCAATACCATGGGATAATTGTTGTTCCATTGGATTTGGGTTAAACATTTAACAGCATACTGAAACCACAACCCCTACTCTTAGCAATTCTTTTAACTGGCAAAAAGGAACGCTACTGTCTGACACAAGGCTTAAAATTTCTCATGCCACCCTCTCCTTAAGGCCAGGAGAAATCTTCCTGGTTGTCTTCTCAGCTTTTCTGCTGCACTGTCCCACAGCAGCATTTTCACTTGACAGAAAGCTGTGCTATTACTACACTCTCAAATTTTATCTTCCATAGCCAAAATGCTATGTTATGCCTATCTACAAACTTCAGCATTGCGCACTGCAGCATGTTCATAAAACAAAAGTTCATACACACAAAGCAAACATTAATGTGCAGTGGTTGAAAATGGATAATCTCAGCACACTGACTACCAATGCTGTAAAACTGTGAGACACACTAAACTTAGATATACTGTCATATTAAATACAAAACTAATGTTACTTTAGTGGTGAAAGGGAGCACTGGAACTACCAAAAGTGTGTTCCTACTGTTACAGTGGGAATACTTACAGAGTACTGAATGCATTAGAGAGGGAATTTGAGGATGTGAAGCAACTATGTAACAGCGAAAGTGTTTCCATACTGTTTCTGGCCTTAATTCCTTAGGGTAACAGTGATAGAAAAATAAAGTGGGAGAGAGACAGAGAAAGAACACTAAACTATTTCTAATCACCTTAAGTGTACATTAGAGAATCTAACTGCAACATTAGTGAAATTATACAGCATAGATCAGATTGGCAGGCTGGATTTAATATACAGAAACCCTTTCATAGCCTATATCGAGGATAATATGGTAAGAAACATTATGCTGGAAATTTGCAGGGTGAAAATACTCACACTGCACAGTCTCATTAAAAGTTTGAGAGCAGCTGATATTCCCGGTAACAAATCTTTCAGGAAGCAGTAGCACCAAGACACAAACTAGCATAGCCTTAAGCTGCTAGTGACTGCACAACATTTTAAACACAGTACACGCCTGGCCAGGACAGTGATTACCATACTCACAGGCAGTCTGGGCAGCCTCTCCAGAAGACACAGAGACTAGTTTGTGACATAACTTATTAGAGAACCCAAAGATGATCTTTGACAAAACAAACGTAGAATGTGCAAAAGCACTAGAAATTGCCCAAAGCACAATAGCTGAATGGCAAATAATGCTGACTTCCAGGGAAGTCTCAAGGCTCAGACAGCCACTTGACAATCAGCAGCATGTACATGCTTTCAAATGCATCTCCAAATGAAGGAACATCTGGGAAGGCAGAGGGAGCTCCCTAAGGCCATATAGGAGAATGTGTGTCCGTGGGCAAGAGACAGGGATTGTGGGGTGGGGAGAATGTATGTGTGTGCATAATAGAGACACATGCTGTAACTCGTACCCAAGCAAAGGTCTTTGGCAGTCAGAGATTTAGCTATTCTGCAGAGGTGAATCATGACATAGCTCAGACTAGAAAAACAAAGTGTTTCCTATGGGAATTTTATTTAATTAGTGCCAAGGCCATCAACTCAGGACTCATGCCTATGCGACCAGCTAAAGGTCAGTGGATCAAATCTGGCACGGACAATCCCCAAAACTTGTCATCCCATCTCTCCATAGCTTTCACTTCTCTTTCACAGTACCAATACAAATAGAAGAACTGGATTTCACTGCACAGATTAGAGGAGAGACACATAAAAGTGTAAAACACAAAGACAAATATGTGGAGAGAGGCACAGAATGATGGGCAACAGACAGGAGCAGAACATCAGTGGAAGGATAGGTTTGCAGGGAAAAGAAGGATTCACAAAGACAGGTGTTCAAAGGAGCTAGAAGCTGTCACACAAGTATAAAGAGGAGAAACACAAAGAGCTGAGGAGGAGGCATTCATCTGGAATAAAAGAGCAGACAAAGTGAGACATATGAGCAAAAACACGGAGAGAGAAGAGGGGCTGGAAGAGGAAGAAGTGTTTGCACACCTTTTCTGGAGGGTGAAGAAAGTTCATGAGCATACACGGAGGTCTGCAGTAAAGAAATGAAGGCTGGAACTCTCTCCTCCCTCCACTCCCTTGGTCCACATCAATTGGCTTTTAAGATATCCTACATGGCTGATCTATTGCTGCAGTTTTAAGTGAAGGCTGTGAAGTGAGGAGGAGAGTTGATGGTTAAGATGGCTCAGTATTTTATATTGTGTAGGAGGGTGTTGATCTGGTATGCCGCACTGTGTAGTGTTTACATTTACAGGAGTGCCAATAGCACAGACAGATGCTTTATAAACYAAACTAAGCAAATCTTAAAAGTCAAAGGCACACGGATATGCCAACACAAGGCAAATGCTACCCCTGTCTCTTCTAAGAGCAATAAACAGCCCATTCGCACAGATCAAACGCAGTTAAGGCAAATAAAGCTGAACTGGGCAAAGATTAAGACTGACACACTGTCTATTTAAGCACTCGCAGGAGAGATGCTGAACTCCATTCTCCAAGGGTAGCACTCGCAACCTGGTCACTCCTCTGTACTGGAGACAAGTATTTCATCCCTGACCGAAAGAAGCCATTTATACAATTCACCTCAGTAACTTTCAGCTGTCTGCCTAAATCTTACCCTTGGCCTGGACCGCGGCCCATCTAGCATATAAACAAAGGCAGTGATGCTAATGTCTCTTCTCCTTGGCAATAAATCCAGTGGCAAGCTTCACTCTGCTGGCTTTCCTGCGGAGCTAACATGGACATCCTCAGTCCTTCACAACAGGCTGTGCGTGACTAGCATGACCAAAGAGAAAGCTGGCTAAAGGGCCACTGCTGAGTGGTGGGGAAAATACAGGCTTAGTATGCCGGACACTTGAGAAAGTACTTGAGCAATGCAGCTTTTCCAGGCCCTCTCTGTCATCAGCTCTGGAACATTAATGCAAAATAAAAGAGGATATCAAGTAGGTGGCACTGCTAGTTGAGAAATGATTTCTGCCTTTGACTGACCAGAATCCCTTTCCGGGTCGCTTGGGGAAGGGTCCCAGGCTTGGAACGGTCACAGACTCCCACAGAAACAAAATGCCACGAGCAGCTGAGGTTGGGAAGAGCACAGGCAGCGTAGAGGAGACCACAGAACATCATCTCAAAAAGGAACAGCCAGGACAGATAATGCAGCAATTTAACCAAGTGTTGTCAGATCAGAGCAGAAATGCTGCTGCTACCCAGCTCGAGTTAATGTAGGTCAAGGCACTCCACTTCTCTCTTCTATATAATCTCCCACACTTGTTATGTAGATAAATGCAAAACAAACAGCACACTAAAAATAGGCTGAAAAGCCAGAAAGATTACTCAGATTATGTCATGAGCATGTAAGACAGCAGGAGAGGAACTGCACCACAGCAGTTCTCAGATGTAGGAGATGAGGTGTATTTGTGTTTAAGATTATTTGGCCTGTTTTCAGGGTACCATTTAATTGCTCCAAGCTGACTGGTTAGAGAGCAATGCCACAGTGCGTACTGTATTCACAGTAAACACAGGTATATGACCGATGCAAAGCATTTCAGTGGAATTTACAGAGGTGATAAAACAGGTCATACCAGAAATGCAGTGACCGAATCGAACTACCAGGCCTTTCTTGATAAAGCATACACCCATATACACATAAATTAAATCACTCTGTAACAAACCCCTTTTAAAACAAGCATAGCTAAAAGCAGCAGGAGAAGCTTACCTGCAGCTGTGTTACACTCAGTTAAAGGACTTAATTCAAAAGATTAATTCTAATTTCTAATTAAAGGTAGAAAACATTGTTACACCAGTTAAGGAACAGCAAAGAGAAATGGTGCATACAAGAAAGCTGGGTGTAGAGGCTGGTTTAATAAAAAAAATACACCTTTCTGCTTCACACCTGCAAAATGACACCAGGGCTTCGGTTTGTCAGGGTTAAGGAGACACTTGCTCCATTCCTTGTCTCCTCTCAATCGTGTGACTTGAGAAAATGTAAGAGTCAGAATTGCAACTGCTGCAAAAGAGAGCAGTGACTGAGTGAGCTTGTAAGAACTTCTGCTACCCTGTAAATTGTCCTTGCAAGCACTGGCCTACACTGTTTAAAAGTATATTTATATAGATTTTTTTTAATAATTGTATTTGGTAACTCACATATTTATCATTACCCCAGCAGTGCTGAACCTTTTTGCTCTATTCTCCTCTATAGGCTTTTTCCCCGGGTCGCTTTAGCAGCCCACATCCATGTGGGAATACTTTCATTCAGGTGGACTTTGCAGTTCGGGCAGTTACTCTCCAGCTGCTAGATCTATCCCTTCAGCTGAGACGCAGCCACTGGGCATGCGAAGCAACCTGTTTGTCTCAGTGCAAAGGAAAACCCTTCTACTTAAATCACCTTCACTTATTTAAGCCCACCTCGCTGTGATCTGCACTGAAAGAGCCCAGACCTGCTCCTAATTTCCGTTATTGGAATGAGCAGTAATTAACAGCTGAGGTTGGTAAATCCCTAATCTGCTCACACTCGAAGTGCAGCAGCACAACTGACTGCAACCCGCCTGGTACGATCTGCGTTCCCACGTGATTTCACTTCTAGGGAAAATGGTGTTACTCCTTCCCGGGGAGGAAGGCAGGAAGGTGAGGACAGCTGGCTTGTCTTCAGGCGAGCTCGAGGTTGGGTTCTCAGCCGAAATACCCTGACGGGACCCTGTCACGATACCACTCGTCATAAGACATTAAGACCAGTGTGGCTAATAGTGGAGGGCAGGGATGTTTCAGTGTCATTAAAGGTACTAAAACCTGTCAGTTTTTATTTGCAGTTAGTAACTTCACTAATATCTCATGAACTGCAGTGGAAAACAAAGGTGTTTTCTTGGAAAATAGACTGATGAAAGGGAAAATAGTCCAGGCAGGCTTAGAAGCAGTCAGACTAGTGGCAGAAGCGTTTTTGTGGTGGAGAAGACAAGGGAAGTATTCTAAGTCTATACAGGTAATGAAACTGTAAAAGATTGTAAAAGATAAAATACAGCAGCCTAACAGCTGTCTTCTGCAAAACATAAAATATTAGTGTTAGCTTACAAAGTACAAAATGGAATTTAAATGCTTTTGAAGCAAATAGGATAAAAAGAAAAAAATGTTCGGAAATCAGTGTCAGGTAGGTGGTTTTGAAGTACTCTGCAAATAGCTGGAATAACCCAAAGCTATATAACTGAGGTATTACAGTAGAAAGCCACAACTTACATCTCCATCTTAGCATATTATTTTTCAGTTAAACCAATTACACACAAATCTACTTTTGATGGTTATCAAGAGCAGGCAAAAAAATTCCATACAAGGATATAAAAGCTACATTATAAAGTAGAAAAAACCCACCCACACTACATAATTTTGTCATTTATTTTCAAGTAAACATCCCATGAATTTGAAATGCATAGCCCAGGCTGGAAGCTGACAGGTACCATCAAATTACGAGGTACTAAAATTTTTAATTCCCGATTTTTAAACCAATTTTCTACCCCAAACATCAAGCAAACTTTATGTCTAAAATACCATGGAAAAATGACATTCTTTCCTAGGAGATTTATTACTCTGGAGCGCAAACACAAAACCTGATCCTGCAAATGCTCCCATGAGTAACATTCCTACCACAGGTGGGGTCCTCAACTAACTCACTTGTGTGAACGTTGTTACCAATGAGCCAAAGGTGGTGAACACTGGCACTATCGCAGTTGACACCACTTGAGCATTTGTCTCAATTTCTGCAGGATTAAACCCATGAAGATTAGTCGATAACATAGGTACTATCTAATACTGATAGCACAGCAACGGACAGCTCTCAGTCAGAATCAGAGTCCTACTGAACAAGGCTCTGCCACACACAGTCTTTAATCCCCAAATTTAAGTATAACCATTTTTTTCAGTTTGAGATGTGGGAAAAGGCAAGTAATTCTCCCAGTAATACCTGATATGACTAAGAGAATTAAGTGAAGCTACCCTACCTACAGCAGGAAATAGGGCGAAAGACCAAGTCTTGCCAATATTAAATGCACAACAGCAGACTCAACTTCTTGTAGTAATCATGGCTTCAGAACTGCCCAAGCCTATCTCATAAAAACAAGCTATCAAAAAACTGATTTAAACTAAAGCAACAAAATAGAATGAGCAAAAATGGAATAACTTCTTTGAAGTCACAAATCACATCTTTTAAATTATTTCATACAGCATAATGAGAACAGGATGCTGTTATGGGGTATGGAGTGGGACGCAGAGGACACTGCTGCCTTGGCTGYAGTGACCATGAGATGGTGGAGTTCAGGATCCTGCGAGGAGGCAGCAGGGCACCAAATAGGATCGCAACCCTGGACTTCAGGAGAGCAAACTTTGGCCTCTTCAGGGACCTACTTGGAGGAATCCCATGGGT